>NC_135236.1:165772383-166972383 GCF_051348905.1 Ranitomeya variabilis | reverse complement strand
AGTCGGGCAACTTTGTTGGCCATAAGTTCCGTTCCTCCACAGGTAAGGTCTTCAGTAAGTCGATTACTCCGCTTCAAATGCTGGCCCCTGATCGGTCAGTACCTTTTCCGGGTACCCATGGGGTCTGCAGAAGTACTGCTGGAAGGTTTTGGCGGCCGTCCTGGCCATTAGATCTTTGACGGGCACGACTACCAGGAATCTAGAGTAGTGGTCCACGATGGTGAGGGCGTAGATATAGCATGACCGACTAGGTGTTAACTTCACATGATCTAGCGCGACCAGTTCGAGCGGCCGTTTGGTGATGATGGGCTGCAAGGGAGCCCGTTGGCTGTCACGGTCCTTCCTTCGTAGGCTACAGGGGCCACACTCCTGACACCACTTCTCGATGGCTTTCTTCATGCCAGTCCAGTAGAACCTCCCACGGAGTAGCCTCTCCAGCTTCCTCCATCCGAAGTGTCCTGCCCCATCGTGGTACGCTCCCAGATCCATTGGCACATCTTGTCTTGGGACCACTATCTGCCATACCAATTCATGAGTGCGTGGGTCAATGCTTCTCCGGCACAGCTTACTGTCGTGAATAAACAGTTTGCCTCTCCCCCTCCACAGCTGTTGTGTCTCTTGTGGGTCATCTGGGCCGGGATGTAAACCTGCCTGTGTCTTTCACCCGACGGACCGCGGGGTCACCATCCTGGGTCTCTGCCCACCCGTGATGGGGCAGGGGGTTCAGCCTGGCGCCTTGCTTATTCCTGCGCCTGTTCTCCACCTGATGGGAGCACTGGGTGGCCTTGGGGCAATGGAAAGCGGGTAGCTCTACCTCTTCAAGTGCCTCAGGGTCTTCTCCCGTCTCTGGCAAGTTGGGCATCCGGGACAATCCATCAGCATTTGCGTTCTTGTGCCCTGCCCGGTACTTGATGGTGAAGTCGTAATTGGACAACCGGGCCGTCCACCGCTGCTCCAAGGCACCGAGCTTTGCTGTGTCCAGATGCGTTAGTGGATTGTTATCCGTGAAGACGGTGAATTTTGCTGAGGCCAGGTAGTGTTTGAACCTCTCCGTCACTGCCCAAACAACGGCGAGGAATTCCAGCTTATATGGAATATAAATACGGCTGGCGTAAGCGATTACCCTCTCCTTGCCTTTCTGGACCTGGGACAACACGGCTCCCAGTCCCACATTGCTGGCATCCGTATACAGCACAAACGGTTGATTATATTCAGGGTAGGCCAGTACCTCTTCTCCCGTCAGCACCAACTTTAAGTAAGTGAACGATTCTTCCAGTCCCTCGTTCCAATCAAATGGGGTATTCTTACCCTTGTGTTGTGAACTGTATTTCTTGGCTCCCTCTTGTGATCACTAGCGGTATGACACTTTGATTGTCTTTCTCCAGGTTGGTACCCACCTGGTTCGTTAGGCCTTGGGTGTTCCTATTTAGACTTCCTGGAAGCTCAGTCTAGTGCCTGGAATCGATGTAATCAGTCTATGTCTGTTTTCTCCTGACTCCTGGTCCTCTGATTTTTGCAAGAAAAGCTAAGTCCGCTTTCTTATTTTGGTTTATTGCATTTGTTCTTATTTTGTTCCAGCTTGTACAAAATGTGATTCCTGTTTTTGCTGGAAGCTCTAAGGGGGCTGATATTCTCCCCCCACACCGTTAGTCGGTGCGGGGGTTCTTGGATATTCAGCGTGGATATTTTTGTAGGGTTTTTGCTGACCGCATAAGTCCGCTTCCTATTTTCTGCTATTAATTAGTGGGCCAATCTTTGCTAAATCTAGTTCATACTTACGTTTGTCTTTTCTTCTTACCTCACCGTTATTATTTGTTGGGGGCTTGTATATTAACTTTGGGGTCCTTTCTCTTGAGGCAAGTGAGGTCTTATTTTCTCTGAAAGGGTTAGTTAGTTCTCCGGCTGGTGCGAGACGTCTAGAACCAACGTAGGTACGTTCCCCGGCTGCTTCTAGTTGTTGTGCTAGGATCAGGTATGCGGTCAGCCAAGTTACCACCTCCCTATGAGCTGGTTTTTGTGGTTGCGGACTTAGCTACAACTCCTGAGATCCTCTACCACTAGGATCATAACAGTATTCCAGGCCAAAAAGTGAATATTTAATGCATTGCAGAAGCGGGATTAAAAGAAAAGTTCTGAGTTTTTTTTTGGTTTTTTTTTCTTCTTCCCCTTTTTTCCTCTGAGTGGCTTGAAGCTCTGCTGCAGACATGAATGTTCAGACTCTGATTACTAGTGTGGATCAGCTTGCTGCATGAGTGCAGGGCATTCAGGATTTTGTTACAAGTAGTCCTATGTCAGAGCCTAAGATACCTATTCCTGAGCTGTTCTCTGGAGATCGATTTAAATTTAGGAATTTTAGGAATAATTGTAAATTGTTTCTTTCTTTGAGACCTCGTTCGTCTGGAGACTCAGCTCAGCAAGTAAAAATTGTTATCTCCTTCTTGCGTGGCGACCCTCAGGATTGGGCTTTCTCATTGGCGCCAGGAGATCCGGCATTGACAAATATTGATGCGTTTTTTCTGGCGCTCGGATTGCTTTATGAGGAGCCCAATCTTGAAATTCAGGCAGAAAAAGCGTTGCTGGCTATTTCTCAGGGCCAGGATGAAGCTGAGGTATATTGCCAAAAATTTCGGAAATGGTCCGTGCTTACTCAATGGAATGAGTGTGCTCTGGCCGCAAATTTCAGAAATGGCCTTTCTGAAGCTATTCAGAATGTGATGGTGGGCTTTCCCATTCCTACAAGTCTGAATGATTCTATGGCTCTTGCTATTCAGATTGATCGGCGTTTGCGGGAGCGCAAATCTGCTAATCCTCTGGCGGTGTTGTCTGAAGGGACACCTGACTCAATGCAATGTGATAGAATTCAGACTAGAACCAAACGACAAAATCATAGACGTCAGAATGGGTTGTGTTTTTACTGTGGTGATTCTACACATGTTATCTCAGCATGCTCTAAACGCCTAGCAAAGGTTGTTAGTCCTGTCGCCATTGGTAATTTGCAACCTAAGTTTATTTTGTCTGTGACTTTAATGTGCTCATTGTCTTCCTACCCTGTTATGGCATTTGTGGATTCAGGTGCTGCCCTGAGCCTTATGGACTTGTCATTTGCCAAGCGCTGTGGTTTTGTTCTGGAGCCTTTAGAAAATCCTATTCCTCTTAGAGGAATTGATGCTACGCCATTGGCGGAGAATAAACCACAGTATTGGACACAAGTGACCATGTGCATGACTCCTGAACATCGGGAGGTGATTCGTTTTCTTGTTCTGCATAAAATGCATGATTTGGTCGTTTTAGGTCTGCCATGGTTACAGACCCATAATCCAGTTTTGGATTGGAAGGCAATGTCTGTGTCAAGTTGGGGTTGTCAGGGAATTCATTGTGATTCCCCGTCGGTGTCTATTGCTTCTTCTACTCCTTCTGAGGTTCCGGAGTATATGTTGGACTATCAGGATGTGTTCAGTGAGTCCAGGTCCAGTGCCCTTCCTCCTCATAGGGACTATGACTGCGCAATAGATTTGATTCCTGGTAGTAAGTTTCCTAAGGGACGATTATTTAATCTATCTGTACCTGAGCATGCCGCAATGCGTTCTTATATAAAGGAGTCTTTGGAGAAGGGACATATTCGTCCATCCTCTTCCCCTCTTGGTGCAGGTTTCTTTTTTGTAGCCAAGAAAGACGGATCTTTGAGACCTTGTATAGACTATCGGCTTCTGAATAAAATCACGGTCAAATTTCAGTATCCTTTGCCACTATTGTCGGACTTGTTTGCCCGGATTAAGGGTGCCAAGTGGTTCACCAAGATAGATCTTCGGGGTGCGTACAACCTTGTGTGCATTAAGCAGGGAGATGAATGGAAAACTGCGTTTAATACGCCCGAAGGTCATTTTGAGTACTTGGTGATGCCTTTTGGGCTCTCTAATGCTCCTTCTGTGTTTCAGTCCTTTATGCATGACATCTTCCGGAAGTATCTAGATAAATTTATGATTGTTTATCTGGATGATATTCTGTTTTTTTCTGATGATTGGGATTCTCATGTAAAACAGGTCAGGATGGTGTTTCAGGTTTTGCGTGATAATGCTTTGTTTGTGAAGGGCTCAAAGTGTCTCTTTGGAGTGCAGAAGGTTTCCTTTCTGGGTTTCATTTTCTCCCCTTCTACAGTAGAGATGGACCCAGTCAAGGTCCGAGCTATTCATGATTGGACTCGACCCACATTTGTTAAGAGTCTACAGAAGTTCTTGGGTTTTGCTAATTTCTACCGTCGTTTTATTGCTAATTTCTCTAGCGTTGTTAAACCTTTGACGGATATGACCAAGAAAGGTTCTGATGTTGCTAATTGGGCTCCGGCAGCCGTCGAGGCTTTCCGGGAGCTGAAGCGCCGGTTTACTTCGGCGCCTGTTTTGTGCCAGCCTGATGTTTCACTTCCCTTTCAGGTTGAAGTGGACGCTTCTGAGATCGGTGCAGGGGCTGTTTTGTCGCAGAGAGGCTCTGGTTGCTCTGTAATGAGACCTTGTGCTTTTTTTTCTAGGAAATTTTCGCCTGCGGAGCGGAACTATGATGTTGGTAATCGGGAGTTGTTGGCCATGAAGTGGGCATTTGAGGAGTGGCATCATTGGCTCGAGGGAGCTAAGCATCGTGTGGTGGTCTTGACTGATCACAAAAATTTGATGTATCTCGAGTCTGCTAAGCGCCTGAATCCTAGACAGGCTCGTTGGTCGTTGTTTTTCTCCCGTTTTGACTTTGTGGTCAATGTCTGTCATCTGGAATGTCTGTCATCTGGGTGGTATGTGATCGCTTTTCCAAGATGGTCCATTTGGTGCCCTTGTCTAAGTTGCCTTCCTCTTCCGATCTGGTTCCTTTGTTCTTTCAGAATGTGGTTCGTTTGCATGGCATTCCTGAGAATATCGTGTCTGACAGAGGATCCCAGTTTGTGTCCAGATTCTGGCGATCTTTTTGTGCTAAGATGGGCATTGATTTGTCGTTTTCATCTGCCTTTCATCCTCAGACTAATGGCCAAACGGAGCGAACTAATCAGACACTGGAGGCTTATTTGAGATGTTTTGTTTCTGCAGATCAGGATGATTGGGTGACCTTCTTGCCATTGGCTGAGTTTGCCCTCAATAATCGGGCTAGTTCCGCTACTTTGGTTTCGCCATTTTTCTGCAACTCTGGTTTTCATCCTCGTTTTTCCTCGGGGCATGTTGAATCTTCTGACTGTCCTGGGGTGGATTCCGTGGTGGATAGGTTGCAGCGGATTTGGAATCATGTGGTGGACAACTTGAAGTTGTCACAGGAGAAGGCTCAGCGTTTTGCCAACCGCCGCCGCGGTGTGGGTTCCCGACTTCGTGTTGGGGATTTGGTTTGGTTGTCTTCTCGGTATGTCCCTCTGAAGGTTTCCTCTCCTAAGTTTAAGCCTCGCTTTATTGGTCCTTATAAAATTTTGGAAGTCCTTAATCCGGTGTCTTTTCGTTTGGATCTTCCGGTGTCGTTTGCCATTCACAATGTGTTCCATAGGTCTTTGTTGCGGCGGTACGTTGTGCCTGTGGTTCCTGCTGTTGACCCTCCTGCTCCGGTCTTGGTTGAGGGCGAGTTGGAGTACGTGGTGGAGAAGATCTTGGATTCTCGTCTCTCTAGACGGAGGCTTCAGTATCTGGTCAAATGGAAGGGCTATGGTCAGGAGGATAATTCCTGGGTGGTCGCCTCTGATGTTCATGCAGCCGATTTGGTTCGTGCCTTTCACGCTGCTCATCCTGATCGCCCTGGTGGTCGTGGTGAGGGTTCGGTGACCCCTCCTTAATGGGGGGGTACTGTTGTGAACTGTATTTCTTGGCTCCCTCTTGTGATCACTAGCGGTATGACACTTTGATTGTCTTTCTCCAGGTTGGTACCCACCTGGTTCGTTAGGCCTTGGGTGTTCCTATTTAGACTTCCTGGAAGCTCAGTCTAGTGCCTGGAATCGATGTAATCAGTCTATGTCTGTTTTCTCCTGACTCCTGGTCCTCTGATTTTTGCAAGAAAAGCTAAGTCCGCTTTCTTATTTTGGTTTATTGCATTTGTTCTTATTTTGTTCCAGCTTGTACAAAATGTGATTCCTGTTTTTGCTGGAAGCTCTAAGGGGGCTGATATTCTCCCCCCACACCGTTAGTCGGTGCGGGGGTTCTTGGATATTCAGCGTGGATATTTTTGTAGGGTTTTTGCTGACCGCATAAGTCCGCTTCCTATTTTCTGCTATTAATTAGTGGGCCTCTCTTTGCTAAATCTAGTTCATACTTACGTTTGTCTTTTCTTCTTACCTCACCGTTATTATTTGTTGGGGGCTTGTATATTAACTTTGGGGTCCTTTCTCTTGAGGCAAGTGAGGTCTTATTTTCTCTGAAAGGGTTAGTTAGTTCTCCGGCTGGTGCGAGACGTCTAGAACCAACGTAGGTACGTTCCCCGGCTGCTTCTAGTTGTTGTGCTAGGATCAGGTATGCAGTCAGCCAAGTTACCACCTCCCTATGAGCTGGTTTTTGTGGTTGCGGACTTAGCTACAACTCCTGAGATCCTCTACCACTAGGATCATAACACCCTTGGTCTTCCTGGATTGGCCCACCAACAGGTCTTGCAATGGCGCGGCCTTCTTGGTGAAGTCCTTGATGAACCTCCTGTAATAGCCTACCAACCCGAGGAACTGCCGAACCTCATGGAGGTTGCCGGGCTTTGGCCAGTCCTTGATCACCGTGACTTTGTCGGGGTCTGGAGCCACCCCGTCAGCACTCACCACATGGCCCAGGTACTGCACCTTGGGTTTTAGCAGATGGTATTTGGACGGTTTTACCTTTAGACCAAAGTTGGACAGGGCTTCGAACACCTCGGCCAGGTGCTTCAGATGGTCCTCATAAGTCTTGGAGAAGACGATGACATCGTCCAGGTATAGCAACATGGTTTTGAAGTTCTTGTGCCCTAGACAGCACTCCATCATCTTCTGGAATGTTCGCGGGGCATTGCACAATCCGAAGGGCATGTAGTTGAATTGGCAGAGACCCATCGGCGTCATGAAGGCCGTCTTCTCCTTGTCCGCCTCTGCCACGGGAACCTGCCAGTACCCACTGGTGAGATCCAAGGTAGAGAAGTAGTTAGCAGATTTTAAAGCAGCCAGGGACTCCTCTATCCTGGGCAGTGGGTATGCATCCTTATGTGTAATGTGATTTAACTGCCTATAATCAACACACATCCTCATTGTGCCATCTTTCTTCTTAACGAGGACTAATGGAGCGGCCCAGGGGCTACAACTGTCTCTCACTACCCCAGCCTCCTTCATCTCTCACAACATGTCTTTGGAACACTGATAATGAGCAGGGGGTACAGGACGGTATCTCTCTTTTATGGGTCGATGGTCTCCTGTGGGGATATGATGTTGAATCCCTTTTACCTGCCCAAAATCTAGGGGGTGTTTGCTAAATACCCGCTCGTACTCATGAAGCACCCTGTAGGCCCCCTGCTTCTGGTCAGATGGGGTAGAGTCAGTGCCCACATGCAATTCCCGACACCAATCTTTCAGTTGCCCTGCAGAACCGTTGTTCTCCGCCGGATCGGACGAGACCAAGGGTCCGGGTGCCTGTATCACACTATTATTAACAGTAAACAGTTTGGCAAGTGTGGCATATTTGGTTAGATGGACTTCCTCCTCCCCACAGTTACGAACACGTACTGGCACCCTCCCCTTGCGGACGTCAACCACCCCTCTGGCTGTCAGGAGGGTAGGCCTATTATCTGAATATACGGGTTCTACCAGGGCCTGATAGTCTTTACCCCTGAGGCCTATGGCTGCCCGACACCATATTAACATTTCACTCCTGGGGGGTATCGCAATGGGGTTTGAATCACTCACTGTGACATGACCAATTTCACCACCAGTCAGCTCCACCTGCTGTCTCTGCATCAGAGCCCTGATTTCTTTTTGCAGGGCGCGTTGTTCACTGTAGCCAGCTGTTTCTGCTACCTGCTGTAACAAGACAATAACTTCTGCAAGACAGTGTTCTATGACATTAGTACCGATGGTCATCATGGGATTACATTCACGGCGGTCAATATCAACAATTACAATCCCTTGGGCCTCCAATTCTACCCGCCCCACTTTAATGGTGACCTCTTTATACCCCACTTGTGGCAATGGCTGACCATTACTGGCTATTATTGTGAAATCATCATCGGGGCCACGGGTAATGTCGGTGTCCTCCCAATAACGTTTATAAAGGATGTAAGGCATAGTCGTCACCTGGGAACCGGTGTCCAGCAAAGCGTTCATGGGGATACCGTCGATCACGATGGGGAGAACTGGTCGCCCCCGATGTATTTGGCTCTCCAGTTTTGCGGGCCTGCTCGTCCTACTCCTGGGGGTTGGCCCTCTGCCCCAGAGGTTGCTCGTTTAAATGACAGTACCTTGCAAGATGGCCCACCTGGTGGCAGCGGCGGCAGATAGGTCGTCCGTCCCGATGAAAGCGATCGTCGTCCCTGCCTCTGGTCGGTGGAGTCCTCCTCTGTCGCTGCCAGGGGACATCTTCCAGTTTGGAAGCCAGCTGGATCTTCTCCTTGGGGGCCTCCTGTAGAGACTGTACGGTCCGGGCTAGGGCAGCAACACTCTTGGTCAGCTCCTGCATCTGGAGGCGTAGTCCTGCAGGGGAGTCGTCTTCCAGGATCTGGGCATTGGCCTCGGCGGAAACTGGCGTATCCGGCGCCACCTCCTGGTGGTACGTGAGGGCTTGACGCCTGGGAAGTACGGCACGGCTGGGCTGTCGCTCCGGTAGCGCCTGGATGGCTTTATCTTTGAATTGCGCAAAAGTCAGGTCTGGATTCTGCATGGCCAGGAAGTGTAATTGAGCCCTTTGGTGACTGCACAAGAGCCCCTCGATGAACCGCTCTTTCAAGGAGTTTATCTTCATCTTGCATGCTGTATGGGTCACTCTGCTTGATGGCCCGCAGTGCCTCCTGGAGAGTAAGGAGGACATAGTCCCGTAAGCTATCCTGCGGCCTCTGCTTGCACCCATAGAACGTCAATTTAATTTCCGTAGCGGTGCGGGTGTCAAAGGTGGTTTTAAGCTTTGCAAAGACCTGCTGCGCAGTTCTCTTATCCTCAGAGCCGCTCCAAAGAGTTGGCCTATTATCATATGAACTTTCTGGGGCTCTGTCAAGGGATAGAACTCGAGCAGGCTGCAGATCCCTTCTTTAAAGTCAGTTAGTGTGTGTGATTCTCCAGAGTATCGTGGGAGCCAGGCTGCTCCAGGTAGGTACGGCATGGAGAAGGGCATTATGGCTGCTGTAGCCGCGGCAGTATCCGGTTGGCTGATGGGGGCGGCAAGCTCTGCGGCAACCGGCGGTGGTACAAGGCCCGCGGCGGTGTCTACCGTGGGGCCCGGAGCCGCCCCTGGGTCTGCGGCTGCGTCTGCCGCCTCCGCTCCTCCCGAATCAGACATGGCCATTCCTCCCCCCTGCTAACCTGCTGGAAGTCGGGGTTCCTCTTCCGGAATCGGCACCTCACCGCATTTTCTTGTTCCGCGCTCTTTTTGGCCGGCTCCGCCCACGAAGCTATGGCTCCTCCCCTCATGCGCGGCGATGGCGGATTTTGGCGGCAAATAGCAACACACAGTCTTTGCAATAAATCACGATTCAGCACAATTCAGTCACAATTCCAAGGCACACATGACCTGATTCTTCAGGCTTAAGTAGATCCTGTTCGTGACGCCAAATTGGAGCGGCCCCAGACGCAGGACGACGGGGTACTCGAATCCGGGTCTCTCGGTTCTGAGGATGTCCCGGTGGCCCGACCCGGTCCGTGGTCCTGCTAAGGGGCGCCCAATAAAAGGTGTAGGTGGTGGTGTAGGTCGCAGTAAATAACGAGGACACAGGGTTGCAGTCTCTTTACCTCTTTACTGAAGGCTTCGGCATCCGCAATCCAGAGCACTGCTAACAGGGCTGGCTGAGACCGGCCGGTCCGAAGGCACATCCAGAGTTCCCTTTACAGGTGGAAATCAGTGTCCTTCCTACCAGCGCCTGGGTGTTGTAGTACCTCCCTGCTGAGCACCACAGGATAGTCCTCACAACTGTCGTGTATGTTTCTGATATTTCTCTCCGTCCCCCAGATGATATGGATAGGACGCACCCGTATGACGGGGCAGGCCTGGAGTTATTTTATAGGGACCCTAGAGACGCCCCTCTCCCACAATTGCCTACGTTGTCTTCGTTAGGTGTAAAGGTGAGACAGCCAACCTAGAGTTAACTGCCCGGCCGTAGTTCAAAGTAATGCGTATAGTCTCTTACTTCCTCGGCGTTCCGGACGCCGGCTACGCGCCTCAGAAGGATGTTGCTGATCTTGAGGCACGACTCCTACTGGTTCTATCTCCTTGTGCTGTGATCCTGTTTCTCACTTCTCCACAATATGCTTCGCTTCGTGTCCTTTCTTAGGAGTCTGCCGCTATAAGGCACAGGCACGGCTCCGTAACGATCTGTCCTTTTCTAGGGCTCTGTCAGGATCCCACCCCTGACAGGTCCTCTCTCGAGCTCTCCCCAGCTACTTTCTAACTGACTTCCTATCCAACCCCCAGTTTTACCCATGTGTGAGGAGTGGCCTAGTAGATAGGACCTTTTGCTCCCCCTGGCGGCCAGAGTGTGAAGTGTAATGTGTGTCTGTGATACCTGCAAGGTGAACTCTTTTAGTGCAATCAGACGTACCATCACTCCCCTTAGTGGCGGAGCGACAGTACTGTAACGACCAGGACTCTGGGGCGCTGCAGGTGGAGCCGCATATTCATCACTGTAATGAGCGGTACCACGTGACCGCTCATACAGGACAAGCTGCTGCGCTGAGAAGAAGCATCGAGGGAGCTGGGTGAGTATTTTATTTCCAGCGGGCGGGCGCACAGGGGGTGGGAGGGGGGAGGTTGCCGGGAAGTTTATTTTAACCACAAAAAAAATAAAAAAACATTGATTTTTCATTCCTTCTCTCCAGTGAACGCTGCTGGAGAGAAGGGATGAATGGCGGCTTCAGCACCACGCTGGGTACAGCGCTTACTGTAGCGCTGTCTCCTGCACGGTCCGTGTGGTACTCAGTCGGCACACGGCTGCCGCACGTGTGCCACACTGATGTGCCACGTGAGCTCAGGGACACACGGACACGGATAACTCCAGTACTGATTTTTCCGGTACCGGAATTATCTGGACGTGTGAGACTGGCCTAATGTGAACGGTCAGTATATGAGGAACATCCACAATGGCCTAGAATACACCAGAACTTAGCCACGTTGTGCACATTGCACAGATATACATGACTTTGGTGTAAACACTATATAACTTTATACATGTGCCCACAAGGACGGTAGCTAGTAGGGTTATCCCAAGACTGACTCCTACTGATGGAGACCCCACTGCTGCCCACCAGAGGGTCTAGCATTGGTCCGAATGACGTCACACATCGCTGCTTCAATCACTGTCTACGGGACGGCTGCTCCAGTCACTGTCTACGGGATGGCTGCTCCAGTCACTGTCTATGGAACGGCTGCTCCAGTCACTGTCTACGGGACGTCTGCTCCAGTCACTGTCTATGGAATGGCTGCTCTAGTCACTGTCTACAGGATGGCTGCTCCAATCACTGTCTACGGGACGGCTGCTCCAGTCACTGTCTACGGGACGGCTGCTCCAGTCACTGCCTACGGGACGGCTGCTCCAGTCACTGCCTACGGGACGGCTGCTCCAGTCACTGTCTACGGGACGGCTGCTCCAGTCACTGTCTACGGGACGGCTGCTCCAGTCACTGTCTACGGGACGGCTGCTCCAGTCACTGTCTACGGGACGGCTGCTCCAGTCACTGTCTACGGGACGGCTGCTCCAGTCACTGTCTACGGGACGCCTGCTCCAGTCACTGTCTACGGGACGCCTGCTCCAGTCACTGCCTACGGGACGGCTGCTCCAATCACTGTCTACAGGATGGCTGCTCCAATCACTGTCTATGGGACGGCTGCTCCAATCACTGTCTACAGGATGGCTGCTCCAGTCACTGTCTACGGGATGGCTGCTACAGTCACTGTCTACAGGATGGCTGCTCCAATCACTGTCTACAGGACGGCTGCTCCAATCACTCTCTACGGGACAGCTGCTCCAGTCACTGTCTATGGGACGCCTGCTCCAGTCACTGTCTACGGGACGGCTGCTCCAATCACTGTCTACAGGATGGCTGTTCCAATCACTGTCTACGGGATGGCTGCTTCAATCACTGTCTACGGGACGGCTGCTCCAATCACTGTCTACAGGATGGCTGCTCCAATCACTGTCTACAGGATGGCTGCTCCAATCACTGTCTACGGGATGGCTGCTTCAATCACTGTCTACGGGACAGCTGCTGCAATCACTCTCTACGGGATGGCTGCTTTTTTACAAGCCAAAAATAAGAGGAAAAATAAAAAAAAAAAAACTAAAAAATGTGAGTTGCTCCCTCTGGTGTAATATTCCTGTGCACAAAGCACACATACCCAACAATCCCCATCTTTGGACGTCTATACACATTAGATGCATGCATGACTTATACGTGGTGTGTAGCAAGTAATGGTAAACTGACTGACAGGGAACTAGTCTGAACTGGTGCATAACCAAAAACAACTTACATAGCAAATAGATAAATGGCTGCACTGAATTGTACTAAACCAAGGGAATGTGCGATACATGAAATGTGAATAGCATAATGGCTTGTGAAATCTATGAGAAAACACATGAGATGCTTAGCACAAAATTTGGCCAAAAAATGTGAGCCCATCCACCAATCGTCAAGGTAATCTCATGGATCGGATGGGTCCCTGACCTGACTGCCTAGTGTGAACACTTACCATGATATTAGCCAGAGGCTGTCAGGTCAGGGACCCATCCGATCCATGAGATTACCTTGACGTTGGTGGATGGGCTCACGTTTTTTGGCCAAATCTTTTCTCATGTGTTTTCTCATAGATTTCAGAAGCCATTATGCTATTTACATTTCATGTATCGCACATTTCCTTGCTTTTATAGGTGGTGTGAACGAGCAGCAAGAAACTGTCTCTTTATGGAATGATGGGACTTGTAGTTCCACAGCAGAAGCTTTTGTGTAACTAAAATTACAAATGATGAGAGTAGGAACAGTGTTTCCTCTCTGCCTGCAGCACCAGGTGCGGTGAGCGTCTCCCGGCACGGTACGGTGAGCGTCTCCCGGCACGGTACGGTGAGCGTCTCCCGGCACGGTACGGTGAGCGTCTCCCGGCACGGTACGGTGAGCGTCTCCCGGCACGGTACGGTGAGCGTCTCCCTGCACGGTACGGTGAGCGTCTCCCGGCACGGTACGGTGAGCGTCTCCCGGCACGGTACGGTGAGCGTCTCCCGGCACGGTACGGTGAGCGTCTCCCGGCACGGTACGGTGAGCGTCTCCCTGCACGGTACGGTGAGCGTCTCCCGGCACGGTACGGTGAGCGTCTCCCGGCACGGTACGGTGAGCGTCTCCCGGCACGGTACGGTGAGCGTCTCCCGGCACGGTACGGTGAGCGTCTCCCGGCACGGTACGGTGAGCGTCTCCCGGCACGGTACGGTGAGCGTCTCCCTGCACGGTACGGTGAGCGTCTCCCGGCACGGTACGGTGAGCGTCTCCCGGCACTGTGCGGTATTCACACCTGTGACTGACAGACGCCGCGGCCGCCGCAGACACAACAATCCTCCCGCCCCCCCGCACTGTATCCACAGCGCCGCGGCCTCCTCTGCCTCACAACCCGCGCTGATTGGTGGAGCCCCGCGGTCACATGACTGTAATCCGCAATCTCAGCCTCAGAGAACAGTCCCAGAGCGAAATCCTCCCGGAACAGCCAAATCCAGCGAGCGGACGGCGGAGGCACCATGCGCGGCCCCGGGGCACTTCTCCGCACTTTACTCACTTTCTGCGCTTTTCTCCAGGTGGACGGTAAGTGTCGGGAGCGGGCCGTCCTCGGTCACCGGACCACTTCTGCTGCCTACCCCAGTGTCACAGTCCTGTGCCGAGCTGGTATCGCCGGGCACAGGACACTGGATGGCCGCAGAGATGAGCGCTAGCTCTTCTGCCCCTCTCACTATATATATATATATATATATATATATATATATATATATATATATATATTATATCTTACTGCAGCTGACATTAATCTGTGCCCGTGATTTCTAACATATACTTAAGGGGACAGTCCAACATATTCCGCAGCGCTTTACAAATTATAGAGGGGACTTAGTCTATTGCTTTCTGTTATCAGCCCCACTCCGGGATGTTGCGTTGCTGCCACCTACCTAGTATCGGATAGCATCTCCTTATATGAGCCTGGTGCTCCTGCACTGAGACCCTTCCCTGAGTGTATAAGGGGTATATAGAAGCAGCCTTGCCAGGACAGGTGGAAACACCTGATGCCCCATCTGACAAAGCAGCGGCTGCCTGTACGGAGTCAGTGTTCGGATCAGCGCCCCAAAATCTGAACGGCAGCCAAGTCTTTCTCTCCATTCATTATTTGGCCCTAAATGACTTCAGCCGTTGTTGTGATCGCCACCCCTGGTTATTTTGGGAGCTAAGGCCGATTGAAGCAGCGACGCACGAGATTAGGGAGGAGGTGGGATTTGTTTCTTAGCTTAGGATTGTTTCCAAGGAATACCAGTTCTACCCGTCTGCTCGAATCGTTAGTGATCAATATACGCGCCCGGCCCGCAGCAGCATGACTTGTACATGAAGCAATCTGCAGTGAAATCTAATACTGAAAGGGTTAAAGGGCCCTGGAGTTTATATAAAAAAAATGTTTATTTACTAAAATAATAAATATTTCTCTATATGAGATGTGACCAGGATATATATGAGATACAGTGCTGATCACTATGTCAGTGGCGTTCAGCCTGGAATGGCTGATAACAGAGAACAACTTCATATGGGGGATATAAGCTTCTGGATCTTTGTCCTTGGATAGATGTGGATGTGCCGCTGTATAGAGAATTATTGCATACTGATTAACTAGATGCTAATAAATGTAATTAGTGGGATATTTATTTCCCTTTTTCTTGCTGATATTGAGTATAACAAACAATAGTATCAGGACAATAGTAATGTGACGCACCAGACGTGGGATTATAAAAGAAAGCAGAAGAGTTTATTATGGCCGGGTCTCCGGTGGGAGAGGGAGTTTTCACCAGTGGGAGTTTGTTTTCTAGCATCAGTGACATGTAATGGGCGTTGTGTGTGAGAGAATGAGCTCATGCTGGCAGCCCAGCAGCCTATGGGAGCGATCAGCAAGCACCGACCTGATATTCTGCTTAGTAATACAGTGATGGACCCGGATCTGTGCTTTTCATTCCAGGAACCAATAGCACAATGTGCCAGTGTAACACGCAGGGAACGTGCCCACCGGGCACAGCCTCACGGTATCACACAGTGTAACACGCAGGGTACGTGCCCACCGGGCACAGCCTCACGGTATCACACAGTGTAAGGCTACTGTCACACTATCAGTATGTGGTCAGTATTTCACATCAGTGTTTGTTAGCCAAAACCAGGAGTGGGTCAAAAATACCGACTTGATAACATGTTTCTATTAGGCTGTGTGCACACGTAGCAGATTTTTTTCGCAGTTTTTCGCTATAAAAACGCTATAAAACCGCGAAAAAAAACCCGCTCACATTAAGCATCCTATTTAATAGAATGCAATCCGCATTTTTTGTGCACATGCTGCGTTGCCGCATTCCAGAAAAAAACGCAGCATGTTCATTAATTTGCGGAATCGCGGGGATTCTGCACACCTAGGAATGCATTGATCTGCTTACTTCCCGCATGGGGCTATGCCCTCCATGCGGGAAGTAAGCAGATCATGTGCGGTTGGTACCCAGTGCGGAGGAGAGGAGACTCTCCTCCACGGACTGGGCACCATATAATTGTTAAAAAAAAAAATTAAAATAAAAAATAGTGATATACTCACCTTCTGATGGCCCCAGAGTCTTCCCGCCTCTGAGTGGTGCACACGGCCGCTTCCGTTCCTGTAGATGCTTTGTGTGAAGGACCTGCGATGACGTCGCCGGTCGTGCACACAAAGCATCTATAGGAGCGGAAGCCGCTGAGGAGATCGGCTGCCTTCGGAAGGTGAGAATAACCATTTTTTTTACATTTTTTTAAAATTATTTTTAACATTATATCTTTTACTATTGATGCGGCATAGGCGGCATCAATAGTAAAAAGTTGGTCACACTTGTCAAACACTATGTTTGACAAGCGTGACTAACCTGTCAATCAGTTTTCCAAGCGATGCTACAGATCGCTTGGAAAACACTAGCATTCTGCAAGCTAATTATGCTTGAAAAATGCTAGTTTTTAGCAGGAATATGCAAGCCAATTCCGCATGCGATATACCCGCGGCAGGAGTTGCAGAATTGCCGCAGAAATTTCCGCGGCAATTCTGCAACGTGTGCACTTAGCCTTATAGCTTTCCCCTCTGTTTGTTCCAGTCCTGGTTTTGGCTTACAAATACTGAGGTAAAATACTGACCACATACTGATAGTGTGACCGTAGCCTAACACGCAGGGTACGTGCCCACCGGGCACAACCTCACGGTATCACACACAGGAGGAAATCTCCTCTCCGACCTGTTATCTATTGCCATGGATCTTAATAGCCACATAATCCTGTCTAGACTGTAAAAGCCAGTCAGTACATTACTGGCCCCTAATTCTCTTAAGTGCTCTGTGTTATCACTTAAGGTACCTTCACACGAAACGACATCGCTAGCGATCCGTGACGTTGCAGCGTTCTCGCTAGCGATATCGTTTCGTTTGACACGCAGCAGCGATCAGGATCCTGCTGTGATGTCGCTGGTCGCTGAATAAAGTCCAGAACTTTATTTGGTCGTCCGATCGCTGTGTATAGTTGTGTTTGAAAGCAAAAGCAACGATACCAGCGATGTTTTACACTGGTAACCAGGGTAAACATCGGGTTGCTAAGCGCAGGGCCGCGCTTAGTAACCCGATGTTTACCCTGGTTACCAGCGTAAAAGTAAAAAAAACAAACAGTACATACTCACATGCGCGTCCCCCAGCGTCTGCTTCCTGACACTGACTGAGCTCCGGCCCCAAAGTGAAAGTGAAAGCACAGCGGTGACGTCACCGCTGTGCTGTTAGGGCCGGAGCTCAGTCAGTGTCAGGAAGCGGACGCCGGGGGACGCGCAGGTGAGCATGTACTGTTTGTTTTTTTTACTTTTACGCTGGTAACCAGGGTAAACATCGGGTTACTAAGCGCGGCCCTGCGCTTAGCAACCCGATGTTTACCCTGGTTACCCGGGGACCTCGGCATCGTTGGTCGCTGGAGAGCGGTCTGTGTGACAGCTCTCCAGCAATCAAACAGCGACGCTGCAGCGATCGGCATCGTTGTCGCTATCGCTGCAGCGTCGCTTCGTGTGAAGGTACCTTAAGTTCTGCATTCAGCCTTTTGTATTTACAGTTTTCGATGGATATTTTAAAAGTAAACATTAGCAGGTTGGCGTTACAATAATTAGTGGTTTCTTTAGTGTCTGTAATACACTTCATCCCTTTAGCTGACTATATATTAAAAGGTATTTCCAGACAACACAAGTTATATCCTCACCACTGGATAGGTGGTAACTGACTGGGACCCCCCATTCTCTAGTAGAGTTGAGTGAATATGTTCGGAATCGGTCGTCGAATCTGAATTTGCCATATTCATGCAATATTGGTGCCCTGATTGTGCCGAATATGTTTGATCGGTTCTGAACATATTCGGTCATTTCTACTCCTATTGACTCCAATGACAATCGGCTCTGTTCGGCGAATATTGCAAAAACCATATTCGCCGACGATCGTAATCGGAACCTAATTTTGAAAAATTTGCTCAACTCGAGTCTCTGGTACATGGGACCTGTGTCTTTCACTTTCCCACTGCCTCAAGACTGTAAACAGGAGGAGTTCCATGGAGCATGGAGTTTCATGGTTTTCACAGAACACTTACCCATTATCCTCTATGGAGCTGTACGCAGATCAGTGTTTTTTTGCGGACGGTGGTTGTTTTTTTTTTCATGTATGAAAATCACCGATGGTAAAAACTGAACACTGCTGACACTCAGATCCAAAATGCTGATTAAAATCTGAGTTTTGTGTACAGGAAGAGTCCTGAACATCTGACTGAGGCCTAACCTTTACTATAAGCATATGGAGCTGAGGTGTTGGGCCGAACATCTCCCTTGCCTGTCCCATACACGAGTGCTCTGCCAAACACTCATGTATATATATTTTTGTCAGGGACGGGGGAGAAAGCCACCGCCAGGCAGACACTTCTGACAGCAGCTTATCTCCCCTGAAAACAAAACAATTGTGTGGTGAAATTTCCGCGCGTCTTCCTTCTCTCCTCCATTTTCTGTCAGTGAGCAGCGATGTTGTGTTTTCGGTCCATGTGCTGTCCGTCTGCTCAGTGATTTTCCACACAGTCCAATGATTTGTGTGACAAGCATTGCCACTGTTGCCGGGCCCTGGCCAGACTAGGACAAGGCTTCTAGCAGGCAGCCCCCTCACTTGCCATATGAACGAGCACACAGCCCTGCGGACATGACTGGCCTGATTTTTCATGCAGTCATCTTAATCCGTCCTTACCCTGAGGGTGGTATTTTTTCCATAAAAACTTTATATGAAATCACATTTTGTCCTAGAGATTATGCAGATTTCGACAGAAAAGTTGCAGATGTCATTGACTGATTTTTCTTTTCCATGCAGTATCACTAGTTCCTGTAAGGGCATGGGTTCAGGTTAACTTTACTAGTAGGGTAAAATGCTGTTTGTCCCCCCCCCCCATCCAAAATAGCAGCGTGTGAACAAGCTCTGTTACAAAAGAGCAGAATCCTGACAGCATGCAAACTACCCAGCTTTTATTAAGACTAATTCTTACTTGTTTAAGAGTATCTACTATCTGCAAGGAAACTTACTTTCCATTCCTACAAACTTCTGAGAATTTCCCCTCGTTAGAGAAGTTTCTGAACCGTAGATTTTTGGAACCGTAAAATCTTACAGTAGTTTCTTACAAATGGTGCTATAGAGATTGAATGAAACAGCAGAACATCTGCAAAACCTCCGCTGTATTATAATGGAGGACACAAGCGCCCCATTTTGGAGTTCAGGGCTAGTCTCAGCAGATGAACCCTCGCTGAACTTGAGCTCAGCTGGTGAGAGACTCTCTATTTCTTTAAGGCTACGTTCACATTAGCGTTAAGCTAATGTGCGTCGGGTTTGCGTCGGCGACGCAGCGGCGACGCATGCGTCATGCGCCCCCTATACTTAACATGGGGGACGCATGCGTTTTTTTTTTGTTGCGTTGTGCCACACATGCGTGTCTTTTGCCGCAAGCGTCGGACCAAGAAAACGCAACAAGTTGCATTTTTCTTGCGTCCGATTTTCGGCAAAAACCGACGCATGCGTCGCAAAACGCAGCGTTTTTGCGTGCGTTTTGCCGCGTTTTTGCGTGCGTTGTGCGTTGCGTCGCCGACGCAGCGGCGCACAACGCTAGTGTGAACGTAGCCTAACACGTGCATCAGCGAGGACTAGAGCAGTAGGATGTGCAGGACAAGGGAGCATGAGATAAGCTGAGGCAGGTGTACATTGGACAGGTAACTAACTATATAGAACATGGATACCTTCCAGCAGTGAGTGTGGGCACCGCATGGTGTCGGACCGCTGTTGACAGTCCTGCCCCATAGAGCAGCCCGGAAGAGGAAGAGCTGCTCTCTTGATGTGGAATAACAGAATTGCTGGCAGGAGCGGAGCAGTCTGTGGTTGCTCTGAGCCAACACTGGTCAGAACAGGCAGGTAGTTAGTTAGCAACTACCTTCCTGTCAGTTCTTAGCTCCATGGAAAAAAAAAGATAAAATAGTCCCTTAATAAGCCCTTCAAAACTAGGGTTGCTAAACTCCAGTCCTTAAGGGCCACCAACAGTGCATGTTTCAGGATTTCCTTAGCATGGCACAAGGTGTTAGAATAATCAACTGTGTATATGACTATATTATCACAGGTGCAATACTAAGGAAATCCTGAAAACATGCACTGTTGGTGGCCCTTAAGGACTGGAGTTGTGCACCCCTGCTTTAAACGTTTGGCCACACCAAGAGTGCACCATGCTCCTGTGCTGACAGTCCCTTTAAAATGCCTAGAGTATTGATGTTAGAGGAGTTCGGCGCTTCACTTAGAAACTGTCAAGGGAGCAAGGCCTGGAGTAAGGACAAGTGAGAAAGGCTATGTGCACACGTTGCGGATTGGTGTGTGGATGTTTCCTTACTGTTTTTGCAAAATCTGCAGGTAAACCGCACTGCGGATTTACCGTGGTTTTTGTGTGGATTCCACCTGTGGTTTTACACCTGCGGATTCCTATTGAGGAGCAGGTGTAAACCGCTGCGGAATCCGCACAAAGAATTGACATGCCGCGGACAAAAAAAACCCCTGCTGCGTTTCCGCGTTTTTTTTCCGAAGCATGTGCACTGTGGATTTTGTTTTCCATACGTTTACATGGTACTGTACAACGCATGGAAAACAGCTGCAGATCCGCAGCGTCAAATCCGCTGCGAATCCGCGGCAAAATCCGCAACGTGTGCACATAGCCTAACACCTTTCTAGGGCACCTCTCCAAAAAGTTGGGACAGGTGAGAAACAGCCGATCTAGTAATCTACTAGCCTGCAGATGGTTCTTAAATGTAATACCATTTTATGGTTTAGTGACAAAAATATTCATTGCATGCATTGAAAAATATGGAAACCATAATGGAACCTCAACAGATCCCATTATAAATGATTGTGATTCACTGGCCACCATTCATATCCATCTTATATGCAGATTTGAACAAAACCTAACGAAGGTAAAGTGTGGAGTCTATCACTTTACTCTTATTACCATTATCATATTATAGAGTTCCTTATGTAACATGTATAAAGTGTGTAGGGTTTCACCCGCTTTCAGGCATGGTAGCATTCACACAAGTATAAGAAGGCCATGCAGTTGAGTCTAAACAGATTAAAGGGGTTGTCCACTACTTTCAATTAACCCCCCAATGTACCCCCCCGGGGCCCCTAATGAATTGTGCCATTACCTTCTGTTGACGTTTTCGCCTGTGAGCGGCGCTATTCCTCCTGCTGAGTCCGGGTCACATGACCCCCAGACTGCAGCCGCCGCTCATTTCCGCCGACGTCACGTCAATTTCCAGGCTCTGAAAATTGACGTGACGTCAGCAGCAGGCGTGACCAGCCCCCACAGTCAGCAGTCACTCAGCAAGAGTGACTGGGCTGTGGGCGGTGCTGGGGGCTGCCTGCAGGGCTGTGCTGGGGGCGGGCGGGGCTGTGTGTGCTCACTGCTCAGTGCTGGGATCATGGTGTGTGGCTGGGCTGTGCTTCGGTCGCCGGGGGTCTGCCGGTGCTTGTGCCCGCCGGCGCCGGTGCTTGTGCCCGCCGGCGCCGGTGCTTGTGCCCGCCGGCGCCGGTGCTTGTGCCCGCCGGCGCCGGTGCTTCTGCCCGCCGGCGCTGTGCGTGTGTGTGCCGGCGCTGTGTGTGCGTGTGTGCCGGCGCTGTGTGTGCGTGTGCCGACGCTGTGCGTGTGTGTGTGTGCCGGCGCTGTGCGTGTGTGTGCAGGCATCGTCCGATGGGACTACAAGTCCCATCGGGCTCTGCCTGCTACACTGACAGTGAGTGACACATTAGCCAATGATGGGACAGTAGTAGTCCCATCATCCGGCTAATGTGTTGAATGTAAAAAAAAAAAAACACAGTACATACATACATACATACAACACCATGCAACGACATGCACCATGCGACGACATGCGACATGCACCATTCTACGACATGCACCATGCGGCAACATGCACCATGCGACCACATGCACCATGCGACCACATGCACCATACGACATGCACCATGCGACACATGCACCATGCGACGACATGCACCATGCGGCGACATGCACCATGTGACATGCACCATGCGACGACATGCGACATGACCATGCGACGACATGCACCATGCGACGACATGCACCATGCAACGACATGCGCCATGCAACGACATGCGCCATGCAACGACATGCGCCATGCGGCGACATGCGCCATGCGACAACATGCAACAACATGCACCATGCGACGACATGCACCATGCGACGACATGCACCATGCGACGACATGCACATGCGTCAACATGCGACATGCACCATGCGTCGACATGCGCCATGCGTCAACATGCACCATGCGTCAACATGAGACATGCACCATGCGACGACATGCAACACGCACCATGCGACGACATGCACCATGCGTCGACATGCACCATGCGTCGACATGCACCATGCGTCGACATGCACCATGCGTCGACATGCACCATGCGACGACATGCAACATGTGACATGCGACATGAAACATGCCACATACAGTACGTACATACAACAGACATACAGTACATATAACATAGATTACATACTCACCATCACTTGTCACTTTGATCCCCGAAGCCATTGTCATCTGTAAAAAATATTAAAATAATAAACAACCAATATACTCCCTGATCCGCAGAAATCCAATTAAAACAAGTGTCCCACGACGATCTCCCGTGGAGAGCAGGAGCCTCTGCTGATGCAACCACTCTCCAGGGGCTCCAGGAACACAATGAGGGGAGGAAGGTATCCTTCCATAATGTATTCCCCACAATGTATTCCTACACCCCTGTGAGAAAATAGTCCCTAGTCTCACTTTATGGCATGCTGTATGAGAAAGTTCCCACGCAGCTTTTTGCCATAAAGTGAGACCAGTGAACTTTAGTAACCTCAGTGATGCACTACAGGAGCCATTGTCTCCTGTCAGTGTGTCACTGAGGGTCCTATAGAGCAGTGACACCACCCAATGTCACTGTTCTATAGGGGAGATCGTCGTGGGACACTCGTTATTAATTGGACTACAGCGGACAGGTAGTATACGGTTTATTATTTTACTTTTTTGCAGGTGCTGGAGTATGGTAAGTATGGTTAAATGAAGAATATTAAAATACTTTTTCCTAATGTGTGTGTGTTTCATTAACCCTTTTTTAGTATTGGATTAATAATGGATAGGCGTCTTATTGACGCCTCTCCGTTATTAACCCGGCTTAATGTCACCTTACAATAGCAAGGTGACATTAACCCCTTATTACCCCATATCCCACCGCTACACGGGAGTGGGACTGAAATACATGGCACTTTAATACGTGGCACTGAAATATGTGGCACGTGGCACTGAAATACGTGGCACTTACATATGTGGCATTTAAATCCGTGGCACTTAAATCCGTGGCACTTACATACATCGCACTTGCATACATGGCACTTAAATACGTGGCACTTACATACGTGGCACTTATATACGTGGCACGTGGCACTTACATACGTGGCACTTATATACGTGGCACTGAAATAGGTGGCACTTAAATCCGTGGCACTGAAATACGTGTCACGTGGCACATACGTGGCACTTACATACGTGGCACTTACATACGTGGCACTTACATACGTGGCACTTACATACGTGGCACGTGGCACTTAAATCCGTGGCACTTAAATCCGTGGCACTTAAATCCGTGGCACTTACATACGTGGCACGTGGCACGTAGCACTTACGTACGTGGCACTTACATACGTGGCACTTACATACGTGGCACTTACATACGTGGCACGTGGCACTTACATACGTGGCACTTATATACGTGGCACTGAAATATGTGGCACTTAAATCCGTGGCACTGAAATACGTGTCACGTGGCACATACGTGGCACTTACATACGTGGCACTTACATACGTGGCACGTGGCACTTAAATCCGTGGCACTTACATACGTGGCACTTACATACGTGGCACGTGGCACGTAGCACTTACGTATGTGGCACTTACATACGTGGCACGTGGCACTTACATACGTGGCACTGAAATACGTGGCACTGAAATATCGTGGCACTATGACTGTCAGAAAATGTTCATTAAACGGTTAGGGGTGAGGTTAGGGGTAGGGTTAGGGTTTGGATCCCTTTATCACCCTGATGGTGGTGGGTGTTTTTTCAGTTTTTTTTCTATAAAAACGCATCATCGGTGAGGGTGGAAGATATGGTTATCGCAATCCCAGTGATGACATAACCAAAGTAAAGACCATAAATATAAAGTAATGGACAAGTACTGAACAATCCCTTTAATATATGATACTAAAACTGTTTTGAATCTATAAAATGCACAGTGTAGACTACAGTCTACAAATCTGTAATTTCTCAGTGTGAATGCAGATTTTTGGTTACTCATATTACACTCAGAGTGAATACAAGGATGTGATTTGAATACTCCCAATGTTGTCACCACGGTTTCTCTCACGGAGAATTTGTGTCAGTGTCATTATGTGAACCCTGTGGACAATCAGTGGCTGCTTCACTGTCTTCGCCTTAGGAAGAAGTGGCTTACATTTGGTAATTCTTAATAAAAATGCAGCAACACTCACTTCCTACAGATATAAGAGTTTGCTTAGAAGGTGGTGAGAGTGATGCGGCCACTGATTGACCACAGGTACAATCGCTGCGAGACACCGCGCCGACACTATTGGAACGTGCAGGCACTGGAATCTAGTAAACATACAGACTGAGAGGGGGTTGTTAGAATAGTGGACAAACCCTTCAAAGTTCTATATGTATGTATATATCACTGCAACAAAATATTAAAGTGTATGTATATGAATAAATAATTTATTCCATACATACACATAGAAGTATATATTGGTGTGTATATAAAAGGTGTGATCGCATATTGGTGCAATCTGTGCAGCTAAAATGCAATGGGGGCCATTTCTACCTCGAAAGCAGGTGGAATTGTGACTTAGGATGAGCTGTTATTTCTGCAAATGGCCCATATATTGTTTCTGAAACTGGGGCCTCTCCTGTATATGAGCACAAATAGTGTAAAATAAGAACACACATAATATATACATGCACACAAGCGTATGTAGATGGACACATATAACCACACATGTACTGTGTAATTTACATATCTAAGACATATACGCAGTAGGATCTCTTTACAGTATATCATATGTATACTAAACTATATATACTATGAAATAGATGAGAAAGAAAAAAAGCTAAAAGCTTGATCACCATGGTTGTGCAGTTCTTGGTGCTGCTTTACAGCTTGTGACCAAGATGTGACCTCTCCTCATCAGCCTGAACAGAGAGGAGGGAGAGGAGGGAGAGGAGGGAGGGGTTGGGTGTGTTTTGGAGTGGGTGTGCTAAGTTCGGGCTTAGAGGACAGTGCAAAGCATCATGGAACTTGTAGTATTAGGGCACAATAAGGAAGTAGTCGATTAACCCCATGAGAGCTGAATCCAGCACTGAAGATGTGCTGCTACAGCATGATAACAGGTAATATTGTTAAAATAAACACAGTAGATGTTTTCAGTGGCACATAATAGCAAGATTTATGAAAAAAAAAAAAAAAACTTTATAGTAGTGGACAACTTCTTTAAGTGTATTATCTCCATAAACTTTGGGGGACCCGAGGCAAAACAAAGCAGCCTTTCCGGCATAAAGGTATATTATAAGAAAACTATGTTCTCAGCAAGTAAAGGGTCATCTGTTTACAATTAAGTCCATGCAAGTCTGCAAATAATCACCGGTTTCTTCACCTTTTTGGCCGGCCTCACACTAGCGAGTTTTACGGACGTATGAGCGCATAAACTACGTCTGTAAAATACGCATAACACACGGCCCAATATATCTCTATGGCCCAGCTCCTATCTGCCGTATATTACGCATCCGTAATATACGGTCTTGTACGGCCGTAGAAAATCGCAGCATGCAACTTTTGTCACCGTATTGCGCAAAAAAATCGCCCATGAAAGTCTATGGGGGTGAGAAAAATACGGATTCCACACGGACCAGCAGTGTGACGTGCAAGAAATGCGCAGCGGTGTTAGTGAAAAGCCGGTAATTCAATTGCCGGCTTTTGCTCTCTCCTTCACAAACCCGACAGGATATGAGACATGGTTTACATACAGTAAACCATCTCATATCCCTTTTTTTTTGTATATTCCACACTACTAATGTTAGTAGTGTGTGTGTGTGTGTGTGCAAAATTTGGGCGCTGTAGCTTGTAAAATAAAGGGTTAAATCGCGGAAAAAATTGGCGTGGGCTCCCGCGCAATTTTCTCCGCCAGAGTGGTAAAGCCAGTGACTGAGAGCAGATATTAATAGCCTAGAGAGGGTTCATGGTTATTGGCCCCCCCCCTGGCTACAAACATCTGCCCCCAGCAACCCCAGAAAAGGCACATCTGGAAGATGCGCCTATTCTGGCACTTGGCCACTCTCTTCCCACTCCCGTGTAGCGGTGGGATATGGGGTAATGAAGGGTTAATGTCACCTTGCTATTGTAAGGTGACATTAAGCCAGGTTAATAATGGAGAGGCGTCAATTATGACACCTATCCATTATTAATCCAATAGTACTAAATGGTTAATAAAACACACACACATGATTGCAAAGTATTTTAATGAAATAAAGACACATGTTGTTGTAATATTTTATTAGACTCTTAATCCACCTGAAGACCATCGTCTTGAAACAAAGTTAAAAAACAAACAACAATATTCCATACCTTCCGTCGTTATGTCCCACGATGTAAATCCATCTGAAGGGGTTAAATCATTTTACAGCCAGGAGCTGTGCTAAAGCACTCGCTCGTGCCTGTAAAACCCCGGGTACTGAATGGAAAGCTGGGTGATCTGTAGTTACCTTGAGTTGCGGTGAGGCGCCCTCTGCTGGAGGTCCTCATGAACTGGAGCCTTGGAAAAGTTCCCACGCTCGAGTTCATATGAGGACATCCAGCAGGGGGCGCATCACCGCAACTCAAGGTAACTACAGGTCACCCTGCTTTCCATTCAGTACCCGGGGTTTTACAGGCACGAGCGAGTGCATTAGCACAGCTCTTGGCTGTAAAATGATTTAACCCCTTCAGATGGATTTACATTGTGGGACATAACGACGGAAGGTATGGAATATTGTTGTTTGTTTTTTTAACTTTGTTTCAGGACGATGGTCTTCAGGTGGATTAAGAGTCTAATAAAATATTACAACAACATGTGTCTTTATTTCATTAAAATACTTTGTAATCATGTGTGTGTGTTTTATTAACCCTTTATTTTACAAGCTACAGCGCCCAAATTTTGCACATACACACTACTAACATTAAAGAAAAGCACCAAAAAAACCTAATTTTATAAAAGTAACAATTTTTATTAACATACAAAGTACATAAACAATGAATGAGAGATAACAGGGAGATGACAAGGACCTCACCAAATAGAGTGGCAAAGCAGGACCCACCAGGCAAATACTATTTAACATAGGTTAATAGTTGTAGAAAAGGTGCCAGTGCTTTGTGCAAAAGTTTCATAAAAAAATGTAAACAAAACCCATTTGTAAGGGATACACAAGGCGTCAACCAATCATGGCATCAGGTTGCAGCAACAAAACTCATCCATAGTGAAAGAGCATAACCCAAGTGGGAAAGGATAAGTAATAGCTATATTTACCTGGGGGACCACGATGCCACTCACCCCAACGCGCGTTTCGGCGCCGTGCCTTCTTCCGGGGGTATGGCATCATGGGATATGATGAGTCATTTATAACACAAGGGAGCCAATCAGCTTATACATAACAAAGTGCAAACCGTAATGCGGCGCATGCGCCGTCGGACCGCATCCGGAGTCAAGACAACGCCGGGTGCGTCAGAGCCAGGAGGAAGTCCCCAGCATCCAGACCCGCCCACATGAAAACACGTGACCGGGACCAGATGACCAGAGACGGAAGCCCCCGAGCCCAAAAGACACAGCCAGCATTGCTCGGCAACAGAGCGCCGACGCGCATGCGCACAAGGTAAGCATAGGTGTTCAGAGGAGATCGGCATTAGATACAACATAAAAGGAATCCAGCAAAAGTCTAATGGTGTCACAAAATTGTACGTGCACTCTAATCCGATTTTCTCAAAAAGATTGACTCCATCCATGTTGACGAGGACATGCTCCTGGTCACATGTGATGTAGAGTCTCTCTACACAAATATTCGCCACCAGGATGGTTTGAGAGCCGTTTCGCATTTTTTATCTATGACCAGTCTCTCCCCCAGTGACATCGAATTTCTGTCCCAACTTTTGAAATTTCTTCTGACACAAAACTTTTTTCTTTTTAATGGATCCTTCTTCCTGCAGCTCCAGGGAACAGCAATGGGCACGGCCTGTGCGCCTTCATACGCCAATCTGTTCCTGGGGCTGTGGGAGAGGGATTTATTCTCGTCGGATCGGGATTCATCGATGGAGCGGGTCATACTTTGGACCCGCTACATCGATGACATTTTCCTGATCTGGCGAGGTACACCATCTGAGTTACATAGTTTTGTTCAGGAATTGAATAATAATCAGTTAAATATACATCTCACTTACAAATTTGATTATTTTCGGATTGATTTTCTAGATGTCCTGGTGGAGAGAGATGCGAACGGCCTACTGCTGACTAGTGTTTTTCGTAAGGACACGGCTGTGAACTCACTATTACACGCCTCGTCCTCCCACCCACCTCATGTGATTGGTGCCGTACCCACTGGCCAATTCCTTCGGCTGAAAAGGATATGTGCGACGAGGGAATCATTTGAAATTCAAGCAGAGGATTTGAAGAACCGATTCCTAGAACGTGGGTATAGCAAAAGAAGCATTAAGAAGGCTTACAACAGGGCTAAACACTCAGATCGCCATCAGCTTCTATTCTCCTCCAAACAAGCTAAAATCAATAACCAGGTGAGGTTGATCACTCAGTACCATTCTTGGTGGAAGGAAATGTCTGATGTGTTTGCCAAGTATTGGCCTATTTTACTGGCTGACCCGGTACTAAAGCAATATTTGCCATCTTACCCCTCTGTTACGGCCCGCAGATCCAGAAACCTGGGCGACCATTTGGTGAGGAGTTATATGCCACCAATTCCCTCACCAGTAACTTTTTTTAAGTAAGCCTAATATTGGTCGTTCCCAATGGGGTTGTAAACCATGTGGGAAGTGCGTGGCGTGCCCCAACATTGATCACGCTACTCATTTTTTGTCCTCTGATGGTCGAGAATTTGCCATCACTCACACAATTGGCTGCTCAACCACCATGGTGGTTTACCATGGGACTTGTCCCTGTAAAAAGGTTTATATAGGGTTAACTACACGTGCTCTAAAAGTCAGGGCTCGTGAACATATTCGGGACATCTTGGCGGCTGCCAAGGAGGATAATGTGGAGAGCCTTAAAACAATCCCAAGGCATTTCAAACTGCACCATTCATGTGACCCCTCGGGTTTCGAGATTAAAGGGATAGACCGATTGATTACTAACTTACGGGGGGGCAATTTGAGTAGACAACTGGCACAGAGAGAATCGAGGTGGATTTGGAGGCTTCAGACACTACAGCCTCGTGGCTTAAATGAAACTTTGAGCTTTGCTCCTTTTTTGTGATTTGTGTTCCCTTGTTTTTTAATGGCATTATTATTTTTTTTTTTTTTTCATTATTTTTAGTCATTGTTTTTATTATATGTCTTTGGTACTTATTTGTATGTTTTTTTCCAGCAATTGGCGCTTATGCTGTGCAGGTTCCTTTGAAAGAAGGGAAGCTCTTCATCCCAGGGACACTTTTGGATTTTCTATGAGGACTAGCGCTTCGGTTGCACATTTTTGGATGCCTTTGGATAATTTTCTCAATAGTTGTTGATTTATTGTTAATCTTTTGTTCATGTTGTTTTAATATTCACATGTTGACCTTTTAATGCATTATTTGCACTCTCATGGACATACATGGTCTACATTCTTTGTTCCATGGCAAGTTATTATTATATTGGTCATATCCATGATCACTTTTCACAACTTGATAATATCACAGGTTCTTCCACCATGCATTATTTGCACACTTTTATACACACATGGTTTACAATTTTATTGAACCATTACTCTAGGGTATGTCACTACAGTAATGGTCATATTTTATGATCATCATTCAATATATCACATTTTATAAATGTATTAAAAATTTTAACAATTGGTTTATTGTATATGTAATGTTCACATAGTTAGCACATTTTTTGTTATCTCCATTATGTTTTATCTGCGCTATTCCTCCCAATTTTTCTCCTTGAAATTGATTCCTTTGTTTGTATTAGAGTGCACGTACAATTTTGTGACTCCATTAGACTTTTGCTGGATTCCTTTTATGTTGTATCTAATGCCGATCTCCTCTGAACACCTATGCTTACCTTGTGCGCATGCGCGTCGGCGCTCTGTTGCCGAGCAATGCTGGCTGTGTCTTTTGGGCTCGGGGGCTTCCGTCTCTGGTCATCTGGTCCCGGTCACGTGTTTTCATGTGGGCGGGTCTGGATGCCGGGGACTTCCTCCTGGCTCTGACGCACCCGGCGTTGTCTTGACTCCGGTTGCGGTCCGACGGCGCATGTGCCGCATTACGGTTTGCACTTTATGTATAAGCTGATTGGCTCCCTTGTGTTATAAATGACTCATCATATCCCATGATGCCATACCCCCGGAAGAAGGCACGGCGCCGAAACGCACGTTGGGGTGAGTGGCATCGTGGTCCCCCAGGTAAATATAGCTATTACTTATCCTTTCCCACTTGGGTTATGCTCTTTCACTATGGATGAGTTTTGTTGCTGCAACCTGATGCCATGATTGGTTGACGCCTTGTGTATCCCTTACAAATGGGTTTTGTTTACATTTTTTTATGAAACTTTTGCACAAAGCACTGGCACCTTTTCTACAACTATTAACCTATGTTAAATAGTATTTGCCTGGTGGGTCCTGCTTTGCCACTCTATTTGGTGAGGTCCTTGTCATCTCCCTGTTATCTCTCATTCATTGTTTATGTACTTTGTATGTTAATAAAAATTGTTACTTTTATAAAATTAGGTTTTTTTGGTGCTTTTCTTTATTGGTTAACCTATGCGTATGCACTGAACCTCTTTTCTTAGATCCTGGCACTTTATAAATTGGTGTTATAGTGCTCTTTTTGGTTTGGTTTATATGATTACACTACTAACATTAGTAGTGTGGAATATGCAAAAAAAAAAAAAAGGGATATGAGATGGTTTACTGTATGTAAACCATGTCTCATATCCTGTCGGGGTTTTGTGAAGGAGAAATGAAAAGCCGGCAATTGATTTACCGGCTTTTCACATATCTCGCGCTGAATTAAATATAAATACAGTGTGTGTGTGTGTGTGTGTGTGTGTGTGTGTGTGTGTGTGTGTGTGTGTGTGTGTCCATACACACACACAGAAAATATCGCGGTACGGATGCCATACGGATTACATATGGAGGATGCCATGCGCAAAATACGCTGTCACACCCTGCCTACGGAGGACATACTGATCACTATTTTGGGAACATTTCTGCGTATTATGGCCGTAATAAACGGACCGTATTTACATACGCTGAGTGTGAGGCCGGCCTTATAGAACCAAGTCGAAGAGGTGTTTCCACCTCTACTGCCAGACCACTGTGGAGCAGATCCGCATCCTTTTTACACCAGCTGCATCTCCTGGATTGGGAGTTAGGAATGACCAGTCCTGCCAGGTTCTTCTGGTTATTCCTAAAACCTGGACCCAAAATCCGGGCACATTAAAACGCCTCTCGGCACTATACGTGCTGGAGCCTGCTTCTCCGAGCTTTACATCACAGAGGCTAGACACCTCGGTGACACACATACTTCATCCATTACCTGTCTAGCTACTTTCTTATGAGTTATTCTCCAAATCACTCCTCACTAGTATCCAATAGATTATAATAACTTCCATTTGCATGTCTATTACAAGACTTCTCCTCCTCCTTGAGGAACTATTCTGACAGAAATAATTTAAAGTATCTGCCAAGCTACTGGAAATGTGGCTTTCACAGCTTCCCTGGCGTGTTCTCCTAGAAAGTGACTGCAGAACAGCTGCTTGTATTCAATGACTGATCTTGCTCTCTCCTGGAGTGTACCAAACATATGGTATAATTCTTCATGTCACCCTATCAATAGCAATGCCAACAATTTCTACCAGTAATCACATAAGGTTTGCCTTGTTTTCCTCTGTGGTTGCACCCTCGCTAGTAGTCACAGCAGAGTACAGAGACTTTATTGGGGGGTTCAGCTGTTGCATATAAACTATTGCTGTTCCTTTTATTGAACCCATTATACTACATGATAGGAAGGGACCTTAAAGGGAACCTGTCACCCCGTTTTTTCAGTATGAGTTAAAAATACCGTTAAATAGGGCCTGAGCTGTGCTTTACAACAGTGTATTTTTTGTCCCCCGATTCCCCACCTATGCTGCCGAAATACCTTACAAAAGTCGCCGTTTTCGCCTGTCAATCACGCTGGTCTGGTCAAATGGGCATGGTGAAATCGCTGTTTCTCCCCCACCTCTTGCATTTCTTCCTGGCGTTGGCGTAGTGGTTCGCGCATGCGCAACAGCCGAATGCACTGCGCAGCGGCAGAAAAAGAGCGCGATCTGCGCTATTCACTGGTTTATCGGTGGCGGCGGCCATCTTCCTGAGGCCGCACGTGCGCAGATGGAGTGTTCTGCTTCCCGAGGCTTCAGGAAAATGGCCGCGGGATGCCGTGTGTGCGCAGATGGAGATCGCGGCGGCCATTTTCCTGAAGCCAAGATGCGAACTCTTTGGCTGGTAAAAAAAAAAAAAAGGTTTCCTTTGCTGGTATAGATTTTTACCAGCACGGCAAGCGGGTTCTTGTTTGTTGCTGGCAAATAAGCCTAACCAATGGTGGTGACTGGAAAAATGTTATGCAGCTGAAATCGTGCTCTATTTCTGTGTTTTTATACTCTCTGTATCTGTTGCAGTTTCCATGTAAATAAACAGGAGCCATTACTTTTGGATCAACCTTCGTCTATATAAGATGTGGACAAAATTGTTACTACCATTCTGTTAAAGTAAGAAAAATCCACAATGGTCACTGAAGTAACTTGAAACTGACAAGTAATTTTCAATTTACATTTACTGATTATAAACTAATGAACATCAGACATTTGCTTTTTAATTGTGATTCAACAGAAAAAAACAATGAACTAATGTAAATGGCCTGGACTAAAATGAAAATAGTTTAACATTTCCCTACTGTCAAATTAAGGTCTGTCCTGTAATTGGCATCACAGTTATCTACTAACTTGTAGTCAGTCAATCTGCCTATTTTTGAGGGTGAAAAGTAGTCACTGTACTGTTTGGTATCATGACGTATACCACACTGAACATGGAGCCAAAAAAGCTTAGAGATCTGTCTCAGGAGAATAGAAACAAATTAATAAACAAACATGTTAAAGGCATGTGGTCTAGTAGTAACCTTTCCAAGCGGCTTTATGCTCCTATTACTACAGTTGCACATATCATTCAAAAGTTTAAGATCTAAGGGACTGTAGCCAACCTCTCTGGACGTGGCCACAAAGAAAATTGATGACAAATTGGTTACCATTCATATTATTCATCTCTTCAAAGAGCAAAGAACAACTTCCAAAGAGATTAGAGGTGAACTCCAAGGTGAAGGTTCATCAGTGTCAGGTTGCACCATCTGTCACGGTCTTGGCCAAAGTGGATGTCATGGAAGATGACCGAGAAGGTAACTACTGTTGAAAGCAAATCACAAAAAAAGCTAGTCTATAATTTGCAAAAAATGCATATTAACAAGTCATAAAGCTTCTGCGAGAATGTCCTTTTAGACAGGTAAGACAAAACTGGAGCTTTTCGGCAAGTTACATCAGCTTTATGTTCAGACACAAAAATGAAGCATACATGTGGTTGTCCTGAAGATTGAGTCTGATGACTTTGAAATATGTTAACAATAAACCACTTTATTATTCCTTGGTCCCTGTATCCTTGACTAACAGTTTAGCAGCACAGAGTAAATCCACCTTCCTGATATCTTGGTATGTTGAGTCCTTGTGGATGCTGCATCAGCTGATATTAGACATCATATGCTGGTTTTGTCACACACAACCTCATCTGGTAAGCATATAAAACATGTTTACCAATATTGCTTAACCGGATAAGACCCTACTTACACTCTAGGTTCCCTTTTATCATAATAAAACTAATTTGCAAAAATGCATATTTACAAGCTATAAAGCTTTTAGGAGAGTGTCCTGTGGACAGCTACAACAAAACTGGACCCTTTTGGCAAGTGATATCCTTATGTTCAGACACAAAAATGAAGTGTACAAAGAAAATAGCATTGCACCTACTGTGAAACATGGAGGAGGCTATAACTGCATTTTGGGGCTGGCACGCGGTGCCTTGAATCTGTGCAGGATACAATGAAATCGCAAGATTATCAAGGTATTCTGGAGTGTCATAAAGCTTGGTCTGAGTCGCAGGTCATGGGGCCTCAAAGATAATGACACAAAACACACAGCTATTCTTGGATGTTTTTATCTAAGGGCACAACATTGGACTATTCTGAAGTGGTGTTCTGTGAAGAATGATCTACCTATTGAATATCTGTGTGAAAGAACTTAAAATTGCAAATTGGAGAAGGCTCACAAAGAGTGGGTCAAAATACCTGTGGACAGAAGGCAAAGTCTTTAATGAGAATAACAAATCTTTTGTTTGCAGTGATTGCCTCAAAAAAGTTGTGTAACAAAATATTAAGTTAAGGGTATAATCAGTTTGCCCAGACCAATTTCATTAGTTTTTATTTTTCTGTTGAACATCAAATATTGCTTTTATTTTTTTGTTCATAAGTTGATATTCAGTAAAGTTAAATTGAGAATTACTTTTGTCATTTTCACGTTATTTCAGTGACCATTATGGGTTTTTCTTTCTTTTAACGGTTAACAAATTTGTCGACATATGGATAAGCCATGGAGCAAGACATGGTCAGTAGGGTTAATTTTCTAGCCACTTCTTTGGGGTCCTGTTAAACTCTAAATGTTACTTGCTCCTTGTACAGCTGGGACCAAGGCTACTAGAACAGAGAAGTGAGCGAGAATTTGATCTTCCTATAATCTCCATTATTAGATCTGTTCCAATAAGGAGAGTATGACAAAGTTGCTGTTCGTGCAGGTCTCCAATTTACAGGGGGAGTTACAAATGTACATTAACGTTCACTTTTTTTTTTATGCTCTCCTCCGGATTCTGATGGTGTTGTTCAACCAGGATTTGTAACATGAGCTGAAGGACAATGAAATAACTTAAGGCGCATAAACTGCATGTCACAAAAAACATGCTTACGCTTTACAAATGTCCTCTTCTTTCTCTAGAGAACACAGCTGGACCTTGAAATGGCTGAAAACAATTGTCCAACTATGATAGACAGTGCACCCTTTGTGTGCCTGCCGGAGAAGCCTCGTCTTTGCAGAATGAATTACAGCTAAAGTTATTTAGCCACCCTTAATTGTTTCACCATACACAATCTGTTCAGGCCGTGTTCACATGTCACATCGATAAATATTAACCAGTTATATGGACATTTTAGACGTTCAGTTGCTCTCTCTCGGTTGGCTATCCAAACTATCTACTGATGGTTCCACCACAACATTTAGATTAAGCAGCTAAATGCCAAAAATTGTCATGTCAGATCTTCACCTTTCTGACCACTTTTTTATAAAGTTAACCCCTGATCTGACGTCATATAAAAAGGCTCTTATCCTCCCTTCTTTTATTCTGCCAATATATCAGGGCTGTAGAGTCAGAGCTTGGTGTGATTGGAGTCATAGTCTATAAAAATGTTTCCACTCCAGCTTTTAAATTATTACTTATTAATATTGATGTATTCACTTTCATAGGAAATTAGACAAGATAAGAAATGTTTAATCATATAAATATACTTGTTCTGTTAATTTAAGGCCCTAATCCAAAAAAAACATAGTGATGTTCTAGTTTTATTTCATTAAGTTTTTATTAATGATCAGTCACCAGTTTTGAAGGAGTCAGCTGAATTTACTGACCCACAGCTCTGCACAATATATTTGTGTGGGTATGTTTGGAGTGCAGTAGGAAAAAATACATTCATATGATGGCGTTGCATTTGTCTGCTGATTAAAATCTCATGTATATGGCCAGTTTACACAACACCACAGACTCCTCTACAAATAAGAAAGTCTTAAAGAGGTTGTCCACTATTTTACATTGATGGTTTATCCTAAGGATAGGTCATCCATGTCTGATCATCTGGGTTCCGACACCCCCGCCGTTCTGCTGTTATCGGTGTTGGCCGCAAGTACTTGCGGAGCTAGCTGGCCGTCTACTTGTAGTGGCTGCCACAGGGTACTACACATCCGCCTCCTATTGGTTTGAATAAGAGGCGGATGTGCAGTACCAAGCCCCGGCGACTACAAGTAGACGACCTTCTCCGCAAGAAAATACTTGAGGCTGCCGACACACCGATAACAGCTAATCGGTGGGGGAGCCAGGTGTCTGACCTGGCCGATCAGACATTGATGATAAGATGGCTTAACTTCTTGCCAGGAGGCTCCCATATACATTAGCTGGTCAAAATTAATTTCTGAATATTTTTATCTAATATGTAAGAGGACGTTTTGTTCATGGAATTGAACCTGACAATAAAAGCATTTCTTATACGTCCAGCTTTCGAGACTGCAATTAACTGATTCTTCCAAAAAAGAAGTTAATATTGGGTAACCATGATTAGCAGTCACAATGTGACAGATTCTCTTTAAAATCGCTAATGTCCTTTGGAATGTTATTATCTGGGTGGTTGGGTTTTACTATTACAACCACTAGGGGCATCAGAAGCTGCTAGCATAGTCAGAGGAAGCCAGGGGTCGGTACACAGGAGTGGTAGTACAGTATTGGAGGATTAGTAGGTAGCATATTTAGTAGGGAAGCCAGAGATCGGTACACAGGAGACAGCAGTATGGTATGAAGCAGCAGTAGGTGAGAGCTAGACTATAGGCTGGGAGCTCAATCTCACGGTGACAGGTTTATATAGGGTGTTCAGTCAGGAAGTTGAGTATGAAGCCAATCGGGAACAACACAGGTGCTGGTATCTGGATTAGCAAGGAACTGTCCAGAAAACTGAATATCTCAAGTGCAAGAGCTTCTGCCTGATGCATAGGAGTCACTGGGTTTGATTCCTGACATGTTGTTTCCCATTTGGCGCTGACCTATTTGTGACAACTAGATGAGGATTAGACGTACTAACGTTTACAATGTAGCAAACAGGAAATATTTTTATTACTAATAGCAAATCCTCTGAATGACAGTGGGTGGTGGTGAAGCACATGACACTTAGGGAGGAGGACCTCATAGGTGACTCCTAACTAGGTGCATGAGAGAAGCTATGAGCAACTGTGATCTAAAATGACATGTGCACTGTACACATTTTGGCAGAAGCTTTTATGAATTGTGGCACTCTTGAGTACAATAGATTTAGATGAAGAGGGACTGAATAATTATGACTGGCGTAGAAAACTCATGCCAAGGATATTGGACGGGCAGCGTTCATGTGTTCTCTTCTGTGTTGTATTGCTTAGAGAATAATAATTTTATTTATATAGCGCCAACATATTCCGCAGCGCTTTACAGTTTAACAGTTTCAAACAACAATCATAGGTAACAACTTTAACAATACAATAATAAAGCAAAATAAGATGACCCTGCTCGTGAGAGCTTACAATCTACAATGAGGTGGGGGGAGATACAAAGTACAGGTGTGTATTTACAATTGTGTATTTACAATGATGGTCCAGCCATCTTCAGAGGGTGGGGGATAGATGGAGATAGTGAAAGGGCTACACACACAAACATAAAATGACCTTGATTAGTTAATGTGGTAGGCAGCTCTGAACAAATGTGTTTTGAGGGAGCGCCTAAAACTATGCGAGTTGTGGATGGTCCTAATATCTTGGGGTAGAGCATTCCAGAGGATTGGCGCAGCACGGGAGAAGTCTTGGAGTCGGGAGTGGGAGGTACGGATTAATGCCAAGGTTAGTCGAAAGTCATTTGCAGAGCGTAGAGGTTGGTTAGGCCGATAGACCGAAATGAGGGAGGAGATGTAAGGGGGTGCCGCACTGTGGAGAGCTTTGTGGGTGAGAACAAGAACTTTGAATTGTATCCTGTAATGAATGGGCAGCCAGTGTAACAACTGGTGAAGAGAGGATGCATCTGAGTAATGATTAGCTAGATGGACGACCCTGGCTGCTGCATTAAGGATGGACTGGAGAGGGGAAAGTCGAGTAAGGGGGAGGCCAATTAATAGAGCATTGCAGTAGTCCAGGCGGGAGTGGATCAGGGCGACAGTGAGGGTTTTTGTTGTCTCCATATGTAATAATACTAATATTATGGAAATGTATACATTATTTATTTGTTTTTTTTTTTTAATGTTAATAATTTATGTAGCGGCATTAATACCACAGCGCTCTACAGAAATTATAATCTCTGTCCCCATTGGGGTTCTCAATCTACATTCCCTATCAGTATGTCTTGGAAGTGTGGGAGGAAACCGGAGAACCTGGAGGAAACCCACACAAACACTGGGAGAACATACAAACAACTTGCAGATGTTGTCCTTGGATGGAATTGAACCCAGGACCATAGTGCTGTAAGCTGCACTGAGCTGCTGTGCTGCTAGTAAATAAACTAGCCTGTGGGTATACACCATGCAACATGTTGACAAAGACTTTTTTCATGTGTTCAGCTGATAATCTAATAAGCTTTACTGATAAATCCTTAGTAAGCTCTTTACCATTGGAAGTGATCCAGAAAGTACAGGTTGGCTACTTCTCTAAAGGGGAAGCAAGAAACCATGTCACAAGAGCCATTAATCTAATCTACTTGGCCTAGAAGTGTCCTAGACCAATGCTAAAGTGGTTGGTTTATCTGGACTTTATCCTCATATTCATACTGATGACCCTGGAGGTCCCATCCAACTCTAAGGGTACCGTCACACAGTGCCATTTTCATCGCTACGACGGCACGATTCGTGACGTTCTAGCGATATCGTTACGATATCGTAGTGTCTGACACGCTACTGCGATCCGGAACCCCTCTGAGAATCGTATGTCGTAGCAGATCATTTGAAACTTTCTTTCGTCGTCTAGTGTCCCGCTGTGGCGGCATGATTGCATCGTGTGACACAGGTTGTATACGATGTGCGCACAGTAACCAACGGCTTCTACATCGCAAATACGTCATGAAATTATCGCTCCAGCGCCGTGTATTGCAACGTGTGACCGCAGTCTACGACGCTGGAGCGATAATCATACGACGCTGCAACGTCACGAATCGTGCCGTCGTAGCGATGAAAATGGCACTGTGTGACGGTACCCTAACGTTCTATGATTCTATTGAGAAGGAGATTGGCCATGATGAACCTGGAGGTCCTACCCAACCCTAACATTCTAGGATTTATACTGCCTTACATTTCAACCCCACTATTTTGAACATTTAACCTTCGCCTCACACATATAGATACTCAAAAATATACATTCATAGGATGATTTGTGTAGGCCCTGCAGCTATGACGCATATAGGATTCTTTCTTAAAACCTCTGCATTTTTCAGGGCAGCTTACTGTAACCTCCCTCTTCCCTTCCCTTTTTTTTTTTTTTCTTATACATCCAGAAGAACAAATGTCTCCTGGGGCATATGATTAATGTTATCAGACCTTCAATTTTCGCTGCATGGAAATCCGCTGTTTAACAGGTTACAATTTGCTGATCTTGCTGGAAGCAAGCATATGGAAGAGTTTCCAAGTTTATCTCAATGTTAAACCAACTTTGACATTTCTTTCTAAGATCTAGACCCCACATTACACTTTTTCTCTCACTTGAACTTGTTTCCATCTTTTAAAGACTATTTTTGTTTCTGGTTTTATCATCACTAAGCAGAAATAACTACAGGACACGTGAACAGAGCCCGAGATGACTATTTCCATACAGTTTTCTCCAGTCTGTTTTCAATGTAACAAAACATTTGAATACTATCCTTCCATTATCTTTGTGACCACACTGCAGTATCATAACTGCGTCTATTTATCTAATTATACCGTGTGCTTATTATTTATATTACATGTACATCTGCGGGATATAAAAGTGATAAAGGGGTTGTCTTGTCCAAATCGATAATTAATGAATCCCTCCCAGTGCACACACTGTACTCTGGGGAATCGCCAAATTCAGACCCGGGGACAGGGGGCATGTATGAGTTACACATGCTCCTGGCCAGTGGGTGCAGCCTCGCTCTATATAGTTGTACTAGCTGAAGAGCCCAGCGTTACCTGGGCATAGTAAATATATGTAGTTAGTTATAGCACCTCACTTCTCTTATTTTCCTATCACCCCTCTCATTTTGCACCTCACTTCTCTCATTTTCTCCCTCACACCTCTCATTTTCCCCCTCACTCCTCTCATTCCCCCCTAACACTTGTCATTTTGATCTCACATCTGTCATTTTCCGATCACTCCACTATTTTCCCTCACGCCTCTCATTTTGCACTCACACCTTTTCATTTTCACCTCACACCCCTCATTTTCACCTCACACCTCTCATTTTCCCCTCAGTGTATATACATGTTTGTCATCTCTCTTATATATAGTATACACCTGTATGTCATCTCCTGTATATAGTATATACCTGCATGTCATCTCCCCTGTAAATAGTATATACCTGCTGTATGTTATCTCCATCTGTATATTGTATATACCTATGTGTCATCTCCTGTATATAGTATATACCTGTATGTCATCTCCTCCTATATATAGTATATACCTGTATGTCATCTCATGTATATAGTATATACCTGTATGTCATCTCCCCTGTATATAGTATATACCTGCTGTATGTCATCCTCCTCTATATACCTGTCATCTCCTCTTTTATATAGTATATACCTGTATGTCATCTCCTCCTGTATATAGTATATACCTGTGTCATCTCCCCTGTATATAGTATGTACCTGTAAGTCATCTCCTGTATATAATATATATCTGTGTGTCATCTCCCCTGTATATAGTATATACCTGTGTCATCTCTTCTGTATATAGTATATACCTGTGTGTCATCTCCTCCTGTATATAGTATATACCTGTGTCATCTCCCCTGTATATAGTATGTACCTGTAAGTCATCTCCTGTATATAGTATATACCTGTGTGTCATCTCCTCCTGTATATAGTATATGCCTGTGTGTCATCTCCCCTGTATATAGTATATACCTGTGTCATCTCCCCTGTATATAGTATATACCAGTGTGTCATCTCCTGTATATAGTATATATCTGTGTGTCATCTCCTCCTGTATTAGACCTCGTTCACACGTTATTTGCTCTGTATTTTTACCTCAGTATTTGTAAGCTAAATTGGCAGCCTGATAAATCCCTAGCCAACAGGAAGCCCTCCCCCCTGGCAGTATATATTAGCTCACACATACACATAATAGACAGGTCATGTGACTGACAGCTGCTGTATTTCCTATATGGTACATTTGTTGCTCTTGTAGTTTGTCTGCTTATTAATCAGATTTTTATTTTTGAAGGATAATACCAGACTTGTGTGTGTTTTAGGGTGAGTTTCATGTGTCAAGTTGTGTGTTTTGAGTTGCGTGTGGCGACATGCATGTAGCGACTTTTGTGAGATGAGTTTTGTGTGGCGACATGCGTGTAGCAACTTTTTGTGTGTCGAGTTGCATGTGACAGGTTAGTGTAGCAAGTTGTGTGTAGCAAGTTGTGTAGCGAATTTTATGTGTGGTGCGTTTTGAGTATGTGCAAGTTTTGCGTGAGGCAACTCTTGCATGTGTTGCAACTTTTGTGCATGTTGCTATTTTTCCGCGTGTGCAAGTTTTGCGTGTGGCGAGTTTTCCATGAGGTGAGTTTTCCATGTGTGGCTAGTTTTGCATGTGGCAAATTTTGCACGTGTGGCGAGTATTGATTGGCGACTTTTGTGTTTTGACTTTTATGTGGCGAGGTTGGTGTATGTGTGGTGAAATGTGTGCTGAGGGTGGTATATGTGTTCAAGCACGTGGTAGTGTGTGGCGCATTTTGTGTGTGTGTGTGTTCATAACCCCGTGTGTGGTGAGTATCCCATGTCGGGGCCCCACCTTAGCAACTGTACGGTGTATATACTCTTTGGCGCCATCGCTCTCATTCTTTAAGTCCCCCTTGTTCACATCTGACAGCTGTCAATTTGCCTCCAACACTTTTCCTTTCACTTTTTCTCCATTATGTAGATAGGGGCAAAATTGTTAGGTGAATTGGAAAGCGCAGGGTTAAAATTTCGCCTCACAACATAGCCTATGACGGTCACGGGGTCCAGACGTGTGACTGTGCAAAATTTTGTGGCTGTAGCTGCGACGGTGCAGATGCCAAGCCCGGACACACACACACACACACACACACACACACACACACACACACACACACACACACACACACCCCCCCCTACGGTATACACACACACACACACCTACAGTATATATACAGTTAGGTCCATATATATTTGGACAGAGGCAACATTTTTCTATTTTTGGTTATAGACATTAACACAATGAATTTTAAACAAAACAATTCAGATGCAGTTGAAGTTCAGACTTCCAGCTCTCATTTGAGGCTATCCACATTAAAATTGGATGAAGGGTTTAGGATTTTCAGCGCCTTAACATGTGCCACCCTGTTTTTAAAGGGACCAAAAGTAATTGGACAATTGACTCCAAGGCTATTTCATGGACAGGTGTGGGCAATCCCTTTGTTAAGTCACTCTCAATTAAGCAGATAAAAGACCTGGAGTTGATTTGAGGTGTGGTGCTTGCATTTGGAAGGTTTTGCTGTGAAGTAAGCATACGGTCAAAGGAGCTCTCCATGCAGATGAAACAAGCCAGACTTAAGCTGTGAAAACAGAAAAAACCCATCCGAGAAATTGCTACAATATTAGGAGTGGCAAAATCTATAGTTTGGTACAACCTGAGAAAGAAAGAAAGAAAGCACTGGTGAACTCATCAATGCAAAAAGACCTGGGCGCCCACGGAAGACAACAGTGGTGGATGATCGCAGATTTATCTCCATGGTGAAGAGAAACCCCTTCACAACAGCCAACCAAGTGAACAGCACTGTCCAGGAGGTAGGAGTATCAATATCCAAATCTACCATAAAGAGAAGACTGCATGAAAGTAAATACAGAGGGTTCACTGCACGGTGCAAGCCACTCATAAGCATCAAGAATAAAAAGGCTAGACTGGACTTTGCTAAAAAAACATCTAAAAAAGCCAGCACAGTTCTGGAAGAACATTCTTTGGACAGATGAAACCAAGATCAACCTCTACCAGAATGATTGAAAGAGAAAAGTATGGCGAAGGCGTGGTACAGCTCATGATCCAAAGCATACCACATCATCTGTAAAACACGGCGGAGGCAGTGAGATGGCTTGGGCATGCATGGCTGCCAGTGGCACTGGGTCACTAGTGTTTATTGATGATGTGACACAGGACAGAAGCATCCGAATGAATTCTGAGGTATTCAGAGCCACCATACTGTGTGCTCAGATCCAGCCAAATGCAGCCAAACTGATTGGTTGTCATTTCATACTACAGATGACAATGACCCAAAACATAAAGCCAAACCAACCCAGGAGTTTATTAATGGAAAGAAGTGGAATATTCTTGAATGGCCAAGTCAGTCACCTGATCTCAACCCAATTGAGCATGCATTTCACTTGTTAAAGACAGAAAGGCCCATAAACAAACAGCAACTTAAAACCACCGCAGTGAAGGCCTGACAGAGCCTCAAAAAGGAGGAAACACAGCGTCTGGATGATGTCCATGAGTTCAAGACTTCAGGCAGTCATTGCCAACAAAGGGTTTTCAACCAAGTACTAGAAATGAACATTTTATTTAAAATTATTGAATCTGTCCAATTACTTTTGGTCCCTTTAAAAACAGGGTGGCACATGTTAAGGAGCTGAAACTCCTAAACCCTTCATCCAATTTTAATGTGGATACCCTCAAATGAAAGCTGAAAGTCTGAACTTCAACTGCATCTGAATTGCTGAATTGTTTTGTTTAAAATTCATGGTGGTAATGTCTATAACCAAAATTAGAAAAATGTTGTCTCTGTCCAAATATATATGGACCTAACTGTATGTATGTATGTATGTATATGTATGTATGTGTGTGTATATATATATATATATATATATATATGCACACACACACACACACACACACACACACACACACACACACACACACACACACACACACACACACACACACCTACAGTGTATATACAGGTCCTTCTCAAAAAATTAGCATATAGTGTAAAATTTCATTATTTACCATAATGTAATGATTACAATTAAACTTTGATATATTATAGATTCATTATCCACCAACTGAAATTTGTCAGGTCTTTTATTGTTTTAATACTGATGATTTTGGCATACAACTCCTGATAACCCAAAAAACCTGTCTCAATAAATTAGCATATTTCACCCGTCCAATCAAATAAAAGTGTTTTTTAATAACAAACAAAAAAACCATCAAATAATAATGTTCAGTTATGCACTCAATACTTGGTCGGGAATCCTTTGGCAGAAATGACTGCTTCAATGCGGCGTGGCATGGAGGCAATCAGCCTGTGACACTGCTGAGATGTTATGGAGGCCCAGGATGCTTCAATAGCGGCCTTAAGCTCATCCAGAGTGTTGGGTCTTGCGTCTCTCAACTTTCTCTTCACAATGTCCCACAGATTCTCTATGGGGTTCAGGTCAGGAGAGTTGGCAGGCCAATTGAGCACAGTAATACCATGGTCAGTAAACCATTTACCAGTGGTTTTGGCACTGTGAGCAGGTGCCAGGTCGTGCTGAAAAATGAAATCTTCATCTCCATAAAGCATTTCAGCCGATGGAAGCATGAAGTGCTCCAAAATCTCCTGATAGCTAGCTGCATTGACCCTGCCCTTGATGAAACACAGTGGACCAACACCAGCAGCTGACATGGCACCCCACACCATCACTGACTGTGGGTACTTGACACTGGACTTCAGGCATTTTGGCATTTCCTTCTCCCCAGTCTTCCTCCAGACTCTGGCACCTTGATTTCCGAATGACATGCAAAATTTGCTTTCATCAGAAAAAAGTACTTGGGACCACTTAGCAACAGTCCAGTGCTGCTTCTCTGTAGCCCAGGTCAGGTGCTTCTGCCGCTGTTTATGGTTCAAAAGTGGCTTTACCTGGGGAATGCGGCACCTGTAGCCCATTTCCTGCACACGCCTGTGCACGGTGGCTCTGGATGTTTCCACACCAGACTCAGTCCACCGCTTCCTCAGGTTCCCCAAGGTCTGGAATCGGTCCTTCTCCACAATCTTCCTCAGGGTCCGGTCACCTCTTCTCGTTGTACAGCGTTTTCTGCCACATTGTTTCCTTCCAACAGACTTACCATTGAGGTGCCTTGATACAGCACTCTGGGAACAGCCTATTTGTTGAGAAATTTCTTTCTGGGTCTTACCCTCTTGCTTGAGGGTGTCAATGATGGCCTTCTTGACATCTGTCAGGTCGCTAGTCTTACCCATGATGGGGGTTTTGAGTAATGAACCAGGCAGGGAGTTTTTAAAAGCCTCAGGTATCTTTTGCATGTGTTTAGAGTTAATTAGTTGATTCAGAAGATTAGGGTAATAGGTCGTTTAGAGAACCTTTTCTTGATATGCTAATTTATTGAGACAGGTTTTTTGGGTTATCAGGAGTTGTATGCCAAAATCATCAGTATTAAAACAATAAAAGACCTGACAAATTTCAGTTGGTGGATAATGAATCTATAATATATGAAAGTTTAATTGTAATCATTTCATTATGGTAAATAATGAAATTTAACACTATATGCTAATTTTTTGAGAAGGACCTGTGTATATATATATATATATATATATATATATATATATACACGCACACACACACACCTTTAGATATTAGATGGAGCGAGGCTGCTCCCTCTAGTCGGACGCACCAACTGCCCGTCCCCTTCACTGTTCGGGACGTGGTCTCGGTTCTACACAGGTGTATGGAGCCAGGCCGTGCCCACTGTCCGGGATTATGTATAACTCGTACATACCCTCCGGTCTTGGGACAGAAACCGGTGAATCCCCGCAGCCCACATTTATTAATCTACACAGTGCTTGCCAGTTTCTTTAGTTTCTACACGGAGCATTGCTGGGTGTAGCTACATCCTTCTTTTTAGTTGAAGCAGTGTATAGTTTTATCCTAATCTTCAGTGTACTTGAGACCTACGTGCCGAAAGGCGAGTCTTTAGTTTAGGGTCCCATCTGAGAGAGGTGGCCTTGTCATCGGCTTATGGGCTGACACTTTGATTAACTGGCACAAGAGACATTGGTTTTTTTCATGTGTAGCAATATTGGATTTCATGTGTATATAATGTTTGCAAAGTGCTGTTACATAGTGTATATTAGTTTTATATGGCAGCCCCAGTATACTTGCACATGCTTAGTCATTTCATGGTAAAGGTAGTGTTGGCCAATTTATATTTTATTTTTCTAACAGAAAAAAATGCCCTGCTCACAACGCTATGATTATGCCCCACCTTACATATGATAACTTACAGTGTAAGTACCCCCTAAAAACAATGCGTGTATACCTAAGGTACCACAGCTTGAGAACCTAGCCTCTGATCAGTGCCATTGATCTCTATTTGTTTCCCCAGTACACCATGGGTTTTTTTTTAAGACCGGTAGAGAGATATGTTTGCCCTGAGAATGGATTTGTCATCATATTTCATTATATTGGAAAAACTTAAAAAAAAAAAAAAAGCGCAATGAAAATATTTGAATGGTAGTCGTTATAAAGCCAATAAGAGTCTATCGAAAACTTTGCAAAAGTGTTATAAATAAAACCTTTGTGACGTGAATGTTTTAAATAAGTATAATAACCATGTCTACGAGACCTGTGGAGCTGTGGGGAATGTATGTTTTACAATTAATGTGCTCTCAGCGTCCTGATCTCCTTATTGTTCTTCTCAAGAGCTAAACTATTTATTCCTTGTGGTTTCTTTCACTTTTAGGTGAGCTTTGTGAAACCAACGTATGTCTCAATGGAGGAACCTGTTTTGTCAGTGCCAGTAAAGATCACTTTTGTATCTGCCCCGATGGCTTTGCAGGAACAGATTGCAACGTGACAGAGAAAGGTAATGTAGGCACAGCGTCGCTGCTTGGAAACTGAGCGCTTAACATTACACAAGCCTGACATAGGGAGTTATCATTACAAGGCATGACCTGATCACAAAATTATGACTCATTAATATTAATATGTATTCCCCTTTTTTGGCTTTTTCCAGCTCACATGTGTTTCTTTACAAGTACCAATTCTTACTAGCCACCTCTTCTCAGCCTGCGCTAGCTTCTCCCAGCTCCATTTTTCTGTAATCCTGCTTTCCTCACACATTCAGCATTGTGTGTACATAACTTCTCTGGTGACATCACTGGTGTACAGAGTCCAGGACAAGGGAGAGCGGAGCTAAGGATTCAGAACATAACGGGAAATGGAGGGGAAGGGGGAGTGTGAAAATTGCATGACCTGCGCTAAGATCAGATTCGGCGCCGTATCACTACCATATGTAAATTAGGAAAAGCCTTCATTATTTAAGAGCCTGAGAGATCATTCAGACATCAATCCGAGCACAGGTTGCAGTACCCCGAACCCGAGCAGGACAGTTTCATAGACCCGCGGTCAGTCTATACATTGCAGTCTGATCTCGGACTGATTTGCAGGAACGTCTGAATGAGCCCTAACAAGTGTTAGTAGTTTTCAGTTAATCAGATGCTCGTTCTCCGGGACGGGACTGTAGGTAGAGTCTTATCTTCCTACTCTAAGCGAGAGAGACCCATGGAAAGACCTGCCCACAGGCCGCCCCGAAGCACAAACATAATCCTCATCATAGAGACAGAGAGGGAGACAGGCTGTTTGTTCTTCTGGGGGCCCTGTGGACAGGTCTCTCTTTGGTTTCTCTGGCTTAGAGCTGGAAGATAAGACTCTGCCTACAGTCCCGCCCTGGAGCACAGGCATATCATTAACTGAATATTTCTAAGGGTATGTGTCCACGATCAGGATGGCCGGCGGTATCGTCAGAGTGGCAAAGCCGCTCGGCGCTAAGCCCCGCCCCCTTCTGGGACGCGATGATGCCGGATGTGTTCATTGTACACATCCGGGATCATCGCACCCCTCGCATAGGGCCCTGTGTTATTCCTTGCGGCGATGCAGCGTCGCCGCAAGGAACACGGACATGCTGCGATCTTAAAAGACACGCAGCATGTCCGGAGTCGCAGGGCCGCCGTGTGCGTGTTTCCACGCATAGTGGACACGGGATTTCAAAAAATCCCCTCCACTACGCTGGAACATCTGGACGCTGCGTGTTTGACGCTGCGGCCCCACGCAGCGTCAAACACGCAGCGTTTCCTGACCGTGGACACGTACCCTAACACTGATTACACAAGAACCACAAGACGGATTTCTTTACCCCAGGTATACTTTTAAGCAGTTTAACACTGCCAACCTGATAGTGTCTGTAGATTACTTAGCAAAATCCTGCTGACACGTTCACTTTAAGGGGGTTGTCTGTGATCTTTGTTTATTTTCCCTATGGGGCTAAGTACATACATACATACATACATACATACATACATACATACATACATACATACATACATACATACATACATACATACATACTCACAGGCAGGTAGTTGCTGTCTGTTTTGCCCAGTGATGCTCCTGCTTCATTTCCCCTCACATCAATAGAGCTGTGCTTTCTCTCCTGGGCTGCTCTGATAACAGAGCATCACTCCTGCCATCATGCTGATTGACAGCGAGCTCCCCGCAGTTATGCAGCAGGGATCCCGCTGTCAATCGGCAAGCCATCAGCAGTGAAGACCCGTCGACAGAGCAGAAGACAACTGTTAATGTGATGTTAACGGAGCCAGGAGAATAACCGGCACAAGCCATCCGTATCTGCTCTGAGATTGGCAGATTAACCTGTGGACTGACCTTTTGTTTTTATAAATGAAATATGTACTTCAAAATCTGCAAAAGTTCCCGGTGTGAACAGAGCTTTGGGTAACTACACTGTACCAGCCTGTATATAACCATCATAGTTATGCAGTCTGGAAAATCGCTAAATTCAGAATTTTTAGTTTTACTTTTACCTTTTATTATTTTTTGACATAGGTCCTTGCCAACCAAATCCCTGCCACAACAATGGGGAGTGCCAGGAGCTGTCCCACACTCGCAGAGGAGATACATTTGCCCAATATGCTTGCAAATGTCTTGCTGGCTACTTTGGAGAGAACTGTGAAAACAGTGAGTATGCATATATCTTGGTACAGTGTCAATTGCCGACTGTATTCTATTGGAGTGTGCCCATACAATCAGGATTTGTTGAAGATGTTATCTCCGTATTGGGCTGAAACCTTCTCAAATCTGCTAATATTCCATGCAAGTGAATGAGGTGTTTCATACCCTATCTATATCCAGCAGAATAAAGATCACACTGCTGATTTTAAGATCTGCAGTATGTTTTTATTAGTCATGCGGATTCATAACCGTAAAGCCATAAATTAAGCACATTTGTATTCCAATGGGGCTTATACTTGTTCCCATGCATCCAAAGAAGAAGTTCTAGAATCTGCCTCCGATGTTTTTACTCCTTAGACTTGTTATTGCCGACAGCAGAGGAATGACACATGATAAACTCTAGTAAATGAGGTCATTTGCCAGATGGAAGTGCATGCCCTGCTCTTACTGACACGAAAATTGTACTTTTACTTGTTTGTATATTCAAAAGATATCCTAAAGATCTTGTATGGCTTTTAATAAAAAAAAAAAAAATAAAGCAGCAGAAATGAACACTGTGCTTTTCTATAAACCAATTTTTGTCTTACTTGTGGTATGAATGTATTTTTGGAGTCAAGATATAAACAGGCTGGGAAATAGAATCTGTATGAGTCATGACATAAAGCTTTCCCGGAAATATCGCCAGTCTGGATTTAGGAGCACTGTGAGCCTCTTCCTGTGTTCATGAACACTGGAGCTGATTCTTCAGTGCCCACCTGTGCTTTTAGCCCTTAGATTTTGGGTTACAAATGTATTTTAATAAAAAGAAAAATGTTTTGTAATTGCTCACACATGTATTCTGACGTATTCTCAATAGAGGCACGTACTGTAGGTGTGTTGTCCCATGAGGACAAACTTCCTCTAGTGTGATAGTTCCCCCCATACAATAAAGTTTGTCAGGGTCCTACTATTGAAATCTGCTGTGACGCATTGTAGGTGACCATACCAAGTCCTCCAGAGTGAGAGTAGCCCTCATCCTACGCTATCATGGGTGCCCGGTCATTAAGGTAATGAATATTCACCTCTCTACACTCCCATAGCCATGGAGAGAGATGAATATTCATTACCATAATGAGCCGGGACACCTGATCGCTCGGACGGAAGATCTGCTGGCACCAGAAAAAGATACAGCGAGGGCGCACAGGGAGGGTAAGTAGCATGTGTGTTTTTTTGTTTTTTCCCTATTTTTTTTGGGGGGTGGGGGGATGAGGAACCATGCATACATTGACAGGGATGGGGAGGGAGCCATGTATACAAAAGACGGGGATTAGGAGCCATGCAGACAAGGACAGGTAACCATGCATACAAGGACGGGGAACCATGCATACAAGGACAGGGATGTGGAGCCATGCATGCAAGGATAGGGATTGGGGTCCATGCATGCAAGGATAGGGATTGGGGTCCATGCATACAAGGACAGGGATTGGGAGCCATGCAGACAAGGACAGGGATGGGGAGCCATGCAGACAAGGATGGGGATGAGGGGACAATGCATACCCAGCTTATACTCGAGTCAATAAGCTTCCCAGTTTTTTTGTGGTAAAATTAGGTTCCCCGACTTATACTCGGGTCGACTTATACACAAGTATATACGACATATAGAAGGTACTGACCTGAACCAGGCTCCTGGATTGTAGCAGACCCAATATATAGGAGGAAGCAGTTGTGTGTGTATATGTATGCATCTATCTATCTATCTATCTATCTATCTATCTATCTATCTATCTATCTATCTATCTATCTATCTATCTATGTGTGTATGTATATGTATGTATGTATGTATGTGTATATATATATATATATATATATATATATAATGTCTATGAACAAAGCACATTGATAGGAGCAGACCCAATATATAGGAGGTACCGGACAGGTAACATGGGTAGGAGTTGACTTTACATAGGAAGTATCGATGGAGGCACCTGGGTAGGAGCTGATCCAATATATAAGGGGTACTGAACATGATATATAGGTAGGAGTTGACCTTGGATAGGAGGTATCGAATAGGGAACTTGGGTGGGAGCTGACCCAAAATATAGGGGGTACTGAACAGGGCACATGGGTAGGAGTTGAACTTATACAGGAGGTATCGACTAGGGCAATACTTATTATATATGAGGTACCGAACATTTTACATAGGTAGGAGCTGACCTTTATATAGGAGGTACCGAACAGCACACATGGCTACGAGCAGACCCAATATAAGGTAGGTAATGAACAGGTAACATGGGTAGGAGCAGACCCAATATATTGGAGGTACCGAACAGGGAACAGGAGTTGTAGCCGACCCAATATATAGGAGGTACCGAATATGGCACGTGTAGGACCAGATCCAATATATAGAAAGTAACAAACTGGGCATATTTGTAGGATCTGACCCAATATATGAGGTACCTAATTTTTTTTTACATAGGTAGGAGTTGACCTTTATATAGGAGGTACCAAACAGCACACATGGCTAATAGCAGACTTCATGTATACGAGGTACCGAACATTTTACATCGGCAGGAGGTACCAATCAGTGCACATGGCTAGGAGCAGACGCAACATATCCGAGGTCACGAACAGGGAATACGAGTAGGAGCAGACTCAAAATATAAAAATATATATAATACACACACACACACACACACACACACACACACACACACACACACACATATACACACACACACACACACACTCTAAATCAAACTTCTATGAAATTAAACTGTCCACTTAGGAAGCAACACTGTTTGACAATCAATTTCACATGCTGTTGTGCAAATGGAATAGACAACAGATGGAAATTATTGGCAATTATCAAGACCCACTCAATAAAGGAGTGGTTCTGCAGGTGGGGACCACAGACAACATCTCAGTACCAATGCTTTCTGGCTGATGTTTTGGCCACTTTTGAATGTTGGTTGTGCTTTTACACTCATGGTAGCATGAGACGGACTCTACAACCCACACAAGTGGCTCAGGTAGTGCAGCTCATCCGGCAGGGCACATCAGTGCGAGCTGTTGCAAGAAGGTTTGCTGTGTCTGTCAACATTGTGTTCAGAGGCTGGAGATGCTACCAGGAGACAGGCCAGTACACCAGGAGATGTGGAGGGGGCCATAGGAGGGCAACAACCCAGCAGCAGGACCGCTACCTCAGCCTTTGTGCAAGGAGCCTTGCAAAATGACCTTCAGCAGGCCACAAATGTGCATGTGTCTGCACAAACGGTTAGAAACCAACTCAATGAGGATGGTATGAGTGCCCGACGTCCACAGATGGGGGTTGTGCTCACAGCTCAACACCTTGCAGGACACTTGGCATTTGTCACAGAACACCAGGATTGGCAATTTCGCCACTAGCGCCCTGTGCTCTTCACAGATGAAAGCAGGTTCACACTGAGCACATGTGACAGACGTGACAGAGTCTGGAGATGATGTGGAGAGCGATCTGCTGCCTGCAACATCCTTCAGCGTGACTGGTTTGGCAGTGGGTCAGTGGCCGCGCAGCCCTCCATGTACTCGCCAGAGATAGCCTGATTGCCATTAGGTACTGAGATGAGATCCTCAGACCCCTTGTGAGACCATATGTGCTGTTGGCCCTGGGTTCCTCTTAATGCAGGACAATGCCAGACCTCATGTGGCTGGAGTGTTAGCAGTTCCTGCAAGATGAAAGCATTGAAGCTATGGACTGGCCCTCCTGTTCCCCAGATCTGAATCCGATTGAACACATCTGGGACATCATGTCTCGCACCATCCACCAACGTCACGTTTCACCACAGACTGTCCAGGAGTTGGCGGATGCTTTAGTCCAAGTCTGGGAGGAGATTCCTCAGGAGACCATCCGCCGCCTCATCAGGAGCTTGCCCAGGTGTTGTAGGGAGATCATACAGGCAAGTGGAGGCCACACACACTACTGAGCATCATTTCCTTGTCTTGAGGCATTTCCACTGAAGTTGGATCAGCCTTTAACTTTATTTTCCACTTTGATTTTGAGCATCATTCCAACTCCAGACCGCCGTGGGATATTAGTTGTGATTTACGTTGATCATTTTTAGGTTTTATTGTTCTCAACACATTCTACTATGTAATGAATAAAGATTTACAACTGGAATATTTCATTCAGTGATATCTAGGATGTGGGATTTTAGTGTTCCCTTTATTTTTTTGAGCAGTGTGTATATATACGGTAGTTACCGTATTTTACGCTTTGTAAGACGCGCTTTATTTCCCCAAAATTTTGGGGGGGAAATGTGGGTGCGTCTAATAAAGCGGATATACCGCTTACCATTACAGGCTGGGATGAGGGGTGTCCGCTACCGCCCGCCGCCGCTGTCGTCCGCTGCCGGGGTTGTCCGCTGCTGCCCCGGGTGATGCTGGAGGCTCCGGTGCTGCGGGGGGCTCTGGCGACATTTTGTGAAAGACCAGAGCCCCCCGGCAGTTCGTCCATGCGTTCCAGTATGACTAATTCCGGGAAAATGGCCGCCGGAATCTCGGGAGATGAGATTTCAGCGCTGAGATCTCATCTCTCGAGATTCCAGCGGCCATTTTCCCGGAGTCAGTCATACAGGAACGCATGGACGAACTGCCGGGGGCTCTGGCCTTTCACAAAATGTCGCCAGAGCCCCCCGCAGCACCGGAGACAGCCCTGCAGCATCAGAAACAGCCCTGCAGCACAGGAGCCCCCTGCAGACCCCTCATCCCAGCCTGCAGCACAGGAGCCCCCTGCAGACCCCCTCATCCCAGCCTGCAGCAATGCTCCACTCCTGCCTCCAGAAACGACCCTGGGACCCTGATCCACCACAGCCACAACCCCTGGTAAGTAATAAGACGCATGGATTATAAGACGCCCCACCAATTTATTGAAAAAAGTTTTTTCCTATTTTTCTCCTCAAAATTTGGGGTGCGTCTTATAATCCGGAGCGTCTTACAAAGCGAAAAATACGGTATATATAGTACCGGACATGGTACATGGGTTGGAGTTGACCTTATAAAACATCCCGATAATGCCTCAGTCTCCAGTCACGGTGGGTTCTAACTTCCTTTTGGTTTTGTCCGAACTGCTGCCATGTGCACACTTACATTGCTTCTATATGTGAAGGTTTCTAGTCTATGCACATGGGAGAACAATTATAAATCCTATAGGAAAGTGTAAAAAAAAAATGAATCGCATTGACAATTGGAAAATAATTAATTTAATTTTTTAGAGCAAATGAGGAGAACATTAGATGCAATTGCAGAAGCTATGCAGAAACTCTGTCATTAAGCTGTGTTTAAAAAAAAAAAAAAAAAAAAAATCACTTTAAAATTGCCAATTGTGTCTATTAAAAATATTATATATGCAGAATAAGAGGCAGGCAGTTTTATTCTAGGGGTAACTGGTGACAGGTTCATATCTCCATAATTGCAACGTTGATCTGAAAATCAGTGGTAATTGGCAAAAATTGCACTTGAAAAGTAGTAACGCTGTCCACACTGTGTTTTCTTAGTTTACGTTTCGTCTCTTGTGAGAAACTCCAGAGGGTTTTAGTCAAGGAATGTGCAAAGAAAAATCTTTCCAAACATAAACTATCTGCAGCTTTTCCTGGGGCCGGTAATGATGTGAAATGATTACAGTATGTGCCCAGGGCCACAGGAGGACAATCTGACTGAACTAAATCTATGACTCCCACAATCCGCTGGAGATTAGAGTTCACAGTCCTGAAAAATAAACTTTTTTTTTTAACGACCTTCAGATTAATTCCTGAAGTGGCGATTTGTAGTTGGCATTTAACTGAGCATGATTGTTTTACTTCAGGCAAAATGTGAAGTTGAGGGATTTTTAGTTTTCACATGAAGCATTGCCAACTTGTTTTGCTTAAAAACTCCAATTTGAGATTTTTTTTTCAAATTTTAAGGTTTTCATCTTTATAAAACATTTAGTGCAAATATTATGATCTGGAAAGTCTGCTGATCCAATTTTCTATAATTTTAGGATGTCTTACCTGGTAGTCTGCCTCTTGGCATTATTGCTTTTTCCATAGTGAGTCTATGGCATTTCTTTGTTTTCCCATTAGTTGTTGAATGTTGTTGCCGGTGCATGTGAATAATAAGTTAGTAATTCAAATAATAATAATTATCTCTGACCTTTTAATCTTGAAATTCTCCATGTAAGTAGACAACGCAATAAGCAATGTTAGGTGTCATCCACTCCTAAGCCACCAGGAATCTGAGAGATGTTGGCGGACATGCCTCTGTGCAGACTCTTAGTAAAAGACCGGACAACCCCTTTAACCTCTAAAATAATGCCTGATCCCCTAATTGAGGGGTTGGCAATTCATTTTCACAAAGGGGCCCCATGAGAGACTCTTGGGGGAGAGAGTACTTCATTTTGAACAGAATTGAATCTGTTTAGCAAATGCTACTGCTAATACATGTTACAATCTGACTTTTTGTAATGTATAAATGTATATTCTGACCAGTTGCAGCTAATAAAAGCCATATAATTTACTGGTGTTTATATGAAGCAGTTTAATCATACGCCTCCTATTATTCTGCCTTTGGACCTTGATAAACCAGTCCCCACACCGTGTGATGCCCCTAGCCATCCACCCACAAAATGATGCTCCTGCAGCCTCCAGCACAGTATTTTGGACCTCACATCCACCCTCCGCACACTCTGATGGTCCTCACCTCATCCACCCGCCACACACAATATGATGACCTCTGCTGCTCCCCACCAACAGTGTAATGTCCCCACAATTTTTCCCAATTCCTGTCTGACAAAAAATAAATAGAACTACCCACCTATCCCCATGTACTACTTTCGTTTGTGCAGGATAGAAGATGAATGGTGATACCCGGACCCTTTGAAGCGTAATGTGCATGCGAAATGGTCGTAGTCTGCACGGTCCCCCGCCTCCATGTCTTCTTTTTTATGCAACTAATAAATAATTTATATTTATATCAATGTCCATGGAGTGCCACCGTTAATCTTCTATCCTGCATATCTGAATACGCTCATCTGCTGGGGTGTCCACATGCACCTGTGAGTCTTCAATGGAAGAAGCAATCTGTCCACAAGCTGAATTCTATGCTCGCGTGGAGGTATGTGTTTGTTTAGTGCTGGTTTTCCTTCTCCTTTCACAGTATGCTACTTTGGTCTGTGCATTGAGTTGGCCTCCGGCTCCGTACATCAGGCACAATCTAGTGACGTCATTGCGGCTCAGAAGTCCAGGGCAAAAGGTGGAAGAAGGAACAGACTGCTTCTTGTTCCACCTATTTGTCTTCACCGATATCTACTTCATAAGGCTGATTATTGTACTTGTTTTTATTATGTATACCCCTCCTTACATGTAGAGCGCCATGGAATAAATGGCGCTATAACAATAAATAATAATAATGCTTGCAGATACCAGTGACTTAGTTGTGGGGGAGGAGAGACACTGCTACTAGCCCATCATCAGCTGGCTTGGGCCGGATACCTGTCTGTTCCCAGGTCTGCCCTAATTAAAGGGAACCTGTCACCCCGTTTTTTCCGTATGAGATAAAAATACTGTTAAATAGGGCATGCGAACTCTGCTTCAGGAAAATGGCCGCCGCGATCTCCATCTGCGCACGCGCGGCATCCCGTGGCCATTTTCCTGAAGCCCCGGGCAGCAGAGCGCTCCATCTGCGCACGCGCGGCCACAGGAAGATGGCCGCCCGCACCGATCACGGGGGGAATAGCGCAGATCGCGCTCTTTTCCCTTCCCTGTGCAGTGGATTCTGGACTTGGGCATGCGCAAACCACTACGCCACCAACGGAAAAATAAGCAAGATCTGGGGGAAGACACCACGCCCATCTGACCAGACCAGCCTGATTGACAGGCGAAAATGGCTACTTTGGTAACGTATTTCGGCAGCATAGGTGGGGAATCGGGGTCCACAAAATACACTATTGTAATGCACAGCTCAGGCCCTATTTAACAGTATTTTTATCTCATACGGAAAAAACGGGGTGACAGGTTCCCTTTAAATACACTGCAAAATGGAGCGGATTAGGAAGCAATGGATGACTATTGTCTGTAGGCTTCAGGAAGACCACTTCCCTCCGTAACACACAAAGTCTTGAAGATGAACAAGTTATAACTGCGTTTACTTTTTTGTTTATTTCCTTTACTATATGTAGGTACCATATTAGACATTATACTGTTGTTTGTGTGCATGTATATGTATTTTTATATTACAGACCGTATATACTCATGTACAAGCCAAGGCACCTAATTTTGCCACGAAAAAGTGGGAAAACATATTGACTCAAGTATAAGCCTGGTATGCATTGTCCCCTCATCTCTGTCCTTGTATGCATGGTTCATCATCCGTATCCTTGTCTGCATAGCTCCTTATCGCCATCCTTGTCTGCATGGCTCCTCATCCCTATCCTTGTATGCATGGCTCCTCATCCCTATCCTTGTATGCATTGTCCCCTCATCTCTGTCCTTGTATGTATGGTTCATCTTCCGTATCCTTGTCTGCATGGCTCCTTATCCCCATCCTTGTATGCATGGCTTTTCATCCCCATCCTTGTCTGCATGGCTCCTCATCCCTATCCTTGTCTGCATGGCTCCTCATCCCCATCCTTGTCTGCATGGCTCATCATCCCTATCCTTGTATGCACGGTTCCTCATCCCTATCCTTGTATGCACGGTTCCTCATCCCTATCCTTGTATGCACAGTCCCTCATCTCTATCCTTGTATGCACGGTTCCTCATCCCTATCCTTGTATGCACAGTTCCTCATCCCTATCCTTGTATGCACAGTTTCTCATCCCTATCCTTGAATGCATGGCCCCCCATGAGAAAAGCATAAAAAAACAAAAACTCCTACTTGCCTTCCTAGCGTGTCCTCAAAGCATCTTGTTCTGGCTACCAGCCGCTCCTGCGGCTGAGCGATCACGTATCCCCTCTAATTAAGATAATGAATATTCACCTTGCTCCACTCACCGGGGACATGTGATCGCTTGGCCGCAGGAGCTGCTGGAAGCCGGAACAAGATGATGCGAGGAATCCAGCCCTGAGGCTGTGCGTGCTAGAAGAGAAATGAATATTCATTGCCAGGAACAGTGAATGTTCATTTCTCTTTAGCAGCGGGCACAGGCTTTAGCCGCAGCCGCTGGCTCCTGCCTCCTGTGACCCGCTGCTCCGCCGCTCCCCCTCCAGCTTCTGGGACAATGACTTGTGTATAAGCCGAGGGGGCGTTTTCAGCACAAAAAAAGTCCTGAAAAACTTGGCTTATACACGAGTATATACGGTATATATATTGTATTTTTTGTGTTATATATGTATATAGAATATATTATAATAATTTGTCATGTTGGTGAGGATACTGTTTCTTGTTTTTTTATTTCTGACTTAAATATTTGTCCTAGGTGAGAATCATTGTTCTTCATATCCTTGTAAAAATGGAGGAGTTTGCCAAAATCTTATTAATGATTACAGCTGTAAATGCGTCTCACCATTTATTGGAAAAGGGTGCCAAATTCGTAAGTGATTTTCATTTTGTTTGTTTTGGTAGTTTGTAATTCTTTTCTGTTAGGACAACCCTACTTTTTAGACTATAAGACTCGCCTTACCATAAGACTCATCCCAGGTTTAGACAGCAGAAAATAGGAAAAACATTTTTCCTGTTAATTAAAACTTCCCTGGCGGTGTAAAATCTATTGTTGGTGTCTTTCCGCAGTGTGATTTCTATAATCAGCTGGCTACAGTGTATAATTATGTCATGCAGTGCTGTCTAATAAAGAAGTTACCAAAAAATATTGTAATGTATTGATTTTTAGATAATTCTGCAGCCAGCCATAGACAGTGCAGCACAGAGGCTATTTAAGACAAATGATGTCAAATTTTAAATGAAACTCTGTTACAAAAAATACATTTGAAAAGCTATTCAATGAGTAGATTTGCTTGTCTAATATTGTACATTTGTGCAGTGATTTTCCTCTAATCCAATACGTTTAATTACCTAGGTTGCGCAAATGCATTAGGAATGGAGGGTGGTGCTATATCCGATGCCCAGATCACATCTTCTTCCTTGTACCATGGTTTCCTTGGCCTACAGCGCTGGGGCCCTAATCTGGCTCGATTGAACAATAAAGGATTAGTCAATGCATGGACGGCAAGTAGCTATGACAAGCATCCATGGATTCAGGTATATATGTGTTTATTATAGTAAGAAGGGGGACAGAATGTCAAAGATAGTTAAAGGGAACCTGTCGCTGATGTAGCGTGATTCCAGCAATGTGTCATACTTCTGTGTGCTGCAATTTTGATAAAATCAGTTTTATCTGTTGCAGATCTAGCAGTTCTCTGAATGCTGAGCTCTGTATAACCCCGCCCACACCACTGATGGGTTGCTTTCTGTGTACACATGCAGAAACCTGCAAATCAGTGCTGAGGGCGGGGTTATACAGAGCTCATGAAATGGAGGACTACATGGCATCAGTTTTTCTAGTCCTCTAATGATGATCTGCTGCTGATAAATCAGTGATTTTACAGCAAGCAGCTCAGTAAACGATACATATCTGGATTTTGGGTCTCTGCCCCCACATCATGCTGCTCTCAGATTTGCTTGAAAAAACCTGTGACCAATTTGCCTTTTAAAAGGAACCGGATAATGGGCAGCATGAATTTTGAGAATGGCTCAGTTACTTGTGGTGTTCTCCCCTCGACAGTTCTCCTCCTATTTGTCTAGCACTTCAGAGTAAAGCCTACACGGCATCAATAATAAAATCTGTCTCCGGTTGATGCGACTACACATGGTTCTGGCAGCAGGAATAAACTGTATTATTTTCAGTGGGCGTTGTTTGTCATTTTCTTAGTACATTGTGTTTTCCCTTTTGTATAATGCTCATTATGCTTCCATGTGTGTGCGCAAATATACCGTAGTAAGATCAACATGTCCGCATCTGAAGCAACCCTCGAGGATGACGTGAACCTGCTAATCCGGCCTGACATTGCAGTTATGGCTCACAAACGTGAACAACCTTCTGCTATCAGAAACCTTTCTTGTCAAATGGACAGAGGAGCCACTTCATCTCTTCGCACTTCGTTGTCTTTTTGTAGGCTTTGAGATTAGACCGTTCACAAAACAAGGTGGTAGCTCATTAGGGCATGAGTGGAGTGGAGAATCAATGTTTGGCATACGGTAAGTGCCATGGGTGAGGATTTGAGGTGATGGTGTGTAGTTCCTGTGACGCTGTACGAGGACCAGGGCGAATCTGTACTGACTGCTCTTCTGTCGCTGTCCGCCATGTTAGTCACAGAGCATTCTCCCTGGGGGTCTGCTGGAAATCCCTGTTATTGGGAGGGTCCCTTGTCACTGTTTTGGACATTCTATTGGTGTACTAATATTTTGCTCTTGTGGCTGTAGTTTCGTGTCGTCACGTTGTGGTCATTTTTATTCCTGATCTAAAATCTCTATTTAAAGTCCCGTGCCTCACTCAGTACAAAGATTGATGCAAAAAATGAGAAAAGCAAATGAAAGGCACTAAGGCAATGAGACCACATGAGTATGGATGAGGATCCTATTGTTGCTGAAAACTGTCGGTATTCGGCAATAGATGTTCGGCGCTCAGCATCAGAAAGTACATGGGACATGAAATAAGAACGAAATAGTGATGCGGCACTCACCCAGTTGCTGTAAAAGCGTAGTCCTTTATTAAACCATCATGGGTTTTAGACACAGTTCACAGCACAAGCAGGTAAACGGAGGAATGTGGGGAAGAAAGACCGACGACGGCCGTTTTGTGTGCTTGACGCTTCAACAGGTCAAGTTGAAGCGTCAAGCACGCAAAACGACCATCATCCGTCTTCCTTCCCTGCATTCCTCCATTTACCTGCTTGTCCTATGAACTGTGTCTAAAACCCATGATGGTTTAATAAAGGACTACGTTTTTACAGCAACTGGGTGAGTGCCGCATCACTATTTCTTTCTTATTTCAAGTACAAAGATTGAGTTTACTTAATTTTTCTGTCTTGGGTTAGTCACTTTTTTGCCACATACAGAGATAAAACGTATGCTCTTTTTCATTGGATAAGGGGAGATCTTGCTGATTGTTCTCGGCCGTACTGCTCGGAACTACAAAGCCCTATTCTCGGTATCCCTGGAGATCTCAGTGGTCAGCAAGTTATCCAGTTTTCCTCAAATATGGAGGCTACCTCCTGATTTTACTTAAAGGAAAGGTGCCGCAATTTTGTTTTTGTATTAAAAATGATTGTTTATATAAACAATTATCTTTAATACAAAATTATTTTTTTTAACCTTAATATCTTTTTTATTATTAATAATTTTTGCAGCCACTGGGCGCCGCCATTTTGCTTTGCAGGAGTGTAAGAGTCCCAGCACGACATTTACACTCTGCATTTACGGCAGCCCTGTGCATAGGACTCAGCAGTCGGGAGCCGACCGCGTTATCTCCTGCTCTGATCTGGCCACGCCCCCTGGGCTGTCTCCACATCACAGCAGAGGCAGGAGGTCGGCGCCATGTTTCTTCAGCCCACAGTGTGTGAGCTCCACTGTGACTGAGAGCTGTGCTGTTGGAGGGGCAGCTCCAGCTGCCTCTCCTTTCACACTGTCAGCAGTCGGCCGTTCCCTGTCCTCTGCTGCCTGGTGCCCTGGCTCAATCTCTAGAATCGCTAGAGAGGGTGAAGTGCTGGGGTCTGATGTCCTCTATCAGGAGCTGCAGAGAGGTAACGGGGGGGAGGGGGAGAATCTCTGTGCTGCTCCGACCCGACCCTGCCTCTCACTGCAGCCACTGATCAAGGACATCAGACCGTGTATCTATCACTACACTGTGCTGAGCCATGTATCTAATCCTCTCCTGTATGATAGTCTGCTGTGCCATGTACCTAATCCTCTCCTGTATGATACTGTCTGCTGTGCCCTGTACCTAATCCTCTCCTGTGTGATACTATGCTGAGCCGTGTATCTAATCCTATACTGTGTGATACTGTCTGCTGAGCCATGCATCTAATCCTATACTGTGATACTATGCTGAGCCATGTATCTAATCCTATACTGTGTGATACTGTCTGCTGAGCCATGCATCTAATTTTATACTGTGATACTATGCTGAGCCATGCATCTAATTCTATCCTGTGTGATACTATGCTGAGCCGTGTATCTAATCCTATACTGTGCGATACTGTCTGCTGAGCCATGCATCTAATCCTATACTGTGATACTATGCTGAGCCATGCATCTAATTCTATCCTGTGTGATACTGACTGCTGAGCCGTGTATCTAATCCTCTCCTGTGTGATACTGACTGCTGAGCCGTGTATCTAATCCTCTCCTGTGTGATACTGTCTTCTGAGCTGTGTATCTAATCTTATCCTGTGTGATACTGACTACTGAGCCGTGTATCTAATCCTATCCTGTGATACTGTCTGCTGAGCCGTGTATCTAATCCTCTCGTGTGATACTGTGCTGAGCCGTGCATCTAATCCTCTCCTGTGTGATACTGACTGCTGAGCCGTGTATCTAATCCTCTCCTGTGTGATACTGACTGCTGAGCCGTGTATCTAATCCTCTCCTGTGTGATACTGTCTTCTGAGCTGTGTATCTAATCTTATCCTGTGTGATACTGACTGCTGAGCCGTGTATCTAATCCTCTCCTGTGTGATACTGACTGCTGAGCCGTGTATCTAATCCTCTCCTGTGTGATACTGACTGCTGAGCCGTGTATCTAATCCTCTCCTGTGTGATACTGACTGCTGAGCCGTGTATCTAATCCTCTCCTGTGTGATACTGACTGCTGAGCCGTGTATCTAATCCTCTCCTGTGTGATACTGACTGCTGAGCCGTGTATCTAATCCTCTCCTGTGTGATACTGACTGCTGAGCCATGTATCTAATCCTATCCTGTGTGATACTGTCTGGTGAACCGTGTATCTAATCCTCTCAGGCACTCCTCTCCCCCCTGCATATCTTTCCCCATTACACACACAACTCAATGCATGCGATAACAGGAGCTGCAGGGGTCATGCTGTATTATGGCATTATGTGAGATCTATATGACGGTATTATGTGATCTGTATGGTGGTGATTATGCTTGATCAGTATTGTGAGAATTATACGGTGGTATTGTGTGTGATCTATATGGTGGTATTATGTGAGAACACTGGCAGTATTGTGTGATCTATATGGCGGTATGTGAGAACACTGGCGGTATTATGTGTGATCTATATGGTGGTATTATGTGAGAACACTGGCAGTATTATGTGTGATCTATATGGCGGTATGTGAGAACACTGGCGGTATTATGTGTGATCTATATGGTGGTATGTGAGAACACTGGCGGTATTATGTGTGATCTATATGGTGGTATTATGTGAGAACACTGGCGGTATTATGTGTGATCTATATGGTGGTATTATGTGAGAACACTGGCAGTATTATGTGTGATCTATATGGCGGTATGTGAGAACACTGGCGGTATTATGTGTGATCTATATGGTGGTATTATGTGAGAACACTGGCAGTATTATGTGTGATCTATATGGTGGTATTATGTGAGAACACTGGCAGTATTATGTGTGATCTATATGGCGGTATGTGAGAACACTGGCGGTATTATGTGTGATCTATATGGTGGTATGTGAGAACACTGGCGGTATTATGTGTGATCTATATGGTGGTATTATGTGAGAACACTGGCGGTATTATGTGTGATCTATATGGTGGTATTATGTGAGAACACTGGCAGTATTATGTGTGATCTATATGGCGGTATGTGAGAACACTGGCGGTATTATGTGTGATCTATATGGTGGTATTATGTGAGAACACTGGCAGTATTATGTGTGATCTATATGGCGGTATGTGAGAACACTGGCGGTATTATGTGTGATCTATATGGTGGTATGTGAGAACACTGGCGGTATTATGTGTGATCTATATGGTGGTATGTGAGAACACTGGCGGTATTATGTGTGATCTATATGGTGGTATTATGTGAGAACACTGGCGGTATTATGTGTGATCCATATGGTGGTATTATGTGAGAACACTGGCAGTATTATGTGTGATCTATATGGCGGTATGTGAGAACACTGGCGGTATTATGTGTGATCTATATGGTGGTATTATGTGAGAACACTGGCAGTATTATGTGTGATCTATATGGTGGTATTATGTGAGAACACTGGCAGTATTATGTGTGATCTATATGGCGGTATGTGAGAACACTGGCGGTATTATGTGTGATCTATATGGTGGTATGTGAGAACACTGGCGGTATTATGTGTGATCTATATGGTGGTATTATGTGAGAACACTGGCGGTATTATGTGTGATCTATATGGTGGTATTATGTGAGAACACTGGCAGTATTATGTGTGATCTATATGGCGGTATGTGAGAACACTGGCGGTATTATGTGTGATCTATATGGTGGTATTATGTGAGAACACTGGCAGTATTATGTGTGATCTATATGGTGGTATGTGAGAACTGTATGATGGTATTGTGTGTGATCCATATGGCTGTATTATGTGTGCTCTATATGGTGGTATGTGAGAACTGTATGACAGTATTGTGTGTGATCTATTTGATGGTATTGTGTGTGATCTATATGGCGGTATTATGTGTGAGCTATATGGCAGTATTATGTGAGAACACTATGGCAGTATTATCTTCAGAAAGCGGACCCATTCTATGGTGGTTCTGGCTGAGCACCTGCTCGCGGGTCTGGGGTAATAGAGGGGGCAGCATGACCTCCAGTTAGGTGCAGTCAGGGCTGGTCAGGCTGCTGAAGAGAGGGGTCTCATTTTTATTGTTACTATATGGCTAAATTTCCTTCCCAGCGTCACCCCGTACTTCGCCTGTCGTCTCACTTTCACACATCACCAGGACAGGATGGAGAAGACAGGATCTGAGGAGGGGAATGGGGTCTTAGCATGCAAAGTCTGGATCAGAACAGGCCATCAATCCGCAGAAATGTTTCCTGGATTTCTGTGGAGCAGACGGTCCATCCATGTGTATAAAAGACAGTGCTCTATGTACAATCCCTGGCTGCTCTGCGCACTGAACATGGTGCCCCCTCCATAGACCAGCACACTGCTCTCCTGAAATACTCTGCGCTGCGGTCACCCTGCTCCCTCCACCACATATCTCCCAGAATCCTTGCTGGCTGCCATCCTCGGTGACTGTCTACTTGTCAGTGTAAGGCTGCTTTCACACTAGCGTCAGTACGGGCCCGTCGCAGTGCGTCGGGCCGACGTACCGACGCATGCTGTGAAAGAAATGCCCGACGTGGTAGCGGATGTAGTCTTACGACGCTTCCGCTGCCCCATTGTAAGGTCCGGGGAGGAGGGGGCGGAGTTTCGGCTGCGCATGCACGGTTGAAAATGGCGGACTCGACGCACAAAAAAACCGTTACATGTAATTTTTTTTGTGGCGGTGGTCCGCCAAAACACGACTCAACCGTCGCACGGTGGTTGCGACTTGTGGCAATACGTCGCAATGTGTCGGTAATGTTAGTCTATGGGGAAAAAACACATCCTGCAGACAACTTTGCAGGATGTGTTTTGCAGGATGTGTTTTATCTCCTGAACGACGCATTGCGACGTACAGCCAACAACGCTAGTGTGCAAGTAGCCTAAGGCTGCCGTCACACATTCAGTATTTGGTCAGTATTTTACCTCAGTATTTGTAAGCCAAGACCAGGAGTGGCTGATAAATGCAGAAGTGGTGCAGATGTGTCTGTTATACTTCTCCTCTAATTGTTCCACTCCTAGTTTTGGCTACAAATACTGAGGTAAAATACTGACCAAATACTGATAGTGTGACGGCAGCCTTACTCTGCAGTCACCAACAAAATGGCTGCTCACTGGGTTCCTGAATATCATCCTCTTATCCCTTAGCAGACACCCAGAAGGGGAGGAGAGGAGACATCACACAGGTCAGCAGACTCCGCCCATAATTACTGCAGTGCAGTAATGTGAGCTAGTTGTACACGAGGTTTTTCTGAAATTTCAGCATCTGCTCCCCCTAGTGTTTAAAAGTGGAAATTCCAAAACTTTTCAAATTATTTTTCATATTTTACTAAATTATAAACAAATGATAATAATTTTTAAGAAAATGTAAACATTAATTCTTTACATTTTTACAATTTCTGTAAAAAAATTTTTTTTGATGGCACCTTCCCTTTAAAAAGCTCAACTGTTAGTTTACAAAAAAAATTCAAACAAGTTTTTTTTTTTTTTCCTTTGGGGTGGGGGTGAAATATCCCTAATGTGTCTGAGTAATCCTTTGTATTATACTTACCAGTGGAGCAGAACTTTACAAGACATTTTCTTCAAAAATATAAATCTTATGGTATGAGGCATTGTGCTGACGGGAAAATGCTGATCTGAACATCTTCTCAAGGACTGACCATCCACATCAATATTTGTAATTCAGTGTTTAGTTTGTGTGAAACTAAATCTCATCTGCTGTGGTTGACTATTTCCTATAGATAATGGCCTTGGCTTCAGTTCTTCAGTTACACATCAACCATCTCTCCATCTTGGCACACTATTAGATGCAATTTCCAATTTCCTTTCATGGAGCCCTTTTGTATAGGATTACCGGTATACTCTTTAAGTTGTGCACACATGTTAGCATGTGACTGGATGCAACGCACAAGGCGGAGCAAACAAAACTTTATTGCTTCTGGTATAGTGGTAGTGTGTGGATTATGCAATGCAAAGCACAAATAAGTCTTACAGTTCAATCAGAATAATCGAAGAAGTCTCTTACAAGATTCTACTAGTCTTCCTTCAACTGGGTGGTACACCCATTCCTTTGCTATGCTAGCTCATGTTGACACAGTGGACCTAGCAGGGGTCACCGGGTATTCCCGCTTTGCCACAAGTCCTCCTGACTAATTGCACGTATATCAAGGAATGCTGAGCCTCCTTCACCCCAGCCGACTCTCACCCCATCTGTTATCCTTGTCCAGGCCGACCCCTCTACCGTATGTTGGTGTAGGAAGTGACGGCTGCAAGCATCCTCCTCCGGTGGAAGTCTCCTCTTGGATCTTGGTGCATGACCGATGGTGGGTGTCTCCTGAGCATAAGGGAAAGAGGGCTCCGGCTCCTGTTCGTCATCTTACCTCTGAACATTGACCGTCGCAGATTTGGGATTCGGACCTTGACCGTGGTAGTCTGGGCTCTGACTCTTGTCTGGCTTAGATCTGGTTCTCTTCTCTGGTCTTGACTAGTAATGTCGGGTCTTTGGATCTCACTGGCGTCGTTCGGGCACTGTCTAACAGTGGCCAGCACCCTGCAGTTGCACGGTCTCCTCTGAGGCCTGTGACACTGGCTTCAGTGCCATCTCCGGCCCACGTTCCACTGCTCCTCGGCGCCAAATCCCACTGGTGCACAGTTACTTTATATCCGGGAACCTCATCATCTAAGGCACCTGACCGTGTCCCACACATGAACTTGTTCCCCCTGCAACTCTTCCAGTGCTGGATGGTTCCATCTAGCCAGTAGATGGCAGCCTTTCCGCTCTAATGCCGCACCACGCAGGGCCTCTTCAGGGGTACCATCGCCTTGTCTTACACACAGACCTTGTAAGATACATTTAAAGGATTGTCTGACATTTAAAAAAAAAAATGGGGCATGAACGGCAAATGTGTGGAAAATTACAAAATAACGAATACTCCCTCAACTGAATGGTTAGATTCCAAAGTGCAGGATGATTTGATGCCATAAACACTCTTTGTCTAGTAGATGACATGTAAGTTACTAAACTAATAAGTGGTTTATAGGAGCTATAGCGGTACTGGTGGAGATGATAGAACTCATATAAAGGTCTTGTACAGGGGTCCGCCATGTTTGCTCTAATCCTAATGATTACTTAATTCTTTTACTTCTCTTCCTATCTCTATTTGTGCTTACACTTTCTGTATTACTATGTTTCTGTAGGTTAATCTCTTGAGGCAGATACGAGTTTCTGGGATCATTACTCAAGGTGCCAGTCGGATGGGCAAGGCAGAGTACGTGAAGGAATTTAAGGTGGCATACAGTGTGGATGGACATGAATTCACCTTTTACAAAGTTGATGGACAGAAAAAGGACAAGGTGGGAATTTTTCTGCTGATTTAGTGTAAAGTTAAGAGGAAGGTACATTTGAAAATGGCCTATTTATTTATCACAATTTGTATTAAAAATAATGGGAAACAAATTCTTGCAATTTGGCTTTTTAAAACTGTTACTACTTGTTGTTTCAGGAAATAACACATGTACAAAGCTTCAGTGGTCATATCCAGACACTATATCTTTTGTATCTGATTGGTCTGTGGAGAGGCCATTGTGAATAAGGGGAGCTGTGACATCACCTATTGGTGCTGAAAATACCACGCGGAAACGCTGCAGTTGATTTTCCACAGCATGTCAATTCTTTGTGCGGATTCCGCAGCGTTTTACACCTGCTCCTCAATAGGAATCCGCAGGTGTAAAACCGCAGGTGGAATCCACACAAAAAACACTGCAAATCGGCGGGTATTCCGCAGGTAAAACCCAGTGCGTTTTATCTGCGGATTTTTCAAAAACTGAGTGGAAAAATCCGCACAGAAACCTGCAACATGGGCACATAGCCTAAGGCTGCTTTCAAATGTCTCAGTTTTTTGATGGATGTAGAAACGAAAAACAATGTTTCTTTCTCTCTCATGAGTCATCCATATTTAAAGGGAACCTGTCATATAAAAAAAAAAATCACTGTTAACCTGCAGATTAATCGTATATCTGCAAGTTAATAGATTTTTTTATTTTTTTTTGCATGATGGGTTCCCGCTAAAGAGATTTTCCACTACTTTATCAGTGATGATTTATCCTTCGGATCAGCCGTTAATGGCTGATCAGTCAGGGTCTAACATCCAGCACCCTTCCGATCAGCTGTTCTGGGGGTTGCCATCTGAAAGTGTTCGATTGTGGAGCTGCTCCGTCTACTGAATAGTGGACACAGCAGGGTACCGCGCATCTGCCTCCTATTGAAAGCATTTGAAGTCAGATGTGCAGTACCCTGCCGTGGCCACTATCAGAAGATGGAGCATCTGGGGGTGCTGGGTGTCGTCAGACATTGATCTATCCTAAAGGTACCGTCACACTCAACGAGAATGACAACGATCCGTGACGTTGCAGTGACGTTGCAGCGTCCTGGATAGCGATCTCGTTGTGTTTGACACGCAGCAGCGATCTGGATCCTGCTGTGATATCGCTGGTCAGAGCTAGAAGTCCAGACCTTTATTTCGTCGCTGCTCACCCGCTGTCATCGCTGGATCGGTGTGTGTGACACCGATCCAGCGATGTGTTCACTTGTAACCAGGGTAAACATCGGGTTACTAAGCGCAGGGCCGCGCTTAGTAACCCGATATTTACCCTGGTTACCATTGTAAAAGTAAAAAAAAAAACACTACATACTCACCTTCTGATGTCTGTCACGTCCCCCGGCGTCCACGCGCTGCTGCAGGGAGCTTTCTCTGCACTGACTGTGTGAGCGCCGGCCGGCCGTAAAGCAGAGCACAGCGGTGACGTCACCGCTGTTACTGCCGGCGCCGCTGACACATTCAGTGCAGGGAAAGCTCTCTGCAGCAGCGCGTGGACGCCGGGGTACGTGACAGACATCAGAAGGTGAGTATGTAGTGTTTTTTTTTTTTACTTTTACAATGGTAACCAGGGTAAATATCGGGTTACTAAGCCCTGCACTTAGTAACCCGATGTTTACCCTGGTTACCCGGGTGCTGCAGGGGGACTTCGGCATCGTTGAAGACAGTTTCAACGATGTCGAAGTCTTTCCCCTGATCGTTGGTCGCTGGAGAGAGCTGTCTGTGTGACAGCTCCCCAGCGACCACACAACGACTTACCAACGATCACGATCGCTGGTCGTGATCGTTGGTAAGTCGCTTAGTGTAACGGTACCTTAAGGATAATTAATCTGTGTGTGTCTGTGGTTGTTTGTTGTTTTTTTTTTGTCTGTTTATTTTTTTCCACTGGAGGAAGTAGCTTATGTGTTCTTAAATTCCCCGTCACAGCGAGTTAGTTGGTAATACTGAAATCCTCTTTTATAGCAGGATCAAAAAAATGTTGAATTGCATGGGCAATATGTTTTTCATGTGTTGACAATTAATTGCAGGTGCTAAACCTCAGAGTATTATGTGGCAAGCATTGCTTTTTGAGTAATATTATCTCCTCCAAGTGAGAGCTGATTAGTATAATGTCTCTAAATAAAAACACTCTTGTTTCTTCCTTTTAGATTTTCCATGGAAACCTGGACAATGAAGGCAGAAAGGCCAATATTTTGAGTCCTCCTGTCACCGCACAGTACATCCGTGTCTACCCCGTGACCTGTCACAGAGGCTGCACGCTGCGCTTTGAACTCTTTGGTTGTGAAATGAGTGGTAAATCTTTTTCTTTTTTTTTTTTCTCTTTTGTTTTACTGAATTTTCTCAGAATTTCTGCTTAACTATCCTTATGATAACTCGTTTTGTAAATAACTGACAGACCCCTGTACTAATATTACTGAAAACTGCCCTTCTAAACGTATTTTTAAAATTTGAATACCTTTTTAAAGGGATTTTGTCACCCGGTCTTTTTATCTCTTCTGAGAGCAGTATGATGTAGGCAAAGAGAAGCTGAATCCAGTGATGTCACTTAATTTACTGGGTCCAGCAGTTCTCACATCAGAGTATTTAGATGAAGCATTGCAGCAGAGCTGAGAAAGCTAACCCCGCCCACACTACGCTTTCTGTGTACATTCTCTGTAGACAGTGAGCTGCTTATGACAGGAGGGGGCGGAGTCAGGCTTCTGCCTGCTAGCCACAGGATTGATAATCACCTGATGATGTAAACCACACCACACAGCTTGACACGTGACACATCCTTGATGCTGCCCTCAGATTACATAGCAAAAACCTGCTGTTAGATTCCCTTTAAATCTTCATAAAATATTATATTTACAAATTCACTGCTTTACTTCTTTAGTGATCTAATCTTGAACAGTTTTGATTTATATGATGTTTTGATCTCCAATCATCTCTAAAGCTAAATCAGAATATTCCAGAATCCCGAGGCACCAGAAGATAATCCTTAAAAGATCTTTGATCTTTATTCCATATTAAAGAATCACAATAATAGGAAGACAAGGCAATGTTTTGGCCTTATCTGGTCTTAATTAAGCCTCAAAATTCAGCTGTTTGTATAGAATGTATCAATGGTGCATGGGACTTTCCCATTGGTCTCTGAATTTTACTAGTTTTCAGATCTCGTATTGCTAAGTACTGTGGGAGGCCACATAATAGTTACGGAGCTAAGCTGCTAGGTCTCAAGACTGACAGTGACAGAGAAATAAACCACTGTCTGCTTCCAAAGGCAGCCACTAAAGTTTCCATTGCTGACAACATAAAACAACCATTTATAAGGCAAAATCTTTCCTTTTTTATTAATAATGTATGTGTGTGTGTGTGTGTGTGTGTGTGTGTGTGTAAATATACAAGTGCTTCTCACAAAATTAGAGTATAATCAAAAAGTTATCCAGGACATGGGCTAGAATTGTCATGTCAGAATCTGTGGGGTATTGTCAAGACAAAGATGAGCGACACCAGACCCAGCAATGCAGACGAGCTGAAGGCTGCTATCAAAGCAACCTGGGTTTCCATAACACCTCAGCAGTGCCACAGGCTGATCACCTCCATGCCACGCTGCATTGATGCAGTAATTGATACAAAAGGATCCCCAATGCAATACGGAACATACATTTCAGTAGGCCAACATTTCAGATTCTAAAATCATTTTTCAAGCTGGTGTTATAAAGTATTCTAATTTACTGAGATAAGGACTTTTGGGTTTTCATTGGCTGTAAGCCATAATCATCAACATTAACAGAAATAAACAGTTGAAATAGATCACTCTGTAATGACTCTATATAACAAGTTTCACTTTTTGTATTGAAGAACTGAAATAAATTAATGTTTTGATGATGATCTAATTTAGTGAGAAGCATTTGTACGTATGTTCAAACGAAAAAATTACTTTTGTTTGCTCTGTTGACCTCTGTCCACATCTACTAAATGAACACTGACACCAGGTAATAGAATTAGAAATAGAATAGTAGAATAGAATAGTAGAATTACTAACTGTGCATCTGTTAGGGCATAGGGATCAGGTTTGCCCATAAGGTTTTACATTTTTCTAGACAACTTATCCTAACATCATAGACTTACGATTACCACAAGGTGTCGGGGGGGTTGTCTGCTCAGGACCCTCCTGAGTACCTGAGTATGAGCCAGAGCAGAGGGACCCTCATTTGAATTTGACCTGCAGGGGTTAGAAAACCTGGACCCATACTGATCATCCGATGGTAAAGTCCGTTTCTATACCAGAAGGGGTTGTCCTTGAGATAGCTTACCTTTTGAGAGGAGGCGTAATCTGGTTGTTTTTTTTACATTTACTTTTCTAAAAAGAATTGCGTAAGTTTTTTTTTGTTTTTTCATCACTTTTTTTTATTAAAAAAAAAAAAAAATTGGTAATCTTGCAATCTTCAGTGGTCACTGGGAAGTTTTAGACTCCTACTTCCGGTCCTTACTGGACCAATTTTCAGCAAGGCTCCATATGATCAGAAGCAGGATTACATTGCAGCTAACGCCTCTATACACAGCTGATAATGCCAGATCCACCAATCACAATAGGTGATGTCACCTCTGTCTATATCCCCACCTCCTTTCACATTGACCTTTGCACGTGCTCTTTAGATGCTTCTATATGAAATATAGGGTCAGGATCTTATTATTGTGGCTAATGTTTGTGTTGTTTCCTGAAACAAAAGGAAGATGGTCTAAAAAAAAGCCTCAGTGGCTAGTGTGAACATTTATATTTTTGATACAGATTGTAATTATTTTTTTTTAAAAAAATCTAAAAATATTTAAAAAATACTTTTAATGCAACAATTTGATTTAAATAATAATTTTCTGATGATGGCTGCATGTGCAGAAATATTTTTTTCTTTTATTGGGCTAAAAAGACCACTGCAGTTTTAATCTTCTTTATTGAGTTAAAGTCACAAATGGATCCAAGAAGGAGAATAAGTAGAAGTCCTTGCTTAATATTTATCTTTCCTTATGAATCCACTCCTGATTGTGGCTCAAAAAACTGCATCCAAAATAGGAATTATATTGCCACTACTTATTGAATCCCCCAGAGTTTTGGTGCTTTCGGCCAATCCTATAGCAATCATCCATCATTCAAGTTACAACCAGTCGCCATTCTCAGTTGGTCAGTGCTGAGGCCAGCGATTGGCTGCAGCGGTCATGTGAGTGAAACATTATGGAGAAATATTGTAGACAGTTCAGCTTCGGGTGTGTTGACTTGAGTGGTTAAAATTCATAGTTTATTAGTAAGATTAAAAGTGTGCAATGAAAAACCAATGCGTTTCAAGCTCTTGGTAGAGAACTTGATGTTTGAAACTCGTCCGATTTCAAAACACTAAAAGCTAAACTCAAAACTGGCAAAACTTTATTTTTTTTTTTTTTCATGTTAATTGGATTGTTTTTTAGTAAATTATATGGTAAAATGAATGGTGTCATTCAAAACTGCAACCTGCCCCTCCTAACACATGCCCTCATGTGGCTATGTCATTAGAAAAATCAAGTTATGAGTGTTGGAAAAAGGGCAGCCAAAACTAAAGCGCAGAAAAGAAAATTGGCCTCAGCGGGAAGGGGTTAAACCTCCACTAGCTGTGGGTAAATTTAGCAAAATCCAAAAAATCCCAATAGGGCCTGATTCATCATTTCAATTCTGAAAGTATTTTGGCATGAATGCCTCTCTGTTGGTGACGTATTGATTTGAAATAAATTTATCAAATTATTTGACCCTTTTTTTTTCAAGATGGTTTTGTGTTTTGTTTTTTATGTTTAATTGTAGCACTTCCGAAAATTTTTTGACAAATTCATGAAATGTGACTTAAAAAAACAAAACAAAAAACACAAAGTTGCAAGACTTTGCACAACTCTACTTCAGTCTCCCCCTCCCAGGAGTGACTTTGTGTACCATATATTTTGGTGCATTTTTTGCAACGTGTTGTTAAATGTGCAACTTTTTCTGCTCTGTCACAAAACCAGGTAAACGCAGGGAAAATAGACAATTTTTGGCTTTGCACAAAATTCATTAATTATGTACGCCATTTCGATGAATTTGGCTCAAACGTAATTGGATACCGCAGCTCAAAAACGAAAAGGGACTTTAAAAGAAAAATGCAGATGATGAATGCGGCCCATAATGCATACAATTATAACTATTACACCTGTAAGATTCCTTTTCTTTAGTGTTTTCTCTAGAACTAATTATCTAGAGTTATCAGCAGTGAGATCTGATCTTCTGTCTGGCCTGGATTATCTTGTTAGAATGCTTCCTATCAGTGTCTCCATCTAATGGCATTGAGGGACATTACACGGCAGCGCACCATCGGTGCCGGATGAGTCAGCTCTGTGTTATGTTCTTAGGGTACCGTCACACATTGAAATTTTCATCGCTGCGACGGCACGATTCGTGACGTCGCAGCGTCGTATAATCATCGCTCCAGCGTCGTAGACTGCGGTCACACGTTGCAATCACGGCGCTGGAGCGATGCCGAAGTCCCCGGGTAACCAGGGTAAACATCGGGTAACTAAGCGCAGGGCCGCGCTTAGTAACCCGATGTTTTTCCCTGGTTACCAGCGTAAACGTAAAAAAACAAACAGTACATACTCACCCGTCGGTGTCCTTCAGGTCCCTTGCCGTCTGCTTCCTGCTTGAGTGCAGCCGTACAGTGAGAGCAGAGCGCAGCACCGCTGTGATCTGCTCTCACTTTCCGGCAAACTCAGAGCAGGAAGCAGACGGCAAGGGACCTGAAGGACACCGACGGGTGAGTATGTACGGTTTGTTTTTTTACGTTTACGCTTGTAACCAGGGTAAACATCGGGTTACTAAGCGCGGCCCTGCGCTTAGTTACCCGATGTTTACCCTGGTTACAAGCGAAGACATCGCTGGATCGCTGTCACACACAACGATCCAGCGATGTCAGCGGGTGATCAAGCGACGAAAGAAAGTTCCAAACGATCTGCTACGACGTACGATTCTCAGCAGGGTGTCTGATCGCAGTAGCGTGTCAGACACAGCGATATCGTAACTATATCGCTAGAACGTCACGAATCGTAACGTCGTAGCGATGGAAATTTCAATGTGTGACGGTACCCTTACAGGGAAGATTATTGAGAAATCCCGCTGCTGTTTGTATCGCTTGGTGATTCATAAAGGGTGGGGGGTTGAGTCATGTTCTTAGATGAAAGCGAAGGCATGGTGTGAGCATCCACATCTCGCCCTCCCTTAGTAATGTGCTAATCTATTTTGTCTACAGTTTTTCTAATATTTAGAGATGATGGAAATTTGAATTGCATCGAAGTTATCCGACACCAATTTAATGTTCCTTGTTATGATCTGAGATCTCGCTATATCTCAACACACCTAGAATGTTAAAAAAATTTAAAAAAACATCCCACTGTGTCCTTCTAACTGTGGCATCCCCAGAACGTCTTTCGATTGCTATCCCCCACCCAAACATCATGCATGCATCACTCTACAACATGATGAAGTCCTGGCGCTGCTAATCGAGAGGCGCTGGCCTTGCCGCAGGTAGCCGAAGGTTCACAGTGTCTTGTTCAGTGGCAATGATCTGCCATGGACTCCTCTCTAATAATAATAATAATAATAATAATAATATTTATTATTATTATTATTATTATTATTATTATTATTTTATATCCATAAAGGTCTTGTCCTTTACTGGACAGCCACTGCTTAGTCCATTCAGGGCCCTATAGAAAACAAAGCCACTCACCTCTAGCAGTGGTGCTGTTCCAGCTAGAGTGACGCTATTGTTGTGCCACGTGATCATTGCAGCGACTGACTGGCTACAGCCAATTTGTTAGAGTGGACTTCCAATCTGGGATTATTGATGAGCTGGAGATGATCACATAGCACAACAATGTCATGCCACCTGCTAGGAACAGCAATGCCAATATCGCTGGAATGGCGCTTTAAAGTGAGCCATCATTGCTTTTATTTTCTACGGGGCCTCAAATTGATAAGCAAGGATTGTTGAGTAGTGGACAACCTCTTTAACGCTCGCATTATCTCTGTAATATGGGAACAGACAGTGAGAGAAGATGGATTTAAAGGGGTTACATGGGTTGAAAAAAAGACCTAGGTCCATCAAGTTCAACCACCAATTGTACATTTTGTCACTAATTTAACTATAACCGCAATGTTATGTGTATCGATGAAATCATCCATTCCTTTTTCAAAAGCTGTCATAGTGTCTGCCATTACTACCTCTTGTGGTCGGCATTCCACATTCAGACTGCTCTAACTGTAAAGAAACATTTCTTATTTAGCTGCCGGATTCGCCTTTCTTCCACCCGTAATGAGTGCCCACTGATCCTTTAGTATATCTGTACCAAGTTTGGAAGTTATCCCAAATACGAGGCACTGTGGCTCTTCAGAATCTAGCGGCGGTCGATTTATGCGCACCTCTGCTTCATTCATTCTTCGTGTCTTCGACACTCCCATTAAGAATAAATGGAGCTACAGCGCACATGATTGTCTCGCTATATTCTGAAAAGGTCAAGATCTTGGGATCAGGGGAGGTCCTAGTGGACACTACACTTTTCAATACAAAATGTCAGAGGTCCTTCTAAACCAAACCCAACCCTCAACGGACTGTTTATAATTGAGAAAAACTTTTCTTTTTTTTTTTTAATCTTGATCAGAAAATGGATTTCAGCCCATACTTTTTTTTTTTTTTTAATTTTATTCCCAGATCGGAAGCTTCAGAAGTATCTTCTCCCTCCCAACCCCAAAAATAACATTCTCACGCGCCTGACCCGAACAGACATGTTAATGGCAGTCAGGGGAGATGGCTGTCATCTGACCGATCAGTCTTGTCATGTCTGTGGCCTGCAGTACGCTAACACCGTGTAGAGTCCAGTACAGCACTTGACAGCTGAGTGAAGGGCTGTCGCTCACGCTGGTGTTTACTACATGCGATATAGGGGTGACCACACACACACAAATCACTCTCATCCGTCATCTGGATTTTTCACCGGTGTTAATCACCATCTCATTGATTAGGAACAGATGGCTGCTCGCTCCACAGCTCCAGTTTAGTACTCTGCATCCTTGGGGTCTGTTAAGAAAGAACCCCTCACTCCAGGGTCTGATATAGTTGATGGTATGAGCTCTCACTTTGACTCCATTATTCTGGAGATTTTAGGGCTGTTATCTATTCTACAGATCTCTGAGAATATTATATATGTCGATAGCTCCTTTTGACAGGATTTATCCACATGTCGCTGTCAAGTTCTGTTTTTGAAAGTCACGGCAATGCTCTGTCCTCACAGAGAATTTGTAAAATAAACTGAATATGATTGTAATGTGTGAATATATATATATATATATATATATATATATATATATATATATATATATATATATATATATATATATATATATATATATATATATATATATAGTGGGGCAAAAAAGTATTTAGTCAGTCAGCAATAGTGCAAGTTCCACCACTTAAAAAGATGAGAGGCGTCTGTAATTTACATCATAGGTAGACCTCAACTATGGGAGACAAACTGAGAAAAAAAATCCAGAAAATCACATTGTCTGTTTTTTTATCATTTTATTTGCATATTATGGTGGAAAATAAGTATTTGGTCAGAAACAAAATTTCATCTCAATACTTTGTAATATATCCTTTGTTGGCAATGACAGAGGTCAAACGTTTTCTGTAAGTCTTCACAAGGTTGCCACACACTGTTGTTGGTATGTTGGCCCATTCCTCCATGCAGATCTCCTCTAGAGCAGTGATGTTTTTGGCTTTTCGCTTGGCAACACGGACTTTCAACTCCCTCCAAAGGTTTTCTATAGGGTTGAGATCTGGAGACTGGCTAGGCCACTCCAGGACCTTGAAATGCTTCTTACGAAGCCACTCCTTCGTTGCCCTGGTGGTGTGCTTTGGATCATTGTCATGTTGAAAGACCCAGCCACGTTTCATCTTCAATGCCCTTGCTGATGGAAGGAGGTTTGCACTCAAAATCTCACGATACATGGCCCCATTCATTCTTTCATGTACCCGGATCAGTCATCCTGGCCCCTTTGCAGAGAAACAGCCCCAAAGCATGATGTTTCCACCACCATGCTTTACAGTAGGTATGGTGTTTGATGGATGCAACTCAGTATTCTTTTTCCTCCAAACACGACAAGTTGTGTTTCTACCAAACAGTTCCAGTTTGGTTTCATCAGACCATAGGACATTCTCCCAAAACTCCTCTGGATCATCCAAATGCTCTCTAGCAAACTTCAGACGGGCCCGGACATGTACTGGCTTAAGCAGTGGGACACGTCTGGCACTGCAGGATCTGAGTCCATGGTGGCGTAGTGTGTTACTTATGGTAGGCCTTGTTACATTGGTCCCAGCTCTCTGCAGTTCATTCACTAGGTCCCCCCGCGTGGTTCTGGGATTTTTGCTCACCGTTCTTGTGATCATTCTGACCCCACGGGGTGGGATTTTGCGTGGAGCCCCAGATCGAGGGAGATTATCAGTGGTCTTGAATGTCTTCCATTTTCTAATTATTGCTCCCACTGTTGATTTCTTCACTCCAAGCTGGTTGGCTATTGCAGATTCAGTCTTCCCAGCCTGGTGCAGGGCTACAATTTTGTTTCTGGTCTCCTTTGACAGCTCTTTGGTCTTCACCATAGTGGAGTTTGGAGTCAGACTGTTTGAGGGTGTGCACAGGTGTCTTTTTATACTGATAACAAGTTTAAACAGGTGCCATTACTACAGGTAATGAGTGGAGGAAAGAGGAGACTCTTAAAGAAGAAGTTGCAGGTCTGTGAGAGCCAGAAATCTTGATTGTTTGTTTCTGACCAAATACTTATTTTCCACCATAATATGCAAATAAAATGATAAAAAAACAGACAATGTGATTTTCTGGATTTTTTTTTTCTCAGTTTGTCTCCCATAGTTGAGGTCTACCTATGATGTAAATTACAGACGCCTCTCATCTTTTTAAGTGGTGGAACTTGCACTATTGCTGACTGACTAAATACTTTTTTGCCCCACTGTATGTATATATATATATATATATATATATATATATAATATATATATTTTTATCTCCTCCGGACTGTGTTGCTGTCACTTCAGGAGTCACGCTTCACGCTTGCACTGAGCTTGTAATTCTGAGCACTCCTCTTTTCCCACCCTTTTATAAACCGTTGTATTACAGTGTATTTCAACACGGTAGGTTGCTCAGACCCCCTCGGAATGAAAACCCATATGGTTCCTGATAAGCAAATAACCGCATCCAGTGTCTTCAAGACTTGGGGGATTGATGCGTTCACCTGGCACCCACACTATGCCCGCCTGGACAAGATTGGGAAGACCAATGCCTGGACTGCCAGCGAGAATAACCAGTCACAATGGCTCCAGGTATGTATTCTCTGTTGGTTGGGGTATGTTATGCTTACTGGGCAGTTTTAGCTTTTTGTTCACGTATTGTGTTTTGTCATTTTATGTTCCTTTTATTTGCTCCCTCTGAGTAATAGATAACCAAGGCGGATTGTCACCTACAAATGGAAGAATGACTTTGTGCATAGAGTAAGGGATGTTTTTATGGACTGATTGAGTGTTCTTGAACACCAGCCTGGGTAAAGATGCCAGCAAAAGAGCAAATCGCTTCCTCGTTGAGTGATTGGAGTCTATTGAGTTTATGCCGGCATGGAAATCTTCGTTGTCGGCACATGGCCCCATGTAAATGGAGGATGTGGTGCTGATAATATGCATATTATTTAGGGGCCAAACGAGCTCATTAGTGATTGTTCTCGGCCCGTGTGAACAGGCCATTAAGCAAGAAAACAAAAACTCCTCTAACCCTCTCCGCCATGTGTATTGTACATGAGCTTTATATGTCGAGCGTGAGTGTATGGCGTGATCTCAGGGGCAGGCGGATGGGAGATCATTATTTGTACTAGTTTTGGCAATACAAAAGGGTTGCAGTATAGAGAGCAAATGATCACAAGTTGAAGTTCAATAAGGAGACTGAATAAAAAAATGTAAAGTAAGAAATTAATTAAAAATATTAATAGACAAAGTCTAATTCTCTCCCTCTTTTCCCAATCTGAAAATAAATAAAGCATATTTAATATATGATATTAAAGAGTTTGTAAAAGTTCAACCTATCAAAGCCTAAAATTAATTAACCCATATGGTAAATTCTGTAAAGAAACAGAAAAAAAAATGAAATGCCAGTGTGACTGTTTTTCAGTCACCGCACCTCTCCACCCCCTGAGGGCTAACATATTTTTTAATGAAAACTAAAACATTGTATATACCCCCAAATGGTGCAAATGAAAACTACAGCTCACCTCACAGACAAACAAATCTTTACACAACTCCATCGAAAGAAAAATTGGAAAGATACAGGTCACAGAAAATTGCAATTTTTTTTTTTTCAAAACATTTGAAAAAAAATTAAAGCAACCATTTGTTATTGCCATAATGCTGACCTGGAGAAATATGGTGCCAGGCCATTGTTGCTGTACACTGAACGGCAGCCCCCCAAAAAACAATACTGGAATTGCTATTTTTTTTTTTTTAATCTTACCAATTTTTCCCCATCTTCTAGTACAGTGTGTTGTATAATGAATGGATTTAAGCAAAAAAAGAAAAAACCCAAGCCCTCATACAAAATATGTGTACATAAAAATAAAAAGGATATGGCTCTTAAAAGAAGAGGGGAAAAAAAGAAAAGAAAATGTTGGTTAAAACACAATCCTTAGTGTTGTGACGCAAGAACAGTCGCCCACTGATCATTCCCTCCTTATTCACAGGTCAGTGTGACCGCTCGCTGACCCATCCAAGTCCGGTTTCTTTTTTCTCTGATCCAATTCTGGTCAGTCTGTGGGATTAAGCAGAAATAGCTGCACACACACTGAAGCCTTCTGTGTGTTATACATTTCTCACGGTATTTTTTTCTGAAGAAATTTTGACAAGATTGTGTGACTGTTGCCTTCCCCACCATTTTATATAAGAAAATGGCATATAGAGCCCTAACTAATATATTCAGATTATTCTATACGGCACCTACAGAATAAACAGATTATTCTATACGGCACTAATATATTCAGTAGCATTAAAGGGGAAAGAAATTGTTACATGCCCAAGTTTGATCCGATGTTGGATTGTACTCGTCCACGCAAGTCAATGAGAGCGTGAAAAATGTTGGACTGCACTCGCATGACATCTGAGTGCCGTCCGATTTACGCGCAATGACAGAATGGAGAAGATGGAAAAAATGTTTTTTCTCCTCATCAGAGGATCGAAGCACACTAGATGAGACTCTGAACCTGCCCGATTCTCTTGGATGAGGGACTCTACGGTCGACTGCACCTACGTGACTATCGCTCTGTTCATTCTCTATGGGTCTGCCTGAGAAAGTGGAGCACCACACGCCATGGCAGTGCTGTAGAGAATGAATGGAGTGTCGGTCAAGCAAGTACAATGCCACTCTATTGAAGTGGGATGAAAGCGCCTTGTTCTGGTAATTGGTGGTGATGTCATCTCTCAGACCCCTTCTGATCTAGATGGTATCGCCAATCCTGTGTCTAGGTGATAACGTGCTCATCCGTACTTCATGATGTTTGCGCAGACATTGCACTCAATTACACTGCCATTTTTTTCAGCTTCACCATTGGAAGTATATATTTGGCATACAGGGGCACTGCTTGGCCATGCGTGGTCCTGAGGACATGCTTGTCATTTTTAATATCTGCTGTCTTGATCTCTTTGGCTTCAGAGGTCCCATATAAGCCGGATACATATTTTCTAATCAGTCTATTTATTGCACACTACATACAATGAACAGAGCAGCTGTCAGCACCCGGGCAGTTTACACCGACACTGCTACGGACAGTAGTTACATCATGCCAGCTGTCACAGTCCTCACTATCCTATCATGCGTTTACCCCATATATGAACGTTAAACTTTCCTCAACTTTTTCATCTAAGTGTGTTAGTTTAGTTTGAGAACATCAAGAAATCCGAATATTGTAAAGAAGCCAAAGGCCTCCACCAGCGTGACCATAAATAATGGTGTGTATATCAGGGGAAAACACAACTGAAATGAAAGTGATGATATAGCGAGCCTTTGATATACATTCCCCTCTATGGCTTTTCCCTGTGTTTTCATTCTTCCCGTGACCGACAGCAGTCCTGTGTAAATAAGTCAGCACTCTGATGTTGGAAGTGCTGTTTCAGCTTGAAAACAGATGTTATCTCTGTGCCATTTGGATTGTTGTGATATGGTCCCTGGCATTGTTTTCTTCCCCGCCTTCCGGAGCTCATTTCATGGCACTTGATGAATAACTGGATTACTCCGTGTTCCTTTTTCAGGGTTACTATATAGCAGAACAGAAGTACCTTTACCGCCTTTTCATCATCTGCTTGTTCTTATTAGTTACAGTTTATCTTTGTTTCTTTTATATTTTATTTGACAAATAAAATAATTTTCTATAATATTATTATTCTAACGCTTTGTGTTCCATATCTCTCTTTTTGCCTTTCCTACATAGATTGATCTAGGCGTTAATAAGAAGATCACTGGAATTATCACACAAGGTGCAAAGGACTTTGGAAATATTCAGTATGTGGAAGCATATAAAATAGCGTACAGTGACACTGGCTCAACATGGCTTGTATACCAGGACAGCCGCACCAAAACAGACAAGGTATGTTCTTCCTGCAATCCCATAATATGAATAGGCTAGTTTATAAACTTCTACTGATGTAGCAGAACCAAGCTTGTAATTTTGAAACCTATTGTAGCATCACAATGTGAGAGCAATGGCATTACATCAGATTTCATGGACATTAAAAGGTTTGTACAGGATTGGGGTTCATGCTTGCAGTTACTCTATGTACCTGCAGACTTGTGAATCCTCACAGCGCGCACATTGCACACTGTCAGAATTCTCCAGTGCTGGGAGCAGGCAGGCGCATGACCACAAGTTTGTGATTTGCGTGCCGAATAGAAGTGAGCAGACTCAATGCAAGGAAATTGAGAGAGGCCGACATGTCTAGTCGGAATTTGTCTGGAATAATGCAAATAACATACTTGTGGTCACATGACTGCCTGCTTCTGTTACCCGAGAATCCTGACACTGTGCAGTGCGCGCACTGTGAGGATTCAAAAGTCTGCCGTCGCATAGAGTGACTGCAGGCTTGAGCCCCAAACCTGGACAACCACTTTTATTTTTTTATAAAGTTTGCTGGTCTAGTGTTTGTTTTTTTTGTTGTTTTTTTAAGATCTTTTTAGTTGTATGTTTCTCTGCTATATTGAAGTTCAATTATAAATATATCCTATATTTTTAAACTTTATTTCACAAATACATCAGGTTTAAGCACAGACTCTGTTTTTAGTGTTGACCTAAATTTTTCAAGACTTTTGCATTTTGCACTGGCAACTGCATATCAGGAACTTGGTCACATACTGACTGGCAGCCATAAAAGATCTAAAGACATTGAAACAGTAGAATTTATGTGAAACCCAAAATTTATCTCGGCCTCCAATATTTGCCCACTACTGTACTGTTCTTAATTTGGTGAGCGTATACAACTAAAGCAACCCCAGCTCTTCTACATTATCATGTTTAAAGGACCAGAACGTCTAAATTACCAGATGAAAGTTGTTCCTACAAATAAATAACCTTCCATCAATCAATAGCACAAAGGAAGATGAGAAACTTGGTAATGTATCTTATGTTGAGAAATTGGCACGTGTGTAATATCAGACTCTCCTATCACTGTGCCCCTGCACTGATTATAGAATCCATCCTCAGAGACCGCTGAAAGAACGGAGTATCCGCTTCAGGCTAAATTCACATGGGTGTTGAATTGCGCGCCTTAATCAAGCCTGCAAATTGGAGCTTATTCCTGTTTACAAGCAATAGTTTGGTCTGTAACTCAAAGCAGACTAGAACACGTTCAATTTTTTTTTCTTCCACATGGACTTGAGATCTGTATGAAAAATAGTCCACGTTCACTATCACTTGGTATTTTCTGCACACAAGGCCAAAAACACCCTTGTGTAAACGTAGCCTTACAAACCCTAGTAGCAGAGTGTGTCTGGAACTCTGTTTCTGACCTTCATAGACTTCTGTGGGCAGCAGCTGTAACCTGATCCCTTAGTGAATTGCTATTCTGTCAGATTTTACTAGTGCCACAGAGTAAAGGCCCCATCACACGTAGCGAGATCGCTAGCGAGATCGCTGCTGAGTCACAAGTTTTGTGACGCAACAGCGACCTCAGTAGCGATCTCGCTATGTGTGACACGTACCAGCGATCAGGCCCCTGCTGCGAGATCGCTGGTCGTGTCGGAATGGCCTGGACCTTTTTTTGGTCGTTGAGGTCCCGCTGACATCGCTGAATCGGTGTGTGTGACACCGATCCAGCGATGTCTTCACTGGTAACCAGGGTAAACATCGGGTTACTAAGCGCAGGGCCGCGCTTAGTAACCCGATGTTTACCCTGGTTACCAGCGTAAATGTAAAAAAAACAAACACTACATACTCACCATCTGATGTCCGTCAGGTCCCTTGCCGTCTGCTTCCTGCTCTGACTGAGTGCCGCCGTACAGTGAGAAGTGAGAGCACAGCAGTGACGTCACCGCTGCGCTCTGCTCTCACTGTACGGCGGCACTCAGTCTGAGCAGGAAGCAGACGGCAAGGGACCTGACGGACATCAGATGGTGAGTATGTAGTGTTTGTTTTTTTTACATTTACGCTGGTAACCAGGGTAAACATCGGGTTACTAAGCGCGGCCCTGCGCTTAGTAACCCGATGTTTACCCTGGTTACCCGGGTGCTGCAGGGGGACTTAGGCATCGTTGAAGACAGTTTCAACGATGCCGAAGTCGTTACCCTGATCGTTGGTCGCTGGAGAGAGCTGTCTGTGTGACAGCTCCCCAGCGACCACACAGCGACTTACCAACGATCGCGGCCAGGTCGTATCGCTGGTCGTGATCGTTGGTAAATCGCTATGTGTGACGGGGCCTGTGGTCAGTGCAGGAGAAGGCGAGTCTGGTAGGTGGAGAACAAGCCATTCTATCTTTTAATGAGATGTATTACAAAGTTGGCTCTGCCGAGCACAGGGCAGTTCTCAGCCTCTTTATTCGTCCGTGAGTGTAATGTAATATGTAATTGTATATTGTGACTGCTGTGTGATATTATAAAACCAGTTCCAGTTCTTTAATATTTTGACTTTTGACAGGTGTTTCTTGGAAATACTGATAACTATTCCCACAAAAGGAACCTCTTCAGTCCTCCGTTCTCAGCCCGTTATGTGCGCATTCTTCCCCAGTCCTGGCACGAGCGGATCACGCTGCGGATGGAGCTTCTCGGATGCGACAACTGAACACCAGACGAGTTAATGACAGTAGCATTGTGCACCAAGTGATCGATCAGTTGCCATTTTCTTCGTATACTCCCCTCCTGCCCATGTAATTGTTGTCAGAGTCCCGGGGGGTCCTCGGTCAGTGGAAGGTCCCCCTATCTTTGGCTGAAGTGGAGCAGATTCCATGTAACTACACGATTAAGCTGCTACATCGGGACTTAACACTGCCAAATTACATCATTAACTCCCAAATTAACGGTCCTGACTGATCTGCTGTAAGATGTTCGGGGGAGCTGTAACTCGTGTTGTGAATTTCTTGTCACCTTGTCGTGTAACCAGTTCAGTATTTTAAAGCTTTGAAGTGCACTGTTGATAAACCACAATGCTGCTACTCCAGCCACTGGTGCATCAGCATTGGACAACAAGAGTCCTTTGTATTTCAGTATTCTAGTTCTACAACACCTTTTTAGAGTGAGTTGTAAAGAGTTAAAACCCCAAATTTGTGTTGGCTATTTTAATGTAATTTTCCTGATATCACCTTTAATGTTACTATATAGACTACGACCTTCTGTCAGGTTCATCAGACAAGTAACACTGGCTCCTGTAATGTCTGGCTGCACATGGTCGTACATGGTCCCACCAAATGGTTTATATATCAAGATGAATCCTCATGTACATCTGCTTTACTTCAACTGGAGATTAGCTCTTCACCTCTGGCATTCGTAGAACCTGTATGATTGTTCGCAGGGGTCCTGCAGCCCCATAGTAGGGGATCTAAAACCTCAGCGCACACAAGGACCAAAGCTGCCTACACATCTTTCATCCTTAGGCCTCCTTCACACGTCTTTTTTGTTTTACTTTATTTATTTTTTTTCCGCATATGAATGTGGTCGATTTAGATATTCGGTGTTTGCCCGTTTATCATCAGTAATTTTCTTTTATGCAAATAATAAAAAAAAAATTGCAAATTTGTTTTACCTGTTTACAATGCTAATCGCGTATAACACACAGACTTGCATGAGTGATTTTGATCCAAAGAATAATCACAGACGTGGCAGTTTTTAATTCTTTTTGGGGACTCCCGATTCATGAAAAAAAAAAAAAAATAATGGGGTGTGTGTGTATATAGTATCTGTTTTTTCACTTGTTTTATCTTTACTTTTCACAGACCTGTGAATGAGGCCTTGGTTAACTGTCAGCTGAACATTTCTGCTGACCTCCCCATCACATCTGAATTATAAGGCAGAGAAAGTTTTACATGTGCGATCATCTTCTCTCTGACCTCTTCTGTTGGCAGAACTCTGTACACAAAAGATGGACGGCTGGTAGTGCTGAGCGAAAGTGCTCGGATAAGGTCTTATCGGAGTCTGCTCCGGTGCTGAGTGTCTTTGGCGTGCTCAAATAATATGTTCAAGTCCCTACGGCTGCATATCTCATGGCTGTTCGACAGCCGCAACACACGCAGAGATTGTCTATTTGTTAGGCAAGACCTGCAGCTGCAGGGACTCGAACATATTATTAGAGCACGCCGAAGACACTCGGTTATTACCCAAGCGTGTCGGGATAACACCTTATCCGAGCATGTTCGCTGATCACTAATGGCTACTCCTGCTGACATTGCAGGTTCAGAAGACTTTTCTTTAAAATTTATATAGACTTTTGGATGGGGCAGCAGAAAATTTTTCACAGAAGCCCCAAATGGCCTGGAAAGCTGTGAATACACCCATTATTTGCAATGTCAGGGTTCTTTGTTGCAGTTTATGGGCAGTAAGCAGTGATTACTATAAATTTCCACCATTTATGTCCTACAGATACAGCACAAGGTCATTAAATTTAGAAAGTCTCAACCAGAAAGGATATGGTTTTATCATAGTGTAGTGTCTGTTCACAAATGTGGAGGATTGGTTATTACCCTTTTTATAAAGTCACTGTAAGGAGCACTTTAACTTAAAGGTTATTTACTGTTTTAAAGGGCTTAATAAAATCCTAAAACATTACCGGTGAACCCAGTCTGTAAGAGAGGTGTTTATTTTCCCTGTGACTTGTGAAATGAAGCCTCATCTTTTGAGGAGTGCAACTGTCATAATCCAACTGTATGAGGCCAGGTTTGTGTTGTGTTTCGAAATGCATACAAGCATGGAGGCCATTTATTACTGCTATCTCCGTAAACTACGTACTACAGTGTTTTAGAATGAAGGGAAAAAAAATGTAAAATGAGGTAACACTCTGTGTGAAGGCTCCCTAAGGACTTATGCACAATGTTGCATTAGGCATACACCTATGATTTCACTGGGGAAAACCACTGGTGTGAAGATTTATCAAGCAAAATGGGCCAAAATTCTGGAGTAATTTGTACCAAAAAAAACTCTTTCATGACTTGCACCATATTTACTACTTGTTTTAGACTAGAGGTTCCCAACAGCTGTCCACCAACTTGGTGACTTTTGTGTGTAGTCCTGCACAGAAGAGCAGGTCTGGATGGGAATAAGATAGAAAGCCCCGGATCTTGGTATACTGCCTTGGTGTGACTTCAGTGGAAAAGCGTTGGCTTTCATTACAGGGGGCTTTGGGTGTCACTACTGTGAGAGGGGCAGGAGCTGGATGTAGCTCTCAGACAGGTTGGGGACCTCTGTTTTCGACAATTATGCTTCTTTTACAGCAAGTGGTGTGAGCTCACTGAAAGAAGCGTGGTCTAACATTGCAAACCCATGCACAGAAAAAACTGCATGAAAACGATGGCTCACAAAGTAAGGTAACTAGCAGGTGGTGTAAACTAAACTTCAATGATAAAAATGGAGCATTGTAAGACTAATCGAAGTCTGCACTTTCTAAGGTCTGATTCATACTTCTGTGTTTAGCTGTCTAAGTATGAACATAGACATTTATGAGGCAGTTGCTTTAGGCTCAGGTGGCTCATTGGCAGTCTGTGTATTGTGGTCCGTATTTGGACCATGGAACAAGGATGTGTAAATCCAGCCTATGAGCGTAGTCACAGGGCCGTATGAATCTGATCAAGATTGTCCTGCAATGCTCAGACTGGTCGCTGCTCTCCTGACCTGAGCGTCACAGCTGCATACACATTTTATGAAGCCGTCACACTCGGGTTGGGAGAGCTGACAGCCAATCCGTGCATTGCGGTCTGAAAACGCATGTAAAGACCCTTATTTTGTAGGCTATTTGTCACCAAGCTTACTTCTCAGTAAGGATGTGTTAATATGTGCTGGTAGTGATATAGGAGAAAGCCTACGCTACCACAATTGTACATAAATACAAATGCAGTATTTCTATACGTGTTTTGCATTAAAGAAGCCATTTTTCAGGATCTCATATGTGCCTAGTGCATATGAAGGTAGACGTTCAGGTAGGGAGAGCCGTGCTCAGTTTGGGTATTGGAGAGTGACATACACCTGACTGATCTCGGTATAACAGAAATTGGAGCATTTTTATGGATTCCCACATAGTGCAGTGCAGATATTGTAAAGGGAACTGAAATGTGCGCTTCCCCAGCTCTTTCGCAAACGGGGAAATTCGTGCCTCTATCTATCAGAAATTGAGATGCTGTTGACCTTGGACCCGCAGCCCATGTTGATTTCTTCTGTGGATCTATTTTGCATTGAGCGCAGGATATTTCTAAAATCTTATGCACAATGCTGGCCCTTCAAAACGCAGTCGATTTTCCACAAGATAATATGCAGTGAAATATTGACTGTGTTTTTGCAAAGTGTATAGGAGCAAGAATCTCGTTGAACATGTGGGAACTATTTATTCATCAGCTGTCATTTTTTTTGCCTGTGAAACATTAAATGTGTTAAGATATGGTGAGTAGTGTGAAAAATGCACAATCGTGTGACATGCCATGTTCACATGTCAAACTTTTCTTTGTCATGGGAACATGGCATGTCACACGATTTAGTCCTTGTGCAGATATCAGGAATGCGCGACAAAGAGACAGATGAAGCACCATTGTATCTGACTGGTAACTGTAAATTTTAGGTGTAAATTAAGCTGCAGATTTGTTGCAGCAATTTCTGCAACTGAAAATCTGTTCCATATATCTCAATGTAGTGTGTAAAAATCCCAAGCACCTGTTGCAAAAACAACTCTAAACATATAAAATAGGTTTCCAAGTGTCGACATTTCGGCAACATACGAGGGGTGTTAGATAAACTATTGATTTGAATATGAAAACAAAATTTACTAAGAAAATTGAATTTGCTACTTGCACTGTAATCTCCCTTGACTTCAGCACACTTATTCCTCGTCGCTTCCAGCAGTTGGATGCTCTCAGTATAGATGACTTCTTGCTTCTGCAAGAACCCTGTTATTACTGCTTTATCATCAGGAAATTGTTGGCCACACACAAATTTCATTATGGTCTGAAATAGAAGGAATTTTCAGGGAGCCACTTCTGGAATGTAGGGTGGATGGTTAAGTTCCATGAAGCCACATTTCCTGATGTCAGCTTGTGATTTGTGAGGATTGTGGGCTAGCACTTTGTTGTGAAGCAACAACATGCCTGCTGACAACTTACCACAGTGGTTCTCTTTGATTGCCTCACCAAATGCCTTCATTGTTGAAGCATAGCTGTCTCCAGTAATTGTTGTCTTGTGTGGCATGAGTTCTGGTAATAAAACTCCTGTATCCCAACAAACTTGCCACGATCTTTCCAGTTAACTGCTGGACACAAAAATTCTTTGGAGTCTGTGACCCCTTGTGTTTCCATTGCATGGACTCTTGTTTGGTCTCCGGATCATTGTGGTAGACCCATGTGGATCATTGTGGTAGACCCATGTATCATCTCCCATAATAATTCAAGAATAGAGGTCTACTGGATTTCTATAATAATGTCTAAATTCTCTTGGTTAAATTATGGCGACATGTTTTATTGCTCATTCATCAACATTCATGGTATCCACGAGGAGTTTGACCTTTTGACATCATCAAAACATCATGAATGATACTGGAAGCCATGCCAATTTAAATGATGAATTCATGAGCTGTAACATTGACTTTGACCCAACGATCTTCCAAAATTATGGCACCTATGGCCCATTTCCTCTGAAGATGCTTTGACAGTTTGCCCTGAATGGGAGTCCTCTGTAAATGATTCCTTACCCCATTTAAACTGCTTGGCCCAAAACTTTACTTGGTAGTAAGAAGGTGCATCATCATCATCATCCACAGCAATCATCCTTTCATGAATTTCTTTAGGCTTCTTTTCTTCCTTTTGTAAGGAATTTATTCATGATACAAAGCTCCAAATTTCTCACTTTCTTTTGTAGAGTCGCAGGGTACTGCACTTGCCTTCCTGTCACGTCCAGTGCATTCATCAGACTGAACCTCTACTGTGGTTTTTGTATGTCCAGACATGTCTCAACATGCAGAGAAATATGCAGAACCGCAGGAGGTGGAGCACAGAGCAGAAGAAGTGAACACAAGGAAACAGCGGAATAGGAAAGTCTGCAGGCAGGGATACAAACGGACACAGGTATTGGACTAAGTTCGGACAGGGTCAGGAACTGGACAAGGCACAGAAACAAGGAATCAGGCCAGGGTACGAAGCCCCCTGAGTGGTTGAAACGAGACACAGGTACAGGCCAGGGTACGACGCCCCCTGGGTGGCTGACACGAGAGATAAAGCAAGACACTAACTGAGTAAATATATTGCTCTGGCATCCCCCTAGGGGTGGGAATTCCTTAATTACCTGATGCCTCTTGGCAATTGGCAGGGGACACCTTAGGAAGGTGCACACAGACTTAATAAGAATCAGGAAGTGCTGGGGCCGCCGCCCTAAGCATACAGCCAGGAAGTATGCAACAAGCCATGACATGAGGCCCAGAGCATGGAGCCGGCAGAGGAGAGAACTCAGCAGGGCTTGGAGTGGTGAGTAAGAGGGGAGATGAAAAGCCATGCAGTGATGTCAGCAGGGATGTTATAGTTTCCCCATTACGCCTCCTCTTCTTCAAGCCTACCAGGTTGATCTGCAGAAGGAGTATATGACCACACACAATCCAGCCCACCAGGACATCTTTAGAGTAGAATGAGGCAGGCATTAAATCAGGAGTCTCGGAGTGCCAAGTGTCTCTCTGCCTAACGAAGTCAGCTCCAACCATGGAAGATGCAACAATCAGAACCTCTTCCTGGTTGGAAGAAAGAGACATGAGACCTTCCATTTTGGTATCTTTAACCGACCACATGGAAGCTGAAAGTACTATTGCAGGATTCATCCTCTGCCCGTTATCCAAAGAAAAGTTTCTTAGTGGCAGAGATGTTCCTGAGTACTGGTTACTGGTAAAGTCTTTGGAGATGAGTGGAGAGAACACCACCTCCTCCTGGTTGGTGGAAAGAAGGGACACGAAAGCCTCTGTTTTGTCAACTTTATCAGATGGCCACATAGAAATAGGAGGCACCTTCACAGGATCTGTCTTCTGCCCGTTGTTCAGAGGAAAAAATTCTAGAGGCAGGGATGTTTCTGAGAACTGGTCACTGGTATAGTCGTTGGAGATGTGTGGAGAGAACGCCACCACTTCCCCTTCGTTGGAGATGTCAGCAGACTTTGACTCGACGACTAGCAGACCAGATGAAGCAGAAGACGCCACTGCTGATTGACTTTGATGTATGGGAACCAGACACATCTCGCAACTTGGTTGTTCCAAATGAAGCACCTTTCTGGGTCTCCAGACCAGAACAGATGATAGTCTTTGGCTCTGAATGGCCCATGGGCATACCAGACAGCATATGGAAGACAAACTTCTTTGAGAAGGATGCTCCAACTTTGAGCTGTAGGTGTCCCTGCAGGACTAGACTGCTCTTAAGTAAGGCTCTGCCATCATCAGACAACACCCTCACCGGATTCTGGATCTGTAGAACAGAGATCACACACCGACTCCGTATGGCTGGCGGCTTTAACACACCAAAGCTCCCAGAAGGCAAAGAGACAGTCATCAACTTTAGTAGAGAGGAAGTACTCTTGCCAAGTGCAGCCTCTCCTACTGGCCCAAGGTTGTGGAGTATAGACTTCTCAGGGCAGAGACCGTCAGGATGTTCCACACATCCGCATCGATACCGCATTCCTTCAAAACGATTCAGGCTGCTGCTCTGCCAGCCCACTTTTATCAGTCTTTCTGGGTTTTGCTTGGGTAGCTGCTTTTGCAGGTTGAAGAACAGGTAGGTATTGGATGGTCATGGACGGATGTGACGGTTTACGCACAGGTTTCTTTTCGCCTGGTCCGTCTCTGGACGTTTGAGGGGAAGACTTTCCAGAAGACGCTGAACTAGACTCATAGAAGACATTACAAAAGGCCACCAGGAAGGCCGGAAGGTTCGAGGTGATAAGATCCCCTGCTTCCCAGAGGGGGTTAAGCCACTCTAAGGCATCTCCTGTTAAGTAGGACATTAAAAATCCTACCTTGACCCGATCAGAGAAAAATAGGGAGCATGCCATTTGAAGTATCATATGAGCACTGCTCCAAGAACTTATGGCACTGCTTTGGATCCCCATCGTAGCTGGGCGGATTCGCTGGGATGGACTCAACTCTTGGAGCGCAAATCAGATGTGAAAGGACTATGATTGTGGGTGGTGCAACAAAAGTCTGAACTTCTGATCGGGTAAAGAATTTATTTGGTCGCTCATGCTGGCAGGAAAAAAGTTCATCTTGGTCTGCTGGGATCATGGCCTGAGCAAACTGTTACGGGGATTGTGGCCCCACTGTGCCACAAACCAGACTAACCTGCAAGAGATGTTACTAAGCCGCTAACTTGGTGTTCACTGGAGCCTCTGATCGTGAGGTCTGGCTTGTGCGGCAGGTAGCTGCCAGGTACCACTCCACGGCGGTGTCCGGCTGTGGCAGCTGATCCCACTGAGGGACAAGACACAAGTGACAGGTGCGAGCAAGTATGGATAGGCACGACTTGTACTCTAGTGGGCACGGCTGGCACTCTGGCAGGCTGGTGGGTACGGCTGGCACTCTGGCAGGCAGACTGGCATGGCTGGCACTCTAGCAATCAGGTGGGCACGGCTGGCACTCTGACAGGCTGGCGGGCAGGCAGAGCTGGCACTCTAGGCAGGCAGACAGGCACGGCTGGCACTGCAGGCAGGCAGACACGGCTTGCACTCTAGGTAGGCAAGGCGAGCATGGCTAGCGGGATTGGAACTGGTTCGGGTAGGACAGGAACATAGGCAGGTACAAGTAGGGAACAGATAGGAACCAGTTCAGACTGAAGGAACAGGAACTGTTTCAGGAGACATGGGAACACAGGCTGGAATTAATAGGATAAGGGAGCAGGTAGGAACCAGTACAGACTGGAGTGACAAGGACACACAGGGCGGGGAGCTGGAGAAGAGCAAAGCCGAACGATGCGGAGAGCAGGACAGAGCCGCAGGAGGCGAGACGGGAGTAGAGCAGAACCACAGGAGGCGGAGCAAAGAATAGCGGCAGGTGGCGGAGCAAAGAGCAGAGCTGCAGGTGACGGTGCAAAGAGCAGAGCCGCAGGAGGCGGAGCAAAGTGCAGAGCCGCAGGATGTAGAGCAAAGAGCAGAAGGAGTGAACACAAGGAAACAGCAGAATAGGAAAGGCTACAGACAGGGATACAAATGGACACAGGTATAGGACTAAGTTCAAACAGGGTCAGGAACGGGACAAGGCACAGAAACAAGGATTCAGACCAGGGTACGAAGCCCCCCTGAGTGACTGAAACAAGAGACACGGGTACAGACCAGGTTATGAAGCCCCCCTGGGTGATTGACATGAGAGATAAAGGCAAGACCTGGCAACTCAGCAGAAATACACTGAGTAAATACGTTGCTCAGGCATCCCCCAAGGGGTGGGAATGCTTTAAGTACCTTATGCCTCTTGGCAATTGGCAAGAGACACCTTAGGAAGGTGCACACAGACTCAATAAGAATCAGGAAGTGCTAGGGTAAGCATACAGCCAGGAAGTAGGCAACATGCAAGGACATGAGGCCCAGAGCATGGAGCCATCAGAGGACAGAACTCACAGCATGACTTGGAGTGGTCAGTAAGAGGGGAGATGGGAAGCCATGCAGTGATGCCGGCAGGGATGTTACAGTTCTGGTGCTGTATTCATGTAGTTATGATTATTGTGATATTTTCATCACTAGAACGATCATCAATATGTGAAAACCAAAATCATCATCACTACATAATTCATAATTAGAGCACCATAGCCATCAATAGTTCTTGAATATGGCACCAGAGCCACCATTATTATATGAATGCATCACTAGAGCCACCATCAGTACATGAATACGTCACTAGAATACAGTACTTGAATACAAGAAACAAGCTCGGTACAACAATCAATTGTATTGTAAAGGTAGCCCCATAAACAATTGTTTATCTCTTGAGTTGTAATTAACACAGCCATCAGCACACAGAGGACCATACAGGAGCCACAGTACTTATGAGATGCAGTTAGTATCACAAATAATCATTTACATCCACGTATCTTATGCATAACATCTTCTCTGGAGTTGTCTTTCCTTTCATCTCTAAATTGTCTAGATGTCATGACGACTTTTCACATTCACAGATAGTCTCAGCAGACCTCCCTCTTCCCTGATCTTTTGCAGCATATCCCCACACAGTGACCTTATAAATAAATGTTATTAAAATGAGCTCTGCATACAAATATGTGACCACATTGTACCCTAAATATGCTTTCTATGGTACAGTGGCATGTAAAAGTTTGGACACCCCTGGTCAAAACTACTGCTATTGTGAACAGTTAAGCAAGTTGAAGTTGAAAAGGCTAAAGTTAAAGATTACACATTTCGTTTTTGGTCAAGCGGTATAATACACTGTTCCACAATGTAATGCGATCATAGGCATATTATAATGAGGGCAATCTGGACTACTACCTGGTGCCCCCGAGGATGAGGGGGGCCTGTGGCCAGACTGCCACAGGCTCTATCCCCTCCTTGTTTCAGAGGCTAACACTAACACATTGCTGTCTTCCATGGCTGAAGACATGATTGTCAAAATTTCACCCTTGGGAGTTTGGGATTACAGAGTGTTAGCTATCAAATATTTTTTGGAAAAGTTAAATTTAAAAACTAAGAAATTATTGAAATAGATCTTTACAAACTGGACAACTCTGACTTATACATAAGTTATGTATGGCTAGAGCTTCATACTGACATTTGCAAATCAAACAGATTGTGGGGGGGGGTCACATTGCAACATCATATTTAATTATTGTCAGTGAGGTTTATTTATTTTATTTATAGTTAGGTCCAGAAAAATTTGGATAGTGACACAAGTTTTGGCATTGTAGCTGTTTACCAAAACATATTAAAGATACAGTTACATAATCATTATGGGATTAAAGTGCAGACTCTCTGCTTTTATCTGTAGTTCTATTAGGCTGATCATCTGATGTTGGTCACTTCCTCCACCCTTTAAATAATCGACCCATCAGCTGATTGTCGGTTATAGAGTTATTCTTCTATGCAGACCAGTTAGGGATGGGTATCTCTCCTGTGATGGTGGTGTTGCTGCTGTATGAGTTCTGATTCCTGGTGCCATTTGCTCTGCTGCTTTGAAGCTTAGCAGTAGAGCCTGAGCTGAGCATTTTCCTTTTTCTCTATCTCCTGTTTGTCTCTTGCCCTGTATGTTACCATCTGCAGTGGTGAGGCTAGCATCCTTGCTGTCCAGTGCACTAGCCAGGGTCAATAGAGGTGATAGTCATGGAGTAGGCACATGACGACGGCAGGGGAAGGACCTACATACGGCATTAGGGGAGCTTAGGGACACAAGTTGGTGTCAGGAGGTGTTCCATCCCTCACTCCCTACGTTTTATGGCCTTTTCCATCCCATCATATTTATATGCGGTGTTGTCTGCCGAACTTACCCGTGTCTGAGCGTGACACCTACTTGGAGTAATGGTTTAGAAAAAGGCCTGCCAAAGCATCTCAGAGGAGGAAACCCAGCGTTTGGTGACGTCCATGGCTTCCAGACTTCAGACAGTCATTGCCTGCAAAGGATTCTCTACAAACTCTGCCAAAAATTTGTATGCAACAAGAAAAACCCACTAGAACATAAATTTGGGGTAACAACTCATAAATTAACACTGTGCACAAAGAACGGTTAAATAAATAATCAAAGAGTATATACTCGTCAAAAAGTATTTTTCATTAAATTTAACATATTAAAACCAAGCGTAAATTAGAAACAAACACACTACTGGACAATCAATAATGGGGACACTATATTGTGCAAAATAAAGCATAGTAAAGTGCTTATCATGTCAAATAAATCTACAGAGGTAATAGTACACGGGGTAACACTTCCCCCACAGTTTGGCGGAGTAGATTATAGCATGGCAGCATTACTTAGGCCGGGTTCATATTGCGTTAACAGCAGCCCATTCAACACATACGTTAACGGGCTGCTGTTAACGCAAGTGCCGGTATGGCAGCGCGCTAGCGCAGATAGAGCATCTGCTAGCTCTATCTGCGCTAGCGGTGACGGACCCGGAAATGCTGCAGCCTGCGTCTCGGGGTCCATCACTCAATGACGGCATATCGCTAGCGCATGCCCATTGTGGGCGTGTGCTAGCAATGCGTCCGACATTGGATTCAATGGCGGCGGTAATGGACTACACTACACCGCGTTATGCCGCGGTGTAACGTAGTCCATCTAACGGACGGGTTTAACGCAATGTGAACCAGGCCTTACATAAAATAGATTTGTAGAAGCGTCCCCGAGACTTTGTAGAAAAATAGTTGCGATTCCTAAACATTTCCAACGATATTTTTGTTCAACCACTTTAATTAAATCTGAAAGTCTACATGTCAATTATATCTCAACTTAATGGAATAAACCGCAAGTTCACACAGGATTGGGTGAGTGCTGCGTTTTTTTCTATTTCTTAAGATTAAATTATATCTCAGTTGTTTTTTTAATTTAAGTTAGTGTCATGCAGAGCCCAAATCACGAAGACTCGGTCACTTTCCAAATTTTTCTGGACTTCACTGTAAATAGCAGTAAGTAATAACAGTAAGGTTGTGCAGCCCTACCTTGTAAAAACTGTATGATCCTTACAATCACTGGCTGAAGGCATGGTTTAGCAATGTTTGCTCTGTTTATTCTAAGGATAATTGAAAGCATTTGCAGATCAGGGTGAATAGGAAGAACTGAAGTGATATGCTGCAAGAGATTAACCGTATTTTTGGTGCCAGAGGCTTTGGCTTAAACATCTTGAGTTACAGAATGACATAGATTGTATGTTTGAGACGTCTCTTATTGGAGCCAAACCATGCATGGGAAATAGGTGTGGTTACTATATGAATATCCCCTGGGGTCATAAATCAGGTGCCGGGGTCTTGGGCTTTGCACACAAAATAAACTATAGCATTGTTTATGGAATGGCCATTCCTTGTGCTAACAGATTCTTAGGGTACATTTAACCACAACAACCTTTGTGTCCTCATAATACTCCCATAGATTATATAGCTATGTGTCCGAATATAACTAAACATTTCCAAGAGCTGCAAAACTTGTACTTGTATAAAGATCAACGACAGAATACAGATCCCCAGCACACCAGTGGACTATAATGGCTTGTTCACACGTTATGTTTTTTCTGCACAAAAAACAGTGTTACAGTACCAGCAAAGGAATGAGATTTCTGAAATCTCAAGCACATGCGGCTTATTTTTTTCCTTGCAGATTTGAACCTTGAAAGTTTTTTAAATCTGCAGCAAGTCAATTCCATAAAAGAGGGAAGAATAAAAAGCCTTTAAGGAAACTAGGATGGATGAATATAGAACTTAAACACTTGCTAAATATGAAGAAAGAAATGTAAATCAAATGGAAAAAGGGAGGCATGTCTAAAGAAGAATATAATGCTGTCTGCAGAACCTTCAGGGCACACATCAGATTAGCTAAGGCTAATAATGAATTAAGGTTTGAAAGAGACTTCAAAAACAATAAAGAGGGGTATGTCAAAAGTAAAAGAAAAGTCAAAGATGCTATAGGATTTTTACAGGATGAAAATGGTGAAGTGATTACAAATTATGTTGAGAAGACCGAACTTTTAAATTCCTATTTTGCATCAGCTTCCTCTCAGGAAGTGAATATAACATCAAATGATCTTCACTGTACTATTGAAGGAATAGAAGAATTCAAACTATCCATAAACACAGAGATAATGAGGAAATACTTAGGTAACATAAATAAATTCAAGTCTCCAGATCCAGATGAGTTACATCCTAGGGTACTGAAGGAGATAGCAGGGGAAATTATTGAACCACTCTCCATAATCATTGAAAATTCTTGGAGAACAAGAGAAGTCCCAGAAGATTAGAGAAGCACAAATGTCCCCATCTTCAAAAAGGGAAAGAAGGTGGACACAAGAAATTACAGGCCTGTGTTTTAGGTGTCGAGTTCCTGCTGCTGCACAGGGGGAATCTCAAACCATGTCCGCTGCGGTCTCCTATTCTCTTCCAGCCACAGTGGAGCCTGCTCAGCAAAGACGTCGATCCCAACATCTGGCACAAGCTAATACTGTGTGCTTGGTTACTGCTGCCTTTACAGGCTCTGCCTTTGTAGCCAGCAGTGATAAGCAGCGAGCAGGAATTTCAGGGACTAAAGGTACCTTCACACTGAACAACTTAACAACGATAGCGATCCGTGAAGTTGCAGCATCCTGGATAGCGATATCGCTGAGTTTGACATGCAGCAGCGATCTGGATCCCGCTGTGATATCGTTGGTCGGAGCTAGAAGGCCAGCACCTTATTTCGTCGCTGGATCACCCGCTGACATCGCTGAATCGGTGTGTGTGACGCGGATTCAGCGATGTCTTCACTGGTAACCAGGGTAAACATCGGGTTACTAAGCACAGGGCCACGCTTAGTAACCCGATATTTACCCTGGTTACCATTGTAAATGTAAAAAAAACAAACACTACATACTTACATTCCGGTGTCTGTCGCGTCCCCCGGCGTCCGCTTCCCTGCACTGTGTGAGCGCCGGCCGGCCGTAAAGCAGAGCACAGCGGTGACGTCACCGCTCTGCTTTAGAGCTGGCGCTCACACAGTGCAGGGAAGCGGACGCCGGGGGACCCGACAGACACCGGAATGTAAGTATGTAGTGTTTTTTTTGTTTTACATTTACACTGGTAACCAGGGTAAACATCGGGTTACTAAGCGCGGCCCTGCGCTTAGTAACCCGATGTTTACCCTGGTTACCTGGGGACTTCGGCATCATTGGTCGCTGGAGAGCTGTCTGTGTGACAGCTCTCCAGCGACCACACAATGACGAAACAGCGACGCTGCAGCGATCGGCATCGTTGTCTATATCGCTGCAGCGTCGCTTAATGTGATGGTACCTTTAGTCCTGCTTTTCCCATACTGAGCATGCCCACGGGACGACCTCCCATTGGAGGTCAGGGGTCACATGCTCAGGTCCTGTTGTAACTCCTATTGGACAATCAGGAAGGTCCTGGAGCGCTACTACTATAAAAGGTTCGCATGGCCGCTCGGCCATGCGCTAGTGTAAACCTGTTAACATGTGTGTTTGGATGTATGCCTGTCAATGTATGAAAGCTCCGATTCATTCCCCTTTCTAGAGTTGTTGACTGCATGAATGGTGGAGCTACCTAGCGCCTGACAGTGTGATTTCGCACAATTAACACAAGAGACAGTGTCTATTAGCACTGACCGCCAGTGTGGCGCCCTGCCTAAATAGTGCACTTTCCTGGCCCAAGTTAGGGTGGTTAGTGGCGTCCACCAGAGCGGCGCTGCATGCACTCTTGTGCGGTAAATCTTTAGTTTAATTCCCTGACACCACCGTAGCGGTGTCTAGTGCAAGAGGTTTGGAGGGACTCTTACCCTGAGTCTTGGGGCAGAGTTCTGTGACTCCTTGCTTGTGCTCTCTGTGCGGTATCACGGCCTTGGGACGCAGCAGGGTTCGCTTCCTTCATACCAGGTGAAGCTAATTTGTGTGTGTCTTCTCTTAATACCGCCATATAGTCCGTCATTACTGAGCAGCAGGTGTCTTTTCTGCACGGTGGACCCCAGACTGCGAACGCATCTTATATCGTCTCTAATTAATATTTGGTGCGTTCCGCCAGTCCTAACACTGTGAGCCTGACTTTTTTACTAGGAAAGATCTTTGAACAAATTATTAAACAACATGTATGCAAGTACCTGGATGAGAATGAAGTGGTTACCCAGAGCCAGCATGGGTTTCTAACCAATAAGTTATGTCAGATTAACTTAATTTCTTTCTATGGCAGAATTACTGACTGGGTAGATCAGGGAAATGCAGTAGATATATTATATCTTGACTTCAGCAAAGCTTATGACAAAGTATCTCATACCATCCTCATTGAAAAAATAATTAAGTATGGAATGGACAAGGCAGCTGTTAGGTGGATTCATAACTGGTTTAGTGATCGGACCAAAAGAGTGGCAATAAATGGCTGTACATATAGTTGGAAGAATACCTCAAGTGGGGTGCCACAGGGCTCTGTCCTGGTCCCAGAGGTGGCGAGTTTTCCTTCACTGGAAGTCTTCAAACAGAGGCTGGACAGGCATCTTCCTATGATGATTTAGTAAATTCTGCATTGAGCAAGCGATTGGATATGATGACCCAACTCATTCACATTACACAATTATCGTGGACGATGGTTCATTAGCGTTAGCATCTGAAAGTTTTTCAGCCAGTGTAAATGGGCCTAACAGCGCAGTCAGGTGGTTGTATAAATATAGCTGATATAGGAACAGAGTGCATGGACTGGCTGGCAGCTTTCCCGACCCAAGCGAGAAAGCTGCATAGAAAAATATGAAGCTGTCACGCTTAAGTCAGGATAGTCGCTGGCCAATCTGTGCACTGCGGTCCGATCTCTGTCCGATTTATATGACTGCACCCTTAAAGAGAACATGTCATGTCTGATAATGCGATTAACCTGCAGATACGAGGAGTTATCTGCAGGTTAATAGGTATCTAAAGGTGTCAAGCCACAGTACTGAAAATGTCACACCTGGAAGAAAATTTGCTTTATTTCTCCCGGGATCTGCCAGTTTTCAATCATATCAATTCTATTCAAAGCAATTACAGTCACCACTCACAGCACTGACTGACAGGTGATTTGGCAGAGCTTCAGTACATTAATCCAGTAGAGTACTTTTTTAGAGTTTTCGGAGCAGAAACTGGGCATACCTTCCATGTATTTGAGGATTTGGACAGTATCCATTCAGTTTCTGCTCCAAAACTTCCTAAAAAAACCTCTCCATGTGCACATACAAGAAAGGTGTGTTCAATGGTTATTTGTTTATTTCCCAGTTTTTTTTAGCTGAAACTTCACAATTCTCCAAACAAAACTCATGTTTTTTTTAATTCCTTGTGGTATTTGGAGAGGTTCTGCTCCTAAAACCCCTGAAAAATAATTAATGTGAAGATAACCTTATATTGTTGAACATCAGCAGGTTTGCATTAGAATCTCCTGGTTTTAACTCCCCTCTAAACCTACATTCACACAGAGTTTAAGAGGAGCTTTTTTTTTTTAACAGATACTCTCCAAAGGCCTCATCAAAAACTGTTTAAAGAAAGCTAGGCAAACTCTTCCTATCAATTTATATGACAAATCCACTTTGTTCTTCATATGAGGAGATATAGTTTTGCTAAAGAGGTTTTGAGAAATGCCTAGTCGATAAAAAAGGACATAATACTTCTTTGAAGCAAATCCTGATGAAATATGCTTTAAAGTAGGCACTGTCAAATAGGAGTACTGCAAAAAATGCTTCAGGAAACAGTACACCTCCAAAAAACACTAACATAGCTTTTCCTTAAGTAGTTTCGGCTTTAAAAAGCTACTGCTTTTTAATGGCTCAAGAATAGCCATTTAAATATAGCCAAATGCTGCATTCACACATCCCCATGTCACAATTCAACTACAGTAAACAAAAAAAGGTTGCATTCTGTAGTGCTAAAGCATATCAATGTCAAATATATGAAATATGAATAGCAATACTGCTTCTGGATACTAGGAAAAAATGAGACACTTAGCTCATAATTTTGGCCAATTCATGCATGCCCAGCAACCAACGACAAGGCGGTCTCAAAACTGCTGTGTCCTAACGTGTCTAGTGTGAATACCTCTCTAAGACTTAAGTCTGAATTCCTGGGTAGATGTGAATTTTTAAGGGTAGGTAGGACCTTGTTGCAATTAAAATCTACCACATGCTGAAGGGCAGAGTGCTCGGTCAGTAAGCTAATATACAATAACAAAAAAACTGACTGGCACTTCCAAGCTAATGTGAACAGGTGCAAAGTAGGAGCAGCTACCTCCATATGCAATAAACAAAAAAGTTGTACTCCTTATTGCTAAAGCATGTTAATATGAAATATATGAAATATGAATAGCAATACTGCTTCTGGATACTAGGAAAAAATGAGACACTTAGCACCTAATTTACACTATGCAAAATGTTCCTCAGTTTGTTTTTCTTAATGCTGGCCATGGTGTATGGCTCCTGTTTATAAACTGAAATCCACAGTTTCCCATTCCTGCACGTGTAACATCTGTCTGTAGAGAAAGTCTATTGAATTCCAGACTGTGCTAGATTACAGTACTGTCCATACCTTTTGGGTTCATCTCAGGATAGGCTTCAGTGTGTTCCAATAGCCACATTATATACATGTTATATCTGAATTCTCATCGTTCCCATTGGAATTCCCACAGCAGCTGAATTTCTTATAACAACGCGAATGCAACAATTATATTTCTAGCTTTCAGATGAGAAAAGATCTAATGACACAGAAGCACCTGCAGTGCAGACGGCTTCAAAGAATCTTGCAAATAACATGATGCATATTTCTAAAGTCGGATTACTGGGGTTGGCATTTAACATTTTATTTGAGAGACGTCATGAACATTGGCACTGAGCATGTATGACCTTGAAACCCACAACCATATTCAGTCATGGACAAAATTTTGGCCAACCTTGAAATAGCTCCAGAAAACAAAATATTTTTCCTAAAATATTATTACAATTACACATGTTTTGTTATACACATGTTTATTTCTGGTGTGTATTGGAACAACACAAAAAAGAGAAAAAAAGGCAAATTGGACATAATTTAACACAAAAAATCCCAAATTTGCTTTCCAAAATTGTTGCCACCTTTCCAAAATTGTGGTTAAACAATTTTGTTTCAAGTATGTGATGCCCATTCAAACTCACCTGTGGCAAGTAACATGTGTGGGCCATATGAAAATAAGTTGACTCAATTTTTGCATTATGTGTCTGACTATGCCACACTAAGAATGGAAAACAGAAAGAGAAGAGAACTATCTGAGGACTTGAGAACCAACAATGTTGAACAATTTCAACAATGTAAAAATTACAAGTCCATCTTCAGCGATCTTAATATTCTTTTGTCCATGGTGCGCAACATAATAAAGAAGTTTACAACCCATGGCACTGTAGCTAATCTCCCTGGACACAGACGGCAGAGAAAAATTGATGAAAGAATGCAACGCAGGATGATCTGGTGGATAAGTAGTCCCAATCAAGTTTCAAAGAAACTCAAGCTGTCCTGCAGGCCCAGGGTGCATCAGTGTCAGTGCAAACTATCCATGGACACTTTAATTAAATTAAATGTTGTGGCAGGAGACCCAGAAGGACCCAACTACTGACAAAGAGACATAAAAAAACTGTTTTCCCCTCAAGCTTTAAACATGCCTCAATCACACCTATCCTCAAAAAGCCCTCTCTTGACCCATCCTCTGTATCTAGCTATCGCCCTATATCACTTCTCCCCTATGCCTCAAAACGACTGGAACAACACATCCATCTCTCTACCTGCTCCCTCATCGACTGCTTACAATCTGGCTTCAGGTCACACCATTCCACTCAAACTGCCCTAACTAAGGTCACCAATGACTCATTAACCGCCAAGAGCAAGCGACACTACTCTGTCCTCCTCCTGGACCTGTCCTCTGCCTTTGACACAGTGGACCATTCCCTATGTTGTGAATTCTGTTTGTGGGCTCCCCCGGTGGTGTTTTATGGTATTGCCACTTATTTGCCTTCTTCTATCCTTGATCACCTGTTGACACCCATTAGGGGAGTTTCCTATTTAAGGCTGCTTGGCTGCTGGTCCGATGCCGGCCAACAATGTATCAGTAGCATTCTGTTGCATTCTCCTGCCTCAAGTTCCAGTTCAGCTAAGTTGAATTTTGTTCCTAGTTAATGTTATTTTTTGTCCAGCTATCTGCAATGTGACTCTCTGCAGCTGGAAGCTCTCGTGGACTGAAATTGCCACTCCAGTGGCATGAGTTGTCACTGGAGTTTTAAAGTAATTTCAGGATGGTGTTTTTGAGTAGTGTTTTGAAGTTGACCGTGAAGTAACTCTTTCCTGTACTTCTGCTATCTAGTAAGCGGACCTCACTGTGCTAAATCTGCTGTTCATCCTACGTATGTCTTTTCCTCTTGACTCACCGTCAATATTTGTGGGGGCCTGCTATCTCCTTTTGGGGTTCATCTCTGGAGGTAAGGCAGGCCTGTATATTCCTCTGATAGGGGTAGTTAGATCTCCGGCTGGCGCGTGGTGTCTAGGGCATCGTAGGAAACACTCCCCGGCTACTTCCAGTGTCGTGTCAGGTTCAGGTCACGGTCACTTTAGTTTCCATCACCCGAGAGCTAGTCCGTTTGTTATTTTTGATTTCCCTGCCATTGGGAAAATCATAACAGTTTGGCCGGCCCACATGTGTTAAAACTATGCACTAAAGCAGGAAAGGATATGAAAAGGTTTTTTTTTCCTTCTGTGTTTGGAAAGTGCACCTTAGTGCTTATTTGTACTCCTTGCTTAAACTGCAGTCTTCAGCCTTTTTTTTTTTTTTTCCTCTCCTCTTAATCTTTGAATGGCTTTGGTTACACCTGTTTGAATCATGGATCCACAGAGTTTGGTTGCAGGTCTGAATAACCTGGCTTCAAAGGTCCAGAACTTACAAGATTTTGTTATACGTGCTCCAATGTCTGAACCTAAGATCCCTATGCCTGAATTTTTTACCGGAGACAGATCCCGTTTTTTGAATTTCAGAGAGAATTGTAAATTGTTTTTGTCTCTGAAATCTCACTCTGCTGGTGATCCTGCGCAACAGGTTAAAATTGTTATTTCTCTATTGCGGGGTGACCCACAAAGTTGGGCATTTGCATTGTCGCCAGGGGATCCTGCGTTATTAAATGTAGATGCGTTTTTTCTGGCTTTGGGGTTGCTTTATGAAGAACCTAATTTAGAGATTTTGGCTGAGAAAGCCTTGATAGCTCTTTCCCAAGGGCAAGATGAAGCTGAGATATACTGCCAGAAGTTTCGTAAATGGTCGGTACTTACTAAATGGAATGAGTGCGCTCTAGCAGCTAATTTCAGAGAAGGTCTCTCTGATGCCGTGAAGGATGTCATGGTGGGGTTCCCTGTGCCTACAGGTCTGAATGATGCCATGAAATTGGCTATCCAGATTGATCGGCGTTTACGGGAGCGCAAATCTGTGCACCATATGGCGGTATCCTCTGAGCAAAAATCTGTGCACCATATGGCGGTATCTTTTGAGCAAAAACCTGTGCACCATATGGCGGTATCTTCTGAGCAAAAACCTGTGCACCATATGGCGGTATCTTCTGAGCAAAAACCTGTGCATCATTTGGCGGTGACCTCTGAAAAGGCACCAGAGCATATGCAATGCGATAGTGTATTGTCTAGAGGCGAACGACAGAATTACAGGCGCAAAAATGGGTTGTGCTTCTATTGTGGAGATCCAGCTCATGTTATATCAGCATGCTCTAAACGCATAAAGAAGGTTGATAAAAAGGTTGATAAATCTTTTTCTATGGGTACCTTGCAGTCTAAATTTCTTTTGTCCGTGACATTGATTTGTACTTTATCATCTGTTACTGTGGATGCTTATGTGGATTCTGGCGCCGCTCTGAGTCTCATGGATTGGTCCTTTGCCAAGCGTTGTGGGTTTGATTTAGAGCCTCTGGAGGTTTCTATTCCCTTAAAGGGTATTGATTCTACACCTTTGGCTAGCAATAAACCACAATATTGGACACAAGTGACTATGCATCTTTCCCCAGACCATCAGGAGATTATTCGTTTCCTTGTGTTATATAATCTACATGACGTATTAGTACTTGGATTACCATGGTTACAAATTCATAATCCAGTCTTGGACTGGAGATCAATGTCTGTGCTGAGTTGGGGATGTCGGGGGATTCATGGGGATGCACCTTTGGTTCCCATTTCTTCATCTACTCCCTCTGAGATCCCAGCATTTCTGTCAGATTTTTATGATGTCTTTCAGGAGCCTAAAACTGATTCTCTCCCCCCTCACAGAGAGTGTGACTGCGCTATTGAGTTGATTCCCGGTAGTAAATTTCCTAAGGGTCGCTTGTTTAATTTGTCTGTACCTGAACATACTGCTATGCGGGAGTATATCAGAGAATCTTTGGAAAAGGGTCATATTCGCCCCTCTTTGTCTCCATTGGGGGCAGGGTTTTTCTTTGTGGGTAAAAAGGATGGTTCATTGAGACCTTGTATCGACTATCGACTTCTGAATAAGATTACTGTTAAATACCAGTACCCGTTACCTTTACTGACTGATCTTTTTGCTCGCATAAAGGGGGCGAAGTGGTTCACTAAGATCGATCTACGTGGTGCGTATAATTTGGTGCGGATTAAGCAGGGGGATGAGTGGAAGACCGCATTTAATACGCCTGAAGGCCATTTTGAGTATTTGGTAATGCCTTTCGGTCTCGCGAATGCCCCTTCTGTTTTTCAGTCCTTTATGCACGATATTTTCCGTGAATATCTGGATAAATTTATGATTGTGTATTTGGATGATATTTTGATTTTTTCGGAGGACTGGGAATCTCATGTTCAACAGGTCAGGAGAGTTTTTCAGGTTTTACGAGCTAATTCTCTATTTGTGAAGGGCTCAAAGTGTATTTTTGGGGTTCAGAGAATTTCCTTTCTGGGATATATTTTTTCCCCTTCATCTATGGAGATGGACCCTGTTAAGGTTCAGGCTATTTGTGATTGGATACAACCTACTTCTCTAAAGAGTCTTCAGAAATTCTTGGGATTTGCTAATTTCTATCGCCGATTCATAGCGGGTTTTTCTGCCATTGCTAAACCTTTGACTGATTTGACCAAGAAGGGTGCTGATGTTGCTAATTGGTCCTCTGCGGCTGTGGAGGCCTTTCGGGAGCTTAAGCGCCGCTTTTCTTCTGCTCCTGTGTTGCGCCAGCCTGATGTTTCGCTCCCGTTCCAGGTTGAAGTAGATGCTTCCGAGATCGGAGCAGGTGCAGTTTTGTCGCAGAAAGGTCCTGACTGCTCAGTGATGAGACCATGTGCGTTTTTCTCTCGAAAGTTTTCGCCCGCTGAGCGAAATTATGATGTTGGAAATCGGGAGCTCTTGGCCATGAAGTGGGCATTTGAGGAGTGGCGTCATTGGCTTGAGGGTGCTAGACACCAGGTGGTGGTCTTGACTGACCACAAAAATCTAATTTATCTTGAGTCAGCCAGGCGTCTGAATCCTAGACAGGCGCGCTGGTCGTTGTTTTTCTCTCGATTTAACTTTGTGGTCTCATATCTGCCTGGGTCTAAGAATGTGAGGGCGGATGCCCTCTCTAGGAGTTTTGAGCCTGACTCGCCTGGTGATTCCGAACCTACTGGCATCCTGAAGGATGGGGTGATATTGTCAGCTGTCTCCCCAGACCTGCGGCGCTCTTTGCAGGAGTTTCAGGTGGATAGGCCTGATCGCTGTCCGCCTGGTAGACTGTTTGTCCCTGATGACTGGACCAGTAGAGTTATTTCGGAGGTTCACTCTTCCGCGTTGGCAGGTCATCCTGGAATTTTTGGCACCAGGGATCTGGTGTCTAGGTCCTTCTGGTGGCCTTCCTTGTCTCGAGATGTACGTATTTTTGTGCAGTCTTGTGATGTTTGTGCTCGGGCTAAGCCCTGCTGTTCCCGGGCCAGCGGGTTGTTGTTGCCCTTGCCTATTCCTAAGAGGCCTTGGACGCACATCTCTATGGACTTTATTTCTGACCTTCCTGTTTCTCGTAGGATGTCCGTCATCTGGGTGGTGTGTGACCGTTTTTCCAAGATGGTTCACTTGGTACCTTTGCCCAAATTGCCCTCCTCCTCTGAGCTGGTCCCTCTATTTTTTCAGAATGTTGTGCGTTTGCATGGTATTCCTGAGAATATAGTTTCTGACAGGGGTACTCAGTTTGTGTCTAGATTTTGGCGGGCGTTCTGTGCCAGGATGGGCATCGACTTGTCGTTTTCGTCTGCATTCCATCCTCAGACTAATGGCCAGACTGAGCGTACTAATCAGACCTTGGAGACTTACTTGAGGTGTTTTGTGTCCGCTGATCAGGACGATTGGCTTGATTTTTTGCCATTGGCAGAGTTTGCCCTTAACAATCGGGCCAGTTCTGCCACTTTGGTTTCTCCATTTTTTTGTAATTCAGGGTTTCACCCTCGCTTTTCGTCCGGTCAATTGGAGTCTTCGGATTGTCCTGGAGTAGATGCTGTGGTTGATAGAATGCATCAGATTTGGGGACAGGTTGTGGACAATCTGAAGTTGTCCCAGGAGAAGACTCAACAGTTCACTAATCGTCATCGGCGTGTCGGTCCTCGTCTTTGTGTTGGGGACCTGGTTTGGTTGTCTTCTCGATTTGTTCCTATGAAGGTCTCGTCTCCTAAGTTTAAGCCTCGGTTTATCGGCCCTTATAGGATTCTGGAGGTTCTCAATCCTGTGTCCTTTCGTTTGGACCTCCCAGCATCTTTTACTATTCATAATGTTTTTCATCGGTCATTATTGCGGAGGTATGAGGTGCCGGTTGTTCCGTCTGCTGATCCTCCTGCTCCTGTGCTGGTTGAGGGTGAGTTGGAGTATGTGGTAGAAAAGATCTTGGACTCCCGTGTTTCCAGACGGAAACTTCAGTATCTGGTTAAGTGGAAAGGCTATGGTCAGGAGGATAATTCTTGGGTGACAGCATCTGATGTTCATGCTCCTGATTTGGTTCGTGCATTCCATAGTGCTCATCCAGATCGCCCTGGTGGTTCTGGTGAGGGTTCGGTGCCCCCTCCTTAAGGGGGGGGTACTGTTGTGAATTCTGTTTGTGGGCTCCCCCGGTGGTGTTTTATGGTATTGCCACTTATTTGCCTTCTTCTATCCTTGATCACCTGTTGACACCCATTAGGGGAGTTTCCTATTTAAGGCTGCTTGGCTGCTGGTCCGATGCCGGCCAACAATGTATCAGTAGCATTCTGTTGCATTCTCCTGCCTCAAGTTCCAGTTCAGCTAAGTTGAATTTTGTTCCTAGTTAATGTTATTTTTTGTCCAGCTATCTGCAATGTGACTCTCTGCAGCTGGAAGCTCTCGTGGACTGAAATTGCCACTCCAGTGGCATGAGTTGTCACTGGAGTTTTAAAGTAATTTCAGGATGGTGTTTTTGAGTAGTGTTTTGAAGTTGACCGTGAAGTAACTCTTTCCTGTACTTCTGCTATCTAGTAAGCGGACCTCACTGTGCTAAATCTGCTGTTCATCCTACGTATGTCTTTTCCTCTTGACTCACCGTCAATATTTGTGGGGGCCTGCTATCTCCTTTTGGGGTTCATCTCTGGAGGTAAGGCAGGCCTGTATATTCCTCTGATAGGGGTAGTTAGATCTCCGGCTGGCGCGTGGTGTCTAGGGCATCGTAGGAAACACTCCCCGGCTACTTCCAGTGTCGTGTCAGGTTCAGGTCACGGTCACTTTAGTTTCCATCACCCGAGAGCTAGTCCGTTTGTTATTTTTGATTTCCCTGCCATTGGGAAAATCATAACACCCTATTACTATGGACCCTCTCATCCCTTGGCATCACAGACTTGGCCCAATCCTGGATCTCGTCATACCTAACAGACCGGACATTCAGTGTCTCCCACCCACACACCACCTCCTCACCTCGCCCCCTATCTGTCGGAGTCCCGCAAGGTTCAGTCGTAGGGCCCCTGCTCTTCTCTATTTACACCTTTTGCCTGGGACTGCTCATAGAATCTCACAGCTTTCAGTATCACCTCTATGCTGATGACACACAGATCTACATCTCTGGACCAGATATCACCACCCTACTAACCAGAATCCCTCAATGTCTGTCCTCTATTTCATCCTTCTCCGCTAGACTTCTAAAACTTAACATGGACAAAACAGAATTCATCATCTTTTCCCATCTCACGCGACTCCCCCAACGAACCTATCCATTACAGTAAACTGCTGCCCACTCTCCCCAGTCCCACAAGCTGGTTGCCTTGGGGTAATCCTTGCCACTGATCTCTCCTTCAAACCACATATCCAAGCCCTTTCCACTTCCTGCCGCCTTCAACTCAAAAATATTTAACCGATCCGTACATTCCTAAACCAAGAATTTGCAAAAACCCTAGTCCATGCCCTCATCATCTCCCGCCTTGACTACTGCAACCTCCTGCTCTGTGGCCTCCCCCCGAACACTCTCCCATCCCTCCAATCTATTCTAAACTCTGCTGCCTGACTAATCCACCTGTCCCCCCGCTATTCCCGAGCCTCTCCCATCTGTCAATCCCTCCACTGGCTCCCCATTGCCCAGAGACTCCAGTACAAAACCCTAACCATGACATACAAGGCCATCCACAACCTGTCTCCTCCATACATCTGTGACCTCATCTCCCAGTACTTACCTGCATGCAACCTCCGATCCTCACAAGATCTCCTTCTCAACTCCCTTCTTATCTCCTCTTCCCACAATCGCATACAAGATTTCTCTCGCGCATCCCCCCTACTCTGGAACTCTCTACCACAACATATCAGACTCTCGCCTACCATCGAAACCTTCAGAAAGAACCTGAAGACCCACCTCTTCCGACAAGCCTACAACCTGAAGTAACCACCGATCGACCAAACCGCAGCACGACCAGCTCTACCCTCACCTATTGTATCCTCACCCATCCCTTGTAGATTGTGAGCCCTCGCGGGCAGGGTCCTCTCTCCTACTGTACCAGTCGTGACTTATATTGTTTAAGATTATTGTACTTGTTTTTATTATGTATACCACTCCTCACATGTAAAGCGCCATGGAATAAATGGCCCTATAATAATAAATAATAATAAGATAAAGCATTTTGGTGAAGCACATCATTCTACTGTTTACGGAAAACGGAATGAGACCTACAAAGAAAAGAATACAGTACCTTTGGTTAAAGATATTTTGGGGTTGGTTTGCTGCCTCTGGCGCTGAGTGCCTTGACTGTGTGCGACATCATGAAATCTGAAAATTGACAAAGGATATTGGGGTACAATGTAGTGCCCAATGTCAGAAAGCTGGGTCTGCATACTAGGTCACAGGTTTTCCAGCAGAACAATGACCCCAAACATACTTAAAGAAGATTGCAGACATATAATCCTTAAAATGTGTGTTTATTAGAAAACTCTAAAGTCACACCAAAATAAACCTTAGTGCACAAATAGTGATACACATACAAGTAATGTCAAACTATATAAGTTGAATTACTTTGAATGCTTTGATAAATCATGTATTGAGACAGTCACGTGTTTCAATAGAGCACCACTATTCTTGTCTCCCCTTGTGCATACCAAGATAAAGGTGAAATCTACCCTTTTTTTTATCAAGATATACAACATCCCTTCCCTCTATAGTCTAGTTGCTTATTGTCCAGTCTAGACGCCCTTTGGACATGATTTATCAAAACAGTCATTCATGTTATATAGTTAGACATTACTTGTATGTGTATCACTATTTGCGTACTAAGGTTTCTGTTGGTGTGATTTTAGAGTTTTCTAATAAACGTACATTTTAAGGGTTATATGTCCACACCTACAGTCCCTTAAAATTATTTGTACCTTTTCAAAAATACTTCAAGACGCACCCAGAAATGGATGGAAACAAAGCATTGGAGAGTAGTGATGAGCGAATATACTCGTTGCTCGGGTTTTCCCGAGAATGCTCGGGTGGTCTCTGAGTATTTCTGAGTGCTCGGAGATTTAGTTTTTGTTGACACAGCTGCATGATGTATGGCTGCTAGACAGCTTGAATACATGTCGGGATTCCCTAGCAACCAGGCAACCCCCACATGTACTCAGGCTGGCAAGCAGCCAGAAATCATGCAGCTGCGTCGACATAAACTAAATCTCTGAGCACTCACAAATACTCAGAGACCACCCGAGCGTGTTCGGGAAAATCCGAGCAAAGAGTATACTCGCTCATCAATACTGGAGAGCTCTGAAGTGGTCAACAATGAGTCCGGATCTAAATACCATTTAACACATATGGAAAGATCTTAAAATTGCTGTTGGGAGAAGGTACCCTTCAAATATGAGAGACCTGGAGCAGTTTTCAAAAGAAGAGTGGTCCAAAATTCCAGTTGAGAGGTGTAAGAAGCTAGTTGGTCGTTATAGGTAGCGATCAATTGCATTAATTTATTCCAAAGGGTGTGCAACCAAATATTAAGTTGAGGGTGCCAACAATTTTGTCCGCCCCATTTTTTGGGTTTAGTTAGAAATTATATCCAATTTGCCTTTTTTCTCTGTGTTTTTTTTCCGTTATTCTAATACACACAAAATAAATAAACTTGTGTAAATGTAATAATTTTCTTTGAGAAATACTTCATTTTCTGAAGCAATTTCAAGGGTGCCAACACTTAATAATAATAATCTTTATTTTTATATAGCGCTAACATATTCTGCAGCGCTTTACAGTTTGCACACATTATCATCGCTGTCCCCGACGGGGCTCACAATCTAAATTCCCTATTAGTATGTCTTTGGAATGTGGGAGGAAAACGGAGAACCAGGAGGAAACCCACACAAACACAGAGAGAACATACAAACTCCTTGCAGATGTTGTCCAAGGTGGGATTAGAACCCAAGACCCCAGCGCTGCAAGGCTGCAGTGCTAACCACTGAGCAATGACTGTATCTTTTTTGCACAGCTGTGAATTTATCAAGAGTGGCGGTGTATTCAGACTGCCTTTGAGGAATCAAAATAGCCTAAAGGACTGTCCCTATTGATATCTATTGAAAAAAATAAATAAGTTGTTTATTTTTTGAGGCTTTTGATAATTTCTCACTTGGTTCCGGATTCCAAAAATGCAAACATTTAAAAGAAGCAACCTGAACACTCTTTGGGCATTTTCCGCTATGAAGCCACGCCATACTTTAAAATAAAAGTCAATGAGAAATCTAAAAAATGCCAAAAAGACGCTTCAGCATCTTTTGTGTCTTGACCAAATAAGACACTAGCATTTTAATAGATTTAATCGAATAAAAAAATCAGAGATTTGTCAAAAAAGAAAACTATTGTACCTTTCCAAAACATTCACAGAAACAGTTCAGGAAAAACTTTAGCACCTACATAGGGCACACTATATGGAACAGAACATCACAGTAGGACAATATAAATATAAAGTGTCAAAAGTGCATACAAATGTGCATAGAAAAATATGTGTAGATCTCACCCAATCAGGCTGTTGGGATGACAAACTTCCAGGAACTTCATCTATAAAGGTAGATTGGATCACACTATCTACCCTGTGTTACGCCGAAAGCGACGGGTACAAAGAGTGGACCCATTGGACTGTGGAACCGAACCTCCCCCGAGCGAGCACTCTAGAGTGGGACCAACCCCTATACAGGGACTGTTAGGAGGCAAGCACAGGGATATCAAGTACCACGGAGGCCAGGACCAGGGATCGGCTCAAAGAAAAGGCAACAGGGAGAACCAGGGAGAAGAACTAAGAGGGAAACAATGGAGGGAAGCCAGGCAAGGAAAAAACAGGAAGGAGGAGACGGAGGAAAACCTGGATGAGAAGTATTGGAACTGAGGACAAGGAGAGCCAGAAAACTGAAAGACGAGACTAATGAGGAGATGAGGACCGGACTGAGGAAAGGGAAACACTGGAACCGAGGAACACGGGAGAAGGTACTGAAAGAGAGAAGGAAAACAAGGGTTAATCAGCAACTGGACTAGCGAAGCACAGGGAAACAATGCGACCTAACTATGGCAGGATAAACACAATAATCAGGCGCCTCCACTAAGGGAGGAGGGCCTGAAATACCTGACGCCAGACACCGATTGGCCAGGATGTTCTGCCGGGTCAGGTCATGGAGGAAAAGAAGAGCAAAGGGAGCGCGCGCGGTCAGAAGCTACTGCACCTGAGCAAACCTCAGGAGCGCGCAACTGCGTGCCGGGATGTCAGCACCGAGCCCCGGAGTGAGGAGAACGCAGCGGGGACAGCTACAGACCTGGACCTGGTGGCCGTAGGCGGAGCGCCAGGAACAGGAGCCGAGTTAACACCCTGTCATGCCCCTTGCTTTGACACAAGCCCTAACAAGGGCAGTACCCAAGTGTGGTTCTGAAGCTATTGCCCCATATAACAGTACTTCCAGATGTGTTTCTTCTCTGTGAGAGAAAATTGCACAGTCATAAAGGGGTTAAAAGATAATGCTAGAAGAGAAATTCTTTTTGAGCACCCCCTGAAGTTTCTTAATTACATCTGTGTAATATCACAAATATTTAGAAGTGGCCGAAAAATATTTTCAACTAACTCCAGTTCTCTTCAAAACACCTGACAGTCGATATCCGAACAATTACAAAATAGGTGCATGATAAAAGTGTTACATGATCATTTCGAAAAACTAAAAATGGCCAAATCTTTTTTTTTATTAGACCAATCTATATAACCCAGGGATGTGATATAAAATGTGGATGCTGGATGATCTGATCAGCGTCACGATGAACACAGCGCTACGTTTTTATGGAATTTTATGGCATGTGAATCTGATTTGTTATATGTCTCTTATCTGATCGCAGAATTTGTGCCTTGATAAAATATTCTACGTGCCAGCTAATTAGACTGGAAACCTGTAAGAAGCATTCTATAGTGTATTGCTTTTCATACTAATCCAGGCTGTAAATTGACCCATATGCAGCGCCCCAGAGTCCTGGTCATTGCAGTACTGATGCTCCGCCGCTAAGGGGGGCTATGGTACGTCTGATGGCACTGAAGGAGTTCACCTGACCAGGTATCACAGACACCAATACACTTCACAGTCTGGCCTCCAGGGGGAGCTAAGGGCACTATGTATTAGGCCACTCCTCACAATCTGGTAAAACTGGGGGTTAGGTAGGAAGTTAGTTAGAAGCTGACTGGGTTGGAACCAGGCAACATCCTGTGGCAGAGGGTGTTGCAGGGGAAGATTCAGGGGGGTCCCTGTCAGGGGTGGGATCCTGACAGAGGCCTAGCGAACAGAAAGAACGTTACGGGACCGTGCCTGCACTTCGATGCGGCGGTACCCCAAGAAAGGACAAGAAGTGAGGTTTACTGTATTGTGCTGAGTGAGAAACGAGATCAACGCAACAAGGAGAAACACCAGTAGGAGTTGTGCTGTAAGTCGAGGCAACATCCTACTGAGGCGCGCAGCCGGTGGCCTGAACGCCGAGGAAGTATTAAGCTCCAGGCCTTACTTCAAACCTACGGCAGGACAGTCAGTTATAGGCGGGCTGTCTCACTCAAATCACCTAAGAAGACATAGGGGGCAACATTTGGAGAGGGGCGACTCTAGGGTCCCGGAAGAACTTCGAGCCTACCCGTCATACGGGTGCGTCCTAGCCATATCATCTGGGGGACGAAGCAGAACATCATAATCGAGTTGTGAGGGAACTTCAGAAACAGACACAACAGTTGTGGGGACTATCCCGTAAGCACAGCAGGGGAGGACCACAACACACAAGCGCTAGAAGGTAGGCACAGATTTCCACCTGCAAAGAGAACCCTGGAGGTGCCATCGGACCGGCCGGACTTGCGCAGCCCGGTTAACCGTATTCCGGACTGAGGATCCTGAAGCCTTCAGTAAAGAGGTAAAGAGACTGCAATCTGGTGTCCTCGTTATTTACTGCGACCTGCACCGCACCACTACAGCATCACCACCATCCACACCTTTCATTGGACGCCCCTCAGCAGGGTCACGGACCGGGTCTAGCCACCGTGACAACCCCAGAACAGAGACTCAGAGGTCCGGTACTGGGTACCCCTCGGCCCTGCGGCAGTGGGGGCGCTCCACATACATGGTACCAATGGACTATAAAATGGATTTATCTCACTATCTAATGCTAGCGTTACGTGACACTAGTTCCTCTCATCCGAGAGAATCGAGCCGATTATGCCAGTCACACTCTAATCATACTCTGATATTCTAAGATGAGTAGAAAATGGTAAAAAGATTTTATCCATCTTTTCTATTCTGTCAGTCCGTCAAAATCGGACCGCACTTAGATGTCATCTGAGTGTAGCACAATTTTTCCATCAGACACCTTGACTTGCATGGCCAAGTGCGATCCGAATATTGGATGCAAATCGTGCATGCTGAGATGTTTTCCTCAGACAGTCCCTGCTCGAAGAAAGAATTAGACATGTGCACAGCCTCATTGCATAACATTGGTCCGAGTGCCATCTGATTTTTTGTTCACACACAGACTGAAAATATGGTCCTGTACACGATCACTTGATGAAATCCGTGCAGAAGATCGTCAGCATAAATTGACATTGTGTTAGGACTGGCGGAACGCACCAAGTAAAAGATGAGATAATATAGGTGCGTTCGCAGTCCGGGGTCCACCGTGCAGGTGAGAACCTGCTGCTAGTAAATGGCAGCGCTATATGGCGGTGGACACGAACCCTGTTACGTCACAGTGCCGTGGTACCGCACAAAAGCGTAAGCAAGAAGTCACCGAACTCAGTCCCAAGACACGGGATTAGAGTCCGTACAGACTACTTGCGCTTGACACCGCTACTGGGTGTAAGAGGTAACAAGTAATAATAGCTTGAAGCACAAGAGTGCGAGCTGTGCCGTATTGGCAGACACCACTAAACACCCAGACGTGGGTTAGGAAGCGCTCTACAGGCGCGTGGCGCCACACTGGCGGTCACAGCAATGGACGCTGTTTCGTGTGTAACACGTTATGAGTCTAGTCGGGCGCTAGATAGCAGCCATACACCTTACGCGAGCAGTCATACAATAGGGATGGGATATTTAAAGGACGACTTGCAGTCATCAACAAACACACGTATACAATTGTACACTAGCGCATGGCCGTGCGGTCATGCGACCCTTATATAGCTGCAGCATGTACAGGACCTTCCTAAAAGGGCCAATAGGAAGCTGCCACAGAAGTTCAGCACCTTCAGGACCTTCCTGGAGGACCAATGGGATCCGCTGCAGTATCTGACCATGTGACCCTCGATCTCCAACGGGAGATTTCACCCTGGGCATGCTCAGAAGGGTAAAAGCAGGACTTAGTCCCAAAAGCGTCAGCTCGTCGCTGCCCAGCCACAGCAACCCTCAGCACAGAGTGAGACCAAGCAAGAAGCTGGGACCGATGTCTCCGCTGAGCAGGCTCCACTGCGGCAGAAGAAGAATGGGAGACTGCAGCAGAAACGGCCCGAGATTCCCCCTGTGCAGAAGCGGGAACTCGACCCCTAACACATTTGATAACACTCGGACCGAAGGTACATTCGCCTTCACACGCCCTAACACATATTTTAGCTGTCTGCTGAGGCTTACTGTGCATATAGGCAAATCCCTCTCTGATTCCATTATTACTATTACAGTAATCTGTGAATCTGTATTTAATCGTTCCTGTGATATAATTATATAAGTGAAAAAATCAGAAATTTGGCAGCAATTTTGAAATTTAAAAATTTTGAATTCTTATGCCCTTAAATCAGAGAGTTATGTCACACAAAATAATTAACAAATAACATTCCCACATGTCTACACCAGCATAATTTTTGAAACAAACATTTATTCTGTTAAAAAGTTATAAGGGTTAAAAGCAGACCAGCGATTTATAATTTTTCCTAAAAAATTTACAAAACCATTTTTTTATGGACCATCTCACATTTGAAGTGACTTTGAGGGGTCTACATGATAGAAAATACCCCAAAGTGACCCCATTCTAAAAACTGCACCCCTCAAGGTGCTCAAAACCACATTCAATAAGTTTATTAACCCTTCATGTACTTCACATGAATTTTCGGAATGTGGAAAAAAAAGAACATTTAACTTTTTTTTTACAAAAAGTTACTTTAGACCCCAATATTTTTATTTTCACAAGGGTAACAGGAAAAAAGGTCCCCAAAATTTGTAGTGCAATTTCTCTTGAGCAAGAAGATACCCCAAATGTGTACTGTAGGCGCACGGCAGAGCTCGGAAGGGAAGGAGCGTCATTTGATTTTTTGAATGCAATTTTTGCAGGAATAAATAGCGCGCACCATGCCGTGTTTGTAGAGCCCTTGATGTGCCTTAACAGTGAAAATTCCAAGCAACTTACACTATTTTGAAAACTAGACCCCTCAGGGAACTTATGTAGATGTATGGTGAGCACATTGAACCCCCAAGTGCTTCACAGAAGTTTTTAACGTTGAGCCGTGAAAATAAAAAAAATCACATTTTCCCCACAAAAATGTTTTTTTGCCCCAAATTTTACAGTTTCATAAGGGTAACAGGAGAAATTGCACCATACAATTTGTTGTGCAGATACCCCATATAAGGGAGAAAACTACTGTTTAGACGCATGACAGGGCTTGGAAGGGAAGGAGCATCATTTGACTTTTTGAATGCAAAATTTGCTGGAATTATTAGCGGACTAATGCCTATACAGTGGAAACCCCCCAAAAGTGACCTCATTTTGGAAACTGGACCTCTCAAGGAATGTATTTAAATGTGTTGTGAGCACCTTGAGTCCCCAGGTGCGTCACAAAAGTTTATAACGTTCAGCCGTGAAAAAAACAAACATTTTCCCCACAAAAATGTTATTTTAGCCTCAATTTTTTAAATTTTATTTTCACAAGGGGAACAGGAGAAATTGCACTGTAAAATGTGTTGTGCAATTTCTCCTGAATACTTCGATACCTCATATGTTGGGGAATACTACTTTTGAAGCACAGTGCAAAACTCAGAAGGGAAGAGGTGCAATATTGGAGTTCAGATTTTGCTGGAATGGTTTGAGGGTGCCATGTCAAATTGGCAGAGCCCCTGAGGTGGCAGAGCCCCTGAGGTGCCAGAACAACAACAAAAACTCCATCTGTGATTTCATTTTACAAACTACAATCCCGAATGAATTCATCTAGGGGTGCAGTGATCATATTGATACCACATGTGCCTCACAGAATTTTATAACAGCGGATAAGACAGAAACATTTTTTACCACTGAAATGTTGTCTTAGCCCCAAGTTTTTAATTTTTCCAAAGGCTAATGGGAATTTTTTTTTCCATCAAACTGAGGTCCAATACTCTACATGTAATCGGGAAATATTTTTCAGGCACAATGCGATCTCAGAAGGGAAGGAGAGCCAGGTGCTTCACAAAAGTTTATAACGTTCAGCCATGAAAAAAAAAAAAAACATTTTCCCCACAAAAATGTTATTTTAGCCTCAATTTTTTTATTTTATTTTAACAAGGGTAACAGGAGAAATTGCACTGTAAAATGTGTTGTGCAATTTCTCCTGAATACTCCGATACCCCATATGTTGGGGAATACTACTTTTGAAGCACAGTGCAAAACTCAGAAGGGAAGAGGTGCCATATTGGAGTGCAGATTTTACTGTTATGGTTTGCGGGTGTCTTGACCCACTGGGAGAGCCCCTCAGTTGCCAGAACAGCAGAATCCCCTATAAGTGACCCCATTTTACAAAGTACACCTCTCAATGAATTCATCTAAGGGTGCAGTGATCATATTGACACCATGGGTGTGTTACAGAATTTTTACCACCAGAATTTTTGTTTCCGCCCCAGATTTTACATTTTCACACAAGTAGTGAGTAAAAATTGCACCATAATTTGTCCCACAATTTCTACTGAATGTGGCAATAGCCCATATGTGGCTGAACATTACTGCTTAGCCATATGGAAAGATTTGAGAGGGACAGAGCACTATTTGCCTCCGGTAGCGCAGATTTTCCTAGAATATTTTGCGTACTCCATATACAGAGCCCCCTAAGTGCTAGAAGAACAAAATCCCTCCCTCAATTGATCCCACATTGGAAATTATACCCCTTTGGGAATTTATCTATGGGTGTAGTGACGATTTTGACTCCATGGGTGTTTTCCATTAACAAGCAGCAATGAATGTTGCTGAGTGAAAATTGCAAACTGCCAAACTGCCTATTTCTGCATTCAGGACCTGAAATTACATCACGGCTTGCTGTGATTGGTCGCGTCACGGCCACATGGGCGGCACGCAACCAATCACAAGCCGTGACGTAATTTTAAAATGCGCGCGTGTCCTGCCTCCCGTGACGTCACGGCTTGTGATTGGTCGCGTCGCCCATGTGACCGCGACGCGACCAATCACAAGCCGGAACGTAATTTTAAAATCCTGAATGCCTAGAATTAAGCTTCCAGGACCTCAAAATTACGTCACGGCTTGCTGTGATTGGTCGCGTCGCGGCCACATGGGCGGCACGCGACCAATCAGAAGCCGTGACGTCGCGGGAGGCAGGAAACGCGCGCATTTTAAGCAAACAACGCTGCCGGTTCCCTCGGTGAGGTCCAGGCTGCGTCGGAGAGGTGAGTATAGCAATTTTTTTAATTTTAATTCTTTATTTTACACATTAATGTTGTATTTTACACATTAATGTTGTTTCGATACCGATACCCGATACCACAAAAGTATCGGATCTCGGTATCGGAATTCCGATACCCGCAAGTATCGGCCGATACCCGATACTTGCGGTATCAGAATGCTCAACACTAATAGTGACTAGTACGTTATGCCCAGCTCATGCTTTTGGAGACATGCACTTGTAAGTTAGGAGGGCTCTCATCGCTTCAGAATGTCAAATATGTGGATGCTATACAGCTCTGGCAAAAATTAAGAGATCACCACATCAAAACCCTGTCATGGGCAGCCCAATCTCCAGACCTGAACCCCATTGAAAATATCCGGAATGTAATCAAGAGGATGATGGATAGTCACAAGCCATCACACAAAGAAGAACTGCTTAAACTTTTGCTCCAGAAGCACTGTGAAAGACTAGTGGAAAGCATGCCAAGACACATGAAAGCTGTGATTAAAAATCATGGTTATTCCACAAATTATTGATTTCTGAACTCTCCCTGAGTTAAAACATTAGTATTGTTGTTTCTAAAAGATTATGAACTTGTTTTATTTGCATTATTTGAGGTCTGAAAGCACTGGTGTTTTTTAAAAAAATGTTGACTATTTTTCTTTTTCAGAAAAAAAAATACAAAATGTATTGCTTGGAAATTCGGAGACATGTCAGAAGTTTTTAGAATAAAAGAACAATTTACATTTTACTCAAAAATATACCAAAAATCAGACAAACTGAACATTTTTCAGTGGTCTTTGAATTTTTGCCAAAGCTGTATATGGTTTAGATACACTATGGGGCTCAGAAAGAAGGGGGCATTTGGATTTGGGAGTGCAGAATTTGCTTAATTTCTTTTTAGTGTCAAGGAGCCATTTAACTTTTCCAGAGCCTCTGTGCTACCAGTAACTTTAAAGCCCCTATATTTCCATTAACAGATGACGGACCTGAGTCGTGACTTACTTTTTTTGTGGACTGAGTTGAAGCTTTTGTTATGAACATTTTACATAACATTTGGGATCATATTTATCCTGTGCTCTATACTGAGCACTTACATCAGGGTTTCTACCTAAATCTCTGAGTGATGTGATTCAGATGAAACCCCTGAGGGATCTATTCACTGTTATGAGGCAGCAGAGTTACTCTAAACTCCATCTGGCTTCTGTTCAGCGGTGTCCTTCTTTTCAGAAGTGCACAAAACTGTGGCTGACGGTACTTTTATGCAATCCTAAAAAGACGGACACCGCCGATTACAGGTCCTATGGTGCCCACAGTTCCTCCATCTGCCTTATTATAGGGAACCTTCCGGCGTAGTTTCCATCTGAATCATGTATTTCAGAGATTTACATAGAAACCCCGGTATAAGCACTCAGTGCAGAGCGCAGGATAAGTGTGCACCGAGCCTTACTGAGATCTTTGGGAGGCAGAAGGAAGAAATCAACAGCAGTTGAAGAACAGGTTTTATTTTTTAAACTGTTTCTCGTGTGGTATAAGTGATATGGCGACTTTATTCTTCAAGTCGGTGCAATTACAGCAATACCAGATTTATATAGTTTTTATGTTTGTCTGCTGTCACACACAGAAAAATGCTTTTTATTGCAAAAACTAGTTTTTGCATCACCATATTTTGAGAGCTATACTTTTCCATATTTTGGCACACAGAGTCATGTGAGGCCTTGTTTTTGTGGAACGAGTTGACTTTTTAATGGTACCATTTCTATTTCAATTTTTGGGAGGCAGAATGAACAAATAACAGCAATTCCTTCTTTATTGTGTGTTCAGCGTCTGGTGAAATTGATAAGGCAGTTATATTCTTCAATATGATCACAGTGATTCCCCTTTTATTTTATTTATGTTTTGGCCCTTTCACATAATAAAAAGTATTTTATTGAAAAAATAACTATTTTTGCATTGCTTTATACTGAGAGCTATAATTTTTTAAATTTTTCTGCTGATGGAGCTCTATAGTGGCTGTTTTTTGTGGGACAAGATGCTGTTTTCAGAGGTACCATTTTTATTTATATTTGTCTTTTTGATTGCGTTTTATTCCACTTTTTGTTCAGTGGTATGATGATAATGCATTGTTTTTTGCCTTGTTTTTTATCTTTTTTAATGTTGTTCACTAAAGGAGTTAATGAGTGGGACAGTTTTATAGGTCGGGTCATTCTGGACATGGCAATGCAAAATATGTGTACTTTTATTGTTTATTTTTTTCTAAAAATATTTATTCATGGGTATGATATATTTTGATTTTTTATTATTGTTATTTTTTACATATTTACAATTTTTTAAAAACTTATTTGAACTTTTTTAAAACTTTTTTACTTTGTTCTTCTATGGGACTTTCATTTTTGCAGCAGCATTTTTTTTATCATGCTCTGAGCATTATTAAGCAACTTTGCTAGCTCTGGTGACCAGGATGTTGACATCAGGTCACTATGGCAATGATCGGGACCCCGCGTTGACATTGCGAAGTTTCTGATCCAAGAGCAGAAGGGCTCTCTTCTCTGTGCTTTCTTCCGAAAATGCTGTGATCCAGTTCGATTGCAGAATTTCGGGGGTTAAAGTGCTCCTGGCACTGAGTGTCAGAATCAGCTGACACTCGACGGCAATCATGTGCGCACAGCCTCTTTGTGCGCAAAATCGCTGGGACGTAGTCAATACGTCCTAGGTTAATAAGCACCAGGTAACAGGACTTATGAATATGTCTCAGGTGGGAAAGAGTTTAAAAATGTTTGTTGGATTGTGATATCTGTATTAAAGCGAACCGTTCAGCAGGAATTTTCTAAGTAAATTTCAGGCATTGTCAACAGAACAGAAGAGAAGCCGCTGCTCGGTCAACACAAAGTCAGCAAAAGCATCAGATTCACCGCAGGAGCGGTCAGTGACCACTCTGTGCCACGAGAGATTGGTGCTGGGCACAATCGGCAGGTAGGTAGCAACATCCTACCTGCTAGTTGTTAGGCCCATAGTAAAAGAAAGAAATAATCTCACATAACCCCTTTAAGCTGAATGAAGCTGAGATGGGCATGTTCGGCACCCCAGGGTCCTAGTCATCGCAGTGGTATTGCTTTCCTCTCGGGGAGAGTGATACTGCGTTTGGAGGCAAAGAAGGATAAGTGCATCCAGGTATCACAAACATGCAACACATTTCCACTCCAGGCTACCAGGGGGAGCTTCTGCTCCTATTTATTAGGTCACTCCCCATATATATATAACTGAGGGTCAAAGGAGCTGTGCATGCCCTCAGATCTGCAGCTCCCAGAAAGAGACATTCAGAAGGCAGAACTGTATTGCAGCAAGCGTGAAGGAAGTCAGATCAAAGGAGAGGATACCAGAAGGGGACCAGCCCTACACAGGATGCCTCCTTCTGAGGCACAGAAGCCCGGTAGCCGGAACACCGAGGGAGTAAGAACCTTTATGCTTTGCTCCAGAGACCGGCAGGACAGCTAATTGCAGGTTACCTACCTGCACCAATACCCAGGAGGCTGTTATGATCCGGTGGTAGGATCACAAAACTGACCTGATAGGTAAACCTGAATTGTAGGACAAGCTCCGGGAATGTGGGAACTATACCGACCGCAATCTTGATCCTATCCACACACACTAAAGGCAGCCGTGGAGTGTTACCTAAAAACCTAGACGCCTCTTCACAGCCTAAGAAACTGGCTACCCCTAGAGAGAAAGCAAAGCCTTACTTGCCTCAGAGAAATAACCCCAAAGTTTAGACAGCCCCCCACAAATAATAACGGTGAGTTAAGGGGAAAATACAAACGTAGGAATGAAAAACAGGTTTAAGCAAATGAGGCCCGCTAACACTAAATAGTCAGAAGAAAGCATGGGATCTGTGCGGTCGGTACAAAAACTATCAAAAACTATCCACGCAGAAAGTACAAGAACCCCCGCACCGACTCACGATGTGAGGGGCGCACTCTGCACCCCAGAGCTACCAGCAAGCGAAATATCACATATAAGCAAGCTGGACTGAACACATCATATACTGAGAAACATATTCAAGGAAACAATGAGCAAAAAGAACTAGCAAGACTTAGCTTCTCAGAAAGAGACAGGTCACCAGGGAGATCCAGGAGAGGTCAGAACCAGTACTGAATACAACGTCAGCAGGCAACAAGTAAAGGTCCAGGTGGAGTTAAATAGGAGCCAGCATAGCAGGAAATGAGGCAGCTGAGCCCAGCTCCAGACCCGCAGTATCGCTAAAGGCCACCAGAGGGAGCCCAGACGGAATTCACAACAGTACCCCCCCCTTGAGGAGGGGTCACCGAACCCTCACCAGAGCCCCCAGGCCGATCAGGACGAGCCGAATGAAAGGCACGAACCAAATCGGCCGCATGGACATCAGAGGCGACAACCCAGGAATTATCCTCCTGACCATAGCCCTTCCACTTAACCAAGTACTGAAGCTTTCGTCTTGAAACACGAGAATCCAAGATCTTCTCCACCACATACTCCAATGCTCCCTCGACCAAGACCGGAGCAGGAGGATCAACAGAAGGAACCACAGGCACCACATATCTCCGCAACAATGACCTATGGAACACATTGTGAATGGCAAATGATGCTGGGAGGTCCAAACGAAATGACACAGGGTTGAGGATTTCCAAAATCTTATAAGGACCAATGAAACGAGGCTTGAACTTAGGAGAGGAAACCTTCATCGGAACATAACGAGAAGACAACCATACCAAATCCCCCACACGAAGTCGGGGACCCACACAGCGCCGGCGGTTAGCAAAGCGCTGAGCCTTCACTTGTGACAACGTCAAATTGTCCACCACGTGGTTCCAAATCTGCTGCAACCTATCCACCACAAGAAGACAGTCAGAAGGCTCAACCTGACCTGAGGAAAAACGAGGATGAAAACCAGATTTTCAAAAAAAAGGCGAAACCAAAGTAGCAGAACTAGCCCGATTATTGAGAGCGAACTCAGCCAATGGCAAAAAAGTCACCCAATCATCCTGATCAGCAGAAACAAAACATCTCAGATAAGTCTCCAAATTCTGATTAGTTCGTTCGGTTTGGCAATTCGTCTGAGGATGGAAGGCCGATGAAAAAGATAATTCAATGCCCATCTTAGCACAAAAGGACCGCCAAAATCTGGACACAAACTGGGATCCTCTGTCAGACACAATATTCTCAGGAATACCATGCAAACGAACCACATTCTGAAAAAACAGTGGAACCAAATCGGAGGAGGAAGGCAGCTTAGGCAAGGGCACCAAATGGACCATTTTAGAAAAACGATCACAAACCACCCAGATAACAGACATCTTCTGAGAGATTGGAAGATCCGAAATAAAATCCATGGAAATATGCGTCCAGGGCCTCTTCGGGACAGGCAAAGGCAAAAGCAATCCACTGGCATAAGAACAGCAAGGCTTGGCCCGAGCACAAATCCCACAGGACTGCACAAAGGAACGCACATCCCGCGACAAGGAAGGCCACCAAAAGGACCTAGCCACCAAATCCCTGGTACCAAAAATCCCAGGGTGACCCACCAACACCGAAGAATGAACCTCGGAAATGATTCTACTGGTCCATCTATCCGGGACAAACAGTCTCTCCGGTGGACAACGATCAGGTCTATTGGCCTGAAATTCCTGCAGTACCCGTCGTAAATCAGGAGAGATGGCAGACAAAATCATCCCTTCTTTGAGGACACCAGCCGGTTCAGAAACTCCCGGAGAGTCAGGCACAAAGCTCCTAGAAAGAGCATCAGCCTTCACGTTCTTCGAACCCGGAAGGTATGAAACCACGAAATCGAAACGGGAGAAAAACAGCGACCATCGAGCCTGTCTAGGATTTAGCCGCTTAGCAGACTCGAGATAAGTCAAATTCTTGTGATCCGTCAAGACCACCACACGATGTTTGGCTCCCTCAAGCCAATGTCGCCACTCCTCAAATGCCCACTTCATTGCCAATAACTCCCGATTACCAACATCATAATTCCGCTCGGCAGGCGAAAACTTTCTTGAAAAGAAAGCACATGGCCTCATCACAGAGCCATCAGAGCTTCTCTGTGACAAGACAGCCCCTGCTCCAATCTCGGAAGCATCAACCTCGACCTGGAAGGGCAGAGAGACATCCGGCTGACGCAAGACAGGAGCCGAAGAGAACCGACGTTTGAGCTCCTGAAAGGCCTCCACGGCCGCAGGAGACCAATTCGTCACATCAGAACCCTTCTTGGTCAAATCCGTCAAAGGCTTAACCATACTGGAAAAATTAGTGATGAAGCGACGGTAAAAATTAGCAAAACCCAAGAACTTCTGAAGACTCTTTACCGATGTAGGTTGAGTCCAGTCATAAATAGCCTGGACCTTGACTGGATCCATCTCAATGGTAGAAGGAGAAAAAATAAAGCCCAAAAAGGAAACCTTCTGTACTCCGAAGAGACATTTAGAGCCCTTCACAAACAAGGCATTGGCTCGCAGGACCTGAAATACCATCCTGACCTGCTTCACATGAGATTCCCAATCATCAGAAAAGACCAAAATATCATCCAGGTACACAATCATAAACCTATCCAGATACTCTCGGAAGACGTCGTGCATGAAGGACTGGAACACAGAAGGGGCATTAGAAAGCCCAAAAGGCATCACCAAGTACTCAAAATGGCCTTCGGGCATATTAAATGCTGTTTTCCATTCATCGCCCTGCTTTATACGCACAAGATTATACGCTCCACGAAGATCTATCTTGGTGAACCAACTGGCCCCCCTAATCCGAGCAAACAGATCGGACAACAGTGGCAAAGGATACTGAAATTTGACCGTGATGTTATTTAGAAGGCGATAATCTATACAGAGTCTCAGAGAACCATCCTTCTTGGCCAGAAAAAAGAACCCCGCACCCAAAGGGGACGAGGACGGGCGAATATGCCACTTCTCCAAAGACTCCTTGATATAACTCCGCATAGCGGCATGTTCTGGTACAGACAAATTAAAAAGTCGTCCCTTAGGGAACTTACTACCAGGAATCAAATTTATGGCGCAATCACAATCCCTATGAGGGGGTAGGGCACTGGACTTGGGCTCATCAAATACATCCTGGTAGTCCGACAAAAATTCAGGGACTTCAGAAGGAGTAGAAGAAGCAACTGACACCAAAGGAGCATCGCCACGAATTCCCTGGCAACCCCAACTTGACACAGACATTGCTTTCCAATCCAGGACTGGATTATGAGCCTGCAGCCATGGCAGACCTAACACGACAACATCGTGCAAATTATGTAACACAAGAAAGCGAATCACCTCCTGATGTGCAGGAGTCATGCACATGGTCACTTGAGCCCAGTACTGAGGTTTATTCTTGGCCAATGGCGTGGCATCAATTCCCTTTAGTGGAATAGGGAATTGCAAAGGCTCCAAGATAAAACCACAGCGCCTGGCAAAAGACAAATCCATCAAATTCAGGGCAGCACCTGAATCCACAAAAGCCATAACTGAGTAGGATGACAGAGAGCAAATCAAAGTAACAGACAAAATGAATTTAGGCTGTACAGTACCAATGGTGACAGACTTAGCGAAGTTTTTTGTGCGCTTAGAACAATCTGAGATAACATGAGCAGAATCACCACAGTAAAAGCACAACCCATTCTGACGTCTGTGATTTTGCCGTTCAATTCTGGTCAGAATCCTGTCACATTGCATAGACTCAGGCTTCTGCTCAGAAAACACCTCCAGATGGTGCACTGGTTTGCGCTCCCGCAAACGCCGATCAATCTGAATGGCCAAAGACATTGACTCATTCAGACCCGCAGGCGTGGGAAACCCCACCATAACATCCTTAATGGCTTCAGAAAGACCCTTTCTGAAAATCGCCGCCAGGGCACACTCATTCCATTGAGTGAGCACAGACCATTTCCTAAACTTCTGACAGTAAACCTCTGCTTCATCCAGACCCTGGGAGAGAGCCAGCAAAACCTTTTCTGCTTGGTCTACCAGATTAGGTTCCTCATAAAGCACTCCAAGCGCCAGAAAAAACGCATCCACATTTTGCAATGCAGGATCTCCTGGCGCCAGAGAGAATGCCCAATCTTGAGGGTCACCACGCAACAAAGAAATAATAATTTTAACTTGCTGAACCGGATCACCAGAGGAACGAGGTCTCAGAGAAAGGAACAATTTGCAATTATTTTTAAAGTTCAAAAACCTAGATCTGTCTCCGGAGAACAGCTCAGGAATAGGTATCTTAGGCTCTGACATAGGACTGTGAACTACATAATCCTGAATGCCTTGTACCCTAGCAGTGAGATGATCCACACTAGAAGACAGACTCTGAAGGTCCATAGCTGCAGCTGAATTCTGAACCACCCAGAGATTAAGGGGAGGAGAGAGGCTAGACACACTGCAGAGGAAAAAAAAAATGAACTCAGGATTTCTCTTATCCCTCTTTTGCGATGCATTAACTCTTTACGGGCCTGCTGTACTGTTATGATCCGGTGGTAGGATCACAAAACTGACCTGATAGGTAAACCTGAATTGTAGGACAAGCTCCGGGAATGTGGGAACTATACCAACCGCAATCCTGATCCTATCCACACACACTAAAGGCAGCCGTGGAGCGTTACCTAAAAACCTAGACGCCTCTTCACAGCCTAAGAAACTGGCTACCCCTAGAGAGAAAGCAAAGCCTCACTTGCCTCAGAGAAATAACCCCAAAGTTTAGACAGCCCCCCACAAATAATAACGGTGAGTTAAGGGGAAAATACAAACGTAGGAATGAAAAACAGGTTTAAGCAAATGAGGCCCGCTAACACTAAATAGTCAGAAGAAAGCAAGGGATCTGTGCGGTCGGTACAAAAACTATCAAAAACTATCCACGCAGAAAGTACAAGAACCCCCACACCGACTCACGATGTGAGGGGTGCACTCTGCACCCCAGAGCTACCAGCAAGCGAAATATCACATATAAGCAAGCTGGACTGAACACATCATATACTGAGAAACATATTCAAGGAAACAATGAGCAAAAAGAAGTAGCAAGACTTAGCTTCTCAGAAAGAGACAGGTCACCAGGGAGATCCAGGAGAGGTCAGAACCAGTACTGAATACAACGACAGCAGGCAACAAGTAAAGGTCCAGGTGGAGTTAAATAGGAACCAGCATAGCAGGAAATGAGGCAGCTGAGCCCAGCTCCAGACCCGCAGTATCGCTAAAGGCCACCAGAGGGAGCCCACACGGAATTCACAACAGGAGGCACGGTGGCACCCTTAGAGGCCAGGGCGCGCTAGAGTCCCTATAAACAGCCTCAAGCCACCAGTCATACGGGTTTGTCCTATCCTATATGGGGGACAGAGAGAGAAACACCACATCTGTGAGACCCTTATGTGAAGCCATAGGCAGTAAGGGACTACACCACTACAGCGCAAAGGAAGGTTATTGATTTCCACCTGGACAAGGGGACTCTGGACTTGCCTCCAAACCGGCCGGACTCTGACTGCCCTGTGATCTGGTGCCCTGGACTGTGGATGCTGAAGTCTTCAGTAAAGGTAAAGAGACTGCATGCTTGTGTCCTCGTTCTTCTCTGCGCCTCTCATCATCCACCATCTACACACTGGGAAGCCCTGGGGATATACTTCACCTGTGGGAAGGTATACCATCTAGCTGCCATAACATCACCCCAGCGGACCCCTTAAAGCAGCGTCGGTCACCCTGACCGAATACCACAGGTGGCGTCACGAACACAAACTTTATCCCTTTAAAGACCTTTCCCTTTTACACGGATGTCCCAGGGCCACGGACTGGGTCAGCCACCGTGACATCCCCCTGTGAACTGAAGGACCCGGTACCGAGTACCCCACGGCCCTTGGGGGGCGATCCACATGATTAACCACAGCTCTAATCACATCGATAGACTCAGACCTCCTGCAATTGTAAAACATTTTCTATACCTTAGATGATGGATAGCTTCCAAACTTGGTACGACCCTTTATGCTAATGCTTGCTACATCTGTCCATTCTCTTTAGAGAGCTCTCCTATTGGAAGTAATGGTGTGGAAAGCATTTAGTTTTACAACAGCTTTTTATTCTGCACTATAGGAGAGAAAAGAAAACATTTTGGGGATTCTGTCACAACACAACAAAAACAGCTATATGTCAGCGCGTCTCCCGAGTCTTGCACAATAAAAGTCTAGGCAGCCGAGTGAGAAAACCAGCGGAGACTAATCCCATCTGTGTGTGCTGCCATAGTTTAGGGTACAAAGGCTGATACAATGTCACACTAAGAAGTGCTGCATTTGGTAACACTCCGCACACTCACTGGGGTTGGCTCACGGTTGGATGTGGGTTTCTGTTACACTACACACTGTAATCTTTCCTCCTGGGAAGATAGACTTTCACTGTGTTAATCTATGTCAGGCTTATTGTGTGCCAGTGATCAGACAGGTTTGTTTTACAGCTTGTGTAGTGCGGCCGCTCCAGATAAAGTTCTCCTGATTATTGTGCCGGTCTGATGTGTTTTTGTTTGGGTTATAATACAGTACAAATAGATGACAACATGACTTCCTCCCGGACATCCGAGAACACAGCGAGCAGCTACAGCATTGTGTATCGCTTGATTTCGCAGCATTACACTAACCTTTGCTTTTCCCTGAAAACTACAGAGAGGTTATGCTCACATGCAGCATTTTTGCTGCTGACTTTTTTATTCCAAAAACCAGAGTGTTGGCAGGAAAATGCTGTGTACATTATAAACATTTTTTGTGAAATTTTACTTACTCAACAGCATAAAGAAAGCGAGGAAGAAAAACGCTGCATGTGAATGAGAATTTAGAAATCTCATTTACTTTATTGGTATTGCTAAATGCAATGTATTTTGTCTCATACAAAAAAATACACAAAGAAAAATGCTGCAAGAATATCACATATGAACTTACCTTAGGGTATTTTTTGTAGTTTCTGGACACAACAAAAAAATACACAAAGAAAAATGCTGCAAGAATATCACATATGAACATACCCTAAGGTGTTTTTTTAGTTTCTGGACACAAAAGAAATAGACCGCAATGCATGCTGCCTGGCCACAGCGGTTCTGGTGGGGATTTCTAGTAGGACAAGGACAGGACTGGGAAGCAGAGACCCTGTGAGCACCAGAATGGATCCGGGGGGAGACAGCTGAGAGTATAATTTGCGAGGGAGTAATGGTAGAACCATGTGTGGAAATGTCAATATTGGGTATAAGATGCTAGGTTATTGGGGGGGAGGAAACACAAGGAATTCAGTTTTTGACTGATTCATCTTTAGATAGAGTGAGGACATAATGTTAGAGCCAGTCACTGGTATTTTGTAGTAATGCAGGAGTGATGTCAGGAGACGATGTGTATAATTGGGTATCATCAAAATAGAGATGGGACTGGAAACCAAATCTACTGATTCTTTGTCCAATAGGGCAGTGTAGAAGGGGAAGAGGAGGTGACCTAAAACTAAGCCCTGAGGAAACCCGATAGTAAGGAGGAGAGGAAGAGGAGCCAGAAAAAGATATAGTGAAGGAGCGGTCAGAGAGGTAGGAGGAGAACCAGGAGACAACAGTGTGCTTGAGCCCGATAGAGCAGAGCATAGTGAGGAGGAGCAGGTGATCCACAGTGTCAAATGCTGCAGAGAGATCCAGGAGAAGCAGCATGGAGTAGTGACCATTAGATTTACCTTATATACTCGAGTATAAGCCGACCCGAGTATAAGCCAAGGCACCTAATTTTGCCACGTAAAACTGGGTACGTTTATTGACTTGAGTATAAGCTGGGTATGCATTGTCCCCTCATCCCTGTCCTGCTATGCACAGCTCCCCATCCTGTCCTGGTATGTGTGGCTCCCCCTGTTGTATGCATGGATTTCCCGGTCCCATCGTTCTATGCATGGTCCCATCGCTGTTTTTCATGGCTCCCCCGGTCCCATCGCTGTATGCATGACTCTCCTGGTCCCATCGCTGTATACATGGCTCCCCCGCTCCCTTCGCTGTATGCATGACTCCTCCGGTCCCATCGCTGTATGCATGGCTACCCCGGTCCCATCACTGTATGCATGACTCCCCTGCCCCATCCCATCATTGTATGCATGGCTCACCCCCTCCCCATCCTACTCACCCTCCTCTCGCCATCGCTGCGCCTCCATTGTCTTGGCGCGGCAGCTCTTTCTGTGTTGAGCGGTCACGTGGTACTGCTCATTAAGGTAATGAATATGCGCTCCACACCTATGGGAGTGGAGATGCATGCATATTCATTACCTTAATGAGTGGTACCACGTAACCACTCAGCACAAAAAGAGCTGCCGGCGCTGAGACCATCGGAGATGTAGCAACGGCGCCAGGAGGGTGAGTATGATGTCTTCACAGCCACCAACTCCTGCCGCTTATCCGCCGCTCCCCATCCCCTGCCGGCTTCCTGGACAATGACTCGTGTATAAGCCGAGGGGGGTGTTTTCAGCTTAAAAAAGTGCTGAAAATCTCGGCTTATACACAAGTATATACGGTAGCTGTTAGTAGATCTTTAAAAGCTTTAGTGAGGGAAGTTTCAGGAAAGTGTAAGGAGCGTAAACCAGATTATAGAGGGTCTAAAGGAGAGTGACCTGAGAGATAAGCATTTGATCCTTATGATTCAGGGCCCTGGTGCGATTGCAACCCCTGAGCCTACTGTAGTTAGGACCCTGGTTATGACCCAGTTGTCCAGCCATCATAACTTACCTCTTATTAAAAGTCACTTAGAGTCTTATGTTGCCCATTTTTCCTGCTTGCAACATGTCAACTTTAATAATGGATTGTTCATGCTGCCTGATATATCTCACCCTTTGACAGGTGCCAATATAATAACATAACTTATAGTGCTCACTGCATGTTTTAGTAGTTTTATTGTTATGGCTGATTGGTGTACTTAACTGCGACTGTCTGAATTTTCTACAGGCTTTCATCGTGTATCACTGCCAACACTGCTGGGTGCTGTTACCAACCTACTTTCCAGCTCATTAACCTCTGATAGCTGTCTGGACATATGATCTGAATATTAAATGTTTGTACTGGCAACAATATACCGCACATGAGACTATATATTCCATACATAGTCACTGGTCGGGTCAATGTCTTGGAATTTGTTTGAGCTGTTGTAAATGTTCTATTTACAATTCTTGGCTGTACAATAGAAAATGACACTTATAGACATACATTAAGACCAACAGTTTTGCTCCCTGACATAAAAAATGATAGTTAAATCCTTGTGTAGTGATGTAATTACGCAGTAATATGAGAGGGCTTGCAGTAAAGCAGACAATAGACATGAGATAAAAATTACCCATCCTGCTGGACTTCTGGTCAGAAGCCGCCCACCAATGCTATAAGCTACGCAGAGTCAATGTATGCAGTCACAGCGCATAATCGGAAGTGCAGAAAACTTGCCATGAAGCTGGCACGTGTACACCCGGCTTCAGAGAATGAACGCAGTGAGGGAAAGAAGACACGGGCATGCTCTAGGTAAGTATAGTACTAGCAATGACGATGGGGCTAGTAAATCATGTTATCACTCAAACAGGGGCGTAATAACATCTAAGTGGGACGACTAGTCTGGGAACACTAATGCCCCATTGACTAGTCAAAGCCCTCTTTTACATATCATAAGTGGACTTTAGAAATACAAGTAGCAGGTTTATGCACAATTGCACCTGCAGTCTCAATTACCAGTTTGCTGCCTTGTAATGGTATTTTAGCATCTGCTATCTGTTCAGGAAGTATACAGCCACAGTGTAAGATGCAGACCCAGAGCCCTAGTTGTGGCTGTGCTTAACTGGTTACATGTGCCCTGGCTCCCAATTGCATGCAAACAATGTCCCCCTTGCAGCATACCTTTTGCTTCGCCCTCTGCACCATCTGGGTCCCATTAGGCGTCTGAAGTTCCGCTGCTTCCGTAGTACAATAAAAGACAGAGTCCTTTTCAAACTTAAAATGATGAACTTTACTCTTGGTGTGTCGCAGCACATTCTTGTCAGTTACATCATCAGCAATAGGTTTCAAGCAGTACAAGTTCTCCGCTCACCTTACGCTTTATCCTACGTCCTGCAGTACATTACAGGGACATACCGCCTCTTGCGATAATGCATCGTCCTTCCTGTTCGAGCTCAATACACCTGAGTATTCCTCCGTCCGTTTTGCCCCTGTACGAAAGGCATCAGCCCAAGCAATGATCTGCCACATGGTGAGCGACCTGTGTCCCTGTAATGGTTAAGGATCACTTCTTGAACTCTTGTTCTGAACTGTGGAAACGCTGCTGCCTCAGCTGTGCTCTTTGTCCATCTGGACTCTGAATGGCTAGGTGTATGGCTTGAATGTTGCGGAGCAACATCAGCCCATCTTACACAAACACACTGCACAAAAAAACTTCAAACATTTCAAAAAACTACTTGCTTTTTATCTTGTTACTCCTACTGATTTCAGGGGACATATCCCCCAACCCCGGTCCCCCATCCCTCAACCGCTACACTGCCTCATATCAAAACCATACTAACCTTATTAATATTACTTGCACCCCCTCATCTCTCCCTTTCAATTGTGCCCTTTGGAATCCACGGTCTGTATGTAACAAGCTTCCTTTCCTGCACAACTACTTTCTGAACAACTCTCTGAATCTATTGGCCCTCACTGAAACCTGGATCCAGGACTCTGACACTGTCTCCCCTGCTGCCATTTCCCATGGTGGCTTACAATTCTCCCATTCCCCAAGACCCACAAACAGACCTGGTGGTGGAGTCGGCATACTCTTGTCCCACCAATGCACGTTCCAGGTTATATGTTATGACCTGGTGGTTAAGGAGCAACACTGATATGACCTGGTGGTTAAAGAGCAACATGGGACAAGCTCTGAGGAGGTGGTATCTTTACTGACCGCAGTTCCTAATCCTAACACCAACACTAGAAATAGCCGTGGAGTGTTCCTGTCTCTCCCTAGACACCTCATCACAGCCTGAGAACTAACTACCCCTAAAGATGGAAACAGAAAGCTATCTTGCCTCAGAGAAATTCCCAAAAGGAAAGATAGCCCCCACAAATATTGACTGTGAGTGAAGAGGGAAATAACATACACAAAAATGAAAACAGATTTTAGCAAAGGAGGCCAATACTAATCTAAATAGACAGAATAGGAAAGGATACTGTGCGGTCAGTATTAAAAACTAAAAATCCACGCAGAGTTTACAAAAATGATCTCCACACCGACTCACGGTGTGGAGGGCAAATCTGCTTCCCCAGAGCTTCCAGCTAGCCTGAATATATCATAATGACAAGCTGGACAAAAGGAAACATAACATGAGCTGAGCAATAAAGTCCAAAGCAAATGGACAACAAAGAACTAGCAAAAACTTATCTTTTGCTGAAATGGACAGGCCATCAGAGAAATCCAAGGAGAGATCTGAATCTCAAACCAGAAACATTGACAGCTGGCATGAACTGAAGACCAGAGCCAGGTTAAATAGCAAAGCCAGGAGAGACGATCAGTGAAAGCAGCTGCTACAGCTAAACTCAAGCAGCAGCAGTTCAGCAGCAGTTCCACTCGAAACCACCAGAGGGAGCCCAAGGGCAGAACTCACAAAAGTACCATTCACAACCACAGGAGGGAGCCCAAGGACGGAATTCACAACAGTACCCCCCCTTGAGGAGGGGTCACCGAACCCTCACCAGAGCCCCCAGGCCGATCAGGACGAGCCAAGTGAAAAGCACGAACCAAAACGGCAGCATGGACATCGGAGGCAACAACCCAAGAATTATCCTCCTGGCCATAACCCTTCCACTTGACCAGATACTGAAGCTTCCGCCTCGAAAAACGAGAATCCAAAATCTTTTCCACCACATATTCCAACTCCCCCTCAACCAACACCGGAGCAGGAGGATCAACGGAGGGAACCATGGGCACCACATATCTCCGCAACAAAGATCTATGAAAAACGTTATGAATGGAAAAAGAAGCTGGAAGGGCCAAACGAAAAGACAGCGGATTGATAATTTCAGAAATCTTATAAGGACCAATAAAGCGAGGCTTGAACTTAGGGGAAGAAACCTTCAGAACCTTCATAGGAACATGACGAGAAGACAACCAGACCAAATCCCCAACACGAAGCCGGGGACCAACACACCGACGACGGTAAGCAAAACGTTGAGCCTTTTCCTGAGACAACATTAAATTGTCCACCACATGAGTCCAAATCTGCTGTAACCTGTCCACCACAGAATCCACACCAGGACAGTCAGAAGGCTCAACCTGCCCTGAAGAAAAACGAGGATGAAAACCAAAGTTACAAAAGAAAGGCGAAACCAAGGTAGCCGAACTAGCCCGATTATTAAGGGCAAACTCGGCCAACGGCAAGAAGGTCACCCAATCATCCTGATCAGCAGACACAAAGCATCTCAAATAGGTTTCCAAGGTCTGATTGGTTCGCTCCGTTTGGCCATTTGTCTGAGGATAGAATGCTGAAGAAAAAGACAAATCAATGCCCATTCTAGCACTAAAGGACCGCCAAAACCTAGAAACAAACTGGGAACCTCTGTCAGACACAATATTCTCCGGAATGCCATGCAAACGAACCACATGCTGAAAAAATAATGGAACCAAATCAGAGGAGGAAGGCAACTTAGGCAAAGGTACCAAATGGACCATCTTAGAAAACCGGTCACAAACCACCCACATGACAGACATCTTCTGGGAAACAGGAAGATCAGAAATAAAATCCATGGAAATATGCGTCCAGGGCCTCTCAGGGACCGGCAAAGGCAAAAGCAACCCACTAGCACGGGAACAGCAAGGCTTGGCCCGGGCACAAGTCCCACAGGACTGCACAAAAGAACGCACATCCCGCGACAAGGAAGGCCACCAAAAGGACCTAGCAACCAACTCTCTGGTACCAAAAATCCCAGGATAACCAGCCAATACTGAACAATGAACCTCAGAAATTACCTTACTAGTCCATCTATCAGGAACAAACAGTTTCCCCACTGGACAGCGGTCAGGTTTATCAGCCTGAAACTCCCGAAGCACCTGCCGTAAATCAGGAGAGATGGCAGAAAGAATCACCCCCTCCTTGAGAATACCAGTAGGCTCAAGGACTCCCAGAGAATCAGGCAAAAAACTCCTATAAAGGGCACATTCTTAGATCCCGGAAGATACGAGACCACAAAATCAAAACGGGAGAAAAACAGAGACCATCGAGCTTGTCTAGGATTCAACCGCTTGGCAGACTCAAGGTAAATCAGATTCTTATGATCGGTCAAGACCACAACGCGATGCTTGGCTCACTCAAGCCACTGTCGCCACTCCTCAAATGCCCACTTCATAGCCTACAACTCCCGATTGCCGACATCATAATTATGCTCAGCAGGCAAAAACTTTCTGGAGAAGAAAGCACACGGTTTCATCAAAGAGCCATCAGAACTTCTCTGAGACAAAACGGCCCCTGCCCCAATCTCAGAAGCGTCAACCTCAACCTGAAAAGGGAGCAAAACATCTGGCTGATGCAACACAGGGGCAGAAGTAAAACGACGTTTAAGCTCCTGAAAGGCCTCAACAGCCGCAGAGGACCAATTCATCACATCAGCGCCTTTCTTCGTCAAATCGGTCAGAGGCTTAACCACACTGGAAAAATTAGCAATGAAGCGGTGATAAAAATTAGCAAAGCCCAAAAATTTCTGAAGGCTCTTCACAGATGTGGGTTGAGTCCAATCATGAATGGCCTGGACCTTAACAGGGTCCATCTCAATAGCCGAGGGAGAAAAAATGAAACCCAAAAACGAAACCTTCTGAACTCCAAAGAGGCACTTAGACCCCTTCACAAAAACGCATTAGCACGAAGGATCTGAAATACCATCCTGACCTGCTTCACATGAGACTCCCAATCATCGGAAAAAACCAAAATATCATCCAAATATACAATCATGAATTTATCCAGATAATTCCGGAAGATATCATGCATAAAGGACTGAAACACAGATGGAGCATTAGAGAGCCCGAATGGCATCACAAGGTATTCAAAATGGCCTTCAGGCGTATTAAATGCTGTTTTCCATTCATCACCCTGTTTAATACGAACAAGATTATATGCCCCTCGAAGGTCAATCTTGGTAAACCAACTAGCCCCCTTAATCCGAGCAAACAAATCAGAAAGCAAAGGTAAAGGGTACTGGAATTTGACCGTGATCTTATTGAGAAGGCGATAATCTATACAGGGCCTCAAGGAGCCATCCTTCTTGGCAACAAAAAAGAACCCCGCTCCCAACGGTGACGAAGACGGGCGAATATGCCCCTTCTCCAAAGACTCCTTCACATAACTCCGCATAGCGGCATGCTCTGGCACAGACAGATTGAAAAGTCGACCCTTAGGGAACTTACAGCCAGGAATTAAGTTAATAGCACAATCGCAGTCCCTATGAGGAGGAAGGGAACTGGACTTGGGCTCACCAAATATATCCTGGAAATCTGACAAAAACTCAGGAACTTCAGAAGAGGGGGATAGGGTTGAGCGAAACGGATCGGTCATTTTCATAAGTCGCCGACTTTTGGCAAAGTCGGCGTCTCATGAAACCCGACCCGATCCCTGTGTGGGGTCAGCCATGCGGTACGCGATCTTGGCGCCAAAGTCGCGTTTCGTATGACGCGTTTAGCGCCATTTTTTCAGCCAATGAAGGAGTGTGGGCAGAGTGATGACATAGGGGTTAGGGGCGTGAAAGGCTATCATCATTTTACTGCTTGTGCGCAGTAGGGATTCGCAATGTGTAACACGAGATTTTCTGTGCTGGGACGGAGGGGAGAGAGAGAGAGAGAGAGAGAGAGAGAAAAAAAAATATTCCCCATTGACGTGCATAGGGTTTCGTGTTCCGGCCGATCCTCGACTTTTTGCAGTAATCGGCCGATTTCGCCCGACTCAACTTTTCAAAAAGTCGGGTTTTGCGAAACATGACTCGACCCTAAAAAAGTCAAAGTCGCTCAACCCTAGAGGGGGAAGAGGAAATTGACATCAAAGGAACGTCACTATGTATCCCTTGACAACCCCAACTAGTCACAGACATAGATTTCCAATCCAGCACTGGATTATGTACCTGTAACCATGGAAAACCCAGCACAACAACATCATGCATATTATGCAACACCAAAAAACGAATATTTTCCTGACGTGCTGGAGCCATGTACATGGTCAACTGTGTCCAGTACTGAGGTTTATTCTTGGCCAATGGCGTAGCATCAATCCCCCTCAAGGGAATAGGGCTCCGCAAAGGCTCCAAGGAAAAACCACAGCATTTGGCAAATTCCAAGTCCATTAAGTTCAGGGCAGCGCCTGAATCCACAAATGCCATAACAGAAAAGGACGACAATGAGCAAATCAGGGTAACAGACAAGAGAAATTTAGGCTGTACAGTACTAATGGTAACAGACCTAGTGACCCTCTTAGTACGCTTAGGACAATCAGAAATAGCATGAGTAGAGTCACCACAGTAAAAACACAGCCCATTCTGATGTCTGAATTCCTGCCATTCCGCTCTAGTCAAAATCCTATCACATTGCATAGGCTCAGGACTCTGCCCAGAGGAAACCGCCATATGGTGCACCACCCTGCGCTCGCGCAGGCGCCGATCAATCTGAATGGCCAAAGACATTGATTCGTTCAAACCAGCAGGCGTGGGGAACCCCACCATAACATCTTTAAGGGCTTCAGAAAGACCCTTTCTGAAAATTGCTGCCAGGGCATACTCATTCCATTTTGTGAGCACAGACCACTTTCTAAATTTCTGGCAGTATACTTCTGCCGCTTCCTGACCTTGACACAGAGCCAGCAAGGTTTTTTCTGCCTGATCCACAGAATTAGGTTCGTCATACAGCAATCCGAGCGCTTGAAAAAATGCGTCTATATTGAGCAATGCAGGATTTCCTGGCTCAAGGGAGAATGCCCAGTCCTGCGGGTCTCCACGCAGCAGAGAAATGACAATCTTCACCTGCTGAATGGGGTCACCAGAGGAACGGAGTCTCAGAGCAAAAAACAATCTGCAGTTATTTTTAAAGTTCAAAAATTTAGATCTATCCCCAGAAAACAAATCAGGAATAGGAATTCTAGGCTCTAAAACCGGAGTGTGAACAACATAATCTTGGATACTCTGTACCCTTGCAGCGAGTTGATCCACACGCGAGGACAGACCCTGAACCTCCATGTCAGCACCGGAATCCTGAACCACCCAGAGATTAAGGGGAAAAAAAAGACAAAACAGGCTGCAAAGGAAAAGAAAAAAAAATGGCTCAGAAATTTTTTTTCCCTCTTTTGAGATGCATTCAACACATTGAGAGCCAGCTGTACTGTTATGACCTGGTGGTTAAGGAGCAACACTGATATGACCTGGTGGTTAAAGCGCAACATGGGACAAGCTCTGAGGAGGTGGTATCTTTGCTGACTGCAGTTCCTAATCCTAACACCAACACTAGAAATAGCCATGGAGTGTTCCTGTCTCTCCCTAGACACCTCGTCACAGCCTGAGAACTAACTACCCCTAAAGATGGAAACAGAAAGCTATCTTGCCTCAGAGAAATTCCCAAAAGGAAAGATAGCCCCCCACAAATATTGACTGTGAGTGAAGAGGGAAATAACATACACAGAAATGAAAACAGATTTTAGCAAAGGAGGCCAATACTAATCTAAATAGACAGAATAGGAAAGGATACTGTGCGGTCAGTATTAAAAACTAAAAATCCACGCAGAGTTTACAAAAATGATCTCCACACCGACTCACGGTGTGGAGGGCAAATCTGCTTCCCCAGAGCTTCCAGCTAGCCTGAATATATATCATAATGACAAGCTGGACAAAAGGAAACATAACATGAGCTGAGCAATAAAGTCCAAAGCAAATGGACAACAAAGAACTAGCAAAAACTTATCTTTTGCTGAAATGGACAGGCCATCAGAGAAATCCAAGGAGAGATCTGAATCCCAAACCAGAAACTTTGACAGCTGGCATGAACTGAAGACCAGAGCCAGGTTAAATAGCAAAGCCAGGAGAGACGATCAGTGAAAGCAGCTGCTACAGCTAAACTCAAGGATTAGCAGTTCCACTCGAAACCACCAGAGGGAGCCCAAGGGCAGAACTCACAAAAGTACCATTCACAACCACAGGAGGGAGCCCAAGGACGGAATTCACAACAGTTATACCCCCAGTTCCATCACTCTCATTCCCTTCTTTTGAGGTCCACACCATCAGGCTCTTCTGTCCCCTCTCCCTCAGAGTAGCGGTCATATACCGGCCCCCAGGCTCACCCACCCACTTCCTGGACCACTTCTCAGCCTGGCTGCCGCACTTCATGTCCTCAGAACTACCAACCCTTATCCTGGGAGACTTCAACATTCCCATTAACAGCCCCACTTCCACATCTGCATCCCAGCTTCTATCACTAACCACTTCCCTAGGCCTCTCACAGCTCTCAACCTCTGAAACACACAAAGACGGTAACACCCTGGACCTGGTCTTTGCCCGGCTCTGTTCAATCTCTTACCTAGATAACTCACCACTTCCCCTCTCTGACCACAACATTCTCTCCTTCACACTCACAACTCCTCGCCCACCCCAGCACTCTCCTACCTATCACACATTCAGAAATCTACATGCCATTAACCCTCATACACTTTCAGACTCCTTACACTCATCATTGTCCCCAATCTCTTCTATTTCCTGTCCTGATCTGGCTGTACTTCACTACAATGACACTCTTAGAAGTACCCTTGACCAAGTAGCTCCCCTCACCCTCAGAACCTCCAAACACAGAGTGAAACAGCCCTGGCTCACATCGCAAACCCGATTTCTCCAGCGATGCTCTAGAAGTGCTGAACGCTTATGGAGGAAAACACGCACACCAGAAGACTTCATCCACTTCAAATTTATATTAAGGACCTATAACTCTGCCCTTCACCTCGCCAAACAGACCTACTTCACCACTCTGATCTCCTCACTATCCAACAACCCCAAGAAACTTTTTAACACCTTCCACTCCCTCCTCAGGCCAAAAGCACAAGACCCTATCACAGACATTTGTGCTGATGACCTGGCCTCCCACTTTATTGAGAAAATAGACATTATCCGTCAGGAAATCCGCTCCCAGACACCAAGTGCAATGACTCCCATTCCTCCTTGCATCTCCCCTGGCTCACTCTCCACTTTCGATCCCATCACAGAAGAAGAAGTCTCCAAGCTCCTCTCCTCTTCTCGTCCGACTACATGCACCACCGACCCCATTCCCTCACACCAACTCCAGTCTCTCTCTCCAGTCGTCACAACTCACCTAACTACAATTTTTAATCTCTCCCTTTCCTCTGGCATTTTTCCCTCCTCCTTCAAACACTCTATCATTACTCCATTACTAAAAAAACAAACCCTTGACCCATCATGCACAAACAACTACAGACCGGTCTCCAATCTCCCCTTCATCTCAAAACTCCTGGAGCGCCTAGTCTACTCCCGTCTTACCCGTTAGCTCTCCACTCATTCCCTCCTAGACCCTTCACAGTCCCGGTTCCGCCCCCTACATTCGACAGAAACTGCACTCATCAAGGTGACCAATGACCTTCTGACAGCAAAACGTAATGGTGACCACTCTCTGCTCATTCTCCTCGATCTTTCTGCAGCTTTCGACACTGTTGACCACCCTCTCCTACTCTCTAGGCTCCAGTCACTAGGCATCAAGGACACTGCTCTCTCCTGGTTCTCTTCCTATCTTTCTGAACGCTCCTTCAGTGTTCTGTTCTCCGGCTCCACTTCATCTCCTCTTCCTCTCACTGTCGGGGTACCTCAGGGCTCAGTCCTTGGCCCCCTTCTCTTCTCCCTCTACACGGCCCCAATTGGACAGACCATCAGCAGATTTGGCTTTCAGTACCATCTTTATGCTGATGACACACAACTATACACGTCATCCCCTGACCTTACCCCCGCTGTACTACAGAACGCCACTGACTGTCTGTCCGCAGTCTCTGACATAATGTCCGCTCTCTACCTGAAACTCAACCTCTCCAAAACTGAACTTCTTCTGCTCTCGCCTTCTACTAACCTCCCTAAATCTGGCATTTCCCTCTCCGTGGGTGGCACCATAATAACACCCCAGCAGCAGGCACGCTGTCTGGGTGTTATGTTTGACTCCGATCTCTCCTTCACCTCCCACATACAATCTCTTGCCCGCTCGTGCCGCTTACACCTAAAGAACATCTCTAGAATCCGCCCTTTTCTCACCATGGAGACAACAAAAACTCTCACTGTCACCCTAATCCACTCCCGTCTGGACTACTGCAACTCTCTATTAATTGGCCTCCCCCTCACGCGACTTTCCCCTCTCCAGTCTATCCTTAATGCAGCAGCCAGGGTTGTCCATCTGGCTAATCGTTACTCGGACGTGTCAGCTCTTCACCAGTCATTACACTAGCTGCCCATTCATTACAGGATACAATTCAAAGTACTTGTTCTCACCCACAAAGCTCTCCACAGTGCGGCACCGCCTTACATCTCCTCCCTCATTTCTCTCTATCGGCCTAGCTGACCGCTGCGCTCTGCAAACGACTTTCGACTAACCTCTGCACTAATCCGTACCTCACACTCCCGACTCCAAGACTTCTCCCGTGCTGCACCAATCCTCTGGAATGCTCTACCCCAAGATATTAGAACCATCCACAATTTGCATAGTTTTAGGCGCTCCCTCAAAACACATTTGTTCAGAGTGGCCTATCACGTTCCCTAATCAAACTCATTTTATGTTTTTGTGTGTGTAGCCCATTCACTATCTCCATCTACCCCCCACTCCCTGAAGATGGCTGGACCATCATTGTAAATACATCATTGTAAATACACACCTGTACTTTGTATCTCCCCACCCTTACTGTAGATTGTAAGCTCTCACGAGCAGGGTCGTCGTATTTTGTTTTATTCTGCTTTATTACTGTATTGTTAACATTGTTACCTATGACTGTTGTGTTTGAAACTGTTAAACTGTAAAGCGCTGCGGAATATGTTGGCGCTATATAAATAAAGATTATTATTATTATTATTATTATTTGTGTTTTGTCATGGATCCCATGACTTCCATAACCCGCCAGTTGGAGGCGCTGTCCCTACAGGTCACGGAGTTAAGGGGGGCAGTACAGCAACAGGGACTAGCAGTGTCTAATGTGCAAGCTGGAGCGACAGGAAGAGTTGCTGAGCCTAAATTTCCTTTGCCTGAAAAATTTGCTGGGGAACGCAGTAAATTTGTTTCTTTTCGTGAAGCTTGCAAACTATATTTCCATATGCGCCCGATATCTTCAGGTAATGAGGATCAGCGTGTGGGCCTGGTGTTGTCATTGTTGAGTGGGGATCCCCAAGCATGGGCGTTTTCTTTGCCATCTGATTCTGCTGCATTTGACTCTGCGGAGAGTTTTTTTTCCTGTCTTGGGAAAATCTATGATGAACCTGACAAAATGGCTCTAGCAGAATCTAAGATACGCTCTATTTGCCAGGGGGAGCGAGTTGCAGAGGATTACTGTTCTGAATTTCGTCGCTGGGCGATCGATACACAATGGAATGATCCAGCATTGCGGAGTCAGTTTATACATGGGATTTCTGGAAGGGTTAAAAAAGCCCTTCTGATGTACGAGACTCCTGCTTCTCTAGATTCTGCCATGAGTCTGGTTGTCCGCATTGATCGCCATTTGCGTCAGGGGGAGCATGTGACACCACCTATGGGAGAAGGTTTAGGTTCACGTGAGGTTGATGCAGGTGAGCCCACGGAGCCTATGCAAATTGCAGGGGTGTCACATGTGAAGCGTCCAGTCCCTGAGCTCAGGAAGCAGGGAGCCTGTTTTTACTGTGGTAAAACGGGTCATTTTATTAACATCTGTCCTCTGCTGCCTAAGAAAAACGCAACGGCGGAAAACTTCTAAGCTCAGAGGGTGTGGAGGAGACCAGTCTGAGCTTATGTATATCCTCCATGGTGGTTTCTCAGTGCATGCTCCCTGCTAAGGTTTTTGTTGCTGGCAGTGAGCTGCCAATTACTGTTTTTGTGGATAGTGGTTCAGCCACAAATCTCATTGATGAGGAGTTTGCACGCACAGCAGGTTTTAGGATTGAAAAACTGTCTCATCCTATCCGCGTGGTCACCATCAATGCTGCTCCTCTGTCTCAGGGGGAGATTACTGAATTTGTGGCTGAGGTGAAACTCCATATTGGAGTTCTACATTCCGAGCGGGTTACATGTAAGGTGCTCAGGAATCTTCCTGCTCAGGTGGTTTTGGGTTTTCCTTGGTTGTCTATGCACAACCCGGTAATTCAAAATATAAAAACAACTATAGGCGCTGCACACAGTATATTTGCATTAGTAATTCTACTGCTGCAGATAAACGGACCTAACTACCAAAAGTGTCCGATATAGGATGGAAAAAATACCAACCATAAAGTATATAAATATATCTATCTGCGCTGTAGATCACAGAATAAAAATGATTAATAAAATTATCTGCATGTGTTATCCACCAAAAAGTATATCCACAACTGCCTAATCAAAAATATATTAATACATTTTCGGTGCTTCATGTATAATATATAAAAGATTTGTTATTTACCGGATATTTCACACTGAAGTTCTCCTGGATCTGCCCGCAGCCTTCAGGTGTGTTCCAGTAAGAATCTTCTAGGTAAGTGCAGGCGATGGTATTAAAACCAATTCCTTTCCAAGGTGTATATGAGGAGAAGGTGGAGAGCTGTCCCGGCCGGTAACAGTCCCCCCTTAACTCACCGATAATGTTCCTGGGTTTACAGCGTGAGCCTATGCTTCCACACGCTAGTTGCCGACGAGGTCCAGCGGAGCCGCAGGACCTCGTGTGACGTCACTTACACGTGATGTGACACGTGAACGGCTAACGGATTGCACTCGGTACCAAAAAGAATCTATCCAACGCGTTTCAAAGTCCACGGACTTCTTCTTCAGGGATGGTACGGTGCTGGTCAGAGATACTTTTTATATTGTCTAGCTAGTGGAAGCACCGAATCTCATTTGTTGAAAGCAAAGAGTTCAATTTCGCTATTTAACCCATTCGGAATCAATGTATCCAATTCAAAAATCCATTTACTCTCCTCCTTTGACATCTGATGAATGAAATTACCTTTCCGCCAGCTTCTTTTAACGATTTTAATCCCAGTAATTCCAATGTCCTTTATAGAGCCCCCATGATATTCTTTAAAATGTAGTGATAGAGGGTGGCCCGCGAATTTCTTCTTGATGTTCCGTAGGTGCTCCCCTATACGTACATGCAAAGGCCGTATAGTGCGCCCTATGTATAATTTGTTACATGGGCATTTAATGCCATAAATTACTCCGCGGGTGAAACAAGTGATATGTTCTTTAATCTCGGCTTCATTGCCTTTATGAATGATATTAACTTGCTTTTTTATATTTACTTCCCTACATGGTAGACATTTTTTACAGGGAAAAAAGCCAAGCGGGATTTGTGATATAGATGATGGTTTTGACAATCCAGGCTTACGCACAGATGGAGCTATAATGTTACCCAGATTGTTCGCCCTCCTGTAGACAAACCTTGGACGTTTTGTTAATGTCTCCCCAATTACCTTATCTTCCTTAAGTAAATTCCAATGCTTGTTTACAATTTTTCTCAAAAAATGGCTGTTGGAGTTGTATGGCGTTATTATGGGTATTCCTTCATCCTCCATATTGTGGCTTTTTTTCTCTTTCAGTTTCAGCAGTTTTTGTCTTGATTGTTTTCCTACCTGTTCTTTAACCCTTAACAGGGTCTCTTTATCATATCCTTTGTTGCAAAACCTCTCTATCAGAATATTTGTTTCTTTGTTAAAGTCTTCTGATTTGGAACAGTTTCTGTGGGCCCTTATAAATTGACTTTTGGGTACATTCAAAAGCCAACTAGGTAAATGACAGCTGTTTAGTGAAATGTAGTTATTTGAATCTGTTGGCTTATGGTATAAAGTGGTTTGGATCCTATTTTCCTCTATAAAAATTCTCAAATCTAAAAAATTGATTTCTTTATTACTACTATTAACTGTAAAATTTAAAAAATAATTATTTTTATTAAGATCATTGATAAAATGTAATAATAAAACCGGACCCCCTGACCATATAAAAACTATGTCATCTATAAAACGCTGCCATAGGACCAGGTTTGCCCGTAGGAGTCCGTCCACATAAATATGTTCTTCCTCCCACTTACCAACATATAGATTGGCATAACTAGGGGCAAACCTGGTACCCATGGCAGTACCCCACTGCTGGGAGTAGTAGTCCTTCCCAAAACAGAAATAGTTGTGGGTAAGTATAAAATCTATACACTCAATAATAAAAGAAATTTGGTCACTCGGTAAAGTTGCATCCTTAAGTAGAAAATGTTTAGCAGTTTCACAACCTTTCTGATGTTGGATAACTGTATAGAGAGAAGTAATGTCGAGAGTGCCGATAATATAATGGTCCTGCCATTGGACGGTTTGTAATATCCGTAAAATATGTGCACTATCTTTTAAATAAGATGGAAGTAAGGGACATAATTTCTGTAAATGGCAGTCGACATATCTCGACAAGTTGGTTGTGAGTCCACCTATGGCTGAAATTATTGGCCTCCCCGGTGGGTGGAACAAATCGTTATGTACCTTGGGTAGATAATAGAAATACGGGATTCTGGGATGTGTGATATTAACGAAATCATATTCAGATTTATTTAAAAAACCTCTATGTACTCCTGATTTGATTAAATTTTGCATTTCACCCATATATCTCTCAGTCGGATCTGCCTTAAGTATTTTGTAAGTACGTTTATCTCCCAATAGGCGTAATGATTCTCTATTATAGTCCTCAGTGTTCAGGATCACTATTCCGCCCCCTTTATCTGCTGGCCTTATTGTGATCTCTTTATTATTTTGGAGTTGTTTAATTGCCATCCGTTCGCAATAAGATAAATTATATTGATACTTAGAACAATTTTTATTTGGTATTTTCCTAATATCGTTTATAACATTCTTCTGAAAAGCATTGAAAGCCTAAGAATATTCCTGAATCGGATGGAAATTCGATTTGTTTTTCAGGAAGGTATGTTGATATGGATCAAGTGTCACCACGTCCCCATTGTGTTGCTCGCTTATGTGGACGGACTCCTACGGGCAAACCTGGTCCTATGGCAGCGTTTTATAGATGACATAGTTTTTATATGGTCAGGGGGTCCGGTTTTATTATTAAATTTTATCAATGATCTTAATAAAAATAATTATTTTTTAAATTTTACAGTTAATAGTAGTAATAAAGAAATCAATTTTTTAGATTTGAGAATTTTTATAGAGGAAAATAGGATCCAAACCACTTTATACCATAAGCCAACAGATTCAAATAACTACATTTCACTAAACAGCTGTCATTTACCTAGTTGGCTTTTGAATGTACCCAAAAGTCAATTTATAAGGGCCCACAGAAACTGTTCCAAATCAGAAGACTTTAACAAAGAAACAAATATTCTGATAGAGAGGTTTTGCAACAAAGGATATGATAAAGAGACCCTGTTAAGGGTTAAAGAACAGGTAGGAAAACAATCAAGACAAAAACTGCTGAAACTGAAAGAGAAAAAAAGCCACAATATGGAGGATGAAGGAATACCCATAATAACGCCATACAACTCCAACAGCCATTTTTTGAGAAAAATTGTAAACAAGCATTGGAATTTACTTAAGGAAGATAAGGTAATTGGGGAGACATTAACAAAACGTCCAAGGTTTGTCTACAGGAGGGCGAACAATCTGGGTAACATTATAGCTCCATCTGTGCGTAAGCCTGGATTGTCAAAACCATCATCTATATCACAAATCCCGCTTGGCTTTTTTCCCTGTAAAAAATGTCTACCATGTAGGGAAGTAAATATAAAAAAGCAAGTTAATATCATTCATAAAGGCAGTGAAGCCGAGATTAAAGAACATATCACTTGTTTCACCCGCGGAGTAATTTATGGCATTAAATGCCCATGTAACAAATTATACATAGGGCGCACTATACGGCCTTTGCATGTACGTATAGGGGAGCACCTACGGAACATCAAGAAGAAATTCGCGGGCCACCCTCTATCACTACATTTTAAAGAATATCATGGGGGCTCTATAAAGGACATTGGAATTACTGGGATTAAAATCGTTAAAAGAAGCTGGCGGAAAGGTAATTTCATTCATCAGATGTCAAAGGAGGAGAGTAAATGGATTTTTGAATTGGATACATTGATTCCGAACGGGTTAAATAGCGAAATTAAACTCTTTGCTTTCAACAAATGAGATTCGGTGCTTCCACTAGCTAGACAATATAAAAAGTATCTCTGACCAGCACCGTACCATCCCTGAAGAAGAAGTCCGTAGACTTTGAAACGCGTTGGATAGATTCTTTTTGGTACCGAGTGCAATCCGTTAGCCGTTCACGTGTCACATCACGTGTAAGTGACGTCACACGAGGTCTTGTGGCTCCGCTGGACCTCGTCGGCAACTAGCGTGTGGAAGCATAGGCTCACGCTGTAAACCCAGGAACATTATCGGTGAGTTAAGGGGGGACTGTTACCGGCCGGGACAGCTCTCCACCTTCTCCTCATATACACCTTGGAAAGGAATTGGTTTTAATACCATCGCCTGCACTTACCTAGAAGATTCTTACTGGAACACACCTGAAGGCTGCGGGCAGATCCAGGAGAACTTCAGTGTGAAATATCCGGTAAATAACAAATCTTTTATATATTATATATGAAGCACCGAAAATGTATTAATATATTTTTGATTAGGCAGTTGTGGATATACTTTTTGGTGGATAACACATGCAGATAATTTTATTAATCATTTTTATTCTGTGATCTACAGCGCAGATAGATATATTTATATACAACCCGGTAATTGACTGGAAAACTCAGGACATAATTCGGTGGAGCGAGTTCTGCCAGGAGAATTTCCTGGCCACATGTGTGGCTGCAGTGACTTCAAGCGTTCCGGAGTCACTTCAGGATTTTGTGGATGTGTTCTCTGAGAAGGGTTGTTCAGAGTTGCCGCCACATCGTCCTTATGACTGTTCTATCAGGTTTAAACCAGGGGCCAAATTGCCTAAAGCAAGGATGTTTAACATATCCGGTCCGGAGATACAAGCGTTAAAAGATTACATTGCTGAAAACTTGAGCAAAGGGCACATCAGGCCGTCATCCTCGCCGGTGGCAGCAGGGTTCTTCTTCGTGAAGAAGAAAGATGGCGGATTACGCCCGTGTTTGGATTTCAGGGAGTTGAACCAGATTACGGTTCGTGATCCATACCCTATGCCTCTGATACCAGATTTGTTCAACCAGGTGGCAGGTGCTAAGTGGTTTACCAAGCTTGACCTCAGGGGGGCGTACAACCTCATAAGAGTCCGTCAAGGTGATGATTGGAAGACGGCTTTTAATACCCCTGAGGGTCATTTTGAAAATTTGGTGAAGCCGTTTGGGTTGACTAATGCACCTGCAGTGTTCCAACATTTCATCAATGATGTGTTCTCGCATGTTTTGGGGAAATTCGTTATCGTGTACCTAGATGACATTCCCATATATTCTTGCAACCGTGATACTCATTTAGATCATGTCAGGCAGGTGTTACAGCTTCTCAGAGAGAATAAGCTGTATGCTAAACTTGAAAAATGTGTATTTTCTGTTCAAGAGTTGCCTTTCTTGGGTTATATTGTGTCTGCTTCTGGTTTTAAAATGGACGCCGCTAAGGTGCAGGCGGTGCTGCGTTGGGAACGTCCTGATAACCTGAAAGCACTTCAGCGGTTCCTTGGGTTTTCTAACTACTATAGGAAATTTATCAAGGATTTTTCCATCATTGCTAAACCGCTAACTGACATGACTAAAAAGGGTACCAATTTCTCCGTTTGGCCTGAGGCTTCTGTGCGCGCATTTGAATTTCTTAAGAACAGTTTTGTTTCAGCCCCCATTCTTGTGCAGCCAGACGTATCAAAACCTTTTGTTGTGGAAGTCGATGCGTCTGAGGTAGGTGTGGGGGCGGTACTATCTCAAGGCTCATCTTTGAGTGGTTTACGTCCGTGCGCCTATTTCTCCAAGAAACTGTCGTCCGCTGAACGTAACTACGATATCGGCAACAGGGAGTTGTTGGCAATTAAGTTGGCCTTTGAGGAATGGCGACACTTCTTGGAGGGGTCGGTACATCAGGTAACTGTTATTACCGATCATAAGAATCTGCTGTATTTGGAGTCTGCCAAGCGTCTGTCCCCCAGGCAGGCTCGCTGGGCATTGTTTTTCACGCGGTTCAATTTTGTGGTCACTTACAGACCGGGGTCTAAAAACACTAAGGCGGATGCTCTGTCCAGGTGTTTTCCGGGGGGAGAACCTCGGGAAGATCCAGTACCCATCCTCCAAAAGGGTGTTGTGGTTTCGGCTCTCACTACCGAGGTTGAGGCTGAGATTGCCGAGGCTCAGGAGGAGGTACCATCTGAGCTTCCCGTCAACAAATCTTTTGTACCGCTTCATCTCTGCCTAAAGGTTTTGGCGGAGCATCATGATGCTCTCCTGGCTGGTCACCCAGGGGTTAGAGGTACATTGGAGTTGGTGTCACGTCGGTTTTGGTGGCCCAAGATCCGACAGGGCGTGGTCTCATACGTGTCAGCTTGTACCACATGCACTAGGGCTAAGACGCCTCGCTCCCGTCCTGTTGGCACACTACTTCCTCTTGAGGTACCTAGTAAGCCATGGACGGAAATCTCCATGGATTTCATCACTGATTTGCCCACATCAGCAGGAAACACGGTCATCTTGGTGATTGTTGATCGGTTTTCTAAAATGTTGCACTTTGTGTCTTTGCCTGCATTGCCTAAAGCTAAGACTCTGGCCCAAGTATTTGTGCAGGAGGTGGTCAGACTTCATGGGGTTTCGTCTGACATCGTGTCTGATAGGGGGTCTCAGTTTGTGGCAAAATTTTGGAGAGCGTTTTGCTCACGGCTGGGAATCAAGTTATCTCATTCTGCGGCGTTTCATCCTCAGTCAAATGGTCAGACTGAGCGTATGAACCAAAATTTGGAACAGTACTTACGCTGCTTTGTCTCTGATAACCAGGAGGAGTGGTCTACCTTTCTTCCTTTGGCTGAGTTTGCCATCAATAATCACCACCAGGAGTCGTCTGGGGAGTCTCCGTTTTTTTTTGTGTTTACGGGCTACATCCTCAATTTTGTACCTTGAGTCAGAGGGGCTCTTCCGGCGTTCCGGAGGAGGACCAGTTAGGAACAAAATTGTCATCAGTCTGGAGGAGAGTTAAACAGCGCCTGTTGAGTGTGGGTGCTAGGTACAAACGTGTGGCTGACAGTAGGCGTGTGCCAGGTCCGGACCTGAGTGTGGATGACTGGGTGTGGTTATCCACAAAAAAATATAAGACTCAAAATACCATCCCTTAAATTGGGTCCACGGTTTATTGGTCCATTTAGGGTCACCGCCGTCATTAACCCAGTAGCGTACCGATTGGAGCTCCCTACGGTGTATAAGATACACAACGTGTTCCACAGGTCTCTTCTAAAGAAGGTGGTGGGATCTGTGGACGCAGCGCCTATGCCACCTCCAGTCTTGGTGGATGGTAATTTGGAGTTTGAAGTTTCCAAGGTGGTTAACTCTCGTGTAGTGCGTCGCACTTTACAGTACTTGGTACATTGGCGTGGTTATGGGCCTGAGGAGAGGTCCTGGGTACCAGCCTCGGACGTTCATGCTGACCGGCTGGTCAGGTTGTTTCACCGCCGTCATCCGGACAAGCCGGGTCCTATTAGCCGTGAGGGCCCAGGGGTCCCTCGTAGAAGGCGGGGTACTGTCATGTCGGACGCTGTTCAGACCAGGTCATCCGACAGACAGCGGTAATTCCGCTTTTGACCACTATTTGCTCATTGGCGTCTGCTAGATTTTATCTAGCTGTTCTGGGGTTAATTTACCTAATCCTTGGATTGGAAGTTGGGCCATGCCCACTGCCTTTAAATAGTTCTCCTGATCTTTGGGCGTCACCGTTTATAGCTTCTGTCTTGTGCGTTGTTATCTCGGTCTGGTGAGGAGAGCTGGTGGTTGGAGATTCGTTGCTGGTGGTGTATTTTCCTTTGTCTTATTTACTCCTTCCTATATTTGTATTTATTTTGCCCTGCACATTTATAGTGTATTCCTGAGTGACTGCGGCGTGGTGTATATTTTCCTTTATCCTTGTCTGTGCTAACTGTGGGTATTGGGGAATAACATCTTCACTGGGTGGTGGGCGGAGGTTTCAGCCTAGGGCTGAGCTCAGGAGACAGGGTGAGGTTCTAGGCCTGGACATGCACACCTTCAGTGTAAACTCCAGGTAGAGGGTCAGTCAGGATTTCCCTAGTCTGAGGGAAACTGCAGGGGCCCGGGTTATTAGCTCTCGCTCACCTAGTCTCTCCCTGACACTAGGCCCCTACTGACTACCAAACAGGAAGACACCTTACTTGACACAGACAGCCCCTCCTACATGACTATGCACAATAAATATATATAGGAGAACCAGGAGCATAATATAAACAACAGTTTTATTGATACAAAAGTTAAAAAACACATTAGGTCAGTAATGCTGAAGGTGCATATATATACCATTAACTAACATAGATAAGGGGGAAATCCACCCCTCTAAAGCCCCCATAGTGAGTACTGATCATAGGGAAAGGATAAGGTAAAGAGCCTCTCCATATCTAGATATTGCGGTAAGCTGATCCGTAATAAAGTAACATCCTAACAACCAGGGTAAAAAATATCACAGATCCATACAGAGCAGCTTACCAGAACGGAGGGGGAGATAGAGGAGAGGAGTCCCGCCGGAGTAACGTCCCCGACGCGCGTTTCGCGGCTAAAGCACGCCGCTTCTTCAAGGGTGTGTGAAAAGAGGGACAGCTAGGACCTGCTAATAACCTGCCTGACCTCGGTCACATGTCTGCGGTCGGCCAATAATGATGGCGCCGGCGGCGCATGCGCACGGCGACGGGAAGGTCCTCCATGGAGGCAGGGCGTCAGGCCCTGCGCGCACGCGCTGGGAGATACCCCGGAGCGACCGCACAGAACACACAGATGCCCGCCCACATGGGGGAGCCACCCATCAGTCGGGCGATGCGCACGGCCACCAAAAGGTGAGTCATGTAGTTTTTAATCATTGTTTTCTTGTCTTTGTATTATTAGTAATTGTCTTTATCTGTGGGCCTTCTATTGACTGCTGCCTCCCTCTTCCCTTGGCCATCTGGATCAACACCTCACCATCTCCGCCAATTCTCGAGACATGAATGCCCATTTGAACACGAGTTGGTTATCTTCTATTTGTATATTATTAGCGGACTTGTCTAACTTGTGTGCTCTTGTCTTGCGGCATATATTTGTAAGATGATATCTATATATGTATGCACTGTTGTTTAATATGATATGTACTCCAGACGCTTTCCTCTTGTATAATGCATGTTAGCACATATTGCTCTTTTTTCTATATTGTGACCTTCGTGGTTATTTATTTATGTATTAGCCGCACACGATCACACAATATATGCTAGTGGCTTTCTTTTATTCGTGGTCCGGTGTCATTCTGCTGGACCTCTTTTTTGCCTTTTTTTCTCATGACATATGGAGTTAATTCGGTCCTATTGCCGGCCAGCTATTTTTGCAGTATTTGTTCCCCATGACTCACCTTTTGGTGGCCGTGCGCATCGCCCGACTGATGGGTGGCTCCCCCATGTGGGCGGGCGTCTGTGTGTTCTGTGCGGTCGCTCCGGGGTATCTCCCGGCGCTTTCGCGCAGGGCCTGACGCCCTGCCTCCATGGAGGACCTTCCCGTCGCTGTGCGCATGCGCCGCCGGCGCCATCATTATTGGCCGACCGCAGACATGTGACCGAGGTCAGGCAGGTTATTAGCAGGTCCTAGCTGTCCCTCTTTTCAAACTCCCTTGAAGAAGCGGCGTGCTTTAGCCGCGAAACGCGCGTCGGGGACGTTACTCCGGCGGGACTCCTCTCCTCTATCTCCCCCTCCGTTCTGGTAAGCTGCTCTGTATGGATCTGTGATATTTTTTACCCTGGTTGTTAGGATGTTACTTTATTATGGATCAGCTTACCGCAATATCTAGATATGGAGAGGCTCTTTACCTTATCCTTTCCCTATGATCAGTACTCACTACGGGGGCTTTAGAGGGTTGGGTTTCCCCCTTATCTATGTTAGTTAATGGTATATATGCACCTTCAGCATTACTGACCTAATGTGTTTTTTAGCTTTTGTATCAATAAAACTGTTGTTTATATTATGCTCCTGGTTCTCCTATTTATATTTATAGTTTATGGAGCGGATCTGATATGTCTGGTTACCTATAACACACATGTGTTTTTTCCCAGACCTTTGATATGATTTTGGGATTTGCAATATGACTATGCACAATGTAGTGTCCCATCTAGTGTCTGATAACAGGTCCTACACTTGCCCTATACTGCAATACAGAAAATGATAAATATGTACATACCAGCATAACCAGTTTACACATTTAAAGGGTTTACACATTTAAAGGGGTTAGGAAAGAGAAACCCCCTTACATCCTCCCTTCCTTTAACAATGGTTGTCCCTGACAATGTAGGCCATTGTTCAGTCTTTTTGTTTCTGTCAAAATCCGTCTTTTTGTGAAAAAAACGGATCCAGCAAATGTTGCTGCTGGATCCATTTTTCTCTCATAGACTTGTATTAGTGATGGATGGCCTTCCGTTTCATCCGTTGTTTGACGGATCCATCGTAAATTCTGTGTCCGTCGCCCGGAGACAACAGACATAGCAACTTTTTTGTGTATGTTGAAAAATCGGACAGCGACGGATCCTGCTCTGTCCGTCGTTGGCTATAATGGAAGCCTATGGACGCAGAATATGTCGCTGTCGGTCAAAAGATGGAATCCAGTGATGGATTCCGTTTTTTTAAACTGAGCATGCATGGAAGAATTTCTAATATCTGTAATTTAACCCATTTTTCTATTCAGGGACAAAAAATCTCTCTCTCTCTCTCAAATTTTGTTCCTTTAAATTCCGGCAGCAGCTCCTTCAACGGATCCGTAAAAAAAACGGATCCAGTGCATCAGTCTTTTACAATCTGCACAGGATCCGTCTTTTCAACACTTTGACGGATTGTGGCTGATTCTAAAATACTGATGTGTAAAAGAGGCCTTACTTAAACTTTAATATTTACAACAATTACTCAACACAGGGAGATAAAACGAGGTAGAGTCAAATGGTGCAAAACCAGCGCATGACAGTCCTGTCTCTCTGGAGAGATGCCTAGAAAAAGTCCTTTGTTTAGCACCGCTAGTTTCCTGAGTCCAACGTATTTACAGGGGTATGACCTTTCCGTGAGGTCAAACAAATAAGGCAGCACACTGCGGCGCTAAAACATGCAAACATGAAACACGAAAATTGAACTGCATTACTGCACTAGAAATATGAAAAAATAGAGTGTTTAGAGCATAAATTGGCCAATTCATGTGTACCTGGTAGCCACATTAAGGCATCTCTCCTATACCAGGTCCTAAACTTTCCTTTCCTCGCTGAGAATAAACGTCTTCATCTGAATGGGAACCTGTGAATCCCCTTCTTAGACTAAATTTCTCTCTCTCTGTGGAGGGGTAATGGACCTGCTGCAATTAAAACACCTGTGGCTAAGAGGTGGAGGAGTGCTCAGTCAGAAGGCTAATGAATACAAACTTCAAGTCCTGTCTCTCTGGAGAGGTGCCTAGAAACAGTCCTTTGCTTAGCACCGCTAGTTTCCTGAGTCCAGCGTATTTACAGGGGTATGACCTTTCCGTGAGGTCAAACAAACAAGGCAGCACACTGTGGCGCTAAAACATGCAAACATGAAACATGAAAATTGAACTGCATTACTGCACTAGAAATATGAAAAAATTAGAGCGTTTAGAGCATAAATTGGCCAATTCATGTGTATCTGGTAGCCACATTAAGGCATCTCTCGTATACCAGGTCCTTAACTTTCCTTTCCTCGCTGAGAAAAAACGTCTTCATCTGAATGGGAACCTGTGAATCCTCTTCTTAGACTAAATTTCTCTCTCTCTGTGGAGGGGTAATGGATCTGCTGCGATTAAAACACCTGTGGCTAAGAGGTGGAGGAGTGCTCAGTCAGAAGGCTAATGAATACAAACTTCAAGTCCTGTCTCTCTGGAGAGGTGCTAGAAACAGTCCTTTGCTTAGCACCGCTACTTTCCGGAGTCCAACGTATATTCAGGGGTATGACCCTTCCGTGAGGTCAACAGTCCTTTAAGGGAGACATCCCCCTCCCTTTGTGTAAGGCACTGTCCTGTGTGCCATGTGTGCACTGTCTGGCAATAGAACACCATCTGTTGCTGCAGTCACACCCGGTCCATTAGTCCAAGGACCCTTCTTTTCCATACAGATGGAGTTCTGCTATCCAGCAGAAAGGGCGCAACAGGTGCAACAAAGCTTAACCAACAACTTAACACTCTTTACTGGCCATACCGGCCGCATTACTCTGGCTTCTGGGACTGTTATCAGGGCTCACTCGCCCCCAGGGACACACAACAGTTCCGTTTATTCTGAAGGTGCAACAAGCACAACTTTCCTTAAGTCTCACCAACAAGTGTATGCAGTTCAACGGCACGTATCCCGTGCCGCACCATCAGACTGGTTCCACGCCTGTGTGGCACCCCTGAGGGTCCAGTCGCGACAGAGGTATTGCACCTCAGCCAGATGTGTGGTATCTAGTGTTGAGCGATACCGTCCGATACTTGAAAGTATCGGTATCGGAAAGTATCGGCCGATACCGGCAAAGTATCGGATCTAATCCGATACCGATACCCGATACCAATACAAGTCAATGGGGCTCAAGTATCGGACGGTATTCCTGATGGTTCCCAGGGTCTGAAGGAGAGGAAACTCTCCTTCAGGCCCTGGGATCCATATTAATGTGTAAAATAAAGAATTAAAATAAAAAATATTGCTATACTCACCTCTCCGACGCAGCCTGGACCTCACCGAGGGAACCGGCAGCGTTCTTTGCTTAAAATGCGCGCTTTTACTTCCTTCCGTGACGTCACGGCTTGTGATTGGTCGCGTGCCGCCCATGTGGCCGCGACGCGACCAATCACAGCAAGCCGTGACGTAATTTTCAGGTCCTCAATGCCTAATTCTAGGCATTCAGGAATTTAAAATTACGTTCTGGCTTGTGATTGGTCGCGTCGCGGTCACATGGGCGATGCGACCAATCACAAGCCGTGACGTCACGGGAGGCAGGAGACGCGCGCATTTTTAAAATTACGTCACGGCTTGTGATTGGTTGCGTGCCGCCCATGTGACCGCGACGCGACCAATCACAGCAAGCCGTGACGTAATTTCAGGTCCTGATGCCTATTTCTGCATTGAGGACCTGAAATTACGTCACGGCTTGCTGTGATTGGTCGCGTCGCGGTCACATGGGCGGCACGCAACCAATCACAAGCCGTGACGTAATTTTAAAAATGCGCGCGTCTCCTGCCTCCCGTGACGTCACGGCTTGTGATTGGTCGCGTCGCCCATGTGACCGCGACGCGACCAATCACAAGCCGGAACGTAATTTTAAATTCCTGAATGCCTAGAATTAGGCATTGAGGACCTGAAAATTACGTCACGGCTTGCTGTGATTGGTCGCGTCGCGGCCAAATGGGCGGCACGCGACCAATCACAAGCCGTGACGTCACGGAAGGAAGTAAAAGCGCGCATTTTAAGCAAAGAACGCTGCCGGTTCCCTCGGTGAGGTCCAGGCTGCGTCGGAGAGGTGAGTATAGCAATATTTTTTATTTTAATTCTTAATTTTACACATTAATGTTGTTTCGATACCGATACCCGATACCACAAAAGTATCGGATCTCGGTATCGGAATTCCGATACCCGCAAGTATCGGCCGATACCCGATACTTGCGGTATCGGAATGCTCAACACTAGTGGTATCCCACTCTTGGGTAAGGAGGGGGCACTACCCAGGACTCTAACACCAGCATCCAAAACCTCACCACTCCAGTCAGGGTACCTGGGTGTACCCTATGGGAGGATGGCCTCATCCCAGTCTGGAGAGGGCAACTAGGTAGAGGGTGTGGGTGGAGCCAGTAGTTAGGGGAGGAGATAATTAGGAGGGAAAGTGAAGGAGATGCTGAGAATAGCTGAATGGAGTAAGACGTGCAGAAAGGAACTCTAGTCAGAGGGCACTAGAGAAAGAAGAGTAGAGAGAGAAAGAACTTTCAGAAGCAAGAAGGAGTCCTAGGGGCACGGGTAGTGAGCAATCCACCCGTGGGGCTCGCATCCACTCTGACCATCGCCAGGTGGAGGGACCAGGTCGCAGTAGGGAACCAGGCCCCAAAACTAGTGGAGAACTACAATGCTCAGCTAGCCAGCCGCCGGCTGTGGTATCTGTACGTGCCACAGTCACATTCACACATATTCGCTGAAAAGGCAGCCACATTGAACCCAGGGGACTAGAGAGATGTCACCCGACAGGAGCCGTGGCTGCTGGCTTGGGACACTATGTGTGAAGGTGCAGGGCAGGAGAGGTAAGAACCAGCGCAGTGAGATGGCCAGGAAAGGAACATAAGAGAGGAGTCCTGGAGAAGTGTACCCCAAATTCTCTGGGTATTAGCTGGACCACAGACCCGGAGGACATAGAACACGGCTGGAGACAGTAATCTGCAGAACTGTGAGTAAAGCTTTGAAAACTGCACCCAGCTGTGTCCTCTGAATTATTCCTGCTCACTTGCTCTGCACTACAACTACCACAACCACCATAATCACAATTATCACCTATATCTGCCCTGCGAACTAGCGCTGCGTCACCAACTGCCCAATGGATCTGAACTGCCGAGTCGGCCATATTGACCAAGTACCACGGGTGGTGTCACGAACAATTCCCCTATAAACTTTATCCCCTTTCCCCTTTCAATACATTGACTCTTTTATTGGACGCCCAGGGCCACTGAGCGGGTCACTGCTGCCATGACCACATCCCTTTAAGAACCGGCCCGGTACCGAGTATTCCCAAGGCCCTGGTGGGCGCTCCACCCGCGTACGGGCTGAAGAGGACTCTGCAACCACAGAGTCCATAGGCTGCCGGGATGCAGCTGAACCAGAGCTAGACTGTGAGGTGGATGGAATACAGGGGACCGAACTGGCCTTGTTCGGGCCCACATACAGTCCCTGGTTATCATTCTCAAAGCAGAGGGTCACTGCCACCGCGTAGTAACTCCTGGGACAGTTCTCTTTTATCAAGGAGACCCAATCCCCTTCTTTCAGGGGTTTCCCGAATTTAATTGAGGCGGCATATACAGTACATAAACTTTGTCATCGGTTCCCGTCTCACGGATGAAGCCGAAACCCTGTCCCATCTTCGTATATACAAGCTGGCCACGAGTGCTTCGACCAGCCATAGCACTTTCTCAATGTCGGTGTAGTTCGGCCCATATCTGTCTCTCCTGCTGTTTCTTCTTTTCAATGACCCTGGCAATCCAGACAGACTGCTCAAAAGAGGGGACTGGGCCTGTTACGGCCTGATAAAAAGGGCCCAGCACTGTAGTTGTGCCAGATGTGGCCGGGTCTCCCGCTCTGGACAGCTGCGGGATATATCACTGAGCTCAGAAGGTCGAGGGACAGTCCTGCCCGGCGGAGTGGAGGGTTGCTGTAGGGACCATTCCTCTGGGGTCAAGGGCCTGGGTGCACTCACCGCTGTTGACTGCAGTGATCCCACCGCGCCCGCCCTGCGATTGGTGGATCCTTCTGTGGACACGGCATCATGGTTAGGCCACAGACTCTGCCAGACAGCTTCTCATGCCAATTCTCCATCAGGACGCCCACGAGGGGAGTGATCAGAGTTATTGTCCCTCAATTGCTCGCCATTATCCACCATCTTTAAGGTCACCATCTTGGCCCTCACAATGTCAGCCTCATTAAAGGTTTTTGTCAAGTCCAGTGTATCAGTAGCATCCACAATAATTTCATCTCTTTGTTTCCTAATCGCATCAATAACATCTTCCACGACATTCCCATGCTGCACAGTTGCGGGATCCTGCCACACTATGCCAAGTGTAAAATGCAGAGCCAGAGCCCTAGTCGTGGCTGCGGTTAACTGGTTACACGTGCCCTGGCTCCCAATTACATGCAAACAATATCCCCTATGCAGCATATCTTTTGCTTCGACCTTTGCACCATTTGGGTCCCATCAGGCTGGCTGAAGTTCTGCTGCTTCCATAGTACAATAAAAGACAGAGTCCTTTTCAAACTTAAAATGATGAACTTTACTCTTGGTGTGTCGAAGCACATTCTTGTCAGTTACATCATCAGCATTACGTTTCAAGCAGTACACATTCTCCGCTCTCCCTACGCTTTCTCCTACATCTTGCAGTACATTATGAGGACATACTGCCTCTTGCGACAATGCAGCAACCTCCCTGTGAGAGCTCAATACACCTGAGTGTTGCTTCATCCGTTTCACCCCTTTACGAAAGGCATCAGCCCAAGCAATGATCTGCCACATGGTCTGCGACTTGTGTCCCTGTACTGGTTAACGACCACTTCTTAAACTCCTGTTCTGAACTGTGGAAACACTGCTGATTCTGCTGTACTCTCTGTCCATCCGGACTCTGAATGGCTGGGTATATGGTTTGAATGTTGCGTAGCTGTCTGGCCAGCATGGGCACTAGGCCTCTACTGACTACAAAACAGAAGACACAGCCCCTCCTACATGACTATGTACAATGTAGTGCTCCATCTAGTGTCTGTTAACAGGTCCTACACTTGTCCTGTACTACAATACACAAAATGATAAATGTATACATAGGAGCATAACCAGATTAAAAGGTTGACACATTTAAAGGGGTTAGGAATGCGACACCCCCTTACAACAGCATGGGATCGCACCTAACTTTATTTATGAGGCAAAACATTTCACTGCCTGTTTTTAAGCAATGTTTTGTGTCAAAGAATCAGTTGTGATCATTTGATGTAATGTATGTACACTCTTTTGCTGCTATCAGTCGGGGAAAAAACAGAAGGCATCCAAGTGCTGTTTTTTTCACGGACCCATAGATTTTGATTGCCAATTTTGATCCGACAATAGGATCAATATCGGACATCTTTCCTGGATTTTGCATGGAACACAAGAACCACTCGGTCCAAGGAAAAAAGTTTGGTTATGTGAACTACCCTATAGACTATCATATGTACAATTGCTATCAGGGAAAAACGTGGATAGCACCCCTACGAGAAAAATTGACATCTGAATGATCCCTTACACAACAAATTTCAGTCCCATCATATCCTGTAATGTCTATACCATAGCCCCATGTCTCCTGTGATGTCTATATCGCAACCAATTGTCTCCTGTGATGTCTATAATGCAGCCCCATGTCTCCTGTGATGTATATATCGCAGGCCCTTGTCTCCTGTGACGTCTATATCGCATGTCCTTATCTCCTGTGATGTCTTTATTGTAGCCCCATGTCTCCTGTGATGTCTATATCGCAGCTCCTTGTCTCCTGTGATATGTATAATACCGCCCCATGCCTCCAGTGATGTCTAAATCACAGCCCCCTGTCTCCTGTGATGTCTATGTAGCGCCCCAGAGTCCTGGTCGTTGCAGTACTGATGCTCCGCCGTTAAGGGGGGGCTATGGTACGTCTGATGGCACTGAAGGAGTTCACCTGACCAGGTATCACAGTCACCAATACACTTCACAGTCTGGCCTCCAGGGGGAGCTAAGGGTGCTATGTATTAGGCCACTCCTCACAATCTGGTAAAACTGGGGGTTGGATAGGAAGTTAGACAGAAGCTGACTGGGAATCGAACAGGCAACACTCTGTGGCAGAGGGTGTTGTGGGGAGAGACTCAGGGGGGTCCCTGTCAGGGGTGGGATCCTGACAGAGGCCTAGCGAACAGAGAGAACGTTACGGGACCGCGCCTGCCCTAGATAGCGGTGGTACCCCAAGAAAGGACAAGAAGCGAGGTATATTGTGCTGAGTGAAAAACTAGATCAACGCAACAAGGAGAAATACCAGTAGGAGTCGTGCTGTAAGACGAGGCAACATCCTACTGAGGCGCGTAGCCGGTGGCCGGAACGCCGAGGAAGAATTAGGCTCCAAGCAATACTTCAAACCTACGGCAGGACAGTCAGCTATAGGCGGGCTGTCTCACACCAATCACCTACGAAGACATAGGGGGCAACAATAGGAGAAGGGCGACACTAGGGTCCAGGAAGAGCTCCGAGCCTACCCGTCATATGGGTGCATCCTAGCCATATCATCTGGGGGACGAAGAAGAACATCAGAATCGAGTTGTGAGGGAACACGAGAAACAGACACAACAGTTGTGGGGACTATCCCATAAGCACAGCAGGGGAGGACCACAACACACAAGCGCTAGAAGGTAGGCACAGATTTCCACCTGCAAAGGGAACTCTGGAGGTGCCATCGGACCGGCCGGACTTGTGCAGCCCGGTTAACCGTATTCCGGACTGAGGATCCTGAAGCCTTCAGTAAAGAGGTAAAGAGACTGCAACCTGGTGTCCTCGTTATTTACTGTGACCAGCACTGCACCGCACTACCACCACCATCCACACCTTTTATTGAGCGCCCCTCAGCAGGGTCACGGACCGGGTCTAGCCACCGTGACAACCCCAGAGCAGAGACTAAGAGGCCCGGTACCGGGTACCCCTCGGCCCTGCGGCAGTGGGGGCGCTGCAAACTTGGCGTCACGAACAGGATCTACTTAAGCCTGAAGAATCAGGTCATGTGTGCCTTGGAACTGTGATTTACTGTGACTGGACTGTGACTTATTGCAAAGGCTGTGTGTTGCCACTTGCCGCCAAAAGTTCCCGCCAAAAGTCGCCGCCATTGCAGCGCCACAGGGAGCGCAGAGGAAGAAGAAGGGCGTGCCATGGGAGGAGACTACCAAAGCGGCGCCAGAAGTAGCGACCGCCCCCTCCGACTTCTGCTGCGAGATGACGACCTGCCCAGCAGCAGAGGAGAACCGCCCCCTGATTTGCAACGGCGGGAACGAGGCGAGGAGGGAGCTCAACCTTGGAGAAATGGCGGAGCCAGGTGTATGCGGTGCCGCCGAATGCCGGACAGCGACGATGAGCAGCAAGTGCCCGAGCGACGGCGAAGTGATCCCGGCTTACCCTCACCCACCAGAGGCGGACCCGCGTCCACCGCAGGTGAAGGATCTGAACTCCTTGGAGCCACCGGCGGAGGAGCCGAGCCTACCTATCCTGACCACGGAGCCAGCAGGTGCGGAGCCATGGAGAGCGGAGCCACATCGAGATGCCACCTTGGAGGAACCGCGGTCCGGGCTGCAGCCGATTCCAGTGTCCTTGTCAGCGGAACGGATCGACATCGGTGGAATCACATCAGGCGCAGGTATGGAAAGCGCCCCTACTCCCCCGGCCAATTCTGCTCCCCCGACCGGTCCTGCTCTCCTGACCGATCCCGCTCCCGTGACCGCTCCTCACCCCAGCAATAACTGTTTCCTCTCAGTAGAGCGGGTGATCCTCACCCCCGACACGATGGGGAGGCTGGTACCTCCACTACCGACCAAGATGGGAGCACCCATAGACATGAGCCCAGACGGGGTGGTCCTCCGGTGGGACACCCCCTGGATCAGGCTAGATGGAGCTCGGGAGGAGGGCCTCACCCTTGCTGTGCTCACTTGGGAACAATATAAACAATGTCTGATCCTACATTGGAAAAACCGAAAGGAGACCGAACCGACTGATCCGCTAACAGTACGACACCCAAAGCCTGCGCACGGCAGGAAAGACATAGTAAAACGGGGAACTGTGTTGGCCTTTCACCCAAAGCGGGGTTGGGGCTCCATACAGGAAGCGGGACTACCGACTGACGTCTTCGTTACCAGTTACAACGTGAAGAATCCCTGCAGCAACCAATATGGTGACCCACTATTGCAAAGGGGGGATCAGGTGACCTACACCCGCCACCGGAGTGCACAAGGATGGTGCGCTCGGAACGTCCAACGATGTGGGCCTGAGGGGGTGTCACCTGTTGCCTCGACCATGATTGAACCAGACTTGACAGATCTTGTTACTATCGCCACTGTACGCCTTGTTGCGGGTACCGAGCTTGCAGCAAGGGTCAGCCTTCGAATCCAGACACCGGGTGACCTGACTGCACCCGAGAGACCAACCCTTGATACTGACACCACATCAGCCGCAGACCAGGGGCCGAAGCCTGAACGGTCAAGCGGTGTTCACTATTGACTGATGTCTTGTAGTTTACTGAGTAAGCAAGAATGCTTCATTAATTGTATATAGTTAACCGTCCGTTCTTCTATGTGTCTTCTTGCTGCTACAACCCGATTAGGGTTAACTCTTAAAGGGATCCCTTTGTTTACCCGGGATCCCTTCTTCTGCTTTTTGTTTTTGTTTCCTGTTTTATCACTGTTGAAAGAACTACTGGATCATGAGCACTGCATGATTACAAACTTCTTGTAAATAGTTTGCACCTTCTTAAAGGTGCCCTCTACTGGTTTTATAAAAGAAAGGACTCTTTGTGAAGAAACTGTTCCTGGAAGCAGTATCGGAGTCCTTGCTGCGTACGGACTTGCAGCTTGAGAAGTTGTACTACCTCATAGAGACTTGGTCCCCTCTTAAAGGGAATGTTCATCGATAGCACTTAAAGAATGATGATGCTTTAAAAGAAAGTACTGATAATGCTTACATGTAAAGTTATATGTAGTCAGACAGTTGATAGTAAGAAATGTTTAATGATGTGTCAGAGAATGAGGACAGGAAGTGGACCCGTACGGGGTTAGTCGGTGAGTCCTCCTAGGAGCCATACAGAGATGGCTCAGTGATCCTGAACTGAGAGATGGATGATACGTTCTATACTGTGTATAGTAGCAGAAAGGCAGTAGGCCCAGGCGGAAAGGGGCGGTCCTGCAACACAACGAGGGGCAGTAGGCCTGGGGCAGATAGACAGGCGGTCCTGCAGATGTAAAGATGGAAAACGAAGAAAAAGTTGATTAGCCTTATAATGTTTTATAAGAAGGTCTTTAGTGGATTCAGCGTGTACGTCCTTAAAGGCAATGTTAAATTATTGTTCAGAAATTTGCACTAAGTAGAATACCCGGTTGGGTAAGAAAAGTTATTTATAGTAAGTTATTTAAAGTATTTAACTATGTTTGTAACGTTCAAGTGTCCTCACCTCCCATAAAGGGAAGCTCTGTTCAAGTTTACTTATTGTTATTTGCATTTCCAAAATTGTATGTCTTTTTGCTGACATGTATTGTTGTTTTCTTCCCAGTCCAGGAGTACTGAATTTAACCGGGGGGGAGTGCAGCGCCCCAGAGTCCTGGTCGTTGCAGTACCGATGCTCCGCCGCTAAGGGGGGCTATGGTACGTCTGATGGCACTGAAGGAGTTCACCTGACCAGGTATCACAGTCACCAATACACTTCACAGTCTGGCCTCCAGGGGGAGCTAAGGGTGCTATGTATTAGGCCACTCCTCACAATCTGGTAAAACTGGGGGTTGGATAGGAAGTTAGACAGAAGCTGACTGGGAATCGAACAGGCAACACTCTGTGGCAGAGGGTGTTGCGGGGAGAGACTCAGGGGGGTCCCTGTCAGGGGTGGGATCCTGACAGAGGCCTAGCGAACAGAGAGAATGTTACGGGACCGCGCCTGCCCTAGATAGCGGCGGTACCCCAAGAAAGGACAAGAAGCGAGGTATATTGTGCTGAGTGACAAACGGGATCAACGCAACAAGGAGAAATACCAGTAGGAGTCGTGCTGTAAGACGAGGCAACATCCTACTGAGGCGCGTAGCCGGTGGCCGGAATGCCGAGGAAGTATTAGGCTCCAAGCAATACTTCAAACCTACGGCAGGACAGTCAGCTATAGGCGGGCTGTCTCACACCAATCACCTACGAAGACATAGGGGGCAACAATAGGAGAAGGGAGACACTAGGGTCCAGGAAGAGCTCCGAGCCTACCCGTCATACGGGTGCGTCCTAGCCATATCATCTGGGGGACAAAGAAGAACATCAGAATCGAGTTGTGAGGGAACACGAGAAACAGACACAACAGTTGTGGGGACTATCCCGTAAGCACAGCAGGGGAGGACCACAACACACAAGCGCTAGAGGGTAGGCACAGATTTCCACCTGCAAAGGGACCTCTGGAGGTGCCATCGGACTGGCCGGACTTGCGCAGCCCGGTTAACCGTATTCCAGACTGAGGATCCTGAAGCCTTCAGTAAAGAGGTAAAGAGACTGCAACCTGGTGTCCTCGTTATTTACTGTGACCAGCACTGCACCGCACTACCACCACCATCCACACCTTTTATTGAGCGCCCCTCAGCAGGGTCACGGACCGGGTCTAGCCACCGTGACAACCCCAGAGCAGAGACTAAGAGGCCCGGTACCGGGTACCCCTCGGCCCTGCGGCAGTGGGGGCGCTGCATCTATATCACAGCCCCTTGTCTCCTGTGATGACTATATTGCAGCCTCATATTTTCTGTGATTTCTATATCACAGCCCCATGTCTCCTGTGATGTCTATATTGCAACCCCATGTCTTCTGTGATGTCTATATCGCAGCCTCAGTGGGTCTTCTGTGATGTATATTCAGCAGTCTCATATCTCTGTGATGTTTATACTGCAACCCCATGTCTCCTGTGATGTATATACTGTAACCCCATGTATCCTGTTATGTTTATAATGCATCCCTATGTCTCCAGTGATGTATAAAATCATTATATATGTTGCGCAGTATTTGATTTAAAGATGCTTTGTTTAAGCCTACCAAAATACTTTCAATCAAAGAGTACATGAGCCACCTGCCTGGGTCGTGGGGTACTTGGTACCAGGTCCAGTGTTCACAGGGGGATGTCACGATGGCTGCAACCCGGTCCGTGGCCTTGGGCGCCCATGTAAAAGGGAAAGGTCTTTAAAGGGATAAAGTTTATGTTTGTGACACCATCTGTGGTATTCGGTCAGGGTGACCAACGCTGCTTTAAGGGGCCCACTGGGGTGATGTTATAGCAGCTAGATGGTATACCTTCCCACATGTGAAGTATATCCCCAGGGCTTCCCAGTGTGTAGATGGTAGAATGGTGAGAGGTGTAGTAAGGAACGAGGACACAGGTTTGCAGTCTCTTTACCTCGTTTACTGAAGACTTTAGCAGCCACAGTCGAGGGCACTGGATCACAGGGCAGGTAGGGTCCGGCCGGTTTGGAGGCAAGTCCAGAGTCCCCTTATCCAGGTGGAAAGTAGAAGCCTTCCTTTGCGCTGTAGTGGTGTAGTCCCTTACTTCTAGAAGCTTCACATAAGGTCCTCACAGATATTATTTCTCTCTCTCTCTGTCCCCCGGTTAGGACAGGACAAAACCCGTATGACTGGTGACTTGAGCCTGTTTATAGATGACCCGGCTCTGTGGGGTGTCACCGTGCCTCCTGGGTGTGGGTGCGGACAGGTAACATGAAATTAGCTGCCTGCCGGTCTCTGATGTAAGGTGTGGAGGTCCTTACAACTTCGGTATTCTGGCTACCGGTGTTCTGCACCTCAGAAGGAGGCAGCCTGCTCGGGGCTGGTCCCCTTCTGGTATCCTCTCCTGTGCTCTGCTTTCCTGCACGCTCACTGCAATCAATTCTGCTTTATAAAATGTCTCTTTCCGGGAGCTGCAGCTCTGAGGGCTTACACAGCTCCGTAAACCCTCTGTCCTCCTCAGACGGATGTCTGGAACTCACTAACTTTCCCTACAGATTACCATTTATATATATATATGGGGAGTCACCTAGTATATAGGATCAAAAGCTCCCCCTGGTGGCCTGCAGTGTAAATGTGTTGCATGTTTGTGGTACCTGGTTACAGTTATCCTTTCTTGGCTCTAAATGTAGCATCACCCTCCCCGTGAGGAAAGCGACATTACTGTGATGACCAGGACCCTGGGGCACCCCACTCCCTCCCGTTAAATCCAGTACTCCCAGACTGGGGAAAGAAAAACAACAATACATGTTAATGCAAAAAGACATACAATTTTTGGAATGCTGTAAACTTATAAAACAAATTAATTATATAAACTAGAGCTTCCCTTTATGGGAGGTGAGGACACTTGAACGTTAGAAGAACATATTTACATGGTATGCATACTTTTGGGAATAGAAAACACTATAATAACTAACTAACTAAGAAATGCTATTACCCACTACGGGTATACTATCTTACAGCTTCAAAGTGCAAAACAAGCATTTTGTCTTTACTCTTCTTCAAGTGCAAAACTTTCGACTAACCCCCATGGGTTTACTGCATCTCGTTCTTTTTATTCAAAAGTGGATCATCATGAGTTATCTTCCTATCTATCTGTACACAATACTATTTATCTTCAATTCTCAATTTTATTTTTATTTACTATATTAACTCTTTAATATATAAACTAGCTGGCATACAAAGTGCATTACTACTATCAAAGTTTCAATTCACTCTGGTTCACTATACTAGCTTACTAATATATGTACGAACTTCTATATAAAATGCAACGTTATCTAACTTTCAAACATTATCACTTTAAGAAAGTGCAACAAGTAAACATTCCCTTTAAGGGCTCAAACAGTATTCAAGTCATTTTTCTTTTAATACTGAGGTAGTGCAATTAATACTCAAGTCAATCAAAACTTTAGAACAGCAGCAACGATGCGAGGGACCCGTCATTAACCGCCAACGTTGGCTTGGGCGGGCTACAAGGCGTGTATCCAGACCTGGAATCCTGCCACACCAGATGGGTTTTTCTTCAGGTCTCTGAAAAACAAAGCAACTTTCACGGAAACGTTAGAAGCAGTCTTTCTAAAACTTCTTTGTAAAAGCAGTAGGAAGCACCTTTAAGAAGGTGCAAACTATTTACAATAGAGAATTTTTGAGCCATTCACTGTCCATGACTCGAGTGTCTTTAAATGGACGAACTCTGCAACAGAGGATCCCTTTTAACGTGGGACCCCTTTAAGTAGAAAACCCTGGTCGGGTTCGATGAACTTGTAATGGTAACAGTCATTTTGGGAACTTGCAGCAAAAGAGTAAAATTAACTATGTACAGTCATTTTCAAATTTGCTTTGTTCTATTATAGCAATTGCCAAGGCACCAGTCGGTATCGAACACGTCCTGGCCTGAAAAGATTGGTATCTGAATTCACATCTGGTGCCAGATCAACGTCATGGCTTTGTTCCTCAAGTACAGTCATTAGCTGCTATCAAAGTTTTTGTGGCTTGAGTGCATACGTCAGCTAGAGCAGTTGCCACAGCAGTTGTCTCAGTAGTGGTGATTATGCACATAGTGGTACTGGTAAGGGTCTGAGGGGTTGTTGGCTGTGCAGCTGGGGTAGTGGTGGTGGTAGTTTCTTTGGCGCTAGGTGGTGCTGCTGTAGGTACGCATTTCTTAACGTTCATGGCGTACCAACCTTTTTCACTCCAGGGACGGGTGTAGGTCACATGATCCCCTCGGAACACAGATTCCGGTCAGGATGTCCCTCCCGGAGATGAGATTCCAAGTCACGACGGGTGACATAGGCCTCTGCCAGCAGTCCCAGTTCCTTAATGAAACCCCAACCCCTTTTTGGGTGGAAGGCCACTGCCATTCCCCGTTTTGCTGGGCTTTTGTTACATCGTTTGGTTTTATGGGCCTGTGCTTTGCGTTGGGTCTCACTCCCTTTTTCCTCCTTCCATTTTAGCACCAGGCATTGGTAATATATTCCTCCCAGGTGAGGGCTTCAATATGGGACCCCTCTGGTTGATCCTCCCCAGGTGTCCCGATTGGTTCTGCTCTCGGATTGTCCCATTGGAAAACCACCCCCTTGGGGCTCACCTCCAGCGGTGTGCATATGGGTGTTGGAAGCGGGCCCATCAATGTCTCGTCGGTGGTGGTAATATTCGCTGGAGCAGGGCCTTCATCTGGGGCAGGAGCTGTCGCTGGAGCGAGGTCAGTGACTGGGGGAAGAGCAGTCGCTGGAGCGGGATTGGTCGCCGGGGCAGGGTCATTTTCTGTACCTGCGTCTGATGTGGCTCCATCGATGCCAGTCCGCTCTGCTGATGAGGCTGCTGGAGTCAGCTGCTGCTCGGACTGCGACTCCTCCAGTGCATTCTTCCTGCAGAGGGCTGACTTCCATTTCTTCACCGCTGTCAGCTCGGTGTCCAGGAGCTGGCAGCCCAGCGCCTCCACCTGCGGTTCCAAGAAGTCCGGATCCTCCAGCAGCGGTGAGTTCGGGTCCTCCTCCAGTGGCTTGGGATGGTCTCGGGTCACTTCGCCGTCTTTCGGGTACCCGCTGGTCGCCATCTCTTCTCCCGGATCTGCGGCCAGACATGCATGCTGCTACTCCATCTCTTGGGGGCGGGGCTCCTTCTCCTCTTTATTCCTGCCATTGCAGATCAGGAGGCAGACTTCCTTGGCTGATGGACACGTTCTCATCGTGTAATAACATTCGTAGGGGGCGTTTATCACTGTTCGCGCCACTTCGATAGTCTCCTCCCATGATGGCACACCCTTCTTCTCTGGCGCTCCTCGTGGCGCTGTAATGGCAGCGGTTTTGGCTGCAATTTTGGCAGTCTTTTACAGTAAACAGTCCCACAATAAAGCACAGTTAGGCACAGTTCTGGCACAGTCTTTTAGGCGCACACGACCCAATTCGCTGGGTCAGTCCTTCCTATTCGTGACACCAAGATGAGCCGCCCGCCTGGGCCGTGGGGTACTGAGTACCAGGTGCGGTGTTCACAGGGGGATGTCACGGTGGCTGCGACCTGGTCCGTGGCCCTGGGCGCCCATGTAAAAGGAAAAGGTCTTTAAAGGGATAAAGTTTAGGTTTGTGACGCCACCTGTGGTATTTGGTCAGGGTGACCGACTCTGCTTTAAGGGGTCCACTGGGGTGATGTTATGGCAGCTAGATGGTGTACCTTCCCACAGGTGAAGTATATCCCCAGGGCTTCCCAGTGTGTAGATGGTAGAATGGTGAGAGGTGTAGTCAGGAACGAGGACACAGGTTTGCAGTCTCTTTACCTCGTTTACTGAAGACTTCAGCAGCCACAGTCCAGGGCACTGGATCACAGGGCAGGTAGGGTCCAGCCGGTTTGGAGGCGTCCAGAGTCCCCTTATCCAGGTGGAAAGTAGAAGCCTTCCTTTGCGCTGTAGTGGTGTAGTCCCTTAATGCTAGAAGCTTCACATAAGGTCCTCACAGATGTTATCTTTCTGTCCCCCGGTTAGGATAGGACAAAACCCATATGACTGGTGACTTGAGCCTGTTTATAGGGCCTCTTAGATGACCCGGCTCTGTGGGGTGTCACCGTGCCTCCTGGGTGTGAGTGTGGACAGGTAACGTGAAATTAGCTGTCCTGCCGGTCTCTGATATAAGGCTTGGAGGTCCTTACAACCTCGGTATTCCGGCTACCAGTGTTCTGCGCCTCAGAAGGAGGCAGCCTGCTCGTGGCTGGTCCCCTTCTGGTATCCTCTCCTGTGCTCTGCTTTCCTGCACGCTCGCTGCAATCAATTCTGCTTTCTAAAATGTCTCTTTCCGGGAGCTGCAGCTCTGCGGGCATGCACAGCACCGTAAACCCTCTGTCCTCCTCAGACGGATGTCTGGAACTCACTAACTTTCCCTACAGACTACCAGTTATATATACAGTTAGGTCCATATATATTTGGACAGAGACAACATTTTTCTAATTTTGATTATAGACATTACCACAATGAATTTTAAACAAAACAATTCAGATGCAGTTGAAGTTCAGACTTTCAGCTTTCATTTGAGGGTATCCACATTAACCCCTTCATGACCCAGCCTATTTTGGCCTTAATGACCTTGCCGTTTTTTGCAATTCTGACCAGTGTCCCTTTATGAGGTAATAACTCAGGAACGCTTCAACGGATCCTAGCGATTCTGAGATTGTTTTTTCGTGACATATTGGGCTTCATGTTAGTGGTAAATTTAGGTCGATAATTTCTGAGTTTATTTGTGAAAAAAACGGAAATTTGGCAAAAAATTTGAAAATTTCGCAATTTTCACATTTTGAATTTTTATTCTGTTAAACCAGAGAGTTATGTGACACAAAATAGTTAATAAATAACGTTTCCCACATGTCTACTTTACATCAGCACAATTTTGGAAACAATTTTTTTTTTTGCTAGGAAGTTATAAGGGTTAAAATTTGACCAGTGATTTCTCATTTTTACAACAAAATTTACAAAACCATTTTTTTTAGGGACCACCTCACATTTGAAGTCATTTTGAGGGTTCTATATGGCTGAAAATACCCAAAAGTGACACCATTCTAAAAACTGCACCCCTCAAGGTGCTCAAAACCACATTCAAGAAGTTTATTAACCCTTCAGGTGTTTCACAGCAGCAGAAGCAACATGGAAGTAAAAAATGAACATTTAACTTTTTAGTCACAAAAATGATCTTTTAGCAACAATTTTTTTATTTTCCCAGCAGTAAAAGGAGAAACTGGACCACGGACGTTGTTGTCCAATTTGTCCTGAGTACGCTGATACCTCATATGTGGGGGTAAACCACTGTTTGTGGGCACGGCAGGGCTCGGAAGGGAAGGAGCGCCATTTGACTTTTTGAATGAAAAATTGGCTCCAATCTTTAGCGGACACCATGTCACGTTTGGAGAGCCCCCGTGTGCCTAAACATTGGAGCTCCCCCACAAGTGACCCCATTTTGGAAACTAGACCCCCCAAGGAACTTATCTAGAAGCATAGTGAGCACTTTAAACCCCCAGGTGCTTCACAAATTGATCCGTAAAAATGAAAAAGTACTTTTTTTTCACAAAAAAATTATTTTAGCCTCAATTTTTTCATTTTCACATGGGCAACAGGATAAAATGGATCCTAAATTTTGTTGGGCAATTTCTCCTGAGTACACCAATACCTCACATGTGGGGGTAAACCACTGTTTGGGCACATGGTAAGGCTCGGAAGGGAAGGAGCGCCATTTGACTTTTTGAATGAAAAATTATCTCCATCGTTAGCGGACACCATGTCGCGTTTGGAAAGCCCCTGTGTGCCTAAACATTGGAGCTCCTCCACAAGTGACCCCATTTTGGAAACTAGACCCCCCAAGGAACTCATCTAGAGGCATAGTGAGCACTTTAAACTCCCAGGTGCTTCACAAATTGATCCGCAAAAATGAAAAAGTACTTTTTTTTCACACAAAATTTCTTTTAGCCTCAATTCTTTCATTTTCACATGGGCAACAGGATAAAATGGATCCTAAAATTTGTTGGGCAATTTCTCCTGAGTATGCCGATACCTCATATGTGGGGGTAAACCACTGTTTGGGTGCACGGCAAGGCTCGGAAGGGGAGGCGTGCCATTTGACTTTTTGAATGGAAAATTAGCTCCAATCGTTAGCGGACACCATGTCGCGTTTGGAGAGCCCCGTGTGCCTAAACATTGGAGCTCCCCTACAAGTGACCCCATTTTGGAAACTAGACCCCCCAAGGAACTTATCTAGATGCATAGTGAGCACTTATAACCCCCAGGTGCTTCACAGAAGTTTATAACGCAGAGCCGTGAAAATAAAAAAATAATTTTTCTTTCCTCAAAAATGATTTTTAGCCCAGAATTTTTTATTTTCCCAAGGGTAATAGGAGAAATTGGACCCCAAATGTTGTTGTCCAGTTTGTCCTGAGTACGATGATACCCCATATGTGGGGGTAAACCACTGTTTGGGCGCACGGCAGGGCTCGGAAGGAAAGGCACGCCATTTGGCTTTTTGAATGGAAAATTAGCTCCAATCATTAGCGGACACCATGTCGCGTTTGGAGAGCCCCTGTGTGCCTAAACATTGGAGCTCCCGCACAAGTGACCCCATTTTGGAAACTAGACCTCCCAAGGAACTAATCTAGATGTGTGGTGAGCACTTTGAACCCCCAAGTGCTTCACAGAAGTTTATAACGCAGAGCCGTGAAAATAAAAAATGTGTTTCCTTTCCTCAAAAATATTTTTTTAGCCCAGAATTTTTTTATTTTTGCAAGAGTAACAGGAGAAATTGGACCCCAAAAGTTGTTGTCCAGTTTCTCCTGAGTACGCTGATACCCCATATGTGGGGGTAAACCACTGTTTTGGCACACGTCGGGGTTCGGAAGGGAAGTAGTGACGTTTTGAAATGCAGACTTTGATGGAATGCTCTGCGGGCATCAGGTTGCGTTTGCAGAGCCCCTGATGTGCCTAAACAGTAGGAACTCCCCACAAGTGACTCCATTTTGGAAACTAGACTCCCAAGGGAACTTATCTAGATGTGTGGTGAGCACTTTGAACCCCCAAGTGCTTCACAGAAGTTTATAACGCAGAGCCGTGAAAATAATAAATGTGTTTCCTTTCCTCAAAAATATTTTTTTAGCCCAGAATTTTTTATTTTTGCAAGAGTAACAGGAGAAATTGGACCGCAAAAGTTGTTGTCCAGTTTCTCCTGAGTACGCTGATACCCCATATGTGGGGGTAAACCACTGTTTGGGCACATGCCGGGGCTCGGAAGGGAAGTAGTGACGTTTTGGAATGCAGACTTTGATGGAATGGTCTGCGGGCATCATGTTACGTTTGCAGAGCCCCTGATATGCCTAAACAGTAGAAACCCCCCACAAGTGACCCCATTTTGGAAACTAGACCCCCCAAGGAACTTATCTAGATGTGTGGTGAGCACGTTCAACCCCCAAGTGCTTCACAGAAGTTTACAACGCAGAGCCGTGAAAATAAAAAATCATTTTTCTTTCCTCAAAAAAGATGTTTTAGCAAGCAATTTTTTATTTTCACAAGGGTAACAGGAGAATTTGGACCCCAATATTTGTTGCCCAGTTTGCTGTGAGTACGCTGATACCCCATATGTGGGGGTAAACCACTGTTTGGGCGCACGTCAGGGCTCGGAAGGGAAGTAGTGACATTTGAAATGCAGACTTTGATGGAATGGTCTGCGGGCATCACATTGCATTTGCAGAGCCCCTGATGTGCCTAAACAGTAGAAACACCCCACAAGTGACCCCATTTTGGAAACTAGACCCCCGAAGGAACTTATCTAGATGTGTGGTGAGCACTTTCAACCCCCAAGTGCTTCACAGAAGTTTATAACGCAGAGCCGTGAAAATAAAAAATAATTGTTCTTTCCTCAAAAATTATGTTTTAGCAAGTAATTTTTTATTTTTGCAAGGGTAACAGGAGAAATTGGACCCCAACAGTTGTTGCCCAGTTTGTCCTGAGTACGCTGGTACCCCAAATGTGGGGGTAAACCACTGTTTGGGCGCACGTCGGGGCTTGGAAGGGCGGGAGCACCATTTGACTTTTTGAACGCAAGATTGGCTGGAATCAATGGTGGCGCCATGTTGCGTTTGGAGACCCCTGATGTGCCTAAACAGTGGAAACCCCTCAATTCTAACTTCAACACTAACCCCAACACACCCCTAATCCTAATCCCAACTGTAGCCATAACCCTAATCACAACCCTAACCCCAACACACCCCTAACCACAACCCTAACCGCAACACACCCGTAACCCTAATTCCAACCCTAATCCTAACCCTAATCCCAACCGTAACCCTAATCCCAACCCTAACCACAACTGTAACCCCAACACACCCCTAACCCTATCCGTAACCCTAACCACAAGCCTAATCTTAACCCTATTTCAAACCCTAGCCCTAATTCCAACCCTAACTCTAATTCCAACCCTAACCCTAAGGCTATGTGCCCACGTTGCGGATTCGTGTGAGATTTTTCCACACGATTTTTGAAAAATCTGCAGGTAAAAGGCACTGCGTTTTACCTGCGGATTTACAGCAGATTTCCAGTGTTTTTTTGTGCGGATTTCACCTGCGGATTCCTATTGAGGAACAGGTGTAAAACGCTGCGGAATCCGCACAAAGAATTGACATGCTGCGGAAAATACAACGCAGCGTTTCTGCACGGAATTTTCCGCACCATGGGCACAGCGGATTTGGTTTTCCTTAGGTGTACATGGTACTGTAAACCTGATGGAAAACTGCTTTGAATTCGCAGCGGCCAATCTGCTGCGGATCCGCGGCCAATCCGCTGCGGATCCGCGGCCAATCCGCTGCCGATCCGCTGCGGATCCGCGGCCAATCCGCTGCGGATCCGCTGCCAATCCGCTGCGGATCCGCTGCCAATCCGCTGCGGATCCGCTGCGGATCCGCGGCCGATCCCCTGCGGATCCGCTGCCGATCCGCTGCCGATCCGCTGCGGATCCGCGGCCGATCCGCTGCGGATCCGCTGCCCATCCGCTGCGGATCCGCTGCCGATCCGCTGCGGATCCGCTGCGGATCCGCGGCCGATCCGCTGCGGATCCGCGGCCCATCCGCTGCGGATCCGCGGCCCATCCGCTGCGGATCCGCTGCCGATCCGCTGCGGATCCGCTGCCGATCCGCTGCGGATCCGCGGCCGATCCGCTGCGGATCCGCGGCCGATCCGCTGCGGATCCGCGGCCGATCCGCTCTGTGTGCACATGCCATAACCCTACCCCTAACCCTACCCGTAACCCTAACCCTACCCCTAACCCTACCCCTAGTTCTAACCCTAGTTCTAACCCTAACCCTAGTGGAAAAAAAAACAAACAATTTCTTTATTTTATTATTGTCCCTATGGGGGTGATAAAGGGGGGGGGTTATTTATTATTTTTTTTATTTTGATCGCTGTGGTAGAACCTACCACAGCGATCAAAATGTACTTGTAAGGAATCTGCCGACTGGCAGATTCGGCGGGCCCACTGAGCATGCGCCCGCCATTTTGGAAGATGGCGGCGCCCAGCGAGCAGACGTACGGACACCGGGAGGATCGGTAAGTATGAAGGGGTGGTGGGGGGGTGGATCGGAGCACAGGGGGGGGGGGATCGGAGCACAGGGGGGGTGGATATGAGCAAGGAGGGAGCGGACAGGAGGACGGGGGAGCCGGCAGGCGGACGGAGGGGACCGGACCCCATAACGGAGGACTGGGGGGGCGATCGGTGGGTGTGGGGGGGGTCACTTTAGTATTTCCAGCCATGGCCGATGATATTGCAGCATCGGCCATGGCTGGATTGTAATATTTCACCAGTTTTTTAGGTGAAATACTACAAATCGCTCTGATTGGCAGTTTCACTTTCAACAGCCAATCAGAGCGATCGTAGCCACGGGGGGGTGAAGCCACCCCCCCTGGGCTGGAGTACCACTCCCCCTCTCCCTGCAGATCGGGTAAAATAGGAGTTAACCCCTTCACCCGATCTGCAGGGACGCGATCATTCCATGACGCCACATAGGCGTCATGGGTCGGATTGGCACGGGTTTTCATGACGCCTACGTGGCGTCATGGGTCGGGAAGGGGTTAAAATTGGATGAAGATTTTAGGAGTTTCAGCTTCTTAACATGTGCCACCCTGTTTTTAAAGGGACCAAAAGTAATTGGACAGATTCAATAATTAAAAATAAAATGTTCATTTTTAGTACTTGGTTGAAAACCCTTTGTTGGCAATAACTGCCGGAAGTCTTGAACTCATGGACATCACCAGACGCTGTGTTTCCTCCTTTTTGATGCTCTGCCAGGCCTTCACTGCGGTGGTTTTCAGTTGCTGTTTGTTTGTGGGCCTTTCTGTCTGAAGTTTAGTCTTTAACAAGTGAAATACATGCTCAATTGGGTTGAGATCAGGTGACTGACTTGGCAATTCAAGAATATTCCACTTCTTTGCTTTAATAAACTCCTCGGTTGCTTTGGCTTTATGTTTTGGGTCATTGTCCATCTGTAGTATGAAACGACGACCAATCAGTTTGGCTGCATTTGGCTGGATCTGAGCACACAGTATGTCTCTGAAGACCTCAGAATTCATTCGGCTGCTTCTGTCCCATGTCACATCATCAATAAACACTAGTGACCCAGTGCCACTGGTAGCCATGCATGCCCAAGCCATCACACTGCCTCCGCCGTGTTTTACAGATGATGTGGTATGCTTTGGATCATGAGCTGTACAACGCCTTTGCCATACTTTTCTCTTTCCATCATTCTGGTAAAGGTTGATCTTGGTTTCATCTGTCCAAAGAATGTTCTTCCAGAACTGTGCTGGCTTTTTTAGATGTTTTTTTCAGCAAAGTCCAGTCTAGCCTTTTTATTCTTGATGCTTATGAGTGGCTTGCACCATGCAGTGAACCCTCTGTATTTACTTTCATGCAGTCTTCTCTTTATGGTAGATTTGGATATTGATACGCCGACCTCCTGGAGAGTGTTATTCACTTGGTTGGCTGTTGTGAAGGGGTTTCTCTTCACCATGAAGATTATTCTGTGATCATCCACCACTGTTGTCTTCCGTGGGCGCCCAGGTCTTTTTGCATTGATGAGTTCACCAGTGCTTTCTTTCTTTCTCAGGATGTACCAAACTGTAGATTTTGCCACTCCTAATATGGAAGCAATTTATCGGATGGGTTTTTTCTGTTTTCACAGCTTAAGGATGGCTTGTTTCACCTGCATGGAGAACTCCTTTGACCGCATGTTTACTTCACAGCAAAACCTTCCAAATGCAAGCACCACACCTCAAATCAACTCCAGACCTTTTATCTGCTTAATTGAGAATTACATAACAAAGGGATTGCCCACAACTGTCCATGAAATAGCCTTGGAGTCAATTGTCCAATTACTTTTGGTCCCTTTAAAAACAGGGAGGCACATGTTAAAGAGCTGAAACGCCTAAACCCTTCATCCAATTTTAATGTGGATACCCTCAAATGAAAGCTGAAAGTCTGAACTTCAACTGCATCTGAACTGTTTTGCTTAAAATTCATTGTGGTAATGTCTATAACCAAAATTAGAAAAATGTTGTCTTTGTCCAAATATATATGGACCTAACTGTATGGGGAGTCACCTAGTAAATAGGATCAAAAGCCTGGTTACAGTTATCCTTTCTTGCCTCCAAATGTAGCATCACCCCCCCCCCCCCCCCCCCCGAGGAAAGCGAAATTAGAGTATGTGCACACGTTGCAGATTTGCCTGCGGATTTTTCTGCACTAAATCCGCAACTCTTGGCAGAAAACGCAGGTGTGTTTTTTATGCGTTTTTTGTGCGGTTTTGATGCATTTTTACGCGGCTTTGATGTGTTTTTTGATGCGTTTTGTATGCGTTTTTGAAAGCTAAATAAAGATGTATTATTGAACAAAAAAAAAAAGATTTGTGATGTCATGTGTTGTCCAACCTCCTCTTTTACATTTGTCCAAACCACACTCCATTACACACATACAGTGGGGCAAAAAAGTATTTAGTCATTCAGCAATAGTGCAAGTTCCACCACTTAAAAAGATGAGAGGCGTCTGTAATTTACATCATAGGTAGACCTCAACTATGGGAGACAAACTGAGAAAAAAAAATCCAGAAAATCACATTGTCTGTTTTTTTATCATTTTATTTGCATATTATGGTGGAAAATAAGTATTTGGTCAGAAACAAAATTTCATCTCAATACTTTGTAATATATCCTTTGTTGGCAATGACAGAGGTCAAACGTTTTCTGTAAGTCTTCACAAGGTTGCCACACACTGTTGTTGGTATGTTGGCCCATTCCTCCATGCAGATCTCCTCTAGAGCAGTGATGTTTTTGGCTTTTCGCTTGGCAACACGGACTTTCAACTCCCTCCAAAGGTTTTCTATAGGGTTGAGATCTGGAGACTGGCTAGGCCACTCCAGGACCTTGAAATGCTTCTTACGAAGCCACTCCTTCGTTGCCCTGGCGGTGTGCTTTGGATCATTGTCATGTTGAAAGACCCAGCCACGTTTCATCTTCAATGCCCTTGCTGATGGAAGGAGGTTTGCACTCAAAATCTCACGATACATGGCCCCATTCATTCTTTCATGTACCCGGATCAGTCGTCCTGGCCCCTTTGCAGAGAAACAGCCCCAAAGCATGATGTTTCCACCACCATGCTTTACAGTAGGTATGGTGTTTGATGGATGCAACTCAGTATGCTTTTTCCTCCAAACACGACAAGTTGTGTTTCTACCAAACAGTTCCAGTTTGGTTTCATCAGACCATAGGACATTCTCCCAAAACTCCTCTGGATCATCCAAATGCTCTCTAGCAAACTTCAGACGGGCCCGGACATGTACTGGCTTAAGCAGTGGGACACGTCTGGCACTGCAGGATCTGAGTCCATGGTGGCGTAGTGTGTTACTTATGGTAGGCCTTGTTACATTGGTCCCAGCTCTCTGCAGTTCATTCACTAGGTCCCCGAGCGTGGTTCTGGGATTTTTGCTCACCGTTCTTGTGATCATTCTGACCCCACGGGGTGGGATTTTGCTTGGAGCCCCAGATCGAGGGAGATTATCAGTGGTCTTGAATGTCTTCCATTTTCTAATTATTGCTCCCACTGTTGATTTCTTCACTCCAAGCTGGTTGGCTATTGCAGATTCAGTCTTCCCAGCCTGGTGCAGGGCTACAATTTTGTTTCTAGTGTCCTTTGACAGCTCTTTGGTCTTCACCATAGTGGAGTTTAGAGTCAGACTGTTTGAGGGTGTGCACAGGTGTCTTTTTATACTGATAACAAGTTTAAACAGGTGCCACTACTACAGGTAATGAGTGGAGGAAAGAGGAGACTCTTAAAGAAGAAGTTACAGGTCTGTGAGAGCCAGAAATCTTGATTGTTTGTTTCTGACCAAATACTTATTTTCCACCATAATATGCAAATAAAATGATAAAAAAAACAGACAATGTGATTTTCTGGATTTTTATTTCTCAGTTTGTCTCCCATAGTTGAGGTCTACCTATGATGTAAATTACAGACGCCTCTCATCTTTTTAAGTGGTGGAACTTGCACTATTGCTGAATGACTAAATACTTTTTTGCCCCACTGTAGATAGATAGATAGATAGATAGATAGATAGATAGATAGATAGATAGATAGATAGATAGAAGGAATGAGATAAATAGATGTAGATAGATATATCTATGGATAGATGTAGGTAGATATACACTGTGTTCCAAATTATTATGCACAAAGAGCTTAGGAGTGATAAGGTTAGAAGTTTTTTGTTTGTCATTTAAACTCATTGATGGTGATGTGTCAGGACTCTTTATATCACTGAAAGCAATTGCAGATACCTGTGCAAATTAGTTTGGCAGGTGTGTCCAAATAAAGGCAAGACTACTTAAGAAGGCTGTTCCACATTATTAAGCAGCCTACATTTTTTGCCAAAATGGGAAAGAAAAAAGATGTGTCGGCTGCTGAGAAGCAACAAATTGTGGAGTATTTAGGTCAAGGCATGACTACAATCAACATTGCCAAGACACTTCATCGTGATCATCGCACAATCAAGAAGTATGTAGCTGATTCCCTGCACATACGTGTGCGTGCTGATAAGGAAAAATTGAGGACTCTTTCCAACAGGCAATTGCATAAGGTTAAAAGAGCAGCTGCAAAAATGTCTTGTCATAGCAGCAGACAAGTTTTAGAAGCTGCTGGTGCCTCCAACGTCCCCAGAACAACAAGATGCAGGGTCCTTCAGAGGTTTGCAGCTGTGCGTAAGCCATCCTGTCGACCACCTCTATCCACTGCACACAAGCAGAAACAGCTCCAGTGGGCCAAACGATACATGAAGACTGACTTCCAAACTGTTTTGCTCACCGATGAGTGCCGTGCAACGCTTGATGGTCCAGATAGATGGAGTGGAGGATGGCTGGTTGATGGACACCCCATGAAAACACGGCTAAGGCGCCAACAAGGAGGAGGTGGAGTAATGTTTTGGGCTGGAATCATGGGGAGAGAGATTGTCGGCCCCTTTATGACCCCTGAAGGGGTAAAGATGAACTCCATAATCTATGTGGAGTTTCTAAAACAACACTTCCTGCCATGGTTCCAGAGGAAGAACCGTGCTTTCCGCAGCAAGATCATTTTCATGCATGATAATGCACCGTCTCATGCTGCAAAAAACACCTCTGCATCTCTGGCTGCTATGGGCATAAAAGAGGACAAACTTATGGTGTGGCCACCATCTTCCCCTGACCTCAACCCCATTGAGAACCTCTGGAGCATCATCAAAAGGAGTGTCTATGATGGCGGGAGGCAGTTAACATCTAAGGGCCCATTTCCACTTGCGAGAAACACGTCCGTGTCTCGCATGTGAAAACCAAGCTGTGGCGCCAGCACTCCAGAGCGGAGCGTGCTGCCGCATAGGAACACATGGAGCTGCACACTCCGCTCCAAAGTGCCGGCGCCACAGCTTGGTTTCCACATGCGAGACACGGACGTGTTTCTCGCAAGTGAAAATGAGCCCTAAGCAACAGCTCTGGGTGGGTATTCTGTGCACATGCAAAACAATTGAAGCAGAAACCATCCAAAAACTGACACATTCAATGGACAAGAGAGTTCAGAAGCTTATTTCGAACAAGGGGTCCTATGTGCAAATGTAACATCACCTACAATAAAGTTTTCACTTGAAAACTGTTTGATTTCATTTTGTGATAAGCTGATAATGCTTATAACTTCACAATTGACCATTTTTTTTGTTCAAAATTTAAAAAAAAGGTTGAAAACTCTGCTGTGCATAATAATTTGGAACATGCATTTTCAGTGTTTATTTTTTTTTAAAGATACTGTTTTCATAGGCAGTTTGTTCCAAAACATTGCAATTATACTAGAATAGTAGATGACTGGAAAATAACAATGACTGCAATTCAGATAGGTAATTTAGAGAAAATATGAGGAAATATTATTTGCATAATAATTTGGAACACAGTGTATGGATAGTTAGGCTACTTTCACACATCAGGTTTTTGATGTCAGGCATAATCCGGCGAGCTTTGAAAAAAACTCTGAATCCGTTTTTTTTTCATAGAGTTATATTAGCACTGAATTGCGCCTGATGGCCACATGTTTCATCCGTTTTTTGCTGGATCCGTAAAAAAAAACTGTTTCCGGCGGACGGAGAAAACGAACAGGAAAGTTTTTATTGTCCGGCGAAAAAACGCACAGCGACGGATCTGGCGAAAAACTTATGAAACTGAGATGTGAAATGATAAATCCAGCCTCCGGTTTATCATGCATTTTTTCCATTAAAATCATGCACATTTTCCGTTCTCTCTCTAAAAAAAAAAAAACCGGATCAGATGCATCAGTTTTTCACTATTTGCAACAGATCCGTTTTTTCAAAAATTCGCCCAATCCTGCCTGACGGAAACAAACTGATGTGTGAAAGTAGCCTAACTATCCATATATCTATCTACATCTATCCATCAGGCAGGATCCGGCGAATTTTTGAAAAAACGGATCTGTTGCAAATAGTGAAAAACTGATGCAACTGATCGTTTTTTTTTTTAAGAGAACGGAAAATGTACATGATTTCAATGTAAAAATGCATGAAAAACTGGATTCGGAGGCCGGATTCATCATTTCACATCTCAGTTTCATACGTTTTTCGCTGGATCCGTCGCTGGGTGTTTTTTCGCAGGACAGAAAAAATATTCTTCTGTATGTTTTCTCCATCCACCAGAAACAGCTTTTCTGATGGATCCGGCAAAAAACGGATGAAACGTGTGGCCATCAGGTGCAATCTGGCGCTAATACAACTCTATGAGAAAAAACAGATCCGGTGGAAAAAAAAACACGGATCTGTTTTTTTCAAAACTCGCCGGATTGTGCCTGAAGGCAAAAACCTGATGTGTGAAAGTAGCCAGATAGATATATGGATAGATATATCTATGTATCTATAGATATAACTATCTATAAATATATCTATAGATAGATATAGCCATAGATATATCTATACATATATCTATAGATATTCATGTATAGATAGATTTATCTATGGATATATCGATAGATGTATAATAGTGAGGCCTATGTTTCTTAATGAACGTTTAATTAAAAAAAACAAAAAAACGGAAAAAAATGGCGTAGGCTCCCGTGCAATTTTCTGCGACAGAGGGGGAAAGCTGATGGCTGGGGGCCAATATTTGTAGCCTGGGAAGGGGGTAATACCCGTGGCCCCCTCCCAGGCTATGAATATCAGCCCGCAGCTGTCTGCATAGCCTTTACTGGCTATTAAAATAGGGGGACCCCAAAAAAATATGACGTTGGGTCCCCTATATTTTATAGCCAGAAAGGCTATGCAGACAGCTGCGGGCTGATATTCATAGCCTAGAGAGGGGCAATGGATATTGGCCCCCCGGCTACAAATACCAACACCCAGCCGCCCCAGAAATGGCGCATCTGTGAGATGCGCCAAATCCGGCACTTAGCCCCTCTTTTCCCACTCCCAAGTAGCCATGGGATATGGGGTAATAAGGGATTAATGTCACCTTGCTATTGTAAGGTGACAGTAAGCCCGGTTAATAATGGAGAGGTGTCAATAAGACGCCTATCCATTATTAATCCTAGAGTAGTGAAAGAGTTAAAAAAAAAATAAAGACACAGCCAGAATAAAGTATTTTAATATTCTTAATTTAACCATACTTACCATACTCGATCGTCTGTAAAAAATTAAAAATAATAAACCGTATACTCCCTGTCCGACGCAGTCCAATTAATAATGAGTGTCCCACGGCGATCTTCCCAATAGAACAGTGGCATCAGGTGATATCACTGCTCTATAGGGCCTCCAGTGACACACTGACAGGAGACAATGGCTCCTGCAGTGCATCACTGAGGTTACCTGAGTTCACTCTCTCTTTATGGCAATGCTGCATGGGAACTTTCTCACACAGCAGTGCCACAAGTGAGACAAGGGACTATTTTTACAGTGGTGGAGGAATACGGTACGGAAGCATACCTTCCATCATTGTATTCCTGGAGCCCCTGGGGAGCGGTTGCATCAGCTGATGCTGCTGCTCTCCACGGGAGATTGTCGTGGGACACTCCTTTTAATTGGATTTCTGTGGATCAGGGAGTATATTGTTTGTTTATCATTTTCATATTTTTTACTGGTGAAACTGGCTTCGGGGTTCAAGGTGACAAGGTGATAGTGAGTATGTACTCTATGTTGTATGTACTGTATGTCTATATGTATGTATTGTATGTATGTACTGTATTTATGTATTGTATGTTATATGTTGTATGTTCTGTTATATGTTGTATGTTGCATGTTCTGTTGTATGTTGTATGTTATATGTTGTATGTTGTATGTACTGTTATATGTTGTATGTTGTATGTACTGCTGTATGTTGTATGTACTGTTATATGTTATATGTTGTATGTTGTTTGTACTGTTGTATGTTGTATGTTATATGTTGTTTGTTATATGTACTGTTATATGTTATATGTTGTATGTTGTATGTACTGTTATATGTTATATGTTGTATGTTGTAAGTTACATGTTGTATGTACTGTTATATGTTATATGTTGTATGTACTGTTGTATGTTATATGTTGCATGTTGTATGCACTGTTGTATGTTGTATGTACTGTTGTATGTTGTATGTTATATGTTGTATGTACTGTTATATGTTATATGTTGTATGTACTGTTGCATGTTATATGTTGTATGTACTGTTGTATGTTGTATGTACTGTTATATGTTGTATGTTGTATGTACTGTTGTATGTTGTACTGTATGTTATATGTTGTATGTTATATGTTTGTGTTTTTTTTTTTTTTACATTCAACACATTAGCCGGATGATGGGACTACTACTGTCCCATCATTGGCTAATGTGTCAGTCACTGTCATTGTAGCAGGCATAGCCCGATGGGACTTGTAGTCCCATCGGACGATGTCTGCACACACACACAAAGACCCCCGAGAGCCCCGCACATACCCCCCGGCAGCCCGCACACACCCCCGACAGGCCCGCACAGACCCCCGGCAGCCCACACAGACCCCCGACAGGCCCGCACAGACCCCCGACAGGCCCGCACAGACTCTCGAGAGGCCCACACAGACTCTCGAGAGGCCCGCACAGACCCCCAAGAGCCCCGCACAGACGCCCGACAGTCCCGCACAGACCCCGCACACTGACACGCACAGTCTCCGCCCACACTCCGCCCACAAACTCCCCCCTCCTGATCTGCAGCGTTTCACCAGCAGCTAAACCGCAGATCTTTTTTAGATCTGCGGTTTTGCTGCGGATGTGCCAGACTCAATGCAAGTCAATGGGTGCAGAAACGCTACAGATCCGCAGAAAGAATTGACATGCTGCGGAAAAAACAACGCTGCGTTTCTGCGCTTTTTTTCCACAGCATGTGCACAGCAGATTTGGTTTTCCATAGGTTTACATGGTACTGTAAACCGCATGGGAAACTGCTGCAGATCTGCAGCATCAAAAATGCTGCGGATCCGAGGTAAAAACCGCAACATGTGCCTTACTGTAATGACCAGGACCCTGGGGCGCCACACTCATACGTGCTTATCCACATACAGTGGGGCAAAAAAGTATTTAGTCATTCAGCAATAGTGCAAGTTCCACCACTTAAAAAGATGAGAGGCGTCTGTAATTTACATCATAGGTAGACCTCAACTATGGGAGACAAACTGAGAAAAAAAAATCCAGAAAATCACATTGTCTGTTTTTTTATCATTTTATTTGCATATTCTGGTGGAAAATAAGTATTTGGTCAGAAACAAACAATCAAGATTTCTGGCTCTCACAGACCTGTAACTTCTTCTTTAAGAGTCTCCTCTTTCCTCCACTCATTACCTGTAGTAATGGCACCTGTTTAAACTTGTTATCAGTATAAAAAGACACCTGTGCACACCCTCAAACAGTCTGACTCCAAACTCCACTATGGTGAAGACCAAAGAGCTGTCAAAGGACACCAGAAACAAAATTGTAGCCCTGCACCAGGCTGGGAAGACTGAATCTGCAATAGCCAACCAGCTTGGAGTGAAGAAATCAACAGTGGGAGCAATAATTAGAAAATGGAAGACATTCAAGACCACTGATAATCTCCCTCGATCTGGGGCTCCACGCAAAATCCCACCCCGTGGGGTCAGAATGATCACAAGAACGGTGAGCAAAAATCCCAGAACCACGCGGGGGGACCTAGTGAATGAACTGCAGAGAGCTGGGACCAATGTAACAAGGCCTACCATAAGTAACACACTACGCCACCATGGACTCAGATCCTGCAGTGCCAGACGTGTCCCACTGCTTAAGCCAGTACATGTCCGGGCCCGTCTGAAGTTTGCTAGAGAGCATTTGGATGATCCAGAGGAGTTTTGGGAGAATGTCCTATGGTCTGATGAAACCAAACTGGAACTGTTTGGTAGAAACACAACTTGTCGTGTTTGGAGGAAAAAGAATACTGAGTTGCATCCATCAAACACCATACCTACTGTAAAGCATGGTGGTGGAAACATCATGCTTTGGGGCTGTTTCTCTGCAAAGGGGCCAGGACGACTGATCCGGGTACATGAAAGAATGAATGGGGCCATGTATCGTGAGATTTTGAGTGCAAACCTCCTTCCATCAGCAAGGGCATTGAAGATGAAACGTGGCTGGGTCTTTCAACATGACAATGATCCAAAGCACACCGCCAGGGCAACGAAGGAGTGGCTTCATAAGAAGCATTTCAAGGTCCTGGAGTGGCCTAGCCAGTCTCCAGATCTCAACCCTATAGAAAACCTTTGGAGGGAGTTGAAAGTCTGTGTTGCCAAGCGAAAAGCCAAAAACATCACTGCTGTAGAGGAGATCTGCATGGAGGAATGGGCCAACATACCAACAACAGTGTGTGGCAACCTTGTGAAGACTTACAGAAAACGTTTGACCTCTGTCATTGCCAACAAAGGATATATTACAAAGTATGGAGATGAAATTTTGTTTCTGACCAAATACTTATTTTCCACCATAATATGCAAATAAAATGATAAAAAAACAGACAATGTGATTTTCTGGATTTTTTTTTCTCAGTTTGTCTCCCATAGTTGAGGTCTACCTATGATGTAAATTACAGACGCCTCTCATCTTTTTAAGTGGTGGAACTTGCACTATTGCTGAATGACTAAATACTTTTTTGCCCCACTGTATACCCACACACATTTTACTTGTGTAGTACAATTGAGTCCTACTGTTGTGTGTATATGGGTATTAAGCCCTAGTTATTTTTTTGTATCTGGAACAGTTTTTGCTGTAAAGAATGTGTATCTAAGCATTAGCCATAAACAGAGCCGGTGCTTCCTGGCAACACAGCTCCGGCTGTCAATGCAGGTCTGAAGGTCGCAGTGCAGCACCCTAACCAGCTGCATGTGCATGAGACGAAACAGTAGACTGGGTCAGATCAGTAAAAAATAAAAGATGAAAAATATAATAATTTACAGAAATGGAATGTGTGTGCTCAGCAAGAAAAGGGCTTAATGTTTGAGTCAAAAGGCCAAATAAATCTGCTTAATACAGTAAAACTTTTATTAGCCCCAGAGCTTTCTGCTGTTGCAATGTGAGATTTGCTGAGTTTATTCAAGCTGCTCATTCCTACTGGTATATTACTTCTATGTAAGGCTAATGGATTTCCTATGTATTTATTTTGTTTATTCTAAGTAGAATTCCCGTCTTTCATCTGAACATGACAAAAGTTACAGTTTGTTGTTTGAGCAAAAAATACCTGAAGTCAATAATCATAACAGCCTTAATGGGCCACATTTAAAAGCAGCCAAGAAGTGACAGCAATTGTTACTTACAGAGGGTGAAACAAGTTTAGAACACGTCACCAATTTTCAAAGTAAATATATTTCTAAAGGTGTTATTGACATGACATTCTAAGCTGATGTTGGTAACAACTTATCCAATTCCCACAAAGAAATCAAACCACGAATGTCCATAAATTAAGATATGTGTAATAATAAGAAATGTCACAGGGAAAACGTATTGGCTGCGCTTACTGAAATGTATTTAATACTTTGTATAAAAGCCTTTTTTGATGATGAAAGCTTCCAGACACCTTCTGTATGTAGAAATTAGTCACATGCATTGTTCAGGTGTGATTTTGTCCCATTCTTCCACACAAACACATCAAATCCTGAAGGTTCCGTGGGCTCCGTCTACAAACTCTGAAGTTTAGTTCCTTCCATAAATCAGGTTATTGGCTGGGCCATTCTAGCAGCTTTATTTTCTTTCTCTGAAACCAATTTCAGAGTTTCCTTGGCTGTGTGTTTTGGGATTATTGTCTTGCTGAAATGCCCACCCTCATTTCATCTTCATTATCCTGGTAGATGGCAGCGGATTTTTATTAATAATGTCTCAGTAAATTTGTCCATTCATCCTTCCTTCAATTATGTGAAGTTTGCCAGTGCAGTATGCTGAAAAACAGCCCCACGCCATGATTTTCCCACCTCCAAACTTCACTGTTGGTATGATGATTTTGGGGCAATATGCAGTGCCTTTTGCACTCCAAACATGGTGTGTATTATGGCATCCAAAAAGTTCAATGTTGGTCTCATTTGACCAGACTATATTATCTCAGTATTTTAGAGGACTGTCTAAATGTTGTTGAGCAAACTTTAACATTCTTTTTTGTTCATCAGTTGAGTATTGCATGGTGAGTGTGCATACAGGCCATGGAGGTTGAGTGCATTATTTATAGTTTTCTTTCAAACACTTATACCTGCTAATTCCAGATCTTTCTGTAGCTCTCCACGGGTGGTCCTTGGCTCTTGGACAGCTCTTCTAATAATTATTTTCATTCCTCTGTCTGAAATCTTGCAGGCAACACCTGGTCATGGCTGGTTTATGGTGAAATTATGTTCTTTCCACTTCCGAATTATGACTCAACAGTGCTCACTGGAGCCTTCAGTAGTTCAGTAGAAATTGTTTTGTAACCTATGCTATCAGTATGTTTTGCAACAATAAGGTTGGTAAGGTCTTGCGATAGCTCACTGGTTTTATCCATCATGAGATGCTTCTTGTGTGGCACCTTGGTACTGAGACATCTTTTTATAGGCCATTAGTTGATTCAGCTGATATTATTTTTCACTACGTGGCAGGATTGCTTTCTAATTACTGATAGATTTCAGCTGGTTTTATGACTTTCCATGGGTTTTTGCACTTCTTTCTTCATGAGTTCAATACTATTTCCCTGTGTCATTTCTCATTTTTACCAAGAAACTGTAGGAGAGATCAGTGCAAATAGGGTCTTATCCGAAAAATACAGTAAATTTTGCACTCAGATTAAACTGACCTTTTCAATCTGTTAACCCCTTTACCCCCAAGGGTGGTTTGCACGTTAATGACCGGGCCAATTTTTACAATTCTGACCTCTGTCCCTTTATGAGGTTATAACTCTGGAACGCTTCAACGGATCCTGATGATTCTGACACTGTTTTCTCGTGACATATTGCACTTCATAATAATGGTAAATTTCTTTGATATTTCTTGCGTTTATTTGTGAAAAAAATGGAAATTTGGCCCAAATTGTGAAAATTTAGCAATTTTCCAACTTTGAAATTTTATGCCCTTAAATCACAGAGTTATGTCGCACAAAATACTTAATAAGTAACATTTCCCACATGTCTACTTTACATTAGCACAATTTTGGAACCAACATTTTTTTTGTTAGGGAGTTATAAGGGTTAAAAGTTGACCAGCAATTTCTCATTTTTACAACACCATTTTTTTTAGGGACTACATCACATTTGAAGTCACTTTGAGGGGTCTTACTGATAGAAAATAACCAAGTGTGACACCATTCTAAAAACTGCACCTCTCAAGGTGCTCAAAACCACATTCAAGAAGATTATTAACCCTTCAGGTGTTTCACAGGAATTTTTGGAATGTTTAAAAAAAAAATGAACATTTAATTTTTTTTCACATAAAATTTATTTCAGCTCCAATTTGTTTTATTTTACCAAGGGTAACAGGAGAAATTGGACCCGAATAGTTATTGTGCAATTTGTCCTGAGTACACTGATACCCAATATGTAGGGGTAAACCACTGTTTGGGCGAACAGCAGAGCTCGGAAGGGAAGGAGAGCCATTTGACTTTTCAATGCAAAATTGACTAGAATTGAGATAGGACGCCATGTTGCGTTTGGAGAGCCATTGATGTGCCTAAACATTGAAACCCCCCACAAGTGACACCATTTTGGAAAGTAGACCCCCTAAGGAACTTATCTAGATGTGTGGTAAGCACTTTGACCCACCAAGTGCTTCACAGTAGTTTATAACGCAGAGCCGTGAAAATAAAAATTCTTTTTCTTTCACAAAAATTATTTTTTAGCCCCCAGTTTTGTATTTTCCCAAGGGTAACAGGAGAAATTGGACCCCAAAAGTTGTTGTCCAATTTGTCCTGAGTACGCTGATACCCCATATGTGGGGGGGAACCACCGCTTGGGCGCATGGCAGAGCTCGGAAGGGAAGGAGCGCCGTTTGGAATGCGGACTTAGATGGATTGGTCTGCAGGCGTCACATTGCATTTGCAGAGCCCCTGGTGTACCTAAACAGTAGAAACCCCCCACAAGTGACCCCATATTGGAAACTAGACCACCCCAAGGAACTTATCTAGATGTGTTGTGAGAGCTTTGAACCCCCAATTGTTTAACTACAGTTTATAACGCAGAGCCGTGAAAATAAAAAATCTTTTTTTTCCACAAAAATTATTTTTTAGCCCCCAGTTTTGTATTTTCCCAAGGGTAACAGAACAAATTGGACCCCAAAAGTTGTTGTCCAATTTGTTCTGAGTACGCAGATACTCCATATGTGGGGGGGGGGGGGAACCACCGTTTGGGCGCATGGCAGAGCTCGGAAGGGAAGGAGCACCGTTTGGAATGCAGACTTAGATGGATTGGTCTGCAGGCGTCACGTCGCATTTGCAGAGCCCCTGATGTACCTAAACAGTAGAACCCCCCCATAAGTGACCCCATATTGGAAACTAGGCCCCCCAAGGAACTTATCTAGATGTGTTGTGAGAACTTTGAAACCCCAAATGTTTCACTACAGTTAATACCGCAGAGCCGTGAAAATAAAAAATCTTTTTTTCCACAAAAATTATATTTTAGCCTCCAGTTTTGTATTTTCCCAAGGGTAACAGGAGAGATTGGACCCCAAAAGTTGTTGTCCAATGTGTCCTGAGTACGCTGATACCCCATATGTTGGGGTAAATCCCTGCTTTGGCGCATGGGAGAGCTTGGAAGGGAAGGAGCACTGTTTTACTTTTTCAAACGAGAATTGGCTGGAATTGAGATCGGAAGCCATGTCACGTTTGGAGAGCCCCTGATGTGCCTAAACAGTGGAAACCCCCAATTCTAACTGAAACCCTAATCCAAACACACCAGTAACCCTAATCCCAACGGTAACCCTAACCACACCCCTAACCCTGACACACCCCTAACCCTAATCCCAACCCTAATCCAAACGGTAAATGTAATCCAAACCCTAACCCTAACTTTAGCCCCAAACTTAACTTTAGCCCCAACCCTAACCCTAACTTTAGCCCCAACCCTAACCCTAACTTTAGCCCCAACCCTTACTGTAGCCCTAACCCCAGCCCTAACCCTAACCCTAGCCCCAACCCTAACCCTAGCCCCAACACTAACCCTGGCCCCAACTTTAACCCTAACTCTAGCCCCAACCCTAACTTTAGCCCCAACCCTAACCCTAGCCCTAACCCTAACCCTAGCCGTAACCCTAGCCCTAACCCTAGCCCTAACCCTAATGGGAAAATGGAAATAAATACATTTTTTAAATTTTATTATTTTTCCCTAACTAAGGGGGGTGATGAAGCTGTCACACACTAAAATTTATTGCAAAAAATAGTTTTTGCGTCTATTATAACAAATAACCTAAATTTATTTATTTATTGATGAAATTGATTAAAAACTTCAATTTTTATTGTACCTCAGTTAAAACCATGACACAACTACAACAGATAGACACATAAAACACATAACCGTGCTCTCTATTCTGACCCTATGATGGGGCTTCTATGTCATGCACTGCCTGACAGCGGAGGTTGGCACCCTAAACATAAAAACGAGATTGGCGCCCCCACTCGTCGGCGGCTGACCCTAGTACTCCTGCAAATGGCTCTAAATAAAGTGCTTCAGGCTCACTCTCACTTGTAACCGACAGGAAATTGATAGAGCAACTAGAGGAGCTGATTAAATCTGTATGTGTTGCACGGAGCTCTTTTTTACAGGGTGAGAGACACGGACTAAGACAATAAGTGAAAAATCAAAGAAAAATGTGCTCGTGCTCAAAAAAGAAAACAACTCACTCAACCTGACCCCTATTGATAACAAGCCTGCCTGGCTGTGGGGGTTGGCACCCTACTGTGCAGCGGATATGGCGCCCCCACTCACCGACGGCTCACCCTAAACTTGCCCTATTGATAATGGGCTAATAGGAAATGCCATAAAAACATGCCGATAACACCCCAGGCAGTAGACAATAATTGCCAATACATACAAAAACCTGTGACCCTCAACCGAGGACTTCACAGCGATATTTGCAAACAAATGGGTAGGGAGTGAGAGTAGTTGATACTTATCAGAAAAGTAGATAGACTGAACGCCTCTACGCGTTTCACCAGAGCGGATCGTCAGGAGGCCATGATGTATAGATGCTACATGGAATTAAGCCCAGATTCCTTATATACATGTATAAATGTGCAGGGACGGCGTGTATGGGCGGTGACACGCCCCCCCCCCTTTTTCCCCGAACACTAGAGCCTGAGATGCCTCCGCCATATTATTGTAGTTAACCTCGGATAGTAGCACATTATTAGAATGTGCCATATTCAGTAATTATTCTGCTTATAGAACACTTCATTGGTGTCAATGTGATAACGCCGCTGATATATATATGCGTCACCGCTCCTATACCCACCTAATAGCGACGCGCTGGGCTACCTCGGCGTCCACGCCGGCTCCGCCCCTCGCGACTGCGCATGTCGAAGGCTGCTCTAATCCTAGAGCTCCACGCTGCGCGTTATACTACTGTAGTCAAGATTATGGCTGCCCGATATGCTACTGCGCATGTCAAAGCAGCCGGACACTAGAGCCAGAACTCCGGGCGCCATCTTGTTGTAGCCAATACTGCAGCACAATTGGATCACAACACCACTGTCCAACATTGCCTGGTAACTATCTGTGGCAAAGTGAGGTGAACCAGCCGAAATATATCCCAATACATTAGGGGTACTCAACATATAGTAGCAAAAGGAAACGGAGATTCTAATATTATTTTATTATTTCAGACCATGCGGTCCGAAACCTTATCCGGGGTTAACAAATGGTCCCAAATGATTGTAGAATTTTATCGGTGGCAAACCCATATGAAAAATAAGGCTCCTGATATATATACAAAGTTAGTATCTACACGTATATATTATTATATTATTATATAGTGGTACCCAATGATATAAAAATGCCACACGGCGTTAATTAAATAGATGTAAACAGTGAATACTGTATTTTCCCATATAGGGAATAAACTGGGGTGGCAGGCTCCAAATGCATTATTACGTGCCCTGTGGACGCTAAGACAGGGACTATCATCAGAGAGAATAATCATGATTTAATGAACCAGTTATAGGAAGCAAGCGTAGGAGACATATTCATTAATGCCCCTAGGGGCTAGGCAATCAATACGATAAATCCAGGCACTTTCCTTCTGTAAAAGAAGTCTATCAAAATTACCCCCCCTTGGGTTTGGTGTATACATTTCAATAATGCTGAAAAATAGCTCATTCACATTACCACTGTGTGATTCATTAATGTGCCTGGCTAGTGGTGTATCACGCTTGTGCTTAATATCACCAATGTGTTCTCCCACGCGCCTCCTAAACTCTCTCCGCGTCTTACCGACATAGTCTTTGGGACAACTACAGGTAGCCAAGTATATTACCCCACTGGTTTTACAATTAACGAAATCACGGATGTAATATTTCAAACCAGTGGCAGAGCTTATGATGAATTTTCCAGGCCTCATATACCTACAGTTTACACAAGCCCCACATTTGAAAAAACCACAAATTCTACGGTCCAACCATGTGCCACCCGATGTAGATCTCTTAAAGTGGCTATGTACCAGATTGTCCCTCAAGGACCTCCCCTTTCTGTATGTTATTGTTGGTCTAGGGCCTATATGATCCTTTAGGTCAGGATCGGACATCAAAATATCCCAGTATTTTGACAGTACCTTCACTACCCTTCCATTTTGACTGTCAAAAGTACCTATAATTCTTGTTACAGCAGGATCATTCAAAGTTGATCTGGATCGTGGTCGTAACAAAGTGCTTCTATCCTGTGAAAATGCATACTTATAAGAAGCCTCAATGACTCCCTTCGGATATCCCTTGTCACTAAACCTCTTCTTCATATCCACTGATTGTTTAATATACGTGTCCAGCTCAGAGCAGTTTCTTCTCAGCCTCGTAAATTGTCCCTTAGGTATACCACGTTTTAGGGCTCGTGGGTGGTGGCTATCCCATCTCAGTAAACTGTTTGTACTTGTAGGTTTTCGGTAAATCTGGGTTGTAAGGCTACCATCATCTTTCTTCTCAATCAATAAATCCAAAAATGGTAAAATCTTATCATTGATTTCAAAGGTGAACTTCATGCCTATGTCATTTATATTCAGTTCTTGAATAAAATCAATAAACTCTTGTTTAGTCCCCTGCCAAATGACAAAGACATCATCGATAAATCTATACCAGATGCCAACCAATTTGTGCCACCATTTATGGTCATCGGTAAAGACAATGGTTTCCTCCCACCAGCCCAGGAACAAATTTGCATACGACGGGGCGCAGGGACACCCCATCGCGGTGCCCCTGAGCTGGTGGAAGTACTTCCTGTCAAACAGAAAGAAATTCTTTGTGAGAACAAATTGTAAAAGATCCAATACAAATTGGTTGTGAGCCCCACATTGGACAGCCCTCGAGCTCAGAAATTTACCCACTGCTTGGAGGCCTAGATGGTGTGGGATGTTACTGTACAAAGCCTCCACATCTATTGAGGCCAAGAAGAAACCACCACTGAGCTGAACACCTTCTAATTTCAACAGCAGGTCAGAGGTATCCCTGATGTAGGAAGGGAGAGTCAATACAAACGGACGAAGCACTTCATCAATGTATATACCACAATTTTGAATTAATGAGTCCGATCCTGACACTATTGGGCGACCCTTTAAGGGTTCAAGACCTTTATGCACCTTAGGGATGGTATAAAAAGTGGCAATGAGGGGGTATGCTGGCAAAAGAAATTCATGCTCATTTTTAGATATCAACCTGTTCGTTCGGGCTATCTCCAACAAACCAGTTAGTTCACTTTTATATTGAGCCGAGGGATCAGATTGAAGAGTCTCATAAGTAGTGGAATCTCTCAAGATGTTATGGCACATTTTTAAATAGATGGTTTCTGTCATAATTATTAAATTTCCCCCTTTGTCCGAGGGCTTAATTATTAATTTGTTGTTTTTTGTGAGACTTGTCAATGCTTCTTGTTCACCCCTTGTTAAATTTAGTTCCCCAGACCTTGGGGGAATTTTTTTCAAGTCTCTTTCCACCATCATTTTTATTTAAAATTTTTTAGTTTTAGTTTAAATAGTTTTTGCGTCTCCACATTTTGTGAGCTATAATTTTTCCATATTTTGGTCCACAGAGTCATGTGAGGTCTTGTTTTTTGCAGGATGAGTTGATGTTTTTATTGGAACCATTTTTGGGCACGTGACACTTTTTGATCCCTTTTTATTCCGATTTTTGTGAGGCAGAATGACCAAAAAACAGCTATTCATGAATTTCTTTTGGGGGGGGGGCGTTTATACCATTCCGCGTTTGGTAAATTTGATAAAGCAGTTTTATTCTTCAGGTCAGTACGATTTCAGCGATACCTCATTTATATTTTTTTTATGTTTTGGCGCTTTTATACGATAAAAACTATTTTATATAAAAAATAATTATTTTTGCATCGCTTTATTCTGAGGACTATAACTTTTTTATTTTTTCGCTGATGACGCTGTATCGCAGCTTGTTTTTTGCAGGAGAAGATGATGTTTTCAGTGGTACTATGGATATTTATATCCTTTTTTTTTATTGCGTGTTATTTCACTTTTTGTTCGGCGGTATGATAATAAAGCGTTGTTTTTTGCCTGTTTTTTTTTTTGTGTGACGGTGTTCACTGTAGGGGTTAACTAGTGGGACAGTTTTATAGATCGGGTCATTACGGACGCAGCGATACTAAATATGTGTACTTTTTTTTTTTTTTATTTAGATAAAGAAATGTATTTATTGGAACTATATATATATATTTTTTTCTTTATTTAGGATTTTTTTTTTTTTTTACGCATGTAAATATTTTTTTTTTTAGTTTTTTACATTGCCCCAGGGGGGAACATCACATTATAGTGTCAGATCGCTGATCTGACACTGCACAGCACTGTGTCAGATCAGCGATCTGAAAGGCAATGCTCCTGGCTTACCAGCGCCTGCGCTGAGCAGGCACTTGTAAGCCACCTCCCTGCAGGACCTGGAAGCAGCCCTGCGGCCATATTGGATCCGGGGTCTGCAGGGAGAAGGAGGTAGAAGACCCTCGGAGCAACGGGATCACATCGCATTGCTCCAAGGGTCTCAGGGAAGCACGCAGGGAGCCCCCTCTCTGCGCGATGCTTCCCTATGCCGCCGGAACACTGCGATCATGTTTGATTGCAGTGTTCCGGGGGTTAATGTGCCAGGAGCGGTCCGTGACTGCTCCAGGCACATAGTGCCGGATGTCAGCTGTGATAGTCAGCTGACACCCGGCCGCAATCGGCCGCGCTCCCCCCCCGTGAGCGCGGCTGATCGCATATGACGTAGTATCCCATCGAGGGTCAGGTAGGCCCAGGTCACCTCGAAGGGATAGTACATCTAAGGTCAGAGAGGGGTTAAAAATGCATATAATGTGGAAAATCAGCTGCAGTGGATTCACGGGTCAGCAAGCGACCATCAGACTATAAAGGGAGTTAGTGGACAAATTCCATGCTGCCGGCAGAATTGAGATGTATATCCCAGTATGGTACAGTAAGATGGTTGTTTGTTTCAAGACATTTTGAAGTATATGACTTCTTAAAAAAAAAACACATTACATGAAAGAAAGACTTCCAAATTAGAGCGAGAGGTTTGAATCATGGAAGATGTTAGTCTTTGGCTAAGTGCTCACTGTGCCTAAAGGATATGTCTGGAGTTGTTCCTTATGTATACTTTAAAGAATAACAAAACTACTTTCTCTAATTATCCTGAAGACATTGAAAAGTTATCAATTTTTGTAAAATGCTTCAATACCTTATTGTGCTTTCCTTTCTCCTAAGCAGAATGCTGCAGTAATGTTTCAATGTCCAGTTCATGCTCCTACAGAAGCCTCTTTCACCTGTTGCTCAGCAATATCTTTACATATATTCAATGTGCGTACGGGACTCTCCATGTCTGATCTTTTCAGCTCCCTTCCCCCTTACTTAGTCAAGATATTTCCTGTACACAAAATGTTTAACTATAATGTACAAATATTGCCAAGCAACAGATGAAAGGAGCTTTTAAAGAAGCATGAGTTTGGCATTGAAACAGCACTGCAGCATGTTTTTGGGAGCAAAGGAAGGAAAATAATGTAATGAAGTATATTGCAATAATTCAGTAAACCAAAAAGAAAGTGGAGGGCACCATCAACTAGTATCAGTAAGAAAGGGGATCAACCCAAGCATGTCAGTTCATGGACCAAGAGAAAACAAAAGAAACATGCTATATCACAGGGACCACCACTTTGTAGTATAGAAATATAAATTTTATTTATATAGGTCAACCAAAAACACCACACATTTTAAATACATTTAAAACCAAAACCATATCACAGACCCCAAAAAGGGATACCCCCCTGGACATGGGTGCAATAGGATGCGACGATAAAATGGACACAATGCTAAACTGTAAACAAATGTTAATACAACAGAGAATCTGCTATTTATAATACAAATACACAGGAGCTATTTGTCAAATGAATGACAAAGGTAATAACAAAATGTTAACCCCCCCATGGCGTATGACCAGCTGCATTAACGATGTAGTAAAAGTAGTGGTATCTCAGGATGATCCAGGTATTTTAAAGTAAGGATATCAATGCAAATTAATCACACTACCTGGGCCTGGACTAGGATTTGAATTTACAACAGCACAGCTCGTAGCATGATTAGAGATAGTAGCAATAGTTAACATAAATGTTGTACATATCATATATGGCTACAAGTTGAAGTTGTTTACGTTAAAGTGCCAAATTTGCCAGAAGCAGAAATGCAGAGTGGTTGAAGTTCACAGCAGCATGGCTCATGACCTTGAATAGAGATGAAGACGTTGATTTCCAAATGAAATGCAAAATTTATTTTCATCTGAAAACAGCATCTTGACCTCTGAACAACAGTCCAGCTCTTTTTCTCCTTGGCCCAGGTAAGACACTTCTGGCGTTGTCTATTGGTCATGAGTGGCTTGACACAAGGAATGCGACACTTGTAGCCCATGTCCTGGATACCTCTGTGTGTGATGGCCCTTGAAGCAATGACTCCAGCAGCAGTCCACTCCTTGTGACTCTCCCTCAAAATTTTGAATGGCCTTTTCTTAACAATCCTTTCAAGGCTGTGGTTATCCCAGTTGCTTGTGCACCTTTTTCTACCACACTTTTTCCTTCCACTCAACTTTCCATTATTATGCTTGGATACAGCACTCTGAACAGCCAGCTTCTTTAGCAATGGCCTTTTGTGGCTTACCCTCCTTGTGGAGTGTGTTAATGACTGCCTTCTGGACTTCTGTCAAGTTAGCAGTCTTCCCCATGATTGTGGAGCCTACTAAACCAGATTAAGGATCCTTTCTTTACCATGCTTAGAAAGCCTTTGCAGGTGTTTTTTGTTAATTATTCTAATTTACTGAGATAATGAATTTTGGGTCTTCATTGGCTGTAAGTCATAATCATCAACATTAACATAAATAAACACTTGAAATAGATCACTATGTTTGTAATGACTCTATATAATATGTGAGTTTTGCTTTTTGTATTGAAGAACTGAAATAAATTAACTTTTTGATGATATTCTAATTTTGTGAGAAGCACCTCTATGGAAAGGCAAACATTGGTGTTTTAGTGATATCTTGGGAAATGGAATATAATTCGATGACATTGAGCTGGAGATTCTCCTGAAAACCAAAGCCATAGGGGCTGTGCAGAGAGAAAAAACCAAAACAAACGCCAACAGCAAGGGAAAGACAAGAAGTAAAGCTGTAATTGAGATTCTGAATGAACAATCAGAGAGGTTGGAAGAGGATCAAGAGACAACAATTTGCTTACAGCTATTCTGTCACCTGATTGCACAATACATGCTGCACACATTATTAAATAGATCTCTGTGACCAGATAAGGATGGTGTATTTACTCCCTAAAAATCCACATCATAATGACTGTAGCATAACTTATGCTTAAGAAATCTCACACTGCTCAGTACAAGCTGCAGCTGTCAATCAGGTTGGGTGGGCGATGTTTTAGTACACTTGGACTCATGAACTGGACTCTTTTTAAAGGGAACCTGTCACCCCCAAAATCGAAGATGAGCTAAGCCCACCAGCATCAGGGGCTTATCTACAGCATTCTGCAATGCTGTAGATAAGCCCCCGATGTATCCTGAAAGATGAGAAAAAGAGGTTGGATTATACTCACCTGGGGGGGTGGTCCGGTCCGATGGGTATTGCGGTCCGGTCCGGGGCCTCCTATCTTCATAGGATGACATCCTCTTCTTGTCTTCATGCTGTGGCTCCGGCGCAGGCGTACTTTGTCTGCCTTGTTGAGGGCAGAGCAAAGTACTGCAGTATGCACGCCCTGGGCCTCTCTGACCTTTCCCTGACGAAGGATTTTTATCTGAAACGCGCGTTGGGGTGCGTGTCTGCCTACACTACCATGACCACACAGGTAAATAGTGCCAACTACAATTAGCTTTACCGGACCATTTTATGATCACCTTTTACAGTATTATGATCTCCTATTCTGCAGCATGGAGATCTTTCTTTTGACTGTTATTACTTACTTTTCCCATAGTCTGGTAATCTATTGTGGCTATCACATTTTCTTAGCACATGCACTTTATTTGCACTGGCCTATTTTATATGTATGACATTATATGTGAGTTATAAGGCTCTTTCTACTGTATTTGCAATATTTGTGGTGATTTGCCACATTGACATGGAGTCTTTGTACCATATTTTTTGCACACTACGTGCAGTTTCTTGGATGGATATGTATTTAGTACTTATTGGTGTAATATACATTTACCCTTCATTCTGGGATTGATTTATACTTAGTAGTCATCAATATGAATATTTTATCTTCTTTTTGTGGTCATTGTTTGTGTCATGGGCAGATAAACACTGTTTGTTTGTTGCATCCTGTCATTATTTTTTACTTCCTTGTTTGTCCTCAATAAATATTATTGGTACTCTATCTACGTATTGGTTGTTACTAAGGTTGAGCGAAACGAATCGGACAAATTCAAAAATCGCCGACTTTCGGCAAAGGCGGGTTTCTGTCATGTCGGACGCTGTTCACACTAGGGCGTCCGACAGACAGTGGTAATTCCTCATTCGTCCACTATATGCTCAGTGGCGCCGGCTAGATTGATCCAGATTGTCCAGGGTTAATCTGGCTGGTACTCGGGTTGGAGGCTTAGTCACGCCCATTGCCTTTAAATAGTTTTGCTGGGCTTTGGGCGTCGCCGATTATAGCTTGTGTCTTGTGCCTGGTGATCTCGGTCTGGAGTGGTGGTCTTGTAGAGGAAATATCGTATCTGGTGGTGTATTATCCTTCGTTATATTTCTCCTTCCTATATTTGTATTGTTTTGCCCTGTGCACATTATAGTGTTTTCCTGTGTGTCTGCAGCGTGGTGCGTTTTTTAGTTTTCCCTGTCTGTGCTTTCTGTAGGGGTTGGTGAGAGGTCTTATCACTGGGTGGCGGGTGGAGGTTTCAGCTTAGTACTGAAACAGGACTCAGGGTCAGGCCTGGCGGCCCAGACATGCACACCTTCAGTGTAAACTCTGGGAGAGGGACAGACAGGTGTTATGATCCTTAGTGGCTGAGGATCACAGAATGAACTAGCTAAGTTACTGAACATAGAACGAGCTCTAGGGAGGTGGTAACTGGACTGACCGCAAAACCTGATCCTAACAAACACACTAAAGGTAGCCGGTGAATGTGCCTAAATTCCTGGACGTCTCGACGCAGCCTGAGAAACTTGCTACCCCTATAGAGAAGTAAGACCTCACTTGCCTCAGAGAAATGACCCCAAAGATATAGAAAGCCCCCAACAAATAATAACGGTGAGGTAAGGGGAAAATACAAAACGTAGAAATGAAAACAGATTCAGCAAATGAGGCCCACTAATACTAGATAGCAGAAGACAGGCAGGGAACTGTGCGGTCAGTAAAAAACCCTATACAAAATATCCACGCTGAGAATACAAGAACCCCCACACCAACTAACGGTGTGAGGGGAGAAACTCAGCCCCCTAGAGCTACCAGCAAGCAAGGAAATCACATATTAGCAAGCTGGACAAGGACAAATAAATAACCAAGAAACAAATTGAACACTGATGAGCAAAAAATAACCAAACAGAAACTTAGCTTCTCTTGGCGAGACTGATAACGAAGGGATTCAGGAGAGATCAAAATAGCACTGAATACATCGACAGCAGGCAACCACTGAAAGTCCAGGTGAGCTAAATAGGAAACCAGCTAACAGATAACGAGACAGCTGAACCAGCCTCAGACCTGCAGAATGACACAAAGAGCCACCAGAGGGAGCCCAAAGACAGCACTCACACAGTACCACTTGTGACCACAAGAGGGAGCCCAAAAACAGAGTTCACAACAGACAGGGTTTCCCTAGTTTGAGGGATATTGCAGGGGCCCGGGTAATCAGCTGTAGTCTACCCAGTACTCCCGTGACATTATAATCGGCCATATTTTTTGTATTCCATAGATCCCATGACTTCCATAAACCGCCAGTTGGAGGCGCTGTCCCTGCAGGTCACTGAGCTGAAGGGGGCAGTTCAGCAACAGGGTCTAGTAGTATCTAATGTGCAAGCTGAATCTGCAGACAGAGTTGCTGAGCCAAAGTTTCCTTTACCTGAAAGGTTTGCTGGGGAACGCAGTAAATTTGTTACTTTTCGTGAATCTTGTAAACTATATTTTCGTATGCGTCCGATCTCCTCAGGTAATGAGGCTCAGCGTGTGGGCCTGGTGTTGTCATTACTGAACGGGGATCCTCAAGCATGGGCGTTTTCTTTACCATCTGATTCTGCTGCATATAACTCAGTGGAGAGTTTTTTTTCTGCTCTTGGACTCATTTATGAGGATCCTGACAGAATGGGTCTAGCAGAATCTAAAATTTGCGCTATCCACCAGGGGGAGCGTATGGCGGAGGATTACTGTTCTGAATTTTGCCGCTGGGCGGTAGATACACAGTGGAATGATCACGCACTGCGGAGTCAGTTTGTCCATGGGGTTTCAGGAAGGGTTAAAAAACCCTTCTGATGTACGAGACTCCTGCTTCTCTAGAATCCGCGATGAGTCTTGTTATCTGCATTGATCGACGTCTGCATCAGGGGGTGCAAGAGACGCCGCCTATGGGAGAGAGCATAGGTACACGTGCTGCAGGTGAGCCCACGGAGCCTATGCAAATCGCAGGGCTATCACATGTGAAGCATCGTGCCCCTTTGCTCAGGAAGCAGAGAGCCTGTTTTTGCTGTGGTAAAACTGGTCATTATGTTAATACTTGTCCTCTGCTATCTAAGAAAAGCGCAACGGCGGAAGAACTGCTGAGCTCAGAGGGTGTGGAGGAGGCCAATCTGAACTTATGCATATCCTCCACTGTGGTTTCTCAATGCATGCTCCCTGCCAAAGTTATTGTCGCTGGCAGAGAGCTGCCAATCACTGTGTTTGTGGATAGTGGTTCTGCCACTAATCTTATTGATGAGGAGTTTGCGCGCACAGCCAGTTTCAGGATCGAAAAACTGCCTCATCCTATCCGGGTGGTCACCATCAATGCCGCTCCTCTCCCACAGGGGGAGATTACTGAGTTTGTGGCTGAGGTTAAACTCCACATTGGGGTCCTACATTCGGAGCAAGTTTCATGTAGGGTCCACAGTAATCTGCCTGCACAAATGGTTCTGGGCTTTCCATGGTTGGCTATGCACAACCCGGTGATTGGAAAACCCAGGACATCATCCAGTGGAGCGGATTCTGCCAGGAGAATTGCCTGGCCACGTGTGTGTCCGCTGTGACTCCTGTTGTGAATTCTGCTCTTGGGTTCCCTCCGGTAGTTGTTGGTAGTAATGCAGTTGTCCCTGGGTTGCAATCCTGGGCAGGTGTCCCTGCTGATTGCAGCTCTGACTGGGATATTTAGGTGTGCAGGATTCATTAGCCCTTGCCAGTTGTCCATTGTTCTTAGAGGTTTTGCATCTCTGTCTGGTTCCTCCTGCCCCGCTGCCAAATCAGCAAAGATAAGTGTCTGGTTTTGTTTCTACAGCACACATGCTGTGTGCTTTACAATTCAGTACTATTCAATGTTTTTTCTTGTCCAGCTTAGACTGTGTTTGGATATTTCAGTCAAGTTGGATTCTCAGGAGATGCAGATATACATTCCATGTCTTTAGTTAGATGGTGGAATTTTTGTATTATCTGCTGTGGATATTTTTAGGGTTTTAATACTGACCGCTTAGTATTCTGTCCTATCCTTTCCTATTTAGCTAGTGTGGCCTCTTTTGCTAAATCCTGATTTCTGCCTGCGTGTGTCTTTCCTCTAATACTCACAGTCAATATTTGTGGGGGGCTGCCTATCCTTTGGGGTTCTGCTCTGAGGCAAGATAGAATTCCCATTTCCATCTATAGGGGTATTTAGTCCTCCGGCTGTGTCGAGGTGTCTAGGATGTGTTAGGTACACCCCACGGCTACTTCTAGTTGCGGTGACAGTTTAGAGTTTGCGGTCAGTACAGGTTCCACCTACTCCTGAGAAAGTCTCATGCGGCTCCAAGGTCACCGGATCATAACAGTACAACTGGCCAACAATGAGTTAAATGCATCTCAGAAGAAGGGAAGAAAGAGCCATTTTTTTTTTCTGTAGCCTGCTTTGTCTTTTCTTCCCTCTTTTTCTCTGGGTGGCTGAGGAGTCGTGCTAGCATGGATGTTCAGGGATTAGCTTCTCGTGTAGACCAGCTTGCTGCTAGGGTACAGGGTATTTCTGATTATATTGTTCAAACTCCAGTTTTAGAGCCTAAGATTCCTACTCCTGATTTGTTTTTTGGGGACAGGTCTAAATTTTTGAGTTTTAAAAACAACTGTAAACTGTTTTTTGCTCTGAGACCTCGATCCTCTGGTGATTCCATTCAACAGGTTAAAATTGTCATCTCCCTGCTGCGTGGTGATCCTCAGGATTGGGCATTTTCCCTGGAATCTGGGAATCCGGCCTTGCTTAATGTAGACGCCTTTTTTCAGGCTTTAGGATTATTATATGATGAACCAAATTCTGTGGATCAAGCGGAGAAGACCTTGTTGGTCCTGTCTCAGGGTCAAGAAGCGGCAGAATTGTATTGTCAGAAATTTAGAAAATGGTCTGTGTTGACTAAATGGAATGATGATGCTTTGGCGGCAATTTTCAGAAAGGGTCTTTCTGAATCCATTAAAGATGTTATGGTGGGGTTTCCCACGCCTTTCGGTCTGAGTGATTCTATGTCTCTGGCCATTCAGATTGATCGGCGTTTGCGGGAGCGCAGAACTGTGCGCGCTGTGGCATGGTCCTCAGAGCAGATGCCTGAGTCAATGCAGTGTGATAGGATTCTGTCTAGAACGGAACAACAGGGATTCAGATGTCAGAATAGGTTGTGTTTTTATTGTGGCGATGCTTCTCATGTCATTTCAGTCTGCCCTAGGCGTACAAAGAGGATCGCTAGTTCAATTACCATCAGTACTGTACAACCTAAATTTTTATTATCTGTGTCCTTGATCTGCTCATTATCATCATTTTCTGTCATGGCGTTTGTGGATTCAGGCACGGCCTTGAACTTAATGGACTTTGAGTTTGCCAGGCGTTGTGGTTTTCCCTTGCAGTCTTTGCAGAACCCTATTCCTTTAAGGGGCATTGATGCTACACCTTTGGCTAAAAATAAGCCCCAGTTCTGGACACAGGTGACCATGTGCATGGCACCAGCCCATCAGGAAGATTGTCGATTTCTGGTGTTGCATAATTTACATGATGCTATCGTGCTGGGTTTTCCATGGTTGCAGGCACATAATCCTGTGTTGGATTGGAAGTCTATGTCTGTGACTAGTTGGGGATGTCAGGGGGTTCATAATGATGTTCCTTTGATGTCAATCTCCTCTTCTTCCACTTCTGAAATTCCAGAGTTTTTGTCTGATTTTCAGGATGTATCCGATGAGCCCAAGTCCAGTTCCCTTCCACCGCATAGGGACTGTGATTGTGCGATTGACTTGATTCCAGGCTGTAAGTTTCCTAAGGGCCGACTTTTTAACCTGTCTGTGCCTGAACATACCGCCATGCGGAGTTATGTTAAGGAGTCTTTGGAGAAAGGACATATTCGGCCATCTTCTTCACCGTTGGGAGCAGGTTTTTTTTTTTTGCTAAGAAGGATGGCTCCTTGAGACCCTGTATTGATTATCGCCTCTTGAATAAGATCACGGTCAAATTTCAATACCCTTTAACTCTGCTTTCCGATTTGTTTGCTAGGATTAAGGGGGCTAGTTGGTTTACTAAGATTGACCTTCGGGGGGCATATAATCTTGTTTGTATTAAGCAGGATGATGAATGGAAAACTGCGTTTAATACGCCCGAAGGCCATTTTGAATACCTTGTGATGCCATTCGGGCTCTCTCTCTGTTTTTCAGTCCTTCATGCACGATATCTTCCGGACTTATCTTGATAAATTCATGATTGTATATTTGGATGACATTTTAATTTTTTCCGATGATTGGGAGTCTCATGTGAAACAGGTCAGGATGGTATTTCAGATCCTTCGTGATAATGCTTTATTTGTGAAGGGGTCTAAGTGTCTCTTTGGAGTGCAGAAGGTTTCTTTTTTGGGCTTTATTTTTTCTCCCTCATCTATAGAGATGGATCCGGTTAAGGTTCAGGCCATTCATGATTGGATTCAACCCACATCTGTGAAGAGCCTTCAGAAATTTTTGGGCTTTGCTAATTTTTATCGCCGTTTCATTGCTAACTTCTCCAGTGTGGTTAAACCCTTGACCGATTTGGCGAAGAAAGGCGCTGATGTGACGAATTGGTCCTCTGCGGCTGTCTCTGCCTTTCAGGAGCTTAAACGCCAATTTACTTCTGCCCCGGTGTTGCGTCAACCAGATGTTTCTCTTCCGTTTCAGGTTGAGGTTGACGCTTCTGAGATTGGGGCAGGGGCCCTTTTGTCTCAGAGGGATCCTGTTGGTTCCTTGATGAAACCGTGTGCCTTCTTTTCCCGTAAGTTTTCGCCCGCTGAACGCAATTATGATGTCGGCAATCGGGAGTTGTTGGCTATGAAGTGGGCGTTTGAGGAGTGGCGACATTGGCTCGAGGGAGCTAAGCACCGTATTGTGGTCTTGACCGATCATAAAAATCTGATTTACCTCGAGTCTGCCAGGCGGCTGAATCCTAGACAGGCTCGATGGTCCTTGTTTTTTTTCCCATTTTGATTTCGTGGTCTCGTATCTTCTGGGTTCTAAGAATATTAAGGCTGATGCCCTCTCTAGGATTTTTTTGCCTGATTCTCCTGAGGTCCTTGAACCGGTCGGCATTCTGAAAGAAGGGGTGGTCCTTTCTGCCATTTCCCCTGATTTACGACGGGTTCTTCAGGAATTTCAGGCTGACAAACTTGACCGCTGTCCAGTGGGGAAACTGTTTGTTCCTGATAGATGGACTAGTAGAGTGATTTCTGAGGTTCATTGTTCTGTGTTGGCTGGCCATCCTGGTATTTTTGGTACCAGAGATTTGGTTGGTAGGTCCTTTTGGTGGCCTTCTTTGTCGCGTGATGTGCGTTCTTTTGTGCAGTCTTGTGGGACTTGTGCGCGGGCCAAGCCTTGTTGTTCCCGTGCTAGTGTGTTGCTTTTGCCTTTGCCGGTCCCTGAGAGGCCTTGGACGCATATTTCTATGGATTTTATTTCTGATATTCCGGTTTCCCAGAAGATGTCTGTCATCTGGGTTGTTTGTGACCGGTTCTCTAAGATGGTCCATTTGGTGCCTTTGCCTAAATTGCCTTCCTCTTCTGATTTGGTTCCGTTGTTTTTTCAGCATGTGGTTCGTTTGCATGGTATTCCGGAGAATATTGTGTCCGACAGAGGGTCCCAGTTTGTTTCTCGGTTTTGGCGGGCCTTTTGTGCTAAGCTGGGCATTGATTTGTCTTTTTCTTCCGCATTTCATCCTCAGACAAATGGCCAGACCGAGCGAACTAATCAGACTTTAGAAACTTATCTGAGATGCTTTGTGTCTGCTGATCAGGATGATTGGGTGGCTTTCTTGCCATTGGCCGAGTTTGCCCTTAATAATCGGACTAGTTCGGCTACCTTGGTTTCGCCCTTCTTTTGTAATTTTGGTTTTCATCCTCGTTTTTCTTTGGGGCAGGTTGAGCCTTCTGACTGTCCTGGTGTGGATTCTGTGGTTGACAGGTTGCAGCAGATTTGGGCTCATGTGGTGGACAATTTGGTATTGTCTCAGGAGGAGGGATCTGGTCTGGTTGTCTTCCCGTCATGTTGCTATGAAAGTTTCTTCCCTTAAGTTTAAGCCTCGCTTTATTGGTCCTTATAGGATTTCTGAGATTATTAATCCGGTGTCTTTTCGATTGGCCCTCCCGGCTTCTTTTGCTATCCATAATGTCTTCCATAGATCTTTATTGCGGAAATATGTGGTGCCCGTTGTTCCCTCTGTTGATCCTCCGGCCCCTGTGTTGGTTGATGGGGAGTTGGAGTATGTGGTTGAGAAGATTTTGGATTCTCGCTTTTCGAGGCGGAGGCTTCAGTACCTTGTTAAATGGAAGGGTTATGGCCAGGAGGATAATTCTTGGATTTTTGCCTCTGATGTCCATGCTGCTGATTTGGTCCGTGCCTTTCATCTGGCTCGTCCTGATCGGCCTGGGGGCTCTGGTGAGGGTTCGGTGACCCCTCTTCAAGGGGGGGTACTGTTGTGAATTCTGCTTTCGGGTTCCCTCCGGTGGTTGTTGGTAGTAATGCAGTTGTCCCTGGGTTGCAATCCTGGGCAGGTGTCCCTGCTGATTGCAGCTCTGACTGGGATATTTAGGTGTGCAGGATTCATTAGCCCTTGCCAGTTGTCCATTGTTCTTGGAGGTTTTGCATCTCTGTCTGGTTCCTCCTGCCCCGCTGCCAAATCAGCAAAGATAAGTGTCTGGTTTTGTTTCTACAGCACACATGCTGTGTGCTTTACAATTCAGTACTATTCAATGTTTTTTCTTGTCCAGCTTAGACTGTGTTTGGATATTTCAGTCAAGTTGGATTCTCAGGAGATGCAGATATACATTCCATGTCTTTAGTTAGATGGTGGAATTTTTGTATTATCTGCTGTGGATATTTTTAGGGTTTTAATACTGACCGCTTAGTATTCTGTCCTATCCTTTCCTATTTAGCTAGTGTGGCCTCTTTTGCTAAATCCTGATTTCTGCCTGCGTGTGTCTTTCCTCTAATACTCACAGTCAATATTTGTGGGGGGCTGCCTATCCTTTGGGGTTCTGCTCTGAGGCAAGATAGAATTCCCATTTCCATCTATAGGGTATTTAGTCCTCCGGCTGTGTCGAGGTGTCTAGGATGTGTTAGGTACACCCCACGGCTACTTCTAGTTGCGGTGACAGTTTAGGGTTTGCGGTCAGTACAGGTTCCACCTACTCCTGAGAAAGTCTCATGCGGCTCCAAGGTCACCGGATCATAACAGACTCTAGTATTCCTGAGTCTCTGCTGGATTTCGCAGATGTGTTTTCTGAGAAGGGTTGTTCAGAATTGCCACCACAACATTCCTATGACTGCACTATTAGGTTAAAACCAGGGGCCAAATTGCCGAAAGCTAGGATGTTTAACATCTCTGGTCCTGAGAGGCAAGCCTTAAAAGACTACATCGCTGAGAGTCTTAGCAAAGGGCACATCAGGCCTTTGTCCTCGCCTGTGTCAGCAGGGTTCTTCTTCGTTAAGAAGAAAGATGGCGGTTTACGCCTGTGTCTGGATTTCAGGGAGTTAAACCAGATTACGGTTCGTGACCCATACCCTATGCCGCTGATACCCGATCTGTTCAATCAGGTTGCTGCTGCTAGCTGGTTCTCTAAGCTTGACCTCAGGGGGGCGTACAACCTCATAAGAGTCCGTCAAGGGGATGAGTGGAAAATGGCTTTTAATACTCCTGAGGGTCATTTTGAAAATCTGGTGATGCCATTTGGTTTGACAAACGCGCCTGCTGTATTTCAACATTTCATAAACGATGTGTTCTCTCATGTCCTGGGAAATTCGTTATTGTGTACCTTGATGACATTCTCATATATTCTTGCGACCGTGATACTCATTTAGAGCATGTTAGGCAGGTGTTACAGCTACTCAGAGAGAATAAGCTTTATGCTAAATTGGAGAAATGTGTATTTTCGGTTCAGGAGTTGCCTTTCTTGGGTTATATTGTGTCCGCTTCTGGGTTTAAAATGGACGCCGCTAAGGTGCAAGCGGTGCTGTGTTGGTAACGGCCTGATAATCTAAAAGCGCTCCAGCGGTTCCTTGGGTTCTCTAACTATTATAGAAAGTTTATCAAAAACTTTTCTACCATTGCTAAACCGCTCACTGACATGACAAAAAAAGGTACCGATTTCTCCGCCTGGTCTGAGACTGCTGTGCGCGCATTCGAGTTTCTGAAGAACAGTTTTGCTTCAGCTCCCATTCTGGTGCAACCGGATGTATCGAAACCATTTACCAAGGAAGTCGATGCGTCTGAGGTTGGAGTGGGGGAGGTGCTGTCTCAAGGCTCATCCTTGAGCGAGTTGCGTCCATGCGCCTATTTCTCCAAGAAACTGTCGCCCGCCGAACGTAACTACGATATCGGCAACAGGGAGTTGTTGGCTATCAAGTTGGCTTTTGAGGAATGGCGACACTTTTTGGAGAGGTCGGTTCACCAGGTTACTGTTATTACCGACCATAAGAATTTGCTTTATTTGGAGTCAGCCAAGCATCTGTCCCTGAGGCAGGCTCGCTGGGCATTGTTTTTCACGCGGTTCAACTTTTTTGTTACTTACCGACCTGGGTCTAAGAACACTAAGGCGGATGCTTTGTCCAGGTGTTTTCCGGGGGGAGAACCTCGGGAAGAACCGGTACCCATCCTCCAAAAAGGTGTAGTGGTCTCAGCTCTCACGACAGAGGTTGAGGCTGAGATTGCCGAGGCTCAGGAGGAAGTACCACCAGAACTTCCCGTTAACAAATCGTTTGTACCGCTCCATCTTCGCCTAAAGATATTGGCAGAGCATCATGATGCTGTCCTGGCTGGTCACCCAGGGGTTAGGGGTACTTTGGAGTTGGTGTCGCGTCGGTTTTGGTGGCCCAAAATCCGACATGACGTGGTCTCATACGTGTCAGCATGACAACACGTGCGCTAGGGCTAAGACACCCCGCTCCCATCCTGCTGGAACACTACTTCCTCTCGAGGTACCCAGTAGGCCATGGACGGAGATCTCCATGGATTTTATCACGGACTTGCCCTCCTCAGCTGGGAACACGGTCATCTTGGTGATTGTTGATCGGTTCTCAAAAATGTTGCACTTTGTGTCTTTGCCTTCGTTGCCTAACGCTAAGACTCTGGCTCAGGTATTTGTGCAGGAGGTGGTCAGACTTCACGGGGTCCCGTCTGACATCGTGTCTGATAGGGGTACTCAGTTTGTGGCAAAATTTTGGAACGCATTTTGCTCACGGCTGGGGATCAAGTTGTCGCATTCTTCGGCATTTCATCCTCAGTCAAATGGTCAGACCGAGCGTATGAACCATAATCTGGAGCAGTACTTACGCTGTTTTGTTTCTGACAACCAGGAGGAGTGGTCGACGTTCCTTCCTTTGGCTGAGTTGGCTATAAATAATCACCGCCAGGAATCTTCTGGGGAGTCTCTGTTCTTTTGTGTTTACGGGTACCATCCTCAATTTTGTACTTTGAGTCAGGGGGGCTCTTCCGGCGTCCCGGAGGAGGACCTGTTAGGAGCACAACTGTCTACCGTCTGGAGGAAAGTGAAACAGCGCCTGTTGAGCGTGGGTGCAAGGTACAAACGTGTGGCTGACAGTAGACGTGTGCCAGGTCCGGACCTGAGTGTGGGTGACTGGGTGTGGTTGTCCACAAAAAACATAAGACTCAAAATACCATCCCTTAAATTGGGTCCTAGGTTTATTGGTCCGTTTAGTGTCGCCGCCATCATTAACCCGGTTGCCTACCGATTGGAGCTCCCTACGGTATATAAGATTCACAACGTGTTCCACAGATCGTTATTAAAAAAGGTGGTGGGTAGTGTTGAGCATTCCGATACCGCAAGTATCGGGTATCGGCCGATATTTGCTGTATCGGAATTCCGATACCGAGATCCGATATTTTTGTGGTATCGGGTATCGGTATCGAAACATTAATGTGTAAAATAAAGAATTAAAATAAAAAATATTGCTATACTCACCTCTCCGACGCAGCCTGGACCTCACCGAGGGAACCGGCAGCGTTGTTTGCTTAAAATTCGCGCGTTTCCTTCCTTACGTAAGTCCCGGCTTGTGATTGGTCGCGTGCCGCCCATGTGGCCGCGACGCGACCAATCACAGCAAGCCGTGACGTAATTTCAGGTCCTTCAGGATTTTAAAATTACGTTCCGGCTTTGTGATTGGTCGCGTCGCGGTCACATGGGCGACGCGACCAATCACAAGCCGTGACGTCACGGGAGGCAGGACAAGCGCGCATTTTAAAATGTGCGCGTGTCCAGCCTCCCGTGACGTCACGGCTTGTGATTGGGCGACGCGACCAATCACAAAGCCGGAACGTAATTTTAAAATCCTGAAGGACCTGAAATTACGTCACGGCTTGCTGTGATTGGTCGCGTCGCGGCCACATGGGCGGCACGCGACCAATCACAAGCCGGGACTTCACGTAAGGAAGGAAACGCGCGAATTTTAAGCAAACAACGCTGCCGGTTCCCTTGGTGAGGTCCAGGCTGCGTCGGAGAGGTGAGTATAGCAATATTTTTTATTTTAATTCTTTCTTTTACACATTAATATGGATCCCAGGGCCTGAAGGAGAGTTTCCTCTCCTTCAGACCCTGGGAACCATCAGGAATACCGTCCGATACTTGAGTCCCATTGACTTGTATTGGTATCGGGTATCGGTATCGGCTTGGATCCGATACTTTGCCGGTATCGGCCGATACTTTCCGATACCGATACTTTCAAGTATCGGACGGTATCGCTCAACACTAGTGGTGGGTTCTGTGGATGCAGCGCCGATGCCTCCTCCAGTCTTGGTGGATGGCAGTTTAGAGTTTGAAGTCTCCAAGGTGGTTGACTCTCGAGTGGTGCGCCGCACGTTACAGTACCTGGTACACTGGCGTGGTTATGGGCCGGAGGAGTGGTCTTGGGTACCAGCCTCGGATATACATGCAGACCGGCTGGTCAGTATGTTTCACCGCCGCCATCCGGACAAGCCAGGTCCTATAAGTCGTGAGGGCCCTGGGGTCCCTCGTAGAAGGCGGGTACTGTCATGTCGGACGCTGTTCACACTAGGGCGTCTGACAGACAGCGGTAATTCCTCATTCGTCCACTATATGCTCAGTGGCGCTGGCTAGATTGATCCAGATTGTCCGGGGTTAATCTGGCTGGTACTCGGGTTGGAGGCTTAGTCACGCCCATTGCCTTTAAATAGTTTTGCTGGGCTTTGGGCGTCGCCGATTATAGCTTGTGTCTTGTGCCTGGTGATCTCGGTCTGGAATGGTGGTCTTGGAGAGGAAATATTGCATCTGGTGGTGTATTATCCTTCGTTATATTTCTCCTTCCTATATTTGTATTGTTTTGCCCTGTGCACATTATAGTGTTTTCCTGTGTGTCTGCGGCGTGGTGCGTTTTTTAGTTTTCTCTGTCTGTGCTTTCTGTAGGGGTTGGTGAGAGGTCTTATCACTGGGAGGCGGGTTGAGGTTTCAGCTTAGTACTGAAACAGGACTCAGGGTCAGGCCTGGCGGCCCAGACATGCACACCTTCAGTGTAAACTCTGGGAGAGGGACAGACAGGGTTTCCCTAGTTTGAGGGATATTGCAGGGGCCTGGGTAATCAGCTGTAGTCTACCCAGTACCCCCGTGACAGTTTCATGAAACCCGACCCGATCCTAGTGTGGGATCGGCCATGCTGTCGGCGATCTTTGCGCCAAAGTCGCGTTTCGTATGACGCATTCAGCGCCATTTCTCAGCCAATGAAGGAGGACGCAGAGTGTGGGCAGCGTGATGACATAGGTCTCGGTCCCCACCATCTTACAAAGGGGCATGACAGTGATTGGCTTGCTTTCTGCGGCGTCACAGGGGCTATAAAAGGGCGTGCACGCCGACCGCCATCTTCTGCCGATCTCAGCATAGGGAGAGGTTGCTGCAGCTTCGTCAGAAGAAGGGATATAGTTAGGGAGGGAAGATTAACCCTCAAACCGCTTGTGCTGTAGCGATTTCCACTGTCCAACACCACCTTTTTTTTGCAGGGACAGTGGAGGCTATTTTTTATGCATCAGCTCTGCAGCTTATTAGGCTCCCTGATAGCTGCATTGCTGTTTGCACGCTGCTATGCAAACCAACTGCTTTTTTAAAAGCAAAAATCCTGTTGATCCTTTCTGCAGTTATCTTGTTTATTTGTCCACACTTTTGTGTGCAGCAGTCCTTTTTGTTGCTGTCATACTTGTCCTGAGATCATTGTAGGGAGATTAAAATTGTACTACAGTCCTTGGATTTTTTCAGATATCTTCCAGCCACGTTCTGCCACTTACATTGTGTTGTGTTATACACTGGGCCTGAGTTGTGGTGCAGTCTCCCCCCCAAAAAAGTGAGATTCAAATTCTCACAAAGTGGATATACTTCAGTCCTGTTAGTTTGTCGTATATCAGCTAGCCACTTTCTGCCACTTACATTGTGTTGTTTTATGCACAGGGCCTGAATTTTGGTTCAGTCTCCCCCCCAAAAAAGGGAGATTTAACCCCTTAGTGACCGAGCCAATTTTTACAATTCTGACCACTGTCACTTTATGAGGTTATAACTCTGGAACGCTTTAACGGATCCCGCTGATTCTGAGATTGTGTTTTCAAGACATATTGTACTTCATGTCAGTGGTAACATTTATTCGATATTACTTACGATTAATTATGAAAAAAAATCGAAATATGGCGAAATTTTTTTAAATTGTGCAATTTTCAAACTTTGTATTTTTATGGCCTTAAATCAGAGAGATATGTCACACAAAATAGTTATTAAATAAAATTTCCCACATGTCTACTTTACATCAGCACAATTTTGGAAACAAAATTTTTTTTTGTTAGGGAGTTATAAGGGTTAAAATTTGACCAGCAATTTCTCATTTTTACACCATTTTTTTTTAGGGACCACATCACATTTGAAGTCATTTTGAGGGGTCTATATGATAAAAAATAACCAAGTGTGACACCATTCTAAAAACTGCACCCCTCAAGGTGCTCAAAACCACATTCAAGAAGTTTATTAACCCTTTACGTGCTTCACAGGAACTGAAACAATGTGGAAGGAAAAAATGAACATTTAACTTTTTTTTGCAAACATTTTAATTCAGAACCATTTTTTTTGTTTTCACATGTGTAAAAACAGAAATTTAACCATAAATTTTGTTGTGCAATTTCTCCTGAATACGTCGATACCCCATATGTGGGGGTAAACCACTGTTTGGGCGCACCGCAAAGCTTGGAAGAGAAAGAGCGCCGTTTGACTTTTTCAATGCAGAATTGGCTGGAATTGAGATCGGATGCCATGTCATGTTTAGAGAGCCCCTGATGTGCCTAAACAGTGGAAACGCTCCACAAGTGACACCATTTTGGAAACTAGACCCCTTAAGGAACGTAACTAGATGTGTGGTGAGCACTTTGAGCCCCCAAGTACTTCACAGAAGTTTATAAAGTAGAGCAGTGAAAATAAAAAATCACATTTGTTTACGCAAAAATGATCTTTTTGCCCACAAATTCTTATTTTCACAAGGGTAACAGGAGAAATTAGACCACAAAATTTGTTGTGCACTTTCTCCTGAGTACGTCGATACCCCTTTATGTGGGGGTAAACCACTGTTTGGGCGCACTGCAGAGCTTTGAAGAGAAGGAGTGCCATTTTACTTTTTCAATGTAGAATTGGCTGGAATTGAGATCGGACTCCATGTCGCGTTTGGAGAGCCCCTGATGTACCTAAACAGTAGAAACCCCCAACAAGTGACCCCATTTTGGAAACTAGACCCCTTAAGGAACTTATCTAGATGTGTGGTGAGCACTTTAAACCCCCAAGTGCTTCACAGAAATTTATAACGTAGAGCCGTGAAAATAAAAAATCCTTTTTTTTCGCCTCAAAAATGATTTTTTAGCCTGCAATTTTTTATTTTCTCAAGGGTAACAGGAGACATTGGACCCCAAAATCTGTTGACCAGTTTGTCCTGAGTATGCTGATACCCCATATGTGGGAGGTGCACTGTTTGGGCACCCATCAGGGCTCGGAAGGGAAGGAGCGCCGCTTGGAATGCAGACTTTGATGGGATGGTCTGCGGGCATCATGTTGCATTTGCAGAGCTCCTGATGTACCTAAACAGTAGAAACCCCCCACAAGTGACCCCATTTTGGAAACTAAACCCCCCCAAAGAGCTTATCTAGTTGTGTGGTGAGCACTATGAACCCCCAAGTGCTTCACAGAAGTTTATAATGTAGAGACATGAAAATAAAAAAAATCATATTTTTTCCACAAAAATGATCTTTTCACCCCCAAATTTTACTTTCTCAAGGGTAACAGGAGAAATTGGACCCCAAAATTTATTGTGCAATTTATGCTGAGTAGGCTGATACCCCATATGTGGGGGTAAACCACTGTTTGGGCGCATGGCAGAGCTCGGAATGGAAGGAGCGCTGTTTTGGAATGCAGACTTTGATAGAATGGTCTACGGGCGTTATGTTGCGTTTGCAGAGCCCCCGATGTACCTAAACAGTAGAAACCCCGCACAATTGACCCCATTTTGGAAACTAAACCCCCCAAAAACTTATCTAGATGTGTGGTGAGAACTTTGAATGCCCAAGTGCTTCACAGAAGTTTATAATGCTGAGTCATGAAAATAAAAAAAAATTTTTTTTTCCACAAAAAACATTTTTCTAGCCCCCAAATTTTTATTTTCACAAGAGTAACAAGAGAAATTGGACCCAAAAGTTGTTGTCCAATTTGTCCTGAGTACACTGGTACCCCATGTGTGGGGGGACGACTGTTTGGGCGCATGGCTGAGCTCGGAAGGGAAGGAGTGCCATTTTGGAATGCAGACTTTGATAGAATGGTCTGCGGGCGTTATGTTGCGTTTGCAGAGCCCCTGATATACCTAAAGAGTAGAAACCCCCCACAAGTGACCCCATTTTGGAAACTAGACCCCCCAAGGAACTTATCTAGATGTGTGGTGAGAACTTTGAATGCCCAAGTGCTTCACAGAAGTTTATAATGGAGTCGTGAAAATAAAAAATATTTTTTTTTCCACAAAAATTTTTTTTTAGCCCCCAAGTTTTTATTTTCTCAAGGGTAACGGGAGAAATTGGACCCCAAATTTTGGTGTCCAATTTATCCCCAGTACGCTGATGCCCCATATGTGGGGGTAAACCACTGTTTAGGCGCACGGCAGAGCTCAGAAGGAAGGGAGCACCATTTGACTTTTTGAGCGCAAAATTGGCTGTGGCGTTTAGAGACCCCCTGATGTACCTAAACAGTGGAAACCTCCAATTCTAACTCCAACCCTAACCCCAACACACCCCTAACCCTAATCCCAACCCGATCCATAATCCTAGTCACAACCCTAACCTCCAAAACACCCCTAACCCTAATCCCAAAGCTAACCATAACCCTAATCAAAACACTAAACCAACACACCCCTAATCCTAATCTCAACCCTAACCTCAAAACCTAACTCTAATCCCAATACACCCCTAACCCTAATCCCAACCCTAACCTTAACCCTAATCCCAAACCTAACCCTAATCCCAAATGTAACCCTAATGCCAACCCTAATCCAAAACCTAATCCCAACTCTAACCCTAACTTTAGCCCCAACCCTAGCCCTAACCCTAACTTTATCCCAAACCCTAACTTTAGCCACAACCCTAACCCTAGCCCTAACCCTAGCTCTAACCCTAATCCTAGCTCTAACCCTAACTCTAGCCCTAACCCAAGCCCTAACCCTAGCCCTAACCCTAAGGCTATGTGCACACGTTGCGGATTTTGCTGCAGATCTGCAGCGTTTCCGCAGCTGTGGGTCCGCAGCAGTTTCCCATGAGTTTACAGTACAATGTAAACCTATGGAAAACATAAAACGCTGTGCCCATGCTGCAGAAAAAAACACACGGAAACACAGTGGTTTACATTCCGCAGCATGTCAATTCTTTCTGCGGATTCCGCAGCGGTTTTACAACTGCTCCATAATAGAAAACCGCAGGTGTAAAACCGCAGGGGAATCCGCACAAAAACCGCGGTACATCCGCGATAAATCCGCAGGAAAAACGCAGCGTTTTGGCCCTGTGGATTTATCAAATCCGCTGCGGAAAAATCCGCAGAGAACCATTCTACATGTGCACATATCCTAACCCTACCCCTAACCCTACCCCTAACCCTAACGCTACCCCAGCCCTACCTCTAACCGTAGCCCTACCCCTAACCCTACCCCTAACCCTAACCCTAATTGGAAAATAGAAATACATACATTTTTTATATTTTATTATTTATTCCTTACTAAGGGGGTGATAAAGGGGGGTTATTTACTATTTTTTTTTATTTTGATCACTGTGATAGGATCTCACAGTGACCAAAATAAAACAAGAGGAAGAATCTTCCTCTGCCGGCCGGCAGATCATGGCGGGCGCACCGCGCATGCATCCGCCATTTTCTTACTGGAGCAAGAAGCTGGCGGCCAGCAGAAGAAGCAGGAGGACCCAGGGACACCAGTAAGTATAACAGGGTCCCCGATCACCCTATTTCTCTGTCCTCTGATGTGCGATCACATCAGAGGACAGAGAATAACATCGCTTTTTTTTTTTGCGGTCGCCGGTAAACAGTTAATTGCCGGCGATCACAAAACAGGGGTCGGTAAAAACCGACCCCGATCATGTTCTTTGAGGTCTTGGCTACCCCCGGCAGCTGAGACCCCAAAGATATTCCAGGTGCCGGGCGGCGGGCGCACTGCGCATGCACCCGCCGTTTTTTTCCCGGAAAAAGATGGCGGCGCCCATAAGGAGCCACGAGGAGCACCAGGGGAGATAGGTAAGTATCGGGGGGTGATTGGGGACCCCATTTCTCTGTCCTCCGATGTGCTATCACATCGGAGGACAGAGAAATGAAATGGCAAATCACATTTTTTTGTTGTTGATGCGACCGCCGGTAAACGGTTAATTACCGGCGAACGCAACTCGGGGGTCGGTAAAACCCCCCCGAATCATGTTCTCTGGGGTCTCGGCTACCCCCGGCAACCGAGACCCCAGAGAAAATCCGACTCTGGGGGGCGCTATTCACTTTTTGGTTTAAGTTTTTTTGGTTTTTGGTTTAAGTACCCTTAACTGCCGCCGTTAAAAGGCGTATCGGCGGTCGTTAAGGGGTTAAATTCTCAACAAGTTTATATACACCTTCTACCTTGTTTACTGACTTCTCCAATTCCTCCATTTGCAGCTGCTGAATGTCCACCATAGGCCATTTTTATACTTCCCTAAATGGGCTGACTCCCCCCACAGGGCCGTGGTCACCACCTGGCGCAAGCACCCGTGCCGTTTGCCTGGACAGGTGGGTGTGCCCACTCTTGGGCGACGGCACTGGCACAAGGTCCCTCATAGGACAATGAAGTGTCTCTGACGGTGGTGGTGCACAACCAACGTCAGACACACCGTCGTAATATGAGGGGCCCTGTGCCAGTACCGCCGCCCACGAGAGAGTGTTCCCCCCAGCTCAAACAGTGCTCTACCACTTGCAATACTTACCCCTCCCTGCTCAACCACTGTGTAGTCTGTGCTGTTAAATCCTTCAATGGCACTGCCAATTCAAATTTATTGAAATGATAGATGATAGTTAAAATATACAGGGGCCCTGGCCTCCATTTAGACCAGTTAATACTTTGCGCCTACTACCACTGTCTGCTACTCAGCAGAGGAGCCCACCCCTGTACCTAGCTATGCCACCTGTTTATTTATGGAAATTTTTTTGGCAGACATTTAGCCTACTTACTTATTTGGGCCTACTCACTGTGTCAGCCACTCCTTACAGTTGTCCTCCACTGAACAAAGCAATGCCGACTGGTTAGTCCTGTTACCAATTTTGAACTGCATTTAGCCTACTTACTTATTTGGGCCTACTCACTGTGTCAGCCTCTCATTACAGTTGTCCTCCACTGAACAAAGCAAAGCCGCCAGTTTAGTCCTGTTACCAATTTTGAACTGCATTTAGCCTACTTACTTATTTGGGCCTACTCACTGTGTCAGCCTCTCCTTACAGTTGTCCTCCGCTGAACAAAGCAATGCCGCCTGGTTAGTCCTGTTACCAATTTTGAACTGCATTTAGCCTACTTATTTATTTGGGCCTACTCACTGTGTCAGCTTCTCATTACAGTTGTCCTCCACTGAACAAAGCAGTGCTGCCTGGTTAGTCCTGTTACCATTTTTGAACTGCATTTAGCCTACTTACTTATTTGAGCCTACTCACTGTGACAGCCTCTCCTTACAGTTGTCCTCCGCTGAACAAAGCAATGCCGCCTGGTTAGTCCTGTTACCAATTTTGAACTGCATTTAGCCCACTTTATTATTTGGGCCTATATCTGTGTTTCCTCCTCATCCTGCCCATTGCCCAGCCACTGCTAGAAGAGTCTGCTGGTACATTGACCCAGACCACTACATTCCCCTTGCACTCTACACAGCTAGAATCTGACCCTGCTGAAAGTCAGGTTCCCCTTCTCGCATACTATACCACCTTACATGGGGACAAAGAGGAAGGTGTAGATGAAAGTGCAGGTTCCTTTATCAGGTGGGGGGCATACTCGTTGGCGACTTCACTGGCACAGGGCCCCTCATAGTACGCAAAAGTGTCCCTGCTGTGGGAGGCGCCACCCACCGTCAAACACACCGCCGTACTATGAGGGGCCCTGTGCCAGTGCCAATGCCAACGAGTGGGCCCCCCCGCTTGCTCAGGATCAAAGCACTTGCAAAGTTGAAATACTTACCTCTCCCTGATCCACCGCCGTGACGTATTCCACGTTTCCTGGGCCCACAAAAACTTGAGCCAGCCCTACCCCCCCACAACTTTTGCCAAATGACCCCCAGTTTTCAATGCCTAACTATTATTATAAAGCAAATTAAGATTGACAAGCTTCAGTAATAAGAATTGATGTTTTTGGCATTAAAATGGGCACTGTAGGTGTTTTCCTGTCCTCCACTCACTGCCGACTTTGATTCCCCATTGACTCGCATTGGGTTTCGTGTTTTTGTCGGCCCCCGACTTTACGCAATAATCGGCTGATTTCACCCTACCCGACTTTTGACAAAGTCGGGTTTCGTGAAACCCGACTCGATCCGAAAAAAGTAAAAGTCGCTCAACTCTAGTTTTTACTTCTGTATTGGACCATATAGTTAATTTTTTTCTTCTCTGTACACATCTATCAACTGAATGGTCTGCCATTCACTCCAGAACTAAGCTATACATCACGTTATGGTCATCACTTGATGAGTATTTATAACTCTTCATATTGTTGTTCTAGCTCTTTTCAGTGTGTAATTTTTCTAATTTTCCTCTGATGTTAGATATAAACTGAATTGACTTCTGATGGAGCATGGTAAAGCTTCTTTCCTGGTGAAAGAGGCAGTCATTTTCTTTTATATCTAGCAAGAAAGAACTCTATGTAATAAAAAAGGCGATATGAATACCAAAAATAATGAGAATATGCTATGTAAGGGATGTGTTATATATAATAAGACATGATGCTATGCAATAATGGGACAGAACTGTACTTAATAACAGAGGATGCTACATAATAAATGACAGTCCGATACAAAACTAGAGAGGATGAAACATAATAAGGGATGCCCCTTCCAGTAATAATTTCCCCCATCCTGGGCCCCCTCCTGGGATAATGTCTGCCAACTTGACTTCTTCTTGGTATAATGTCCCTCATCCTAGTATATGGACCTCATTCAGGTATACATGTTCCCCATCCTGGTATACATGTCCCCCATCCTGGTATAATGTCCCCTATCATGGTATAATGTGCCCCATTCAGATATATACATATGTGCCCCAACCTCTTATATGTATGTGCCCCATCCTGGTATAATGTTCCCCATCCAGGTACATATGTGCACCCATCTTGCATATATGTCCCACATCCTGGTATAATATTCCTGATCCAGGTATAATGTGCCCCTTCGTCGTATATATGTCCCATATCCTGATATAATGTGCCCTGCTTTGTAATGCTTTATAAACAAACGATACTTCTCACCTACCCCCACATTCCCACACTGTACAGGGTCCTCTTCTACAGCCTACGTGGGAGTTGGAAGCTGATTTTGACGTCCCCATCATGGAGCATGACCTCACTGCCATGCACCCCCAGTCACAGGCACACTGACATCAGTTGCTGGCCTCTGATTGGCCACAGGCATTTACTGCAGTTGTTCCTAGCGCTGCAATACATTTCAACTGAATGCGCGTTCTCAGACCCACATCCAGCTGAAGTAGTCTCTGTGGGTGGCAGGCTCCCCTTCACCTCTGGGCCCTGGTGCAACTGCCCTGACTTCATCAGCTATATGTCTGCACCTGCCACCTACCTTTGCAGTAGTCCATGCCAAGTTTCTCAGGTAATCTGACAAATTCCTCTGATATAATAAAGTTAGTGCTTTTTAACCTAGTTAACCTGGTACAGGTCAGGTGCTTTGGTATTAAGCAATATTGTCTGCAGTTGCGTTCAGTTTCTCAGGAATTTGCTGTTACTGCTCTTGGCTCAGCTTCAGCTAAGTGTATGTCATGTCTTCTGATTTTTCTGAGTTTCATGCCACAACCAGAGATATATTCGAGTTTAGTCCTGTTTTCATGGTGCTGTGCTCACCAGCCTCCAACTTTTGGCAACTGTTCTTGGTCATGTTCAAATCTGACCATGTTGCTCATCCAGATTTACGGCTGAGATAATCCACCTCACCAAGTGCAGTTGGAGCGCCCCCACCATCGCAGGGCCGAGGGGTACCCGGTACCGGGCCTCTGTGTCTCGGTTCTGGGATTGTCACGGTGGCTAGACCTGGTCCGTGACCCTGCTAAGGGGCGTCCAATGAAAGTTGAGAGTGATGATGTGTGGTGCAAGGTGCGATGAATAACGAGGACACAGGGTTGCAGTCTCTTTACCTCTTTACTGAAGGCTTCAAGATCCTCAATCCAGAGTACGGTTAACAGGGCTGTCTGAGACCGGCCAGTCCGATGGCACCTCCAGAGTTCCCTTCGCAAGTGGAAATCTGTGCCTTCCTTCTAGCGCTTGTGTGTTGTAGTCCTTCCCTGCTGAGCACCACGGGATAGTCCTCACAACTGTTGTGTCTGTTTCTGATGTTCCCTCACAACTGATTCTGATGTTCTTCTCCGTCCCCCAGATGATATGGCTAGGACGCACCCGTATGACGGGTAGGCCTGAGTTCTTCCGGGACCCTAGAGTCGCCCCTCTCCCACTGTTGCCCCCTATGTCTGCTTAGGTGATTTAGGTGAGACAGCCCGCATATAACTGACTGTCCTGCCGTTGGTTTGAAGTAGGGCTTGGAGACAGTACTTCCTCGGCGTTTCCGGCCACCGGCTACGCGCCTCAGTAGGATGTTGCCTCGATCTTACAGCACGACTCCTACTGGTGTTTTCTCCTTGTTGCTTTGATCTCGTTTCTCACTCTTCACAATAAACCTCGCTTCTTGTCCTTTCTTGGGGTACCGCCGCAATGAAGTGCAGGCGCGGTCCCGTAACGTTCTTTCTGTTCACTAGGCCTCTGTCAGGATCCCACCCCTGACAGGGACCCCCCTGAATCTTCCCCTGCAACACCCTCTGCCACAGGATGTTGCCTGGTTCCAACCCAGTCAGCTTTCTGTCTAACTTCCTATCTAACCCCCAGTTTTACCAGACTGTGAGGAGTGGCCTAATACATAGTGCCCTTTGCTCCCCCTGGAGGCCAGACTGTGAAGTGTATTGGTGTCTGTGATACCTGGTCAGGTGAACTCCTTCAGTGCCATCAGACGTACCATAGCCCCCCTTAGTGGCGGAGCAACAGTACTGCAACGACCAGGACTCTGGGGCGCTGCACTCCCCCCCGGTTAAATCCAGTACTCCCGGACTGGGAAGAAAACAACAATACATGTCAGCAAAAAGACATACAAGTTTTGAAATGCAATAACAAGTAATGAGTAGTGTTGAGCGATACCGTCCGATACTTGAAAGTATCGGTATCGGAAAGTATCGGCCGATACCGGCAAAGTATCGGATCCAATCCGATACCGATACCCGATACCAATACAAGTCAATGGGACTCAAGTATCGGACGGTATCCCTGATGGTTCCCAGGGTCTGAAGGAGAGGAAACTCTCCTTCAGGCCCTGGGATCCATATTAATGTGTAAAAGAAAGAATTAAAATAAAAAATATTGCTATACTCACCTCTCCGAGGGAACCGGCAGCGTTGTTTGCTTAAAATTCGCGCGTTTCCTTCCTTACGTGAAGTCCCGGCTTGTGATTGGTCGCGTGCCGCCCATGTGGCCGCGACGCGACCAATCACAGCAAGCCGTGACGTAATTTCAGGTCCTTCAGGATTTTAAAATTACGTTCCGGCGTTGTGATTGGTCGCGTCGCGGTCACATGGGCGACGCGACCAATCACAAGCCGTGACGTCACGGGAGGCTGGACACGCGCGCATTTTAAAATGCGCGCTTGTCCTGCCTCCCGTGACGTCACGGCTTGTGATTGGTCGCGTCGCCCATGTGGCCGCGACGCGACCAATCACAGCAAGCCGTGACGTAATTTTAGGTCCTTCAGGATTTTAAAATTACGTTCCGGCGTTGTGATTGGTCGCGTCGCGGTCACATGGGCGACGCGACCAATCACAAGCCGTGACGTCACGGGAGGCTGGACACGTGCACATTTTAAAATGCGTGCTTGTCCTGCCTCCCGTGACGTCACGGCTTGTGATTGGTCGCGTCGCCCATGTGGCCGCGACGCGACCAATCACAGCAAGCCGTGACGTAATTTTAGGTCCTTCAGGATTTTAAAATTACGTTCCGGCGTTGTGATTGGTCGCGTCGCCCATGTGACCGCAACGCGACCAATCACAACGCCGGAACGTAATTTTAAAGTCCTGAAGGACCTGAAATTACGTCACGGCTTGCTGTGATTGGTCGCGTCGCGGCCACATGGGCGGCACGCGACCAATCACAAGCCGGGACTTCACGTAAGGAAGGAAACGTGCGAATTTTAAGCAAACAACTCTGCCGGTTCCCTCGGTAAGCTCCAGGCTGCGTCGGAGAGGTGAGTATAGCAATATTTTTTATTTTAATTCTTTATTTTACACATTAATGTTGTTTCGATACCGATACCCGATACCACAAAAATATCGGATCTCGGTATCGGAATTCCGATACAGCAAATATCGGCCGATACCCGATACTTGCGGTATCGGAATGCTCAACACTAGTAATGAGTAATAAGAACAGTGCTTCCCTTTATGGGAGGTGAGGACTCTTAAACGTTACAAACGTGGTTAAATAGTTTAAATAACATACTATAAATAACTTCTATTACCAAGCCGGGTATTCTACTTAGTTCAATTTCTGAACAATAATTTAACTTTGCCTCTAAGGATGTATAAGCTGAATCCACTAAAGGCTTACTCATAAAACACTACAATGCTAATCAACTTTTCTTCATTTTTCCAACTTTACATTCGCAGGACCGCCTGTCAATCTACCCCAGGCCTACTGCCTCTCGCTCTTTTGCAGGACCGCCTAATTCCTCGTCCAGGCCTACTGCCTTTCTTCTTCTATACACAGTATAGGACTTATCAACATTCTCTCAGCACAAGATCACTGAGCCATCTCTGTATGGCTCCTAGGAGGACTCGCTATCCAACCCCGTACGGGTCCACTTCCTTGTCCTCAACCTCTAACAACATTATCAAACATTTTCTTACAATTAAGTAACTACATGTTACTTCTACATATGAACATTATTACTACTTCTCTTAAGGCAACATTATACTTTAAGTGCTATTGGTGAACGTTCCCTTTAAGAGGGAACCAAGTCTCTTGGAGGTAGCGCAACTTCTTAAGCTGCAAGTTCGTGTAAGGCAGGAACTCCTGTACTGTTTCCAGGACCAGATTCTTCGCAAAGAGTCCTTTCTCTTGTAAAACCAGTAGAGGGCACCTTTAAGAAGGTGCAAACTATTTACAATAAGTTTGTAATAATGCAGTGTTCATGATTCAGTAGTTCTTTTCAACTGTGATAAACAAAAACAAAACAAAAAGGCAAAAATAGGAATCCCGGGTAAACTAAGGGATCCCTTTAAGAGTTAACCCTAGCAGCAGAGACACATGGAAAGACAAACAGTTAACTATATACAGTATGTCGAGCTGTAGGGCTTCATAGTAAGTTGCAAGACATCAGCCGATAGTGGACGTCTCCTGACCGTGGAGGCTTCAGTCCCTGGTCCCCGGCTGATGCGGTGTCAATGTCAGTGGTTCGTCTCTCAGGTGCAGTCAGGTCACCCAGTGTCTGGATTCGAAGGCTAACCCTGGCTGCAAGCTCAGTAGCAGCAACAAGGCGCATGGTGGCGATAGTAGCAAGATCTGTCAAGTCCGGATCAGTCATGCTCGGGGCAACAGGTGACACCTCTACAGGCCCACAACGTTGAACGTTCCGAGCGCACCATCCTTGTGCACTCCGGTGGCGAGTGTAGGTCACCTGGTCCCCCCTCTGTAATAATGGGTCACCATATCGGTTGCGGAAGGGAGTCTTCACATTGTAACTGGTAACGAAGATGTCAGTCGATAGTCCCAGTTCCTGTATGGAGCCCCAACCCCGCTTTGGGTGAAAGGCCAGCACAGTTCCCCGCTTTACCATGTCTTTCCTGCCTTGCGCAGGCTTTGGGTGTTGCACTGTTGGTGGGTCAATTTGTTCTGTCTCTTTTCGTTTTTTCCAGTGTAGGATCAAAAATTGTTTATACCGTTCCCAACTGAGCACAGCAAGGGTGAGGCCCTCCTCCCGGGCTCCATCTGGCCCAATCCAGGGGGTGTCCCACTGGAAGATCACCCCCTCTGAGCTCACATCTAAGGGTTCCCCCATCTTGGTCGGTAGCGGAGGCACCAGCTTCTCCATCGTGTCGGGGGTTAGCACCACCAGCTCCGCTGAGAGGAACCGGTCACTGTCGGGGTGGGGAGCGGTCATGGGAGCGGGATCGGTCGGTGGGGCAGGAGCGCTTTCCATACCTGCATCTGATGTGGTTCCACCGGTGCCGATCTGCTCCACTGACGAGGACACTGGAGTCGGCAGCAGCTCGGACCACGGTTCTTCCAAGGCGTCCCCCCGGCACGGCTCCGCCCTCTGCGGCTTCGCATCTGCTGGCTTCGTTGTCTGGATAGGTGGACTCGGCTCCTCCGCCAGCGGCTCCAAGGAGTTAGGATCCTTCAGCTGCGGTGGATTCGGGTCCGTCTCCGGTCGATGGGAATAATCCGGGATCACTGCGTTGTCGCTCAGGCACTCACTGGTCACCTTCGCTGTCTCGAGGTCGATAGCTGCACATGCACCTGGCTCCGCCATTTCGTGGGGGTCGGACTTCTTCTTGTCTGAAAATGTCCATAGGAGAAAATGAAAGCGCACTCACCGGTGTTGAGCAAGAGCGATATATTCACATGAAATTATGCGGTGCAGGGAGGGCAGTGAACACATAACGGATGACAGCCGTTTCGTGCTATCAAGCACTTCAACAGATCCTAGTGACGAATGGAGGGGAGTTGGGCTTTTTAGCTGCAAAGGCTTAAAACCCCTCCCTCTTTCTCCTACGTCTTAGTGGACAGATGGCCACTATCCGGAAAACAAAGTGAGACAGTGAAATAACTTTAAAAAAGATAAAAACAATAGCATACAATTAGTACTATCACTACAAGAGAAATGAATCACAATTATATTTACACAGGACCTTTTTACAGGAAAACCGACATGTCTATTTTGTCGTTGAACCCTATTGGTCCAGATGCGTTCGCTCGCAGAATCCATTTAGCCTCATTCCGTAGCAGCATGCGGTTTAAATTGCCTCCGTCCTGTGGCAGGGAGACTTTTTCTATTCCTGCAAAACAAAGTATTTGAGCATCGCCCCATGTTGTTCATTTATATGTTTTATAAGGCGGGGGACCCCTTTTCCTGTACGTATTGAGTTTAGGTGCTCTCTAAACCGCACAAACATTGGGCGAATTGCTTTTCCAATGTAGAAAAAACCACATGGACAATATAGAATGTAAACTACGTGGGTTGTTCTGCATGAAATAAAGTCGCGTATTACGTGTGTTATTGAACCGATTTTTAATGAGGTACCTATTAGATGGTAGCTGCAATCCATATCTAAAACACATAAAGTTTTATGTTAGATTTGTGGACGACATGTTCGTGGTGTGGGACGGCGACCAGGGCTCTTTCACGGAATTCGTGGAGTACCTGGGGCTGTCCAACACCATGAACATGCAGTTCACTCACCAATTTGGAGGTTCAGAACTAACATTCCTCGACGTTAATCTAAAAATCGGGGGAAGTCTACATACAGAAGTGCATCGGAAATCTTCCTCCTGCAATTCTTTGTTACATTTTAATAGTGCCCATCCATCTTATGTAAAAAAAGCCCTACCTTATAGTCAATTCCTGCGGGTAAAGAGAATAAATAGCAGTGTCATAGGTTTCCAGGAACAATCTCAAGAACTTTATGAAAGGTTCAGGAATAGAGGGTACCCCCAATCCGTTCTAAACTCAGCATTGCAACAGGCAAAATGGAATAATGTTAATAGAACAACAAAAAAAGGACCAAAAAAAGATAAAAAATTCGTTTTTTGTTTTAAATACGGGCCAATGGACACACAAATTAGAACAGCAATCCGTAAAAACTGGCAGATTCTCTGCCAAGACCCCGTGCTAAAAGAAATGACAGAAAGAGGCCCCCTGTTTGCCTGTCGTCGCAGCAAGAACATAGGAGACCTTATAGTCCGTAGTCAAGTGACCTCTCTTCGAAACAATTGGCTGCAAACTACAGCCCCCAAAGGTAATTTCCGATGCAGGCATTGCAACTATTGCAGCTACCATCTAATAGGTACCTCATTAAAAATCGGTTCAATAACACACGTAATACGCGACTTTATTTCATGCAGAACAACCCACGTAGTTTACATTCTATATTGTCCATGTGTTTTTTTCTACATTGGAAAAACAATTCGCCCAATGTTTGTGCGGTTTAGAGAGCACCTAAACTCAATACATACAGGAAAAGGGGTCCCCCGCCTTATAAAACATATAAATGAACAACATGGGGGCGATGCTCAAATACTTCGTTTTGCAGGAATAGAAAAAGTCTCCCTGCCACAGGACGGAGGCAATTTAAACCGCATGCTGCTACGGAATGAGGCTAAATGGATTCTGCGAGCGAACGCATCTGGACCAATAGGGTTCAACGACAAAATAGACATGTCGGTTTTCCTGTAAAAAGGTCCTGTGTAAATATAATTGTGATTCATTTCTCTTGCAGTGATAGTACTAATTGTATGCTATTGTTTTTATCTTTTTTAAAGTTATTTCACTGTCTCACTTTGTTTTCCGGATAGTGGCCATCTGTCCACTAAGACGTAGGAGAAAGAGGGAGGGGTTTTAAGCCTTTGCAGCTAAAAAGCCCAACTCCCCTCCATTCGTCATTAGGATCTGTTGAAGTGCTTGATAGCACGAAATGGCTGTCATCCGTTATGTGTTCACCGCCCTCCCTGCACCGCATAATTTCATGTGAATAAATCGCTCTTGCTCAACACCAGTGAGTGCGCTTTCATTTTCTCCTATGGACATTTTCTTATAAATTGTTTTTTCTTTAAGCAGCACCCAGGTGGAGCATATATAGCGATCATTTTTTTCCATTTGACAAAAAGGCATATACGGTGTGTCGGTTTATATTCCTGAGGTTATAAGAGTCTAATGTGCAGCGGCAGTGCGACTGCAATATTTCTGGACTGTGGATTCTTCTTGTCTGAGTTCCCGCAGTTGCACACAAGGGGGTGGTTCTTCTCTGCTTCGGGGCAGATCGTCAATTTGCAGCAACAATCGGAGGGGGCGGTCGCCATTTCTGGCGCCACTTTGGTAGTCACCTCCCATGGCACGCCCTTCTTCTTCCCCTGCGCTACAATGGCGGCAATTTTGGCGGGAACTTTTGGCGGCAAGTGGCAATACACAGTCTTTGCAATAAGTCACAGTTCAAGCACAGTAAATCACAGTTCCAAGGCACACATGACCTGATTCTTCAGGCTTAAGTAGATCCTGTTCGTGACGCCAAGGTGGAGCGCCCCCACCGTCGCAGGGCCGAGGGGTACCCGGTACCGGGCCTCTGTGTCTCGATTCTGGGATTGTCACGGTGGCTAGACCCGGTCCGTGACCCTGCTAAGGGGCGTCCAATGAAAGTTGAGAGTGATGATGTGTGGTGCAAGTTGCGATGAATAACAAGGACACAGGGTTGCAGTCTCTTTACCTCTTTACTGAAGGCTTCAAGATCCTCAATCCAGAGTACGGTTAACAGGGCTGTCTGAGACCGGCCGGTCCGATGGCACCTCCAGAGTTCCCTTCGCAAGTGGAAATCTGTGCCTTCCTTCTAGCGCTTGTGTGTTGTAGTCCTTCCCTGCTGAGCACCACGGGATAGTCCTCACAACTGTTGTGTCTGTTTCTGATGTTCCCTCACAACTGATTCTGATGTTCTTCTCCGTCACCCCAGATGATATGGCTAGGACGCACCCGTATGACGGGTAGGCCTGGAGTTCTTCCGGGACCCTAGAGTCGCCCCTCTCCCACTGTTGCCCCCTATGTCTGCTTAGTTGATTTAGGTGAGACAGCCCGCCTATAACTGACTGTCCTGCCGTTGGTTTGAAGTAGGGCTTGGAGCCAGTACTTCCTCGGCGTTTCTGGCCACCGGCTACGCGCCTCAGTAGGATGTTGCCTCGATCTTACAGCACGACTCCTACTGGTGTTTTCTCCTTGTTGCTTTGATCTTGTTTCTCACTCTTCACAATAAACCTCGCTTCTTGTCCTTTCTTGGGGTACCGCCGCAATGAAATGCAGGCGCGGTCCCGTAACGTTCTTTCTGTTCGTTAGGCCTCTGTCAGGATCCCACCCCTGACAGGGACCCCCCTGAATCTTCCCCTGCAACACCCTCTGCCACAGGATGTTGCCTGGTTCCAACCCAGTCAGCTTTCTGTCTAACTTCCTATCTAACCCCCAGTTTTACCAGACTGTGAGGAGTGGCCTAATACATAGTGCCCTTTGCTCCCCCTGGAGGCCAGACTGTGAAGTGTATTGGTGTCTGTGATACCTGGTCAGGTGAACTCCTTCAGTGCCATCAGACGTACCATAGCCCCCCTTAGTGACGGAGCAACAGTACTGCAACGACCAGGACTCTGGGGTGCTGCACGCCCTTATTCGAATATCCAAGCCATGGTTTCCAAACTTGTAGGTGCATCAACACCATTGCTGATGGATACGGAGGATTTATCCAGACTTGTTATGCAACTCGCTGCAAGCCAAAGGGAGATAGTCTAGGCTGTGCATGACCTCTCAGCTCATATGGATGCATTCCCTCAAACTCTGACTTTCTCTGACCTTCTCATCCAGGACATTCTTCTTGAGGAACTGTTTCATATGTTTCACTTCATGGCAAATTTCGTGAAGTGATCTACCATCACTAAACAATTAGATTATGTTCATACACCTCGTGGGCCGGCCCGATGGTCAGATAGTCTATCATTAACAGCTCCAGGGGGGCGGATGTCACAATGGACTGCATGGGGGCTCTCTGCTCCGGTGGTTTAGCCAATTCACATGTCCGGCATGCCCTACAAGTCTTTTCCACTCTTCGGAGGAGGATGATAAATGAACCGCTGTAACCACTGAAACGTCTTTTCCTGACAAAAGTGTGCTCTTTTTTCATGTGCTTCGGTGGCTATCTCGGACAACAGCGTTTCTGGAATTATGACTTGCCAGGTGGCACCTAGTTCCATCTGAAGTTGCACTTTCCCATACAGCAATCCATTCTTCATCTGAAGGCGTTCCCACTGTCGAAGAATCCGCAGAGTCTCCCGGGATAGAGTATTTCTTTCTGCCAAACTGGGAAGTCTCCTTAATGTCACACACCATCTAAGCAGAGCACGCTCACTATCTTCTTGCTGTAACCGGACCCACTCATCCCAGGATCGACCCAAGACGCCCCCCCTGGGTCAGGGTTTGGACCTGGTCCTGCGATCCCACCACCGTCCTGTCGGAATCAAGGAACCTGGGGATCTCCTCATTTTCCAGCTCTTCATCCTTATTTTGCTCAGGTGTAGTATGTTTCACCCTGGATAGGGCATCAGCATAAGTGTTCTCTGCTCCCCTTTTGTAAGCAATTTTGTACCAAAACTTTGCCATTCTGGCCACCCATCGTTGTTCCAGAGCTACCAGCCTCGCATTTTCCAGATGAGCCAGTGGGGTGTTGTTGGTGCGTACTAGAACTTCAGAACCAGACAAATATTCCACGAACCTCCTCATCATAGCCCACACCAATGCCAGCAGCTCTAACTTAAAGGAACCGTAATTGTCTGGATTATGTTCGGAATCGTGAAGGGACCGACTTGCATAAGCGATTACTTTCTCTCTTCCCTCCTGTATCTGTGACAACACAGCCCCAAGTCCATGCAAACTCCCGTCGGTGTGGAGAATACACAGATGAGAAAAGTCCGCATAGGCCAACACAGGAGCTTCTGTCAATGCCTTCTTCAGATCTTGAAAAGCTTCCTCCTGGTGTTCCTTCCAATGAATGTTCCAGTTCTTTGCGCCTGAGGGTACTACTTTCAACAGCTCCAGCAGCGGTCTTGCTCGGCGGGCACAATTCTTCGCAAAACTGCAGTAATACCCGGTCAGTCCCAGGAATGCTCGAACATCTTTCACCGTCTCTGGAGTGGGCCCATCCTGTATCACAGCAATCTTCTCTTGGGATGGTTTCACCCCTTCAGCAGAAACAACTCAATCTGAGTGCAGAACAAATGACATTTTTGAGGTTTCCCCTTTAGCCCATGCTTCTGAAGGCGACTCAACACTTGTTCCAGTCATTGCCGATGTTCCTCAAATGAAGCAGCGTAGACTATGATGTCGTCTAAATAGCTTCGAAGTTCAAGTCACCCAGACACCTTTCCATGAGACGTTGAAAAGTTCCAGAAGCATTGGCCAATGGGTAGAATAAAGGCGGTTTTTACTCGATCCTGTTCTGACATAGGCACTTGCCAATAGCTGCTGCGAGGTCCAACCTAGAAAAAGAGCGGACAGAGATTCCTCTATCCTGGGTAATGTGTATGAGTCTCTCACAGTACAGGCATTGAGTACACATTGAGTTTCTGATGATCCTCACAAAAATGCAGAGGTCCTTATTTCTTCCGCACCAGCCCATGAAGTCTGACTCTCTCTGATGACACCTTTCTGCAACATCTGACCTAACCTACTCTTCACCTCTTGGTATGGCTGTGGTGGGATTTGCCGATAGCACTCTCTTATGGGCGCGGTATTTTCAGTATGTATCTTGTGTGTGATGGCCGTGGTGCAGCTGAAATTGTCTTCATGATGATCAAATAAGTCCCTATATGCTTTCACCTGCTGCACCTGTGCCTGAGTGAGTTCAATCAACTCGGCCTGCATTTGTTCCAGAATAAGCCATCCATCCTGAATATGCTGTGGATCCGGCGTCAAAGAGGAGTTCACCCTCACAGTCCAGGAGTCTCCTTGCTGTACTTTCAGCTGCACAGTCTGAGGTGGTATTATCTCTTCAGGCATGCCCACAATCTGAGCTACTTTGCTTTTTGGGAAAAACTATGATGTCCTGATCCTCTAAATTGACACAGCATACAGGAACAGTTCCATCATGCACAATGGCTACCGTACGTGCCACCAGGAATCCCAAGGGAAGTTGCTCTGAAAAAGAAGGCTCAATTTGAATCTCAACTCCTTCCAATGGATGCGAGCTGGGACGGGCAAAGTGAGTACTGTTTGTCCGGGTGGTAGAATGAGTTTGGAAGAGGCGGGAATGATCACTTTTCCTAACCCTCCTCCTTCACGGCAAGACTCTTGAGCTTGAGCCACACAAACTAACTGTTGGAATACTCTTCTCTGTGAGGTATGTGGACTCCACTGCTTCAGAGTCTCGTTGGAGGGTTCGTTGATGAGAAAACTCCTGAATTCCTTCAAAATGTTCATTCCTAGAGTGACTGTGTGTCCACTACTCACTTCTCCCTGGGTTAGCACCACACCCTTTCATCCTAGATACTTTCCACAAATGAAGATCTGCATCCACACCACCCGTGCGACCGAAATGGGCAGTTTGTTGGCAGCCATCAACTTTATCACTAGGCCCCACCCAGGCCACCTTGCTTCAGGAAAATGTCACCAGAAGTAAGCTTCTGGCATCGTTGTCACCCGTGAGCCTGTGTCCACCAGGCAATGCACTGCACGATAATCAAATTCAGCCCAAACTAGATGGCACGTTGACACTAGATTTGTGGGACTTCCACTACTCTTTCGCGTCTGTTCTGGCTCCGGGAGGCGTCCCCCCGTCTCGGAGCCCTCTACTGTAGCTTAACGGACGACGGGGTGGAATTCTTTCTTGACGTGTACACTCCCGCGCTATAAGTCCATTCTTGCCACAATTAAAGCAAGTGAGGGGTATCTGTTGATGAAGCATTCTAGTATCACGGCGGAACTCCGGGCCTTCCCTGTCCCCTGGTGAATTTGCGGCAGCCTCCGACTTCTTTTTAACGTCAGCCAATTCTCCTTTAATAATCAGAAGTTCTCTCCTCAATTCTTCAACCCATTGGGGTACGGTGATTACATTTATGGACACCTCCCTGCTCCAGACCTTCCCCACTGGGTCTGTCAACCCCTGCTCCTGTTCATGCGTGCGCGCTTCACTTCCTATCTCAGAAAAAGTCATAAGAGGGTTTAACCGCACATGCTCCCGCAGGGCCTGCTTCTTCAGTGCGTCTCGCAAGCCCGTCACTAAAAGGTGTCGAACCATTATGTCCGTAGGGCCTATTGCCAATGCCATCTTTCCAAACAATCGCAGTATATAACTCCTGTAGTGCGTTCATGTACTGAGTCACAGTCTCCCCCTCCCTCTGCATGCAACTAAAGAGACGTGTCCTCAGTTCCCCTACGTCTGTGGGATCTCCATGGGTCTCTTCCAAAATTTGCAGCCCTTACTAAAGGTGTCTCGCTCTCTGGGGGTCCGTAACATAACTGAGTCTCTGGCTTCTCCATCTAGTGCCATGATTGCCACCTCTGCTTCCAATGCAGGGGTCATGGGGTGCATTTTCATCATACCCGTTATACACTCAGTCTAGCTTCACAACATGGTGTTGTTTCCTGTAAGCTTTGGCAAATTGTTCAGCATTGCCCCCAGCGAGATACTGGACCTAGGGCCACCCCCAACTGCTTGGTCTGCCGCTTCTGTGCTGTTGGACTGCATCCTGCCAACTATGCCAAGTGTAAGGTGCTAGCAGGTATGCGGGATGCAGTGACGAGCAGGAGGCAGAGCAAGAGTTAACGGGTTTTTTATATAAAGTTTTCACAGCAGTAAATACTCCACGCAGGTAGTAAGGGGGTGAGAGTATATAGAAACACAAAGTGTTAATGATTATTGAGTAATAACAAAGGGTCAAATAACGAACTAACTTATCAGTCTCTGGTTCCTGGACAGTGGAGGCTGGAAAATCCCACGATGGCGCCGTAGGTGACGCGAGAAGTCTCTGAGCCGATCCTGGAGGAAAGTGAAGCACTGTCTCTGCACGGCAGCAAAGTATCCTGGCTTTTCTACACATGGTCTTGTGGTCCTGGAACGAGGTGCTGACCGAAGGGCGGTCTGAAGCACCGCAAATGGTGTACAAAGTCCCGGAGTGGAGGCTGCTGTCTCACTAATACAATCAGCATGCACCGTAGGATCAGTACTGCATAGCGTGTCGGTATTTGTCAGAGGTACAGACCAGTTACTACTGTTGAGGTCAGAGGGTAGCGGGGAAATGGTCTCTGGAGGTACACAGTCTCTATGTGCAGGGAATGGAAGGGTGTAACGCGGGCCCGCAGGTTGACGTCGGTCAGCTGAGAGGGATTCAACCTTCTCTTGTCGCACATGCTGGGTACCCGCCAAAAACCCCGTTCTAGCGTGCTCAGTCTCTATTATATCAGACCCGCCCCCAACAGTCAGGTGCAAAAGTCTGCTCTGGTCAGAAAGTCCTTCCCCCGGCAACAATGGTGACAGCCCCGACAGTTCTGGCCCGAACACGCAGACCACTATCCCGATCCATGTTCCTACACATATCTGCCTACTACTACCTATTTTGATGGCAATCCTAATGCCTTCTGTGGCTTTGTGCATGGTGCAATTTTGTCCTCAGTTTTTTTCTGACCAGTCAAAAGTAGCATATATTTTTTCCTTGTTGCCTGGTGATGCCTTAGCCCACATCATTATGGGAACAAGATGATCCTATGACTCAGTCTTTACCTTCATCTCTTCCTTCCATAGAGTGGTTGATGATCCAGGTCATATACAAGTGAGTTGACCAGTATGCACCAACTTTGGCAACGTTTAGAAGAGACCTGAGATCAGATTTCGGTTGAGACAAGCTTAAATCTTATTGAGAGCATGCCCAGAAGGATTCAGGAAGTGTTGAAAGCCAAATGTGGATTTATAAAATACTAACAAAATAATAAAAATAAAAATTTTGATTTTTAGGCATAAAACAGTAACAATGCAGTGACATTGCAAGAATCTGCATAACTAATCATATGCTGAATAGTTGCAAGTTACATTTATGTAAGAGATAGCCAAGATGATTGTCTATAAAATTATGGTAATCTCACGTTTGAAGCAGTAGTGGATGGTGAGTTATGAAGACTGAAACTCAAAAGTTCAAAATATTGTTACCCTTTTGCTTGTTAGTGTATCATGCTACTGGTTCTATACTCCGGCTTAGACAAGGGACAAACTCTGTGGGATACCAAGCCATTCAAGTCCATATGCTGTCAGAATTGGCCTTGATCAATGACGCTCTCATGACAATTTTCTACGCTGGTCTCTTTAACCAGATAAAATTCAAACTTGCTAATAGGGATTTGCCATATTCCCTTGACAACCTGATTTCTCACATTCTCTAGCTAGAATTATATTTTTAAGGAAAGGGGAAAAAAGTTCAGAACTCTTATACACTACATTCTAAAGCGACTTCCCAATCTCCGTAAAGAAACCTTAAAGGAACCCATGCAAATTGGCTAGAAGAAATTGGTAGTCAAAAGATTTAATTGCTTTACTGAAAAACTATCTCTACATTGTTAAAAAAAATCTACCTTTCTTGGAATGTTCTAAACACAATGCCAAACAAGGAAACTTCAAACCTTAGGCAAAATAGGAGGGATTGCTTTGGGGTCAACTTTATCCTCCACTAAAGACAAGCTTGTTATGCCTATGTCCATTATCTTTAATTCTTCTAAGTTAATGGGACAAGCCTTTATTCTTTCTAGAGCTGGATCTTTCACAAGCCAGAAGGCTGAAAGTCCCCTTTGTCGACTCCTCTGAAACTAATCTATGGGGAATGTATGGGGAATGACTCCACAATTCCTTGTTCCTTGTGGTCAAATTCCACTCTGAACTCAAAAGGTGACTCTTCAGATTGAAGCACTTCATGTTGAGAACATTTTTTGGGACTTCTGTGGCTAAGAATTGACTGGCTGTCTGGTCCAATAGTCCAATAGGGATCATCTTGCTTTCAAAACTGCTTTAAAACTCTACCTCAGCCACAGTTTCTGAAATTTGCTCTGCCTCCTTTCCTACAACTTGCCTGCTCCTAACCAGGATTTTTAATATGTAATTTCTTAGCAGAAGACCAAGACACTATCTTTACATCATCCACTTGGTTGTGTAATAACCCTTCTTCCAAGCACTGAAACACCTAACAGTATAGTTTAGCCTCTATATATCCCAGAGACAAATGCCATGTCTGCTTATTTTAATAAGAATTTATAAAGGGGGTTGATCCAAAAGACTATGTCACCAGCTGGTGCAAAGTTCTTTGTAAAGAAAAGCAAGTGTCTCAGTCATGCATAGACTATCAGGGTCTGAATAAAATCACCCTTAAATGCCATATTTATTGCCCCTCATTATTTTAGTTCAACACCCGTGAGGATCATTATAAATATATTGTTGTTACACACCTGTCTCATCTTCAGAATTTGGCTCAACTCACTTCCCCAATGACCTCTGCGCTTTGTTGTGTTGGGTTTTACAAGTGGCTCAGTGTTCCTCAGTAACATGATCTCCCAAGGCCTGTTAAGGCTCATTTCGAAACACCTTTGTGTCTTTGTATTAATAATGTAATGTGCTCATTTGGTGTTTATTTGAAGTTTGCCACCATCTAATTTCTTTTTTTCATATTATCTCCTCAGACTCCTGTGATTTCTACAATTTGCATCTCCTGCTCCATAAGACTTGCTGATATAACCTATCGCTTTCTGTGAGCATTACAAACTGTTATTAGATTCACATTACATTGCAGTCTGCTGTTGATACTTAAGCACTTTGAACTGTTGCTAGAGACTACTTAAATTGCGATACAATCTACTGTGGACTCTACAACCTACATCTGAGTGCTGCTTCAGACCTGACATTTTCATTTTCATATACCCTCATAGTTCATTGGCTTCCGGGGTGTCCTGTCTCGCTCATCTGCCGTCTATTATATTCGGCAGACAAGCCAGGTCCTTACTTTTCCCACATGCCTTCCAGCCTGCTGTGTCAACTCCATGAATCTGTATGTCCACTTTAACATGCAACTTTCTGAATCCACCTCACCAGGTGAGTGCTAAAACATTTCAATACCAAAAAATGTCCACAACACATAAGTCATAAGTTAGAATTATCTTCCAGAGTAATGAAGAGATCCATTATAAAAAAAAAAATAAAATCTTTATTGATGATAATAAAATAAAAAACAATTAAAAAAGCAGAGTGCCTCATTGAGGATATGCAGCGCCCCAGAGTCCTGGTCGCTGCAGTAATGTTATCCTTCCACCTGGGGGAGTAATATTACGTCTGAAGGTAATAATGGAGTTCATCTTTCCAGGTATCACAAACCATACACCACACTTCACACTCCAATCCACCAGGGGGAGCTACGCTCCTATCTATTAGGGCACTCCTCACAGAAGGGTAAAACTGGTGGGCTGGATAGAAAGTGAGTCAGACGCTGCCTGGGTTTGACCCAGAGAGTTCCTGTCAGGCAGACGGGGGAAAGGAGGAACATCTGAGCTGCAGACAGAGGGTCCCTGTCAGGGGTGGGATCCTGACAGAGGCCTAGTGGGACAGAAAGCTACGAAGCTGCGCCTGCCCCACAGGCGGCAGCATCCTAAGAAAGGACACGAAGAGAACTGTGTTGTAGAGGATGAGAAACGAAGTCACAGCACAAGGAGATAACACCAGAAGGAGTTCTGCCCTGTAAAGGCTGCCTCCTTCTGAGGTGCGTAGCCGCTGGCCGGAACACCGAGGGAGTAATAGACTCTACGCTTTACTTCAGAGACCGGCAGGACAGTCAATTCCAAGTTGGCTGCCTGACCTTAATACCTGAGATGACACGGTGGCAACTTGTGGGGGTCGGGGCGTCTCTAGGGTCCCTATAAATAAGCCTCAGGCCATCAGTCATACGGGTTTGTCCTATCCATATCATCTGGGGGACAGAGAGGAAGACATCTAGAACATCTACGAAAGTTGTGAGGACCTTACCGAGTTGCTCAGCAGGGAGCTACTACAACACACAGGCGCTAGTAGGAAGGCTACTGATTTCCACCTGGATAAGGGGACTCTGGATTTGCCTTCAGACCGGCCGGACTCTGCCTACCCTGTGATTCGGTGCCCTGGACTGTGGATGCTGAAGCCTTCAGTAAAGGTAAAGAGACTGCAACCTTGTGTCCTCGTTATTCACTGCACCTTACATCATCTACCATCACCATCTCCACTTCTGGGAAGCCCTGGGGATACACTTCACCTGTGGGAAGGTAAACCATCTAGATGCCATCACATCACCCCAGCGGACCCCTAAGCAGCGTCGTTCATCCTGACTGAATACCACAGGTAGCGTCACGAACTTTATACAAACTCTCCCTTTCATTGGACGCCCCTCAAAGGGCCACGGGCCGGGTCGGGCCACCGTGACATTCCCCATCGAGAACCGAAGGAGCCGGTACGAGTACCACATTGCCCTTAACGTGGGGGAAATCCAGATACACTACAGTATCCTGATTTAAAGGAGGCATCCGGGACTTTACAAAAAAGGTACCTAAGCACTAACAGGCAGGTAATTGCAACTTATCTGCCTGTTGTGCATGTCATCGTTCTTCCCCGAAACAGAGCGGTCACAGACTGCTACAGATGTCCACAGAGCGGAGGCTTCATTTCCGCTCCACTTTGATGACAGGGCGGGACTTCCGGCATCTTTCTGATTGACAGCCGAATTCTTGCTACCTAACTTGGGGAGCCGGCTGTCAGTCAGAATGAAGCCAGAAGTTCCTCCATTTCACGTCAGCAGAGGCAGCTGAATCCCTGGTAGGAGCGGTATGTGAATGAGAATGTCAGGAGTAGCATATCCACACCTCGATGTGCGTTTCACCTCAGGCTTCTTCTGGGGCATGTCCTAGCAACCAATAGATGCTGTGAGAAGACCCGATGACTGTGCTGATGTAATGAAGCATGACATATTTGCCGAACTCCATGTAGTAGTTGAAATCAGAGTTAGGGAGCATATTAGGGACATTGAGAAGGTCTGGTCAATACAAGACAATATGCTTTTAAAGACCTTGCCACAACATTTCACGTGCTTTAATGATTGTAACCCAAGAGGTATCAAAATCAAGTAGATCGATCAGGTCGATTTGGGCACTCTTGGGGGATAGTTTGGAAACTTCACTTGGGGTAGACTTTGTAAAATTTTTATCTCAAATGAAAGTAGATGGATCTACCGACTGGGTACTTTTAGCCCACAAGGCCTCAATGAAAATTTGTTCTTTGCAGCATTTCTATAAAGAGGTATCTTTTTTAGGGCTTAACGAGTTTCTTTATAGTCTGTTATCTCTTTTATATATAAAATTTTGCATTATTAATTTTAAAGTTGTTTTGTTTTATCTTGTTTTTAGATTCAATCATCCTTTGCTTACTGTGGAATGCCTAGGCTTAGAATGACATCAGAAGATCGATAAGACGTATATTGGGATATTTTTGAAAATCTCCTTCAAAACTTCATGTTGCTTCCCAGACAGCTACGCCACCTTTTTAGTGGAACTAGGCATCTGAAAAAGTCTCTATTGGGATATCTATTCCATGACTCAGTCGTGGAGAACAACGACATTATATCATATATGAACTATATCTGGATTTACATGGGGATTTGAAGACACATTTAATTATAAAATAGAAGCTTGAGCAATATCCGCCATTATCAAGAGTTATCCTATCACTTTTTTATGGCAATAAGGAGGTTGCCGTTGCATGCACTTCATTTATTACATTTTGTGGAACGACTCCACGTTCAGTCAGCACCACCATAGCAAGAGTGCGTGTCTTTTTCTTTTCTACTTCATTTACACCCTTCAGTGTCACTTTAATATATGTATTTTAATTCATCATAACTTATTTTAATAGTAATTTAGCAGTATGTTCATCATATACAGTGGGTACAGAAAGTATTCAGACCCCTTTAGATTTTTCACTCTTTGTTTAATTGCAGCCATTTTGTAAATTCAAAAAAGTTTATTTTTTTCACAGTAATATACACTCTGCACCCCATCTTGACTGAAAAAAAAGAAATGTAGAAATTTCTGCAAATTTAATACATAAAGAAAAACACGGTCATAAGTAGTGTTGAGCGATACCGTCCGATACTTGAAAGTATCGGTATCGGAAAGTATCGGCCGATACCGGCAAAGTATCGGATCCAATCCGATACCGATACCCGATACCAATACAAGTCAATGGGACTCAAGTATCGGACGGTATTCCTGATGGTTCCCAGGGTCTGAAGGAGAGGAAACTCTCCTTCAGGCCCTGGGAACCATATTAATGTGTAAAAGAAAGAATTAAAATAAAAAATATTGCTATACTCACCTCTCCGAGGGAACCGGCAGCGTTGTTTGCTTAAAATTTGCGCTTTTCTTTCCTTACGTGAAGTCCCGGCTTTGTGATTGGTTGCGTCGCAGTCACATGGGCGACGCAACCAATCACAGCAAGCCGTGACGTAATTTCAGGTCCTTAAGGATTTTAAAATTACGTCCCGGCTTTGTGATTGGTTGCGTCGCAGTCACATGGGCGACGCAACCAATCACAGCAAGCCGTGACGTAATTTCAGGCCCTTAAGGATTTTAAAATTACGTCCCGGCTTTGTGATTGGTTGCGTCGCAGTCACATGGGCGACGCAACCAATCACAAGCCGTGACGTCACGGGAGGCTGGACACGCGCGCATTTTAAAATGCGCGCTTGTCCAGCCTCCCGTGACGTCCCGGCTTGTGATTGGTTGCGTCGCGGTCAACCAATCACAAGCCGGGAGGCTGGACACGCGCGCATTTTAAAATGCGCGCTTGTCCAGCCTCCCGTGACGTCCCGGCTTGTGATTGGTTGCGTCGCGGTCAACCAATCACAAGCCGGGAGGCTGGACACGCGCGCATTTTAAAATGCGCGCTTGTCCAGCCTCCCGTGACGTCCCGGCTTGTGATTGGTTGCGTCGCGGTCAACCAATCACAAGCCGGGACGTCACGGGAGGCTGGACAAGCGCGCATTTTAAAATGCGCGCGTGTCCAGCCTCCCGGCTTGTGATTGGTTGACCGCGACGCAACCAATCACAAGCCGGGACGTCACGGGAGGCTGGACAAGCGCGCATTTTAAAATGCGCGCGTGTCCAGCCTCCCGGCTTGTGATTGGTTGACCGCGATGCAACCAATCACAAGCCGGGACGTCACGGGAGGCTGGACAAGCGCGCATTTTAAAATGCGCGCGTGTTTAGCCTCCCGTGACGTCACGGCTTGTGATTGGTTGCGTCGCCCATGTGACTGCGACGCAACCAATCACAAAGCCGGGACGTAATTTTAAAATCCTTAAGGGCCTGAAATTACGTCACGGCTTGCTGTGATTGGTTGCATCGCCCATGTGACTGCGACGCAACCAATCACAAAGCCGGGACGTAATTTTAAAATCCTTAAGGACCTGAAATTACGTCATGGCTTGCTGTGATTGGTTGCGTCGCCCATATGACTGCGACGCAACCAATCACAAGCCGGGACTTCACGTAAAGGAAAGAAAAGCGCGAATTTTAAACAAAGATCGCTGCCGCTTCCCTCGGTAAGGTGCAGGCTGCGTCGGAGAGGTGAGTATAGCAATATTTTTTATTTTAATTCTCTCTTTTACACATTTTTACATTAATGTTGTTTCGATACCGATACCCGATACCACAAAAGTATCGGATCTCGGTATCGGAATTCCGATACCTGCAAGTATAGGCCGATACCCGATACTTGCGGTATCGGAATGCTCAACACTAGTCATAAGTATTCAGACCTTTTATCAGACACTCATATTTAAGTCACATGCTGTCCATTTCCTTATGATCCTCCTTGATATCATTCTACTCCTTCATTGGAATCCAGCTGTGTTTAATTAAACTGATAGGACTTGATTTGGAAAGGCACACACCTGTCTATATAAGACCTCACAGCTCACAGTGTATGTCAGACCAAATGAGAATCATGAGGTCAAAGGAACTGGCCAAGGAGCTCAGAGACTTGTGGCAAGGCACAGATCTGGCCCAGGTTACAACAGAATTTCTGCAGTACTCAAGGTTCCTAAGGAGCACAGTGGCCTCCATAATCCTTAAATGGAAGAAGTTTGGGACCACCAGCAGTCTTCCCAGACCTGGCCGTCCAGCCAAACTGAGCAATCGTGGGAGAAGAGTCTTGGTGAGAAAGGTAAAGTAGAACCCCAAGATGACTGTGACTGAGCTCCAGAGATGCAGTAGAGAGATGGGAAAAAGTTCCACAGAGTCAACTATCACTGCAGCCCTCCACCAGTTGGGCCTTTATGGCAGAGTGGCCCGACGGAAGACTCCTCAGTGCAAATTGAATGAAAACTTGGCACACAAGCGGATGCAAAGTGGAACTATTTAATGTGGTCCAAACTTCAGTACAATAGTATAGGTCCACGCTTCAGTACAATAACATAAACGTTTCGGTCATATAACTGTGACCTTCATCAGTGTACTGACTGCTTATATCATCTGTTATGGAGTATATATAAAAGGGGCCAATCAGCGTCCTAAAACTTTATAGTGGAAGATATAGCCAGTGCTAGAAGGTTGGCCTTTTTTTGCAATCGGTGCTGTGTTCATAATCTTACGTTCCTGTAGGACATGGTATCCGCCATTAGTCCTGTGTGCGAGTGACATGCTTGATCTTTGGTGGAAGTCTCTTATGCTCAGGGTGTAGAGGACTATGCCTTGGCTCTTGACAGATGACATCTGGCCTCAGAAACTTGACCAGCGCGGGGCACAGATACTGGCTCTGACCAGCATAGGCGGTACTTGGAGGTCTCCTGCGGGGAATCCAGACCTTTCCAGGAGGTGACTGGCACCTGGGTGGTGGAGACTTTCTGCTGAGGCCTGAGATGCTAGTCTCAGCGAGGTCTATGGAGCACAAGTGCTCTGCTCTCTTCCCTGGTGCTAAATCTTTTTGAGGTTTGGCGCGCAGAGCTTTTATATCAGTTTTGTATTAGGGAAATCCTTCCTGTGGGTCACCTGATCCAGTCTAGCAAATGAGGCCACTCCCCCTTCCCCCTCAGATCTTCCAGCACAATTTGGTTCTGCATGTTTTCAGCTGGCCAGCAAATGGCAGCCTCTCCTTATTAATGGCGCATCCTGCAAGAGTTCTTCAGAGATAAGACGGCTTCATTTGTCATGCCATTTCCATTAGGTAACTTGCCAGCTGTGTTTGAGCATTTTGTTAATGAAAATTGTGTCAGTGAGTATCATGAACTGCTGTTTATCAGCTATATCATCTCTTCTGAAGGTCTGTGTATGGACCCAAATAAACTTTTAGTTATTCTGGATTGGCCACAACCTGTTGTTCTTAACCCCTCTCTGATCTTAGACGTACTATCCCGTCGAGGTGACCTGGGCCTATCTGACCCTCGACGGGATAGTACATCATAGCGATCGGCTGCGCTCACGGGGGGAGCGCGGCCGATCGCGGACGGGTGTCAGCTGACTATCGCAGCTGACATCCGGCACTATGTGCCAGGAGCGGTCACGGACCGCCCCAGCACATTAACCCCCGGCACACTGCGATCAAACATGATCGCAGTGTTCCGGCGGTATAGGGAAGCATCGCGCAGGGAGGAGGCTCCCTGCGTGCTTCACTGAGACCCTCGGAGCAACGCGATGTGATTGCGTTGCTCTGAGCGTCTCTTACCTCCTATCCCTGCAGGCCCCGGATCCAAAATGGCCGCGGGGCTGCATCCGGGTCCTGCAAGGACTACTTCCGGGTCCAGAGCAGGCGCCGGTAAGCCTGCAGCGCTTTAAGTCAGATCGCTGATCTGACAAAGTGCTGTGCAAACTGTCAGATCATCAATCTGTGATGTCCCCCCCTGGGACAAAGTAAAAAAGTAAAAAAAAAAAAATTCCACATGTGTAAAAAAAAATAATAATAATTCCTAAATAAAGAAAAAAAAAATATATATTATTCCCATAAATACATTTCTTTAAATAATAAAAAAAACAATACAAGTACACATATTTAGTATTGCCGCGTCCGTAACGACCCAACCTATAAAACTTTCCCACTAATTAACCCCTTCAGTGAACACCGTAAGAAAAAAAAAAAAAAGCGAGGCAAAAAAACAACGCTTTATTATCATACCGCCGAACAAAAAGTGGAATAACACGCGATCAAAAAGATGGATATAAATAACCATGGTTCCGCTGAAAACATAACATAAACATAAAATAGCTTTTACGGTATTAAAGCGCCAAAACATAAAAAAATGATATAAATGAGATATCGCTGTAATCGTACTGACCCGAAAAATAAAACTGCTTTATCAATTTTACCAAACGTGGAACGGTATAAATGCCTCCCCCAAAAGAAATTCATGAATAGCTGGTTTTTGGTCATTCTGCCTCACAAAAATCGGAATAAAAAGCGATCAAAAACTGTCACATGTCCGAAAATGTTACTAATAAAAACGTCAACTTGTCCCGCAAAAAACAAGACCTCACATGACTCTGTGGACCAAAATATGGAAAAATTATAGGTCTCAAAATGTGGAGACGCAAAAACTATTTTGCTATAAAAAGCGTCTTTTAGTGTGTGACAGCTGCCAATCATAAAAATCCGCTATAAAAAACACTATAAAAGTAAATCAACCCCCCCTTCATCACCCCCTTAGTTAGTGGAAAAAAATAAAATTAAAAAAATGTATTTATTTCCATTTTCCCATTAGAGTTAGGGCTAGGGTTAGGGTTAGGTCTAGGGTTAGGGCTAGGGCTAGGGTTAGGGCTAGGGTTAGGGTTAGGGCTAGGGTTAGGGCTAGGGTTAGGGTTGGGGTTAGGGTTGGAGCTAAAGTTAGGGTTAGGGTTGGGGCTAAAGTTAGGGTTAGGGTTGGGGATAAAGGTAGGGTTAGGGTTGGGGCTAAAGTTAGGGTTAGGGTTGGGGCTAAAGTTAGAGTTAGGGTTTGGATTACATTTATGGTTGGGATTAGGGTTGGGATTAGAGTTAGGGGTGTCTCAGGGTTAGGGGTGTGGTTAGGGTTACCGTTGGGATTAGGATTATGGGTGTGTTTGGATTAGGGTTTCAGGTAGAATTGGGGAGTTTCCACTGTTCAGGCACATCAGGGGCTCTCCAAACGCGACATGGCGTCCAATCTCAATTCCAGCCAATTCTGCGTTGAAAAAGTAAAACAGTGCTCCTTCCCTTCCGAGCTCTCCCGTGCGCCCAAACAGGGGTTTACCCCAACATATGTGGAATCAGCGTACTCGGGACAAATTGGACAACAACTTTTGGGGTCCAAGTTCTCTTGTTATCCTTGGGAAAATAAAAATTTGGGGGGCTAAAAATCATTTTTGTGGGAAAAAAAAGATTTTTTATTTTCACGGCTCTGCGTTGTAAACTGTAGTGAAACACTTTGGGGTTCAAAGTTCTCACAACACTTCTAGATAAGTTCCTTGGGAGGTCTAGTTTCCAATATGGGGTCACTTGTGGGGGGTTTCTACTGTTTGGGTACATCAGGGGCTCTGCAAATGCAATGTCACGCCTGCAGACCAATCCATCTAAGTCTGCATTCCAAATGGTGCTCCTTCCCTTCCGAGCTCTGCCATGCGCACAAACAGTGGTTCCCCCCACATATGGGGTATCAGCGTACTCAGGACAAATTGGACAACAACTTTTGTGATCCAATTTCTCCTGTTACCCTTGGGAAAATACAAAACTGGGGGCTAAAAAATCATTTTTGTGAAAAAAAAAAAATTATTTTCATGGCTCTGCGTTATAAACTGTAGTGAAACACTTGGGGGTTCAAAGCTCTCAAAACACATCTAGACAAGTTCCTTAGGGGGTCTACTTTCCAAAATGGTGTCACTTGTGGGGGGTTTAATGTTTAGGCACATCAGGGGCTCTCCAAACGCGACATGGTGTCCCATCTCAATTCCAGTCAATTTTGCATTGAAAAGTCAAACGGCGCTCCTTCCCTTCCGAGCTCTGCCATGCGCCCATACAGTCGTTTACCCCCACATATGGGGTATCAGCGTACTCAGGACAAACTGCACAACAACTTTTGGGGTCAAATTTCTTCTCTTACCCTTGGGAAAATAAAAAATTGGGGGCGAAAAGATCATTTTTGTGAAAAAATATGATTTTTTATTTTTACGGCTCTGCATTATAAACTTCTGTGAAGCACTTGTTGGGTCAAAGTGCTCACCACACATCTAGATAAGTTCCTTAACGGGTCTACTTTTCTAAATGGTCTCACTTGTGGGGGGTTTCAATGTTTAGGCACATCAGGGGCTCTCCAAACGCAACATGGCGTCCCATCTCAAATCCAGTCAATTTTGCATTGAAAAGTCAAATGGCGCTCCTTCCCTTCCGAGCTCTGCCATGCGCCCAAACAGTGGTTTACCCCCACATATGGGGTATCAGCGTACTCAGGACAAATTGTACAACAACTTTTGGGGTCCATTTTCTCCTGTTACCCTTGGTAAAATAAAACAAATTGGAGCTGAAATAAATTTTGTGTGAAAAAAAGTTAAATGTTAACTTATAACTCCCTAAAAAAAAAAATGTGGGTTACAAAATTGTGCTGATGTAAAGTAGACATGTGGGAAATGTTACTTATTAAGTATTTTGCGTGACATATCTCTGTGATTTAAGGGCATAAAAATTCAAAGTTGGAAAATTGCGAAATTTACAAAATTTTCGCCAAATTTCCATTTTTTTCACAAATAAACGCAAGTTATATCGAAGAAATTTTACCACTATCATTAAGTACAATATGTCACGAGAAAACAATGTCAGAATCGCTAATCAGTTGAAGCGTTCCAGAGTTATAACCTCAACCGCTATTCCCCGGCTTCTCCCCTCTGTCAATCCCTCCACTGGCTCCCCATTGCCCAGAGACTCCAGTACAAAACCCTAACCATGACATACAAAGCCATCCACAACCTGTCTCCTCCATACATCTGTGACCTCGTCTCCCGGTACTTACCTACACGCAACCTCCGATCCTCACAAGATCTCCTTCTCTACTCCCCTCTTATCTCCTCTTCCCACAATCGCATACAAGATTTATCTCGCATATCACCCCTACTCTGGAACCCTCTACCACAACACATCAGACTCTCGCCTACCATCGAAATCTTCAAAAAGAACCTGATGACCCACCTCTTCCGACAAGCCTACAACCTGCAGTAACCACCGATCAACCAAACCGCTGCATGACCCGCTCTATCCTCACCTACTGTATTCTCACCCATCCCTTGTAGATTGTGAGCCTTCGCGGGCAGGGTCCTCACTCCTCCTGTACCAGTTATTACTTGTATTGTTTAAGATTATTGTACTTGTTTTTATTATGTATACCCCTCCTCACATGTAAAGCGCCATGGAATAAATGGCGCTATAACAATAAATAATAATAATAATAATAATAAAGGGAAAGTGGTCAGAATTGTAAAAATTGGCCCGGTCATTAACGTGCAAACCACCCTTGGGGGTAAAGGGGTTAAAGTTGTCCAAAGGTTTCTAGGCTTTGCAAGTCAGTATTGCCAGTTTATTAAAGTGGTAGCTCCTCTTACGACCCTCACTTGGGGCTAATTCTTGGGTGTGGTCGAATTCTGCAGTTCAAGCCTTCTGCAGTTCAAGAAACTTAAATCTTGTTTCTCTTCTGCTGAAATCCTATATTTCCCTGATTTTGCTACGTCATTCTTCCTAGACGTGGATGCATGTACTATTGGTATAGCAGAAATTCTATTCCAAATTTCTTCATAATCTAAAAGCTTTTCAATTGAAAATTCATTTTTGTGACTGAAAAGGCCAAATGTGGCTGAAACGTTGCCTTGTATATCTTGCTTTTTTACCACGTGGTTTTAAAGATGGAATAAAAGTAGCTTTTTTATGCAAGTTACATCTTGTGCCTCAGATCTTTTGAATTATTGCCTCTGTGGGATTTACAAGAGTAGTATCACTGGCAGCTCACTTCTGGTTGAAAAGCCATAACTTCTTCACATTCAAAACAGTAGAACTGTTTTGTTCCCAGAAAAAAAGGGGTTAATTTTGGATGGCTTGATGAAATGCCTTTTTAATTGTCTAATCATTTTGAGATTAGAAAATCAGTTGCATACCCCCAAAAAGAAATTATTTTTGTTTCACTTCTAGTTGAGAGGCCATTCATTTTTCACATTTAAAACAGTGCAGTACACCTATTTTTTCTCCTTAATTAAATGGATAATTTTTAAATGGCTTATGAAAAAGCTATCACTTCTTCATTTAGCAATGTGCAAAGCTCTTTAAATTCCCCCAAAGGGATAATTGTTGCATTCAAATACAAGAAAATACTAAAGCTTCTTCTGTTTGTACCACCTGCCTATAAACAACAGCAAAGCATGCATCTGCCTTCCCAAAAGAGATAATTTTTAGACCAGTTATACAATTTAGGTAGCATAAAATGTCTGATACTGCAGCATGCTTTTAAATATGCTGCTGGGTACCTCTGGTTATCTTCCTCCCCCTTCTTAGTCAGTTAGGTGTTATGTTATTTATACATTAAAAAGGCTGTGTTTGCATTACAGAGCTAACTGACTTCAAGAGGAACTCACAATGTTCTAAACGTATTTTTCAGGCAATTAGAAGCATTTTAATTATGCAATTGTATTTGTTGTGAATCAAATTTTGTGGGAAAATTCAGTGAGTTTGGCAAATTTGAATTTCAAAAGATTCATTAAGCTCTAGTGACAGCTCATTTTTGTGACTATTTATTAATTTGCCCCATGTATTGAGGGGGAGTGGAGCTTTCTTTTTCATTCATATCTGATCTTTGGGGGGATAGTAATACCTGACCTATTCGATGAATCTGAATTCTTAAAAAGAAAAGTTATCCAATTAGGACATGCCTTTAACATGCATACCTATGCTTGACAAAAGACAAATGCAATTGGCTTGCCATTGTTTCCAATGCTCTCTCCTTCTGTTGAAACATTTCAGTTCTTTCACTCACACGTGTCAATACAAGGTTCAAGAGAAATATTTCTAATTATGAAGTAATGACTGAATGGCACAGATGCGGCAAAGAAATACTGAATTCCATTAATACTTTTCATTTCAGTATTACTAAAAAATTCCAGAAAATTTGCAAAAATGCACAATTTATAGAAAAACTTTACACAATTGCTTAGAAATAATGAAGACAATAAGACCAGACGTTACTGTTATGCTATGATAAAGCAGCAGTGGTAGAAGGTGAAATAAAGTCGTGTTTCTAAATCTTTTATAAATTCTAATTGCGTGGGAAAAGCAAGCAAATCTTTTCTAATGAGGTCAATGACCATGTACATTATCCATGCAAAAATGTAAGCTATGCATTATCTACTCAGGATATGGTGAAAGAAGTTCACCAGCACTCGCAAAAACAGTATCAAATGGCATTCCAGCTTCAAAGCTTTCATCATATACGGAGGATTTGTTTTTTGCAAAATTTTACAGAATATGATAAAAAATGTTGTATATGCCAGTGGACTGAACATTGTATAACAGAGATGTTTGTCTCCAATGCATGTGTCATAGAAAGCGCAGGGAAGGTGGAATGGATTCCTGTGGCTCCACTGCCATTTTCTCCTGTAGGCAGCAGAGCTGCAGAATCGCAGGATCACTGTCTGCAGAGCACATCGCATATGATGCCGGCTCCAAGCAACAGGCCAGATTGCACCATTATTACCGCCATGCAAGGACCCCCTCCTTATTTGGGCCCCAGTGCAGCTGCACCAGTTGCACGACTATATGTCCAACCCTGAACTCAGCACCATTCAGCCTCTCTATAAATATCCATTGTAGAAGTATTTCTTACTCTTTCTTGAAAACTAGGGTTGATTCAAAGACTGATAATTGCATACTGTACAACAAGATGTTTGCTAAGCAGAAACACTACCACATGAAGGATACATCTTAGCTATGATTACTAAACACAAACTACTACATTGCACTGCTATTTTAGGGACTAGATTGGTGGTTAGAAGAAGCAAGGATTAACATTTTGAGAACAATAAAATAAGTACAAAGCCTCATTTTAAACACCGTGAAAGTGAAAGAACAGATCAATATTTATTATTCAGCTGAAAGGAAAAATAGGAGCACCAGCCGACACCAATACAATGACACCTTAATGTTAAGAGTTACACTGCCTAACCCCCCCCCCTGATTATAGTAAGCCTCGTAATCCACGACTTGGGTCCTTCACCGCAGAAGACACAACTTCCTCTCAGTAACCACAGACTTTTACATTAAAATAAATACATGGCCTTATTCTAAATACAAGTGAAAATAAGGGTATTTTTTCATTATTGAATCAGATTTTCATCAGTGTTTGGTGACTGTCAGTTTTTGCCATCTGTTTTCATCAGCGATTGGCAAAAAAAATTGCAAAGCTTCTCCATTTTAATTTTAAAAACAGACAGCAAACATATTACACATGGATGGCATCCCCATGCTGTCCTTGATTTTCACGGACCCATAGACTTATATGGGTGATTGTGATTCATGAATATTGTCAGGAAATATGACGTGTTTGATTCTATATTATCACGCTCACTGAGCTCTGCTACATCCATTAGGTCTGTGTAAGACACACGCTGCAGCTGTGGTTCCCCCCACAGCCCCTCCTTCTTCTCACTGCCTAGATAGCTCTCCTTCTCACTCTGTCTGTGTAATTCTAAACCACTCATCCCCCTCCCTCAAGAATGTGTTGGTTTGCAGAAAACCAGTTATTTGTTTGCAGCCATGTGCTTCCATTTGTGTATGAGAGTTATTCAAGATGGAATAACTTGACCCCATGTAGTGGTATTGGTGTGAATCTTACATTTTTGGAATGTGCATCAGTAGAGCACACAGCAGTGCGTTTTCTAATTTCCCGTAGCTGCAGAATGCAAGAAATGGATTACTACTTAACCGGGTCATAGAGATACTTCATGTTTGGGTTCACTTTAACGTCCAGCTCATGCTCAGAAGAATGGTAGTTCCATCGTCGCTATACGAGGTTCATACCCCGAGCTATGTTTAATAGATGGATTTTCATCACTTTCATAAAGGGGAGTATCCAGCCCCTCAGTGATGTCACGAGCAGAGGGTATAAGAGATTCAGCTTCATTTTAGGAGTGGTCTTTGCCCAGGGAGTCAGCTAACAGAAACTGTGCAATCTGCTCTGATGTATTGGGATGTGTTGCCCTTCCCCCAGCCGCATGGCCAGCCATGATATGAGAGAACTGTAAGTGTTTATTTCAATGTTAGTCCCTTTTATTTTCTAATTGTTCTGTACATAATATAATTGTCTCATCTTGTAATATAATTTTTATTCCTTTTGTAAACACTGCCTATTTCTTTTTGGAGTAAAAGTTATAATATTTACTAGCCTAGTTTTCCTTGCTCTAAAACGTACCTCCAATGTCCTCTGAAGTAAATTACACTACTGATTGGGTTGGCTCCTGACCCACTACTAATCATAGGAATAGGAGCTGGTGGCAGCAGAGCATACTGAGCTTGTTGGATATAGCTGGCAGTGATGAAAGGGGTTTATAAGAGTAATGCCCATCTGCGGCAGGGAATAGATATCTGTTAGGGCTAGTGGAATGCACCGAGTAAATATAGATGTTTATTATTGGTGCGTTCGCAGCCCGGGGTCCACTGTGCAGGAGGAACCTGCTGCTAGTGAATGGTGGCACTATTTGGCGGTATAAGCTAGCTCTGTTACTTCACAGAGTCACCGTGAAAGGAAAGCACTGCGCCCTGTTAGACTCACAGGAGCACAAGCTAACTGCCAAGCTGATAGCAGTCAGTGGTCATGCAAACACACAATCTCCTCATCGGAGGTGCCGGTATTCTAGGGGCTTATTTCAGCTGGGTCCCTGAATACATACACAACACACAATCTCCTCACCGGAGGTGCCGGTATTCTAGGGGCTTATTTCAGCTGGGTCCCTGAATACATACACACATAACCACACTGGCGCAAAGAACATAACTTAGATTGATACTAGCGCATGGCCGTGCGGTCATGCAAACCTTTTATAGCTGCAGCAACTACAGGACCTTCCCAGAAGGACCAATGGGAGGCTGCCACAGAACTTGAGCAACTTCAGGACCTTCCTAGAGGACCAATGGGAATTGCTGCAGTACCTGAGCATGTGATCCTTGATCTCCAATGAGAGATCTTACCCTGGGCATGCTTAGAAGGGGAAAAGTAGGACTTAGTCCCAAAGACGTCTGCTCGCCGCTGACCAGTACTGGCTACAATGGCAGAAGCTGGAAAGGCATCAGTAACCCTTTGCACAGTGTCAGACTGAGCAAGACACTGGGACCGACGCCTCCGCTGAGCAGGCTCCACTGCAGCAGGAGAAGAATGATAGACCACAGCGGAGATGGCTCGAGATTCCCCTGTGCAGAGGTGGGAACTCGACCCCTAACAGTATCACCCTCACTGCAGAGTGCCCAATAGCCAATACACAAACGGGCAGCCTTTCTGGCGACTAATTATCCTAGGTGCAGTATCCTGACTGACCTGAGGGTAAGTGGGCGCCAGAGAGTTGCAAGTTCCAATCTGGAACTGGGAAGTGGGATATAAATAAATCCCCGAAGAAAGAACTGGGGCAACCAAACACCCCTGGTTTATGACAACTATTATCAAAAACAGACAAAGCATTCATGACTTTTTTATAAAAAATGTAAATGTAAAAAATGTACGTGAAAAATGAATAGCTGAATAAGGCTTAAAGTGTATCTATAGTTTTAATTTATATTTCATAGCTCAATAGTACACATGAAAATAAGAAACTTTGTAATATATCTTATCAGAGAAATCTTCATTCATTATTAGTGTTGAGCATTCCGATACCGCAAGTATCGGGTATCGGCCGATATTTGCGGTATCGGAATTCCAATACCGAGATCCGATACTTTTGTTGTATCGGGAATCGGTATCGGGATCGATATAATGTGTAAAATAAAGAATTAAAATAAAAAATATTGATATACTCACCTCTCCGACGCAGCCTGCACCTTACCGAGGGAAACGGCAGCCTTCTTTGCTTAAAATGCGCGCGTTTAGTGCCTTCCGTGACGTCACGGCTTCTGATTGGTCGCGTGCCACCCTTGTGACCGCGACGCGACCAATCACAAGCCGTGATGTAATTCTCAGGTCCTAAATGCCTAGAATTAGGCATTTAGGACCTGAGAATTACGTCTGATTGGTCGCGTGCCGCCCATGTGACCGCGACGAGACCAATCACAAGCCGTGACGTAATTCTCAGGTCCTAAATGCCTAGAATTACGTCACGGCTTGTGATTGGTCGCGTCGCGGTCACATGGGCGGCACGCGACCAATCAGAAGCCGTGACGTCACGGAAGGCACTAAAAGCGCGCATTTTAAGCAAAGAAGGCTGCCGGTTCCCTCGGTAAGGTGCAGGCTGCGTCGGAGAGGTGAGTATATCAATATTTTTTATTTTAATTCTTTATTTTACACATTAATATGGATCCCAGGGCCTGAAGGAGATTTTCCTCTCCTTCAGACCCTGGGAACCATCAGGGATACCTTCCAATACTTGAGTCCCATTGACTTGTATTGGTATCGGGTATCGGTATCGGATCAGATCCGATACTTTGCCGGTATTGGCCGATACTTTCCGATACCGATACTTTCAAGTATCGGACGGTATCGCTCAACACTATTCATTATCAAAATTCTCAATTCTGAGGTAAAATCTGTATTCAGTGAAGACAGATTGCTGCATTACTGAGATAGATGGCTCCACCCTCCTCCTCTGCTGCCAGCTGCTATCTCAGTAATGAGAGTCTGTCTTCACTGAATACAGATTTTACTTCAGAACTGAGAATTTTGATTAATGACTGATCAATTCTGGCAGAGAAAAAAAGCAGATCTCTCTGAAAGGATAAATTAAAAAGTTGCTTATTTCAATGTGTACTATAAATTTATGAAATAAAAATTAATGGCGTTTACTCTTTAACCCCTTCCCCATATGGGCTGTAAATATACAGCGCTCTGGTGTTGCGTTCCACAAATTGCTGTATATATATACGGCGTGATGATCGCTCGGGTGTCACCTCTATATAAGAGCTGATACCCTGCAGCAACGCCCGTGATAGCACCAATTGCGGGCATTTAACCCCTTTGATGCCGCCGTCAATAGTGACAACTAGGGTTGAGCGACTTTCATTTTTGTAAGATCGAGTCGGGTTTTGTGAAACCCGACTTTGTCCAGAGTCGAGTCGAGTGCAGTCGGCCGATTATCGCTAAAAGTCGGGGATCGACCGAAACACGAAACCCAATGCAAGTCAATGGGGAAGCATAGTCGGCAGTGAGTGGAGGCCAGGAAAACACCTTACAGTGCCCATTTTAATGCCAAAAACATCCATTCTTGTTTCTGAAGCTTGTCAATCTTAATTAACTTTATAATAATAGTTGGGCATTGGAACTTGGGGGTCATTTGGCAAAAGTTGTGGGGGGTAGGGCTGGTTCAAGGTTTTAGTGGGCCCAGGAAACGTGGACTACGTCACGGCGGTGGAGCAGGGAGAGGTAAGTATTTCAACGTTGCAAGTGCTGTGATCCTGAGCAAGCAGGGGGGGCCCGCTCGTTCGCATTGGCACTGGCACAGGGCCCCTCAAAGTACAGCGGTGTGTTTGCACGGCGGGGGCGCCTCCCACCAGCAGCGACACTTTTGCGTACTCTGAGGGGCCCTGTGCCAGTGACGTCGCCAATGAGTATGCCCCCCCACCTGATGAAGGAACCTGCACTTTCATCTGCACCTTCCTCTTTGTCCCTGTGTAAGGTGGTATAACATGCGGGAAGGGGAACCTTACTTTCAGCAGGGTCAGATTCTGGCTGTGTAGAGTGCAAGGGGAATGTAGTGGTCTAGGTCAATGTACCAGCAGACTCATCTAGCAGTGGCTGGGCAATGGGCAGGATGAGGAGGAAACAGATATAGGGCCAAAGAATAAAGTAGGCTAAATGCAGTTCAAAATTGGTAACAGGACTAAACAGGCGGCATTGCTTTGTTCAGTGGAGTAGTAAACCCAGGAGCAGCAGACACTGTTTTAAGGGCCCAACCACACTAGTAGGCCAAATGCAGTTTAATATCTGCTACTGTAGGCCAGAAGGTTGAAGCTCAGCTTTATTCAGTTGAGGAAAAACACCAGGGAAGGGCAGACACCGTTAGTAGGCCCTAACCACCAATTTTTTAAAAAACAGCACTTAATGAGAGCCAGAAGGTTGAAGCTCAGCTTTATTCAGTTGAGGAAAAACACCAGGGAGGGGCAGACACCGTTAGTAGGCCGTAACCAAAGTTGAAGGCCAAATGCAGTTTAATATCTGATACTATAGGCCGAAAGCCAGAAGGTTGAAGCTCAGCTTTATTCAGTTGAAGAAAAACACCAGGGAGGGGCAGACACCGTTAGTAGGCCCTAACCACCAATTTTTTAAAAAACAGCACTTAATGAGAGCCAGAAGGTTGAAGCTCAGCTTTATTCAGTTGAGGAAAAACACCAGGGAGGGGCAGACACCGTTAGTAGGCCGTAACCAAAGTTGAAGGCCAAATGCAGTTTAATATCTGATACTATAGGCCGAAAGCCAGAAGGTTGAAGCTCAGCTTTATTCAGATGAGGAAAAACACCAGGGAGGGGCAGACACCGTTAGTAGGCCGTAACCACCAATTTTTTAAAAAAACAGCACTTAATGAGAGCCAGAAGGTTGAAGCTCAGCTTTATTCAGTTGAGGGAAAACACCAGGGAGGGGCAGACACCGTTAGTAGGCCCTAACCACCAATTTTTTAAAAAACAGCACTTAATGAGAGCCAGAAGGTTGAAGCTCAGCTTTATTCAGTTGAGGAAAAACACCAGGGAGGGGCAGACACCGTTAGTAGGCCGTAACCAAAGTTGAAGGCCAAATGCAGTTTAATATCTGATACTATAGGCCGAAAGCCAGAAGGTTGAAGCTCAGCTTTATTCAGTTGAGGAAAAACACCAGGGAGGGGCAGACACCGTTAGTAGGCCCTAACCACCAATTTTTTAAAAAACAGCACTTAATGAGAGCCAGAAGGTTGAAGCTCAGCTTTATTCAGTTGAGGAAAAACACCAGGGAGGGGCAGACACCGTTAGTAGGCCGTAACCAAAGTTGAAGGCCAAATGCAGTTTAATATCTGATACTATAGGCCGAAAGCCAGAAGGTTGAAGCTCAGCTTTATTCAGATGAGGAAAAACACCAGGGAGGGGCAGACACCGTTAGTAGGCCGTAACCACCAATTTTTTAAAAAAACAGCACTTAATGAGAGCCAGAAGGTTGAAGCTCAGCTTTATTCAGTTGAGGGAAAACACCAGGGAGGGGCAGACACCGTTAGTAGGCCCTAACCACCAATTTTTTTTAAAAACAGCACTTAATGAGAGCCAGAAGGTTGAAGCTCAGCTTTATTCAGTTGAGGAAAAACACCAGGGAGGGGCAGACACTTATAGTAGGCCGTATCCAAAGTTGAAGGCCAAATGCAGTTTAATATCTGATACTATAGGCCGAAAGCCAGAAGGTTGAAGCTCAGCTTTATTCAGTTGAGGAAAAACACCAGGGAGGGGCAGACACCGTTAGTAGGCCCTAACCACCAATTTTTTTAAAAACAGCACTTAATGAGAGCCAGAAGGTTGAAGCTCAGCTTTATTCAGTTGAGGGAAAACACCAGGGAGGGGCAGACACCGTTAGTAGGCCCCAACCACCATTTTTTGGTTAAAAAAGCACTTAATGAGAGCCTGAAGGTTGAAGCTCAGATTTAGACAGTGGAGGACAATTTGAATTAGGGACTGCAGACAGACTTAGTAGGCTGTCCCCTGTGGACCATGCATCCACCACATTAACCCATTGCGCCGTAATGGACACGTAACCTTCCGTGGCCATGCCTACAGGTCCATGCATCTGTTGTCAGGTGCACCTTTGTACTCACAGATTGCCAGAGTGCATGGACAATGCGGTCTTTTACATGCTGGTGGAGGGTTGGGATGGCTTTTCTAGAAAAGAAGTGCCAACTGGGTAGCTCATAGCGTGGTACAGCGTAGTCCATCATGGCTTTATTAATATTAAATAAAATATATAAATAGGCTCTATGAACTTTTAAATAGGTTCCAGGGGTACACGGGCAGCATTGGTGTGGTCAGTGGAGGAGTATTGCAAGGAGTGACCGCAGACAGGCTAACGAAGGCCTAACAAAACAAAAAATAGGCTCATGGCAGTTTTAAATCGGTTACATGGATACACAGGCAGCATTGTGGTCAGCGGAGGAGGATTGCAAGGAGTGACCGCAGACAGGCTAACAAAGGCCTAAAATAACAAAAAATAGGCTCATGGCAGTTTTAAATAGGTTACATGGATACACAGGCAGCATTGTGGTCAGCGGAGGAGTATTGCAAGGAGTGACCAGCCGCAGACAGGCTAACGAAGGCCTAAAATAACAAAAAATAGGCTCATGGCATTTTTAAATAGGTTACATGGATACACAGGCAGCATTGTGGTCAGCGGAGGAGTATTGCAAGGAGTGACCGCAGACAGGCTAACGAAGGCCTAAAATAACAAAAAATAGGCTCATGGCATTTTTAAATAGGTTACATGGATACACAGGCAGCATTGTGGTCAGGGGAGGAGGATTGCAAGGAGTGACCGGCCGCAGACAGGCTAACGAAGGCCTAAAATTACAAAAAATAGGCTCATGGCATTTTTAAATAGGTTACATGGATACACAGGCAGCATTGTGGTCAGCGGAGGAGTATTGCAAGGAGTGACCGCAGACAGGCTAACGAAGGCCTAAAATTATAAAAAATAGGCTCATGGCATTTTTAAATAGGTTACATGGATACACAGGCAGCATTGTGGTCAGCGGAGGAGGATTGCAAGGAGTGACGGCCGCAGACAGGCTAACGAAGGCCTAAAATAACAAAAAATAGGCTCATGGCATTTTTAAATAGGTTACATGGATACACAGGCAGCATTGTGGTCAGCGGAGGAGTATTGCAAGGAGTGACCGCAGACAGGCTAACGAAGGCCTAAAATAACAAAAAATAGGCTCATGGCATTTTTAAATAGGTTACATGGATACACAGGCAGCATTGTGGTCAGCGGAGGAGGATTGCAAGGAGTGTCTGACACAGTTAGTACTCACAAAAAATAAATAGATGTTAATGTCTCGCAAAACAACAACAACAAAAAAAAAAAGGTGGCATACTTAGGTACAGGGGTGGGCTCATCTGCTGAGTTTCTGACAAAGTAATTTGGCAGTAACTTGGTATTTACTGGTGTCAATATAGGACACTGACCCAGACTACTTTAACTAGCATCATAGATGTCAACAAATTGGTATTGTCAGTGCCAGGCATTGAATGATGTCAGCACATAGACTAAACATTGGTGGAGCTGTGCGAGATAATTTTGCACGTGGTAGAGCACATGTTTGAGCTGGGGGGGTGGGGGAACTCTCTTGTGGCCGGCGGTACCGTCCCAGGGCCCCTCATGTTACAACGGTGTGTCTGACGTTGGGTGCGCACCACCACCGCCAGAGACACTACATTGTACTATGAGGGACCCAGTGGCAGTGCCGTCGACCAAAAGCGGGCACACCCACCTCTTCAGACAAACAGCACTGTAACGGGTGCTTGCGACAAGAGGCGAGACCACGGCCCCGTGAGGGGAGTTTTCCCATTGGGGGAGGTGTAAACATGTCGTATGCTGGACAAACAGCTGCTGCAAATTAAGAGATTGGAACACTCAGTAAGACCAGTCCACAAGCAAGACCTTTTTATAGGAAAGCTAGGTGTCAGCCGGGAAAGGTGGGGCAAAATAATTTGAAATCCAGGAGTGGTTCATTTTAATGAAGGTGAGATCATCCACATTTTGGGTAGCCAGACGAGTCCTTTTTTCGGTTAATATTGAACCAGCAGCACTGAATACTCTTTCTGATAGCACAGTAGCTGCTGGGCAAGCAAGCTCCTGCAATGCATATTCTGCCAATTCAGGCCAGGTGTCTAATTTGGATGCCCAGTAATCAAATGGGAATGACGCTTGAGGAAGAACATCGATAAGGGATGAAAAATAGTTAGTAACCATACTGGACAAATGTTGTCTCCTGTCACTTTGAATAGATGCTGCAGTACCTGTCCTGTCTGCGGTCATTGCGAAATCACTCCACAACCTGGTCAGAAAACCCCTCTGTCCAACGCCACTTCTGATCTGTGCACCTCTAACACCTCTGCCCTGTAGCCCCCTGCAGCTTGTGTGAGAACCATCACCGGCGCTGTGTGCTGGGAATGCCTGAATCAAACGGTCTACAAGAGTAGCTTGTTTGGTTACTAATATTTGTTCGAGGTTCTCATGTGGCATAATATTTTGCAATTTGCCTTTATAGCGAGGGTCAAGGATGCAGGCCAACCAGTAATCGTCATCGCTCATCATTTTAATAATGCGTGTGTCCTTTTTGAGGATACGTAAGGCATAATCCGCCATGTGGGCCAAAGTTCCAGTTGTCAAATCTGCGGTTGTGCTGGTTTGAGGGGCAGTTACAGGCAAATCTACGTCACTTGTCTCCCTTAAAAAAACAGAACCCGGCCTTGCAATGCCACTAATTTCTGTTGGCCCAGGAGAAGCTTCCTCATTAAAAAAGTACTCATCCCCATCATCCTCCTCGTCCTCCTCCTCCTCTTCGCCCGCTACCGCGTCCTCTACACGGCCCTGACCAGACAATGGCTGACTGTCATCAAGGCTTTCCTCTTCCTCGGCTGCAGACGCCTGCTCCTTTATGTGCGTCAAACTTTGCATCAGCAGACGCATTAGGGGGATGCTCATGCTTATTATGGCGTTATCTGCACTAACCAGCCGTGTGCATTCCTCAAAACACTGAAGGACTTGACACAGGTCTTGTAGCTTCGACCACTGCACACCTGACAACTCCATGTCTGCCATCCAACTGCCTTCCCGTGTATCCTCCCACAAATACATAACAGCACGCCTCTGTTCGCACACTCTCTGAAGCATGTGCAGTGTGGAGTTCCACCTTGTTGCAACGTCGATGATTAGGCGATGCTGAGGAAGGTTCAAAGAACGCTGATAGTTCTGCATACGGCTGGAGTGTACGGGCGAACGGCGGATATGCGAGCAAAGTCTGCGCACTTTGAGAAGCAGGTCGGGTAACCCCGGATAACTTTTCAGGAAGCACTGCACCACCAGGTTTAAGGTGTGAGCCAGGCAAGGAATGTGTTTCAGTTGGGAAAGGGCTATGGCAGCCATGAAATTCCTTCCATTATCACTCACTACCTTGCCTGCCTCAAGATGTACAGTGCCCAGCCATGACTGAGTTTCTTGGTGCAAGAACTCAGACAGAACTTCCGCGGTGTGTCTGTTGTCGCCCAAACACTTCATTGCCAATACAGCCTGCTGACGCTTGCCACTAGCTGTCCCATAATGGCACACCTGGTGTGCAACAGTGGCAGCTGCGGTTGGAGTGGATGTGCGACTGCGGTCTGTGGACGAGCTCTCGCTTCTGCAGGAGGAGGAGGAAGAGGAGGAGGGGGGGCGAACGCCTACAGCCAACTCTTTCCTTGACCGTGGGCTAGGCAGAACTGTCCCAATATTGCTGTCCCCTGTGGACCCTGCATCCACCACATTCACCCAGTGTGCCGTGATGGACACGTAACGTCCCTGGCCATGCCTACTGGTCCATGCATCTGTTGTCAGGTGCACCTTTGCAGTCACAGACTGCCTGAGTGCATGGACGATGCGGTCTTTAACATGCTGTTGGAGGGCTGGGATGGCTTTTCTAGAAAAGAAGTGCCGACTGGGTAGCTCGTAGCGTGGTACAGCGTAGTCCATCAGCGCTTTGAAAGCTTCGCTTTCAACTAACCGGTAGGGCATCATCTCTAATGAGATTAGTCTAGCAATGTGGGCGGTCAAACCCTGTGTACGCGGATGCGCGGATGAGTACTTCCTTTTCCTAACAAGAGTCTCATGTAGGGTGAGCTGGACTGGAGAGCTGGAGATCGTGGAACTAGCGGTGGTGCCGGTGGACATGGGTGAGTGACAGAGGGTTGGAGATGTTATTCTTGCTGGTGCCCTACATGCAGTGTTTCCTACTGCAAACCTGGTGATTCCCTGACTGCCTTGGCCTGGCGACGAAAGCTGCACACATACTGCAGATGGTGGGTTTACAGTGAGGGAAGGGATGTAGCGTTGCTGACTAGCTTCATTGGCCGAGGGTACTGCAACCTTTAGGGATGTTTGGTAGTTAGTCCAGGCTTGCAAATGCATGGTGGATAAATGTCTATGCATGCAACTTGTATTTAGACTTTTAAGATTCTGACCTCTGCTTAAGGTAGTTGAACATTTTTGACAGATGACTTTGCGCTGATCATTTGGATGTTGTTTAAAAAAATGCCAGACTGCACTCTTTCTACTATCGGATACCTTTTTAGGCATTGCAGACTGAGCTTCTTTAACCGGATGGCCACGCTGTCCTCCAACAGGTTTTGTTTTTTTCATGCGTTTTTGGCCAGATACGGGCCCCGTAGGTGGAACCTGTTGTGATGTTGATGCCTGCTGCGGCTCCTCCTCCTCCGCTTCAGAACTACTGCCGCCTGCACCCTGTTCCCCCAATGGCTGCCAATCGGGGTCAACAACTGGGTCATCTATGACCTCCTCTTCTATGTCGTGTGTTATGACCCCAATGGCAGAGGGTCTCTGCAATAAATATCAAGTCTGCAAACACAAAAAACCAGCTCATAGGGCAGTGGTAACTGGGCTGACCGTATAGCTAATCCTAGCACCAAAAATAGCAGCAGCCGGGGAACGTGCCTACGTTGGTTCTAGACGTCTCGCGCCAGCCGGAGAACTAACTAACCCTAGAAGGGAAAAGATAGACCTTTCTTGCCTCCAGAGAAAAGACCCCAAAAGTTGGATACAAGCCCCCAACAAATAATAACGGTGAGGTAAGAAGAAAAGACAAACATAAGAATGAACTAGGTATTTAGCAAAGAGAGGCCCACTGACTAATAGCAGAATATAGTAAGATGACTTATACGGTCAGCAAAAACCCTATCAAAAATATCCACGCTGGATATTCAAGAACCCCCGAACCGTCTAACGGCCGGGGGGAGAATACCAGCCCCCTAGAGCTTCCAGCAAAATCAGGAATCACATTTAGTACAAGCTGGACAAAAAATAAGAGCAGTACAAATAACCAAAAAACAAGGAAGCAGGACTTAGCTTAATTTTGCATGAACCAGGACCAGCAGACAGGAGCAAATAGAAAGGACTGATTACAACGATGCCAGGCACCAGACTAAGAATTCAGGAAGTTAATATAGCAACACCCCTGGACTAACGACCCAGGTGGGTGCCAAACTAGGGAAAGACAATCTCAGAGTCATACCACTAGTGACCACAAGAAGGAGCCAAAAAAGTCTAATTCACAACAGTACCCCCCCTTTAAGGAGGGGTCACCGAACCCTCACCAAGACCACCAGGGCGATCAGGATGAGCAGCGTGAAAGGCACGAACCAAATCGGCCGCATGCACATCAGAGGCAACCACCCAGGAATTATCCTCCTGACCATAGCCCTTCCACTTGACCAGATACTGAAGCCTCCGTCTGGAGAGATGAGAATCCAAGATTTTCTCCACCACGTACTCCAACTCGCCCTCAACCAACACCGGAGCAGGAGGCTCAACAGAAGGAACCACAGGTACAATGTACCGCCGCAACAAAGACCTATGGAACACGTTGTGAATGGCAAACGACACCGGAAGATCCAAGCGCAAGGACACAGGATTAAGGATTTCCAATATCTTTTAAGGACCGATGAAGCGAGGCTTGAATTTAGGAGAGGAGACCTTCATAGGAACAAATCGAGAAGACAGCCATACCAAATCCCCAACACGAAGTCGGGGACCCACACCGCGGCGTCGGTTGGCAAAACGCTGAGCCTTCTCCTGTGACAACTTCAAGTTGTCCACCACATGATTCCAAATCTGCTGCAACCTATCCACCACAGAATCTACCCCAGGACAGTCAGAAGGCTCCACATGTCCCGAGGAAAAACGAGGATGGAAACCAGAGTTGCAGAAAAATGGCGAGACCAAAGTAGCGGAACTAGCCCGATTATTAAGGGCAAACTCAGCCAACGGCAAGAAGGTCACCCAATCATCCTGATCCGCAGAAACAAAACACCTCAAATAAGCCTCCAAAGTTTGATTAGTTCGCTCCGTTTGTCCATTAGTCTGAGGATGAAAGGCAGACGAAAACGACAAATCAATGCCCATCTTAGCACAAAAGGATCGCCAGAACCTGGAAACAAACTGGGATCCACTGTCAGACACGATATTCTCAGGAATGCCGTGTAAACGAACCACATTCTGAAAGAACAAAGGAACCAGATCGGAAGAGGAAGGCAGCTTAGGCAAAGATACCAAATGGACCATCTTGGAAAAGCGATCACACACCACCCAGATGACAGACATGCCCTGAGACACCGGAAGATCTGAAATGAAATCCATGGAAATGTGTGTCCAAGGCCTCTTCGGGACAGGCAAGGGCAAGAGCAACACGCTGGCACGAGAACAGCAAGGCTTAGCTCGAGCACAAGTCCCACAGGACTGCACAAATGACCGCACATCCCGCGACAAGGAAGGCCACCAAAAGGACCTAGCCACCAAATCTCTGGTGCCAAAAATTCCCGGATGCCCTGCCAACACCGAGGAATGAACCTCGGAAATGACTCTGCTGGTCCATTTAACAGGAACAAACAGTCTGTCAGGTGGACAAGAGTCAGGTCTACCAGCCTGAAATCTCTGCAACACACGTCGCAAATCCGGAGAAATGGCTGACAAGATTACTCCCTCTTTAAGAATACCAACTGGTTCTGCGACTCCAGGAGAGTCAGGCACAAAGCTCCTTGAAAGAGCATCAGCCTTCACATTCTTTGAACCTGGTAAATACGAGACCACAAAGTCAAAACGGGAGAAAAACAATGACCAACGGGCCTGTCTAGGATTCAGGCGTTTAGCAGACTCGAGATACATCAGATTTTTGTGATCAGTCAAGACCACCACATGATGCTTAGCACCCTCGAGCCAATGACGCCACTCCTCAAATGCCCACTTCATGGCCAGCAACTCCCGATTGCCAACATCATAATTCCGCTCAGCAGGCGAAAACTTCCTAGAGAAAAAAGCACATGGTCTCATTACAGAGCAACCAGGGCCTCTCTGCGACAAAACGGCCCCTGCCCCAATCTCAGAAGCATCCACTTCAACCTGAAAGGGAAGTGAAACATCAGGCTGGCACAAAACAGGCGCTGAAGTAAACCGGCGCTTCAACTCTTGGAAAGCCTCCACGGCTGCAGGAGCCCAGTTAGCAACATCAGAACCTTTCTTGGTCATATCCGTCAAAGGTTTAACAACGCTAGAAAAATTAGCGATAAAACGACGGTAGAAGTTAGCAAAGCCCAAGAACTTCTGAAGACTCTTAACTGACGTGGGTTGAGTCCAATCATGAATAGCTCGGACCTTGACTGGGTCCATCTCCACCGCAGAAGGGGAGAAAATAAAACCCAAAAAGGGAACCTTCTGTACTCCAAAGAGACACTTTGAGCCCTTAACAAACAAAGCATTCTCACGCAAAACCTGAAACACCATCCTGACCTGCTCTACATGCGAGTCCCAATCATCAGAAAAAAACAGAATATCATCCAGATAAACAATCATAAATTTATCCAGATACTTCCGGAAAATATCATGCATAAAGGACTGAAACACTGAAGGAGCATTAGAAAGCCCAAAAGGCATCACCAAGTACTCAAAATGACCTTCGGGCGTATTAAATGCAGTTTTCCTTTCATCTCCTTGCTTAATGCGCACAAGGTTGTACGCACCACGAAGATCTATCTTGGTGAACCACTTGGCACCTTTAATCCGGGCAAACAAGTCCGACAACAGAGGCAAAGGATACTGAAATTTAACAGTGATTTTATTCAGAAGCCGATAGTCAATACAAGGTCTCAAAGATCCGTCCTTCTTGGCCACAAAAAAGAATCCCGCACCAAGAGGGGAAGAGGATGGACGGATATGCCCCTTCTCCAGAGATTCCTTGATATACGAACGCATTGCGGTATGCTCAGGTACAGACAGATTAAATAATCTTCCCTTAGGAAATTTACTACCCGGAATCAAATCTATAGCGCAGTCACAGTCCCTATGAGGAGGAAGAGCACTGGACCTGGACTCGCTGAATATATCCTGATAATCAGACAAATACTCAGGAACTTCCGAAGGAGTAGAGGAAGCAATAGACACCGGTGGGGAATCACCATGAATTCCCTGACAGCCCCAACTTGACACAGACATTGCCTTCCAATCCAAGACTGGATTATGGGTCTGTAACCATGGCAGACCCAAAACGACCAAATCATGCATTTTATGCAGAACAAGAAAACGAATCACCTCCCGATGTTCAGGAGTCATGCACATGATTACCTGTGTCCAAAACTGCGGTTTATTTTCCGCCAATGGCGTAGCATCAATACCTCTAAGAGGGATAGGATTTACCAATGGCTCAAGAACAAAACCAAAGCGCTTGGCAAACAACAGATCCATAAGACTCAGGGCAGCACCTGAATCCACAAACGCCACAACGGGGTAGGAAGACAATGAGCAAATTAAAGTCACAGACAAAATAAATTTAGGTTGCAAATTACCAATGGCGACAGGGCTAACAACCCTTGTAAGGCGTTTAGAGCATGCTGATATAACATGTGTAGAATCACCACAGTAAAAACACAACCCATTCTGCCGTCTATGATTTTTCCGTTCATTTCTAGTCTGAATTCTATCACATTGCATTAAATCAGGTGTTTGTTCAGACAACACCACCAGAGGATTAGCAGTTTTGCGCTCCCGCAAACGCCGGTCAATTTGAATAGCCAGCGCCATGGAATCATTCAGACTTGTAGGAATGGAGAAACCCACCATCACATTCTTAATGGCTTCAGAAAGGCCATTTCTGAAATTTGCGGCCAGAGCACACTCATTTCACTGAGTAAGCACGGACCATTTCCGAAATTTTTGGCAATACACTTCAGCTTCATCCTGGCCCTGAGAAATAGCCAGCAAGGCTTTTTCTGCCTGAATTTCAAGATTGGGTTCCTCGTAAAGCAATCCGAGCGCCAGAAAAAACGCATCAATATTCGCCAATGCCGGATCTCCTGGCGCTAGCGAGAAAGCCCAATCCTGAGGGTCGCCCCGCAAGAAAGAGATAACAATTTTAACTTGCTGAGCTGAGTCTCCAGACGAACGGGGTCTCAGAGAAAGAAACAATTTACAATTATTCCTGAAATTCCTAAACTTAAATCGATCTCCAGAGAACAGTTCAGGAATAGGTATCTTAGGTTCAGACATAGGACTACTGGTAACAAAATCTTGTATGCCCTGCACACGAGCAGCAAGCTGATCCACACTTGTAATCAGAGTCTGGAAATTCATGTCTGCAGCAAGCTTAAGCCACTCAGAGGTAAAGGGGAGGAAGAAAGAGAGGAAAAAAAAAAAAAAACTCAGAATTTCCTTTCTTATTATCCCACTTCTGCAATGCATTAAACATTCAACTATGGCCTGGCATACTGTTATGACCCCAATGGCAGAGGGTCTCTGCAATAAATATCAAGTCTGCAAACACAAAAAACCAGCTCATAGGGCAGTGGTAACTGGGCTGACCGTATAGCTAATCCTAGCACCACAAATAGCAGCAGCCAGGGAACGTGCCTACGTTGGTTCTAGACGTCTCGCGCCAGCCGAAGAACTAACTAACCCTAGAAGGGAAAAGATAGACCTTTCTTGCCTCCAGAGAAAAGACCCCAAAAGTTGGATACAAGCCCCCAACAAATAATAACGGTGAGGTAAGAAGAAAAGACAAACGTAAGAATGAACTAGGTATTTAGCAAAGAGAGGCCCACTGACTAATAGCAGAATATAGTAAGATGACTTATACGGTCAGCAAAAACCCTATAAAAAATATCCACGTTGGATATTCAAGAACCCCCGAACCGTCTAACGGCCGGGGGGAGAATACCAGCCCCCTAGAGCTTCCAGCAAAATCAGGAATCACATTTAGTACAAGCTGGACAAAAAATAAGAGCAGTACAAATAACCAAAAAACAAGGAAGCAGGACTTAGCTTAATTTTGCATGAACCAGGACCAGCAGACAGGAGCAAACAGAAAGGACTGATTACAACGATGCCAGGCACCAGACTAAGAATTCAGGAAGTTAATATAGCAACACCCCTGGACTAACGACCCAGGTGGGTGCCAAACTAGGGAAAGACAATCTCAGAGTCATACCACTAGTGACCACAAGAGGGAGCCAAAAAAGTCTAATTCACAACAGTCGTGTGCAACTTCGTCTGTGTCACCGTGTAAGCCGGTGGTATAGTCTTCGTGACGGGGCACCATAGTCTCCGCTGGGTTTGATTCTGCCTCAGTACACTGCGAGGGCAATGTTCTGGTCTGAGTCAAAGGAACAGCATAGTAATCTGGCTGTGGCTGTGCATCTGTGCACTCCATGTCCGATTCAACTTCTAATGGGCATGGCCTGTTAACTGTTTCACTGTCTAACCCAGGAACGGTATGTGTAAAGAGCTCAATGGAGTAACCTGTTGTGTCGACTGACGCATCCTTCACTGTTGTTCTGGGTGAAGGACACAAGGAAGCGACTTGTTCCCGACCGGGATCATCCACTGACGATGCACTGCTCTGACATTTGGCACTTTCCGAGGAGGAGGCGAAAGAGCTAGAGGCAGAGTCAGCTATGAAAGCAAATACTTGTTCCTCCTGCTCCGGCTTCAAAAGTGGTTTTCCTACTCCCAGAAAAGAGAGTGTTCGAGGCCTTGTGTAGCCAGACAACGAACCTGGCTCAACAACTCGAGACTTAGGTGCTGTACTGCTTTTACCACGACCACCTGATGCACCACCACCACTACCATCATTACCAGCTGACAATGACCGCTCACGGCCACGACCTCTTCCACTAGACTTCCTCATTGTTTGCAAAACGTAACCAAAGTAACGGTATTTGTTACTGTAAAACAACTTATAAGGTGAACTCAAACTTCTGTTGGATTTATATATACCTTTACAGGTGCCTGACACTGAAAGGAAAATCAGGCCCAATGTTACACACTTGGTTTTCTGTGCCCCAATAATTTGAGACAGATGGCACACACAGGACCGGCACTCAAGCAGAAATGCCAATCTTAATCTCCCACTATTTTTTTTTTTCAGGGAGAATTGAAAAAAAAACAAACAAACAAACAAAAAAAATCTTGCCAATCTTTATCTCCCAGACTCCCACTCTTAATTTCTTTTTTTACAGGGAGAATTTACCCCCCCCAAAAAAAGGCCAAGTATTACACAGTGGTTTTTGGTGGCACACAATGAGAGACAGATGCCACACACAGCAATGGCACAGAGGCAGACTTGCCAATATTTATCTCCCACTAATTATTTTTTTTGAAAAAGGGAGAATTTGTAAAAAAAAAAAAAAAAGGCCAAGTATTACACAGTGGTTTTCGGTGGCACACAATGAGAGACAGATGCCGCACACAGCAATGGCACAGAGGCAGACTTGCCAATATTTATCTCCCACTAATTATTTTTTTTGGAAAAAGGAGAATTTGTAAAAAAAAAAAAAAAAGGCCAAGTATTACACAGTGGTTTTCGGTGGCACACAATGAGAGACAGATGCCACACACAGCAATGGCACAGAGGCAGACTTGCCAATATTTATCTCCCACTAATTATTTTTTTTTGAAAAGGGAGAATTTGTAAAAAAAAAAAAAAAATGGCCAAGTATTACACAGTGGTTTTCAGTGGCACACAATGAGAGACAGATGCCACACACAGCAATGGCACAGAGGCAGACTTGCCAATATTTATCTCCCACTAATTATTTTTTTTTGAAAAGGGAGAATTTACCCCCCCCCCAAAAAAAAATGGCCAAGTATTACACAGTGGTTTTCGGTGGCACACAATGAGAGACAGATGCCACACACAGCAATGGCACAGAGGCAGACTTGCCAATATTTATCTCCCACTAATTATTTTTTTTTGAAAAGGGAGAATTTGTAAAAAAAAAAAAAAATGGCCAAGTATTACACAGTGGTTTTCAGTGGCACACAATGAGAGACAGATGCCACACACAGCAATGGCACAGAGGCAGACTTGCCAATATTTATCTCCCACTAATTATTTTTTTTGGAAAAAGGAGAATTTGTAAAAAAAAAAAAAAAAAGGCCAAGTATTACACAGTGGTTTTCGGTGGCACACAATGAGAGACAGATGCCACACACAGCAATGGCACAGAGGCAGACTTGCCAATATTTATCTCCCACTAATTTTTTTTTTTTGAAAAGGCAGAATTTGTAAAAAAAAAAAAAATGGCCAAGTATTACACAGTGGTTTTTGGTGGCACACAATGAGAGACAGATGCCACACACAGCAATGGCACAGAGGCAGACTTGCCACTATTTATCTCCCACTAATTATTTTTTTTTGAAAAGGGAGAATTTACCCCCCCCCCCAAAAAAAAATGGCCAAGTATTACACAGTGGTTTTCGGTGGCACACAATGAGAGACAGATGCCACACACAGCAATGGCACAGAGGCAGACTTGCCAATATTTATCTCCCACTAATAATTTTTTTTTGAAAAGGGAGAATTTGTAAAAAAAAAAAAAAATGGCCAAGTATTACACAGTGGTTTTCAGTGGCACACAATGAGAGACAGATGCCACACACAGCAATGGCACAGAGGCAGACTTGCCAATATTTATCTCCCACTAATTATTTTTTTTGAAAAGGGAGAATTTACCCCCCCCCAAAAAAAATGGCCAAGTATTACACAGTGGTTTTCGGTGGCACACAATGAGAGACAGATGCCACACACAGCAATGGCACAGAGGCAGACTTGCCAATATTTATCTCCCACTAATTATTTTTTTGGGAAAAGAGAGAATTTGTAAAAAAAAAAAAAAAGGCCAGGTATTGCACAGTGGTTTTCGGTGGCACACAATGAGAGACAGATGCCACACACAGCAATGGCACAGAGGCAGACTTGCCAATATTTATCTCCCACTAATTATTATTTTTGGAAAAGTGAGAATTTACCCCCCCCCAAAAAAAAATGGCCAAGTATTACACAGTGGTTTTCGGTGGCACACAATGAGAGACAGATGCCACACACAGCAATGGCACAGAGACAGACTTGCCAATATTTATCTCCCACTAATTATTTTTTTTGGAAAAGGGAGAATTTGTAAAAAAAAAAAAAAGGCCAAGTATTACACAGGGGTTTTCGGTGGCACACAGTGAGAGACAGATGCCACACACAGCAATGGCACAGAGGCAGACTTGCCAATATTTATCTCCCACTAATTATTTTTTTTGGAAAAGGGAGAATTTGTAAAAAAAAAAAAGGCCAAGAATTACACAGTGGTTTTCGGTGGCACACAATGAGAGACAGATGCCACACACAGCAATAGCACAGAGGCAGACTTGCCAATATTTATCTCCCACTAATTATTTTTTTTTGAAAAGGGAGAATTTACCCCCCCCCAAAAAAAATGGCCAAGTATTACACAGTGGTTTTCGGTGGCACACAATGAGAGACAGATGCCACACACAGCAATGGCACAGAGGCAGACTTGCCAATATTTATCTCCCACTAATTATTTTTTTTTGAAAAGGGAGAATTTGTAAAAAAAAATAAAAAAATGGCCAAGTATTACACAGTGGTTTTCGGTGGCACACAATGAGAGACATATGCCACACACAGCAATGGCACAGAGGCAGACTTGCCAATATTTATCTCCCACTAATTATTTTTTTTTGAAAAGGGAGAATTTACCCCCCCAAAAAAAACGGCCAAGTATTACACAGTGGTTTTCGGTGGCACACAATGAGAGACAGATGCCACACACAGCAATGGCACAGAGGCAGACTTGCCAATATTTATCTCCCACTAATTATTATTTTTGGAAAAGTGAGAATTTACCCCCCCCCCTAAAAAAAATGGCCAAGTATTACACAGTGGTTTTTGGTGGCACACAATGAGAGACAGATGCCACACACAGCAATGGCACAGAGACAGACTTGCCAATATTTATCTCCCACTAATTATTTTTTTTGGAAAAGGGAGAATTTGTAAAAAAAAAAAAAAGGCCAAGTATTACACAGGGGTTTTCGGTGGCACACAATGAGAGACAGATGCCACACACAGCAATGGCACAGAGGCAGACTTGCCAATATTTATCTCCCACTAATTATTTTTTTTTTAAAAGGGAGAATTTGTAAAAAAAAAAAAAAATGGCCAAGAATTACACAGTGGTTTTCGGTGGCACACAATGAGAGACAGATGCCACACACAGCAATAGCACAGAGGCAGACTTGCCAATATTTATCTCCCACTAATTATTTTTTTTTGAAAAGGGAGAATTTACCCCCCCCCCCAAAAAAATGGCCAAGTATTACACAGTGGTTTTCGGTGGCACACAATGAGAGACAGATGCCACACACAGCAATGGCACAGAGGCAGACTTGCCAATATTTATCTCCCACTAATTATTTTTTTTTGAAAAGGGAGAATTTGTAAAAAAAAATAAAAAAATGGCCAAGTATTACACAGTGGTTTTCGGTGGCACACAATGAGAGACATATGCCACACACAGCAATGGCACAGAGGCAGACTTGCCAATATTTATCTCCCACTAATTATTTTTTTTTGAAAAGGGAGAATTTACCCCCCCCCCAAAAAAAACGGCCAAGTATTACACAGTGGTTTTCGGTGGCACACAATGAGAGACAGGTGCCACACACAGCAATGGCACAGAGGCAGACTTGCCAATATTTATCTCCCACTAATTATTTCTTTTGGAAAAGGGAGAATTTGCAAAAAAAAAAAAAAAGGGCCAAGTATTACACAGTGGTTTTCGGTGGCACACAATGAGAGACAGATGCCACACACAGCAATGGCACAGAGGCAGACTTGCCAATATTTATCTCCCACTAATTATTTTTTTTTGAAAAGGGAGAATTTACCCCAACAAAAAAAAAAAAAAAGGCCAAGTATTACACAGTGGTTTTCGGTGGCACACAATGAGAGACAGATGCCACACACAGCAATGGCACAGAGGCAGACTTGCCAATATTTATCTCCCACTAATTATTTTTTTTGAAAAGGGAGAATTTGTAAGAAAAAAAAAAAATGGCCAAGTATTACACAGTGGTTTTCGGTGGCACACAATGAGAGACAGATGCCACACACAGCAATGGCACAGAGGCAGACTTGCCAATATTTATCTCCCACTAATTATTTTTTTTGGAAAAGGGAGAATTTGTACAAAAAAAAAAAAAGGCCAAGTATTACACAGTGGTTTTCGGTGGCACACAATGAGAGACAGATGTGTTGTGAGTTTGGTTTTTGGGCTCCCCCGGTGGTCACTGGTGGTACTGGACTTGTGTGCTTCACTTTCTCTGTTCACCTGTTTCCATTAGGATATGGGTGTATCCTATTTAGCCTTGCTGCTCAGTTATTCTAGTGCCGGCCATCAATGTAACCAGAGCCTTTCTGTTGCATGTTCCTGCTTCTAGACTACTATCAGCTAAGTTGGACTCTTAGTCCTAAGTTTGTTTTGCATTTTTGTTCCAGTTCACAGTTATGTTATTTTTCTGTAGCTGGAAGCTCTTGTGGGCCGAATTTGCCACTCCGGTGTCATGAGTTGACACATGAGTCTTAAAGTAATTTCGGGATGGTATTTTAATAGGGTTTTCAGCTGACAGTGAAGTTCCCTATTGTATCTTCTTGCTATCTAGTAAGCGGACCTCGCTTTGCTGAACCTACCTTCATACTGCGTATGTCTTTTCCTCTGAACTCATCGTCAATATATGTGGGGGGCTTCTGTCTCCTTTTTGGGGGAATTTCCCTAGAGGTAAGCCAGGTCTGTCTTTTCCTCTATTAGGGTTAGTTAGTCCTCCAGCTGGCGCTAGGCGTCTAGGGATAAAACGTAGGTACGCCACCCGGCCACTGTTAGTTGTGTGGTAGGTTTAGCTCACGGTCAGCTCGAGATTCCATCACCCAAGAGCTGTTCTGTTATTTATGTTCTCTGACGTTCCCTTGCCATTGGGAACCATGACAGTATGGCCGGCCCAGTGTTAAAACCGTTGGCAGAAGAAAGGAGAGAAAAAGAAGTCTGCAGATTTTTTTTTTTTTTTTTCCTCTGAGCTTGCTCTATAGTTGACTTAGTTGCATTTCTGCTCTAATTGCAGCCTTTGTCTCTCTCTCTCCTTCTAATCCTTGAATGGCTCTGATCTCACCTGATTAAAATTGATCCTCAGAGTTTGGCTACAGGTTTGAATAATCTTGCTACGAAGGTTCAAAATTTACAGGATTTTGTTATTCATGCTCCTATATCTGAACCTAGAATTCCTATACCAGAATTTTTCTCCAGGGATAGATCTCGTTTCCTGAATTTCAAAAATAATTGTAAATTATTTCTTTCCCTGAGATCTCGCTCCGCTGGAGATCCCGCACAGCAGGTTAGGATAGTAATTTCCTTGCTGCGGGGTGACCCTCAAGACTGGGCATTTGCATTGGCACCCGGGGATCCTGCGTTGCTCAACGTGGATGCGTTTTTTCTGGCTTTGGGGTTGCTTTATGAGGAACCTAACTTAGAGATTCAGGCTGAAAAAGCCTTGATGGCCCTATCTCAAGGGCGAGATGAAGCTGAAATATACTGCCAAAAATTTCGTAAATGGTCTGTGCTTACTCAGTGGAATGAGTGCGCCCTGGCGGCGAATTTCAGAGAGGGTCTCTCTGATGCCATTAAAGATGTTATGGTGGGGTTCCCTGCACCTACAGGTCTGAATGAGTCCATGACAATGGCTATTCAGATTGATCGGCGTTTGCGGGAGCGCAAACCTGTGCACCATTTGGCGGTGTCTTCTGAGAAGGCTCCAGAAAATATGCAATGTGATAGAATTCTGTCCAGAAGCGAACGGCAGAATTTTAGGCGAAAAAATGGGTTGTGCTTCTATTGTGGTGATTCAACTCATGTTATATCAGCATGCTCTAAACGTACAAAAAAGGTTGATAAGTCTATTTCAATTGGCACTTTACAGTCTAAGTTTATTCTGTCTGTGACCTTGATTTGTTCATTATCGTCAATTACCGCGGATGCCTATGTCGACTCTGGCGCCGCTTTGAGTCTAATGGATTGGTCCTTTGCCAGGCGCTGTGGGTTTGATCTAGAGCCTCTGGAAGTTCCTATACCTCTGAAGGGTATTGACTCTACACCATTGGCTAGTAATAAACCACAATACTGGACACAAGTGACTATGCGTATGAATCCAGACCATCAGGAGATGATTCGCTTCCTTGTGTTGTACAATCTACATGACGTTTTGGTGCTCGGATTACCATGGTTACAATCTCATAACCCAGTCCTTGACTGGAAAGCAATGTCTGTGTTAAGCTGGGGATGTCAGGGGGCTCATGGGGACGTACCTTTGGTTTCCATTTCGTCATCTATTCCCTCTGAGATTCCGGAATTTTTATCTGATTATCGTGATGTTTTTGAGGAGCCTAAGCTTGGTTCACTACCTCCTCATAATAATAATAATAATAATAATTTTATTTATATAGCGCCAACATATTCCGCAGCGCTTTACAACTTATAGAGGGGACTTATACAGACAACAGACATTACAGCATAACAGAAATCACAGTTCAAAACAGATACCAGGAGGAATGAGGGCCCTGCTGCTCGCAAGCTTACAATCTATGAGGAAAAGGGGAGACACAAGAGGTGGATGGTAACAATTGCTTTAGTTATTTGGACCAGCCATAGTGTAAGGCTCGGGTGTTCATGTAAAGCTGCATGAACCAGTTAACTGCCTAAGTATGTAACAGTACAGACACAGAGGCTATTAACTGCATAAAGTGTATGAGAACATGATGGAGGAACGTGATTATGTTGTTGTTTTTTATTAATAGGCCACACAGGGATAATTAGGTTAATTCGTTGAGGCGGTAGGCCAATCTGAACAAATGAGTTTTTAGTGCACGCTTAAAACTGTGGGGATTGGGGATTAATTGTATTAACCTAGGTAGTGCATTCCAAAGAATCGGCGCCGCACAGAGATTGCGATTGTACCATAGATCTGATTCCGGGCAGTAAATTTCCAAAGGGTCGTTTATTTAATCTATCTGTACCTGAACATGCTGCTATGCGAGAATATATTAAGGAGTCCCTGGAAAAGGGACATATTCGTTCTTCTTCATCTCCCTTAGGAGCCGGTTTTTTCTTTGTATCTAAAAAGGATGGCTCTTTGAGGCCGTGTATTGATTATCGACTCTTGAATAAAATTACAGTCAAATATCAGTATCCTCTGCCACTGCTGACTGATTTGTTTGCTCGAATAAAAGGGGCTAAGTGGTTCTCTAAGATTGATCTCCGTGGGGCGTATAATTTGGTGCGAATTAAGCAGGGGGATGAGTGGAAAACCGCATTTAATACGCCCGAGGGCCATTTTGAGTATTTAGTAATGCCTTTTGGTCTTTCAAATGCCCCTTCAGTCTTTCAGTCCTTTATGCATGACATTTTCCGTGAATATTTGGATAAATTTATGATCGTGTATCTGGATGATATTTTGATTTTTTCGGATGACTGGGATTCTCATGTCCAACAGGTCAGGAGGGTTTTTCAGGTTTTGCGGGCTAATTCCTTGTGTGTGAAGGGTTCTAAGTGTATTTTTGGGGTTCAAAAGATTTCTTTTTTGGGGTACATTTTTTCCCCCTCTTCTATTGAGATGGATCCTGTCAAGGTTCGGGCTATTTGTGATTGGACGCAACCTTCTTCTCTTAAGAGCCTTCAGAAATTTTTGGGCTTTGCTAATTTTTATCGTCGATTTATAACTGGTTTTTCTGATGTTGCTAAACCTTTGACTGATTTGACCAAAAAGGGTGCTGATGTTGCTGATTGGTCCCCTGCTGCTGTGGAGGCCTTTCGGGAGCTTAAGCGCCGCTTTTCTTCCGCCCCTGTGTTGCGTCAGCCTGATGTTACTCTTCCTTTTCAGGTTGAGGTCGATGCTTCCGAGATCGGAGCTGGGGCGGTCTTGTCGCAGAAAAGTTCCGACTGCTCCGTGATGAGACCTTGTGCGTTCTTTTCTCGAAAATTTTCGCCCGCCGAGCAAAATTATGATATTGGTAATCGGGAGCTTTTGGCTATGAAGTGGGCTTTTGAGGAGTGGCGTCATTGGCTTGAGGGGGCTAGACATCAGGTGGTGGTATTGACCGATCACAAGAATTTGATTTATCTTGAGTCTGCCAGGCGCCTGAATCCTAGACAGGCGCGCTGGTCGTTGTTTTTCTCTCGGTTTAATTTTGTGGTCTCATACTTACCAGGTTCTAAAAATGTGAAGGCGGATGCCCTTTCTAGGAGTTTTGAGCCTGATTCCCCTGGTGATTCTGAACCTACAGGTATCCTTAAGGATGGGGTGATATTATCTGCTGTTTCCCCAGACCTGCGACGGGCTTTGCAGGAGTTTCAGGCGGATAGACCTGATCGTTGCCCGCCTGGTAGACTGTTTGTTCCTGATGATTGGACCAGTAGAGTCATCTCGGAGGTTCATTCTTCTGTGTTGGCAGGTCATCCCGGGATCTTTGGTACCAGGGATTTGGTGGCTAGGTCCTTCTGGTGGCCTTCCCTGTCTCGAGATGTACGAGTTTTTGTGCAGTCTTGTGATGTTTGTGCTCGGGCCAAACCTTGTTGTTCTCGGGCTAGCGGATTGTTGTTATCTTTGCCTATTCCGAAGAGGCCTTGGACTCACATCTCTATGGATTTTATTTCTGATCTCCCTGTTTCTCAGAAAATGTCTGTCATCTGGGTGGTGTGCGACCATTTTTCAAAGATGGTTCATTTGGTGCCCTTGCCTAAGTTGCCTTCCTCATCCGAGTTGGTTCCTCTGTTTTTTCAAAATGTGGTTCGCTTGCATGGTATTCCGGAGAATATCGTTTCTGACAGGGGGACCCAGTTCGTGTCTAGATTTTGGCGGGCGTTCTGTGCTAGGATGGGCATTGATTTGTCTTTTTCGTCTGCGTTCCATCCTCAGACTAATGGCCAGCTTGAGCGAACTAATCAGACCTTGGAGACTTATTTGAGGTGTTTTGTGTCTGCGGATCAGGATGACTGGGTTGCCTTTTTGCCGTTGGCGGAGTTTGCCCTCAATAATCGGGCTAGTTCTGCCACTTTGGTTTCTCCTTTCTTTTGCAATTCGGGGTTTCATCCTCGTTTTTCTTCCGGTCAGGTGGAGTCTTCGGATTGTCCTGGAGTGGATACTGTGGTGGATAGGTTGCATCGGATTTGGGGACAGGTGGTGGACAATTTGGAGTTGTCCCAGGAGAAGACTCGGCATTTTGCTAACCGCCGTCGTCGTGTTGGTCCTCGTCTTCGTGTTGGGGACTTGGTGTGGTTGTCTTCTCGTTTTGTCCCTATGAGGGTTTCTTCTCCTAAGTTTAAGCCTCGGTTCATCGGCCCGTATAAGATTTTGGAGATTCTTAACCCCGTGTCCTTTCGATTGGACCTCCCAGCATCTTTTTCTATCCATAATGTCTTCCATCGGTCATTATTGCGCAGGTATGAGGTACCGGTTGTGCCTTCCGTTGAGCCTCCTGCTCCGGTGTTGGTTGAGGGTGAATTGGAGTACGTTGTGGAGAAGATCTTGGACTCCCGTGTTTCCAGATGGAAACTTCAGTATCTGGTCAAGTGGAAGGGCTACGGTCAAGAGGATAATTCTTGGGTGACAGCCTCTGATGTTCATGCCTCTGATTTGGTCCGTGCCTTTCATAGGGCTCGTCCTGATCGCCCTGGTGGTTCTTGTGAGGGTTCGGTGCCCCCTCCTTGAGGGGGGGGTACTGTTGTGAGTTTGGTTTTTGGGCTCCCCCGGTGGTCACTGGTGGTACTGGACTTGTGTGCTTCACTTTCTCTGTTCACCTGTTTCCATTAGGATATGGGTGTATCCTATTTAGCCTTGCTGCTCAGTTATTCTAGTGCCGGCCATCAATGTAACCAGAGCCTTTCTGTTGCATGTTCCTGCTTCTAGACTACTATCAGCTAAGTTGGACTCTTAGTCCTAAGTTTGTTTTGCATTTTTGTTCCAGTTCACAGTTATGTTATTTTTCTGTAGCTGGAAGCTCTTTTGGGCCGAATTTGCCACTCCGGTGTCATGAGTTGACACATGAGTCTTAAAGTAATTTCGGGATGGTATTTTAATAGGGTTTTCAGCTGACCGTGAAGTTCCCTATTGTATCTTCTTGCTATCTAGTAAGCGGACCTCGCTTTGCTGAACCTACCTTCATACTGCGTATGTCTTTTCCTCTGAACTCACCGTCAATATATGTGGGGGGCTTCTGTCTCCTTTTTGGGGGAATTTCCCTAGAGGTAAGCCAGGTCTGTCTTTTCCTCTATTAGGGTTAGTTAGTCCTCCGGCTGGCGCTAGGCGTCTAGGGATAAAACGTAGGTACGCCACCCGGCCACTGTTAGTTGTGTGGTAGGTTTAGCTCACGGTCAGCTCGAGATTCCATCACCCAAGAGCTGTTCTGTTATTTATGTTCTCTGACGTTCCCTTGCCATTGGGAACCATGACACAGATGCCACACACAGCAATGGCACAGAGGCAGACTTGCCAATATTTATCTCCCACTAATTATTTTTTTTGGAAAAGGGAGAATTTGTAAAAAAAAAAAAAAATGGCCAAGTATTACACAGTGGTTTTCGGTGGCACGCAATGAGAGACAGATGCCACACACAGCAATGGCACAGAGGCAGACTTGCCAATATTTATCTCCCACTAATTATTTTTTTTTGAAAAGGGAGAATTTGTAAAAAAAAAAAAAAAATGGCCAAGTATTACACAGTGGTTTTCGGTGGCACACAATGAGAGACAGATGCCACACACAGCAATGGCACAGAGGCAGACTTGCCAATATTTATCTCCCACTAATTATTTTTTTTTGAAAAGGGAGAATTTACCCCCCCCAAAAAAATGGCCAAGTATTACACAGTGGTTTTCGGTGGCACACAATGAGAGACAGATGCCACACACAGCAATGGCACAGAGGCAGACTTGCCAATATTTATCTCCCACTAATTATTTTTTTTTTGAAAAGGGAGAATTTGTAAAAAAAAAAAAAAATGGCCAAGTATTACACAGTGGTTTTCGGTGGCACACAATGAGAGACAGATGCCACACACAGCAATGGCACAGAGGCAGACTTGCCAATATTTATCTCCCTGCAGTAATGTCAGAAAAGTATGGCAGGCAGCTATAAAAAGGACTGCTGCACACAAAAGTGTGGACAAACACACAAGATAGCTGTGCAGAAAGGAAGGAAAAACAGGATTTGTGCTTTGAAAAAAGCAGTGTGCTTGCACAGCGGCATACACACAAAGCAACGCAGCTATCAGGGAGCCTTCTAGGACAGCCCAATGAGCTACAGCGCTGAGGAAAAAAAAATGTAGCTTCCACTGTCCCTGCAAACAAAAGGTGGTGTTGGACAGTGGAAATCGCTACAGCACAAGCGGTTTGTGGCTTTATGTACCCTGCCTATCACTATCCCTGCTTCTGAAGAAGCGGCAGCAACCTCTCCCTACGCTCAGATCAGCAGCAGTAAGATGGCGGTCGGCGGGAACGCCCCTTTATAGCCCCTGTGACGCCGCAGAAAGCAAGCCAATCACTGCAATGCCCTTCTCTAAGATGGTGGGGATTGAGATCTATGTCATCATGCTGCCCACACTCTGCGTCCACCTTCATTGGCTGAGAAATGGCGCTTTTAGCGTCATTGAAACGCGACTTTGGCGTATCGCATGGCAGACCCCACACAGGGATCGGCTCGGTTTCATGAGACGCCGACTTTGCCAAAAGTCGGCGTTTTATGAAAATGAATGATCCGTTTCGCTCAACCCTAGTGACAACTAGAGGTGAGCAAATTTGCTCAGGTTTCGTATTATTCGGCAAGCTATAGCGCTTGCCGAAGAAGCTGCAGAGGGTACCCGACTTGCTGGATCACCCCAGCCGATCAGCTGATCAGCGCCGCAGCGGCACGTGTCGCAGCTGTGTCACACTCATGACACATGCATGGAGACCTGTTTGTTGGGCTTTCCATGCATGTGTTGTGATTGTGACACAGCTGCGAAACATGCAGCTGTGGCGCCAATCAGCTGATTGGCCGGCGCGATTCAGGAAGCCGGGTTCTCTCTTCAGCTTATTCGGCAAGCGCTATAGCTTGTTGAATAAGAGGGAACCCAAACATATTCACTCAACTCTAGAGACAGCGACATTGCGGGGCATCACAAGGGAGAGAGCTCCCTCTCTGCTTCCATCAGCACAACGTGATTGTGATTGCATTGTACCGAAGGTCTCAATGGTGGCCCCAGACCGAAAGGTGGCAGCGGAGTCACCCAGGGACTGTGGCCTGTAGGCTCCAGCTGATACGCCTCTTCCGTGTATGAGTGATGCTGATCTAATACTCTGCAATGAACGACCCAACCTATAAAACTGTCCCACTAGTTAACCACTTCATTGTGAACATCGTTAAACCCCCCCAAAAAACAAGGCAAACAACTATCCTTTATCATCATACCGCCAAACAGACGTGCTATAAAATGTGATCAAAAAGACACATTTAAATAAAAATGGTATCTCTGAAAATGTCATCTTGTCCTGCAAAAAAACAAGCCATCATTCATTTTTGTCAGCATAAAAAGAAAAAAGTTATAACTCTCAGAACAAAGCGATGCAAAAATATTTATTCTATAACATAGTTTTTATTGTGTAAAAGCGGCAAATCATAGAAAATAAATGTGGTATTGCTGTAATCATACTGACCCGAAGAATAAAGCTGCCTTATCAATTTTACCACACGCAAAACGGCATAAAGCCCTCCAAAATAAAACAGTTCCTGAATTACTGTTTTTAGTTAATTCTGCTTCCTAAAAATTGGAATAGAAAGCAATCAAAAAATGTCATGTCCCCGAAAATGGTACTGATAAAAACGTCAACTCGTTCCTTTAAAAAACAAGCCTTTACAGGAGTCTGTCAACCAAAATATGGAAAAATTATAGCTCTCAAAATATGGTGATGCAAAAACTTATTTTTCCAATAAAAAGCATTTTTTAGCGTGTTTGAGCAGCCAAACATAAAAACCAATATAAATCTGGTGTTGCTGTAATCGCACTGACCCAAAGAGTAAAGTCATCTAATCACTTCTGAAAAAAAGGACATCACTGGACAGAGGCCAGATGGAGTCCAGAGTAAATCTGCTGCCTCATTATAATGAATGGATTCCTCGGTGGTTTCATCTGAATCACGTCACTCGGAGATTTAGATGTAAACCCTGATGTAAGTGCTTAGCGTGTAGCACTGGATAAATGTGATCCCAAATTTTAAGGTAAAATGTTGCCAACAAAATCTTCCACTCAATCTGCAAAAAAAGCAAGTCCTCACTCCACGTTACTGGTAGTACAAATGCTCTGAAAAAGCGATATAGCTCCTTGCCCCCCAAATGAAATTCAGCAAATTCTCTGCTCCAAATACAAATGCCCCCTCCCTTCTGAGGCTCGCAGTGTACCTAAACTGCATTGAGTGTCGACATGTTTGGCATTTGTGTAGCGATGACAGCCAGCCTAATTTACGGGTGCTTGTCTCCAAAAGCATGAGCTGGGCATCACAATGTACTGGGTTCTACAGCGTACTGGTGACTACAACGTATTGCGCACTGCAATGGCAGTGCAATTTTCACTCAACAGCATCCACTACTGCTTGTTTCTGGAAAACACCCATGGAGTCAAAATCATCACTACACCAGTAGATAAAATACCAAAGGGGTATAATTTTCAAACTGGAGTTACTTGAGGGGGGATTCTGCTCTTCTAACACTCAAGGGTTCTGTATATAGAGTCCACAAACTATTCTAGGAAGATCTGCGCTCTAGGAGGCAAATAGCGCTCTGTCCCTCCCAATTCTCGCCGTGTGGCTAAGCAGCACTGTACATAAGGGGTATTTCTACATTCAGCAGAAATTGTGGGACAAATTTTGTCTGCATTTTACCCATTTCCCAGTGTGAACAAGTCAACTTATTTTTTCTTTACTGCCCAATGGTATAAAATTCTGTGACATACCTGTTGTGTCAAAATGATCACTGCAGCCCTAGATAAATTAAATGAAAGGTATAGTTTCTAAAATGGGGTCACTTATGGGGGGGCTCTGCTGTTCCGGGAGGATCACTACCAAATGTGACATGGCACCCTCAAACCAGTCCAGTAAAATCTGTACTTAAATATGGCTCTTATTCCCTTCTGAGCTTTGAATTGTGCCTCAAAAGTAGTTTTTGACCACATATAGAGTATTTGTCCACTCAGGAGAAATTGTACAACAATTTTTTAGGTCCATTTTCTCCTGTTACCCTTGTGAAAATAAATTTATTGGGGCTAAAAGAACATTTTTATGGGGAAAATTTGATTTTTTTAAATTTTCATCATTATAAACTTATGTGAAGCACCAAGATAAATTCCTTGATGGATCTAGTTTCCACAATGAGGTCACTTGTGAGGGGTTTCCACTGTTTAGGCACATCAGGTGTTCTCCAAACGCAACATTCCATGAATATCTACGTTCCAAAGCGTCACTTTGCACCCATGCAGTAGTTTTGTTCCACATATTGGGTAACTGCATACTCAGGAGAAATTGCACCACAAATTGTTTGGTGCAATTTCCCCTGTTACCCTTGTGAAAATAAAAAAATTGGGGCTAAAATAACATTTTTGTGGGTAAAATGTAATTTTTTATGTTTAGGTGGTTCAAGGTGCTCACCACCATCTAGATAAGTTCCCTGAGATGTCTAGTTTCCAAAATGGTGTCATTTGTAAGCGGTTTCTATTGTTTAGGCACATTAGGGGCTCTCCAAACGTGACATGGCATTCGCTATATATTCCAGCAAATTTTACATAAAAAAAAATGGCGCTCCTTCCCCTCTGAGCTGTGCTCCACACATTGTGTATCTGCATACTCAGGAGAAATTGCACAACAAATTTTGGGGTTAATTTTTTCCTGTTACCCTTGCAAAAATAAAAAAATTGGGTCTAAATAACATTTTTGTGAAAAAAAAGTTAAATGTTCATTTTTTCCTTTCACATTCCATTAATTCCTGTGAAGTACTTACGTTAGTAAAGTTCTTGAATGTAAAGCCTCTATTCACTAATAAGAAAGGGAGCTCATGGGAATATTGGCCCTGTGCCTTTAGCCAATTTAAGTTTTCGTGGGCTTTTATTGAGGGTTAACACAAATTTCAAGCTTACCAGGTTATTGGGCAGAATTGGGATGCCTGGAGATGTTTTTTCCCGCAAACTCTGGCCCAGATGATGTCAAGGAAGGCAGGTTCCCCCTGGCCTTGTTTAATTTTGGACCTAAAACTTCATGGCATTCCTGTCAAGAGAATGGTGAAGTTGTCCCATTCCAGCCCCATTCTTATTTTACATTCTGTCACATTGCTTTGTTGAATGGAGGAAAAGCCTATCCCTATAGCTGAGGCTTGTTATGTTTTATTTAAAAATGAACTGAATGATTGGCTCAAGTCAATTAAGGACTGTGCCCTTCTTGTTTTGTTTATTGTTGTAATGGTTTAGTGGATTATTTATTAATACGTTTTAGTTGATATATTGATTTGATTTAACAATATCCTTAATAAAGCATTGCGGCCTTTTTTATCCAATTTGGTATACGTCTGTTATTATGTATAGTATTAATTATAATGCATATATTCCCATGTGGTTTTGAACACCTTGAAAGGTTCAGTTTTCAGAATGGTGGCAAGTTTGCATATTTTCTGTCATACAGGCCCCTCAAAGTCACTTCAAATGTGATTTTCTCCCTAAAAAATGGTTTTGTAAATTTTGTTGGAAAAATGAGAAATCGCTGGTCATCTTTTTTTAACCCTTCTAACTTTCTATAAAAAAAACTATCTTTCAAAAATTGTGCTGATGTAAAGGAGACATGGGAAATGTTATTCACTATTTAGTGTTGCATAACTCTCTGATTTATGGGCATAAAAATTAAAAGTTTTAAAATTGCAAATCCAGTGTTTTCACAAATAAATGCAAGTCATATCAAACAAATGCTACCACTACCATGAAGTACAATATGTCACGAGAAAATAGTCTCAGAATCGGTGGGACCTGTTTAAGCGTTCCAGAGTTATTATTACCACATAAAATGCTGGTGGTCAGAATTTTAAAATTTGGCCTGGTCATGAAGGTGAAAAAAGGCTTTGGCATGAAAGGATTAACCCCTTCACGAACTTGGATGTGCCATACGTCCAAGTTGGTATGTACTTACCGACCTTGGAAGTATGGATACATCCTAGCTTTAATGAGGCACTGTGATCTCAGTTGCATTGATCGCATTAAGGTGCCTGCTAAATCTTGTAGGAGAGCACCTGGGATCGTCGTTACAGGGGGGTTCCCCTCACTCCGCAACTACTATCGTTGAGTTTGGCTGTTTAATTCCGAACAGCCAATCACAGCGATTTTAGTGTTTAAGGCAATTAAATTGCCTAAATCACTGAGGTCTAGCTATGTGTAGTGAAATATGTATAGGTATATATGTGTAACCAGCAGTACTTTAACATCTGTCCTGACACTACAGGTCTCACAGGGGTCACAGCATATGTTATCCTGAGAGGGCACTCTGCTGTCTCCAATCTCTCCAGGGGGTCTTGCTGGGAACCAGGAAGAAAGGGAAACATTTCACACCTTCTAGCTCTTTTGAAGGGAGATGTCAATTACAGCCTGATTCAGAGGAAATAATATACAGTATTCATTGGCGGAGTGGCCAGGGTCCAATCACAAATGAGAAATTATAATATCAACCTGAGAGGCTGGTCTAGAAATCTGACCTCCAGGGTAACTCTATAAATTAGGCTTGTATACATAGAATCGTGTTCACAGATGAGGGCAGCCAAGCTGATGTGTTCCATTCCATATTGTCCCCTCGATGGAGCAGAAAGCAGACTACAAAGTTAGGTATTTCTGTAAGTTTTTCTCCTGTTTAATTTTTATAACTGTTTTGCATATTTGTATGTCTTTTATTACCACATTTTTATACCTTTTTCTTATTGTAAGCACTGTACCTTTTTGTATTAAAGCATAAAACTTTAACAAGTTGAACCTTGTATGTTCTAAAGAATCCATAGCCTTAAACTGTGTGAGCCTTATGATTGGCAGACAGTAGTAGTAATATTTCTGGGACTCATCGCCCTTGTGTTCGGTGAGTGGTGGCAGTGTGTATGAGCGGGTGTGTGGCCTGGGTCTGTGTGTGAGTTATGCTCCCATTACAGCATAGGACAGAGGTTGAATGCTGGACTGAGAGAGGGGAGATAGATTAACCCTTGCAGGCGCAACCCCAAGTCGCATGCTGAGAAGCGGGTACATGACAAATTGGTGGCAGCACGGTGGGATCCGTGACAAATTGGTGGCAGCACGGTGGGATTGATGACACTATGCTTGGTGCTGTAACAGCATAGATCATAGGCTGGACCTTTGCAACCCCAGTGTCACAGGCCCAGCACTGATTGGTGCAATTGGACAATGACGCCAATTTCACTAATCAGTGTGCAGAGACGCAGTCTGAATTCTATGTGACTGCTCTGCACTTCCTCATTCTAGCTTCAAGAGTGGTTCATGCAGAGTGGTTACTTAGCTGTTCTGCTGCGGAACTGCTGGGATTTGTGGTGCCACAGACAAATTCTGCCTGTGCTGTTACTGCTGCTGGAGTACCTGTTCCTGTAAGAAGAAAGAAGATGTTAATGACCTGTTCTTGTACCCAAATTTTCCTAATCCACTCTATCCTCCTCTACTCGCTTTTCTCCCTCTCCTTCTGTCACTAACCCCCTTGTGCCACTAAACACTGATAAGTACTTGATCGCTCGATTTTAGTCAGGTTTTTTCTTGTTTGTGTGTCCTGCAGCCGCTGAGCGCTGATCAGTGATGCAAATCACTGATCTGCACCCATGCTTTCTGTTTTCTGGGACTATTTTTTTCCCTGTCCATTCCCCCCTCTGCAACATCTCCGTGCATGCATACTGAAGCTGCCAAGCACTGATCAGTGACAAAAATCACTGACTGGCACCTGTGCTCACTGTTTTCAAAGACTTTTTTCCCTGTCTATTTCCGACCCTTTCCACCACCTCTGTGCATGCTTCATGCAGCCACTGAGCCGCTAATCAGACAAACATCACTGGTCAGCACCTGTGTTAGCTTGGCAAGGACTTTTTTTCATCCCCTTTTTGCACCACATCCGTGGCGACGTCCTATAACCATTAAGCGCTGCTCTGTGATGCACATCACTGATCAGCCTCAGGTTGTTGTTTTTTCTTTCTGTGTGTGAAAAAAGAATACTTTTTTTAGATTAGCTGATAGGACTAGATTGAGGGCAGTGAAAATATATCAAAGTAATTTTTGTCTACAGTACTACAGTTTACAGTTTACTACCCTAAATTTAGTTAGGGTAAGGCTGGTGTCCCACTTGCATCTGCAATGCGAGAAACTTGCGCGAGTCTCTCGCCTCAACCGCTGGCACTTGGGACCAGAGTGTGCGGTTGTATGTATTTCTATGTAGCTGAATGCTCTAGTCTGAACCCCCGGCAGCAATGCCGGGTATTGAGGCAAGAGACTCACGCAAGTTTCTCACATTGCAGTTGCAAGCCTTAGTGTGAGATAGTAAAGCGTGAAAAAAGAATCACATCCATGCGTGCGTCCTACAGTTGTTGAGCGCTGATTACTGACACACATTGTTAAGGCTGGCGGAACGCACCAAATAAATATAAAGATAGTAAAAGGTGAGTTCGCAGACCGGGGTCAACTGGGTAGAGATGGAACCTGCTGCTAGGTAATGGCGGCACTATATGGCAGTACTACACCAGAATAAACACGGGCTCCGTCACCCGGTATGAACAGATGCGAACTCTGTTGCTTCACAGAGTCGCAGGGAAACAAAGGAAATGCTGTGCCCCGTTAGCAGTCAGAGGGTGCAGAGGAACGCTAGTGGGATCCCTGAAATTCACCCCCATTATGCTGGTGATTCATCTCGCTGTGACCCTCGGTGGCTTTTGTGCCCGTGCCTGAGGACACCTTAAGTCAAATGCTGAGATCAAGCAGGAGTTCTCACCCTACACTGACTGGTTGTCAGGACAGATTATAGATTACCGCACAGAGTGCGTACAGCACCACACTGGCGGTCACTGCTGGTTTGACACAGTAAGGATCGTGCTCTTGTGTATAGGATAGCACTGTCAGGCGCTAGGTAGCTCCAACATTCGCGAGCATTCAACATCACTAGGAATGGGAATGATTAAGGAGCAATCACCAGAACAGGCATACATCCACACACAATAACAGGTTTATACTAGCGCATGGCCGTGTGGCCATGCAAACCTTTTATAGCTGTAGCTCTCCGGGACCTTCCTAGTGGTCCAATAGGAGCTGCCACAGGACCTGAGCATGTGTGTTGTGAATTTGCTTTTTGCTCCCTCTAGTGGTTACTAGTTTTTTGACTCTGGTTTTTCTGTCATTCCTTTTATCCGCACCTGGGTCGTTAGTTAGGGGTGTTGCTATATAAGCTCCCTGGACCTTCAGTTCAATGCCTGGCAACGTAGTTATCAGAGCTAGTCTGCTGTGCTCTTGTCTACTGATCCTGGTTCCAGTTATATCAGCTAAGTCTGCCTTTTGCTTTTTGCTATTTGTTTTGGTTTTGTATTTTTGTCCAGCTTGTTCCAAATCTATATCCTGACCTTTGCTGGAAGCTCTAGGGGACTGGTGTTCTCCCCCCGGACCGTTAGACGGTTCGGGGGTTCTTGAATTTCCAGTGTGGATTTTGATAGGGTTTTTGTTGACCATATAAGTTACCTTTCTTTATTCTGCTATCAGTAAGCGGGCCTCTCTGTGCTAAACCTGGTTCATTTCTGTGTTTGTCATTTCCTCTTACCTCACCGTCATTATTTGTGGGGGGCTTCTATCCAGCTTTGGGGTCCCCTTCTCTGGAGGCAAGAAAGGTCTTTGTTTTCCTCTACTAGGGGTAGCTAGATTCTCCGGCTGGCGCGTGTCATCTAGAATCAACGTAGGAATGATCCCCGGCTACTTCTAGTGTTGGCGTTAGGAGTAGATATATGGTCAACCCAGTTACCACTGCCCTATGAGCTGGATTTTTGTATTCTGCAGACTTCCACGTTCCTCTGAGACCCTCGCCATTGGGGTCATAACAGTTTGCCAGGCCAGTATTAAATGTTTAATGCATTGCAGAAGAGGGATTATAAGAAAGAAGATTCTGAGTTTTTTTTTTTTTTTTTTCTCTTTCTCCTTCCCCTTTACCTCAGAGTGGCTATGCTTGCTGCAGACATGAATGTCCAGACCTTGATTACAAGTGTGGACCAGCTGGCTACTCGTGTGCAGGGCATACAAGACTATGTTATCAGAAATCCTAGGTCAGAACCTAAAATACCGATTCCTGAACTGTTTTCCGGAGACAGGTTTAAGTTTAGGAATTTCGTGAATAATTGTAAATTGTTTTTGTCCCTGAGACCCTGTTCATCAGGAGATTCTGCTCAGCAAGTAAAAATTGTTATTTCGTTCTTACGGGGCGACCCTCAGGATTGGGCTTTTTCGCTGGCGCCAGGAGATCCGGCATTGGCTGATCTTGATGCGTTTTTTCTGGCGCTCGGTTTACTTTATGAGGAACCCAATCTTGAGATTCAGGCAGAAAAGGCCTTGCTGTCTATGTCTCAGGGGCAGGACGAGGCTGAAGTGTATTGCCAAAAATTTCGGAAATGGTCCGTGCTGACACATTGGAACGAGTGTGCACTGGCCGCTAATTTTAGAAATGGCCTTTCTGAAGCCATTAAGAATGTTATGGTGGGTTTTCCCATTCCCGCAGGTCTGAATGATACTATGGCACTGGCTATTCAAATTGACCGGCGGTTGCGGGAGCGCAAAACCGCAAATTCCCTCATGGTGTTGTCTGAACAGACACCTAATTCGGTGCAATGTGAAAGAAAAACCGCAAATTCCCTCATGGTGTTGTCTGAACAGACACCTGATTTAATGCAATGTGATAGAATCCTGACTAGAAATGAGCGGAAAATTCATAGACGCCGGAATGGCTTGTGCTACTACTGTGGTGATTCTACACATGTTATCTCAGCATGCTCTAAACGTATAGCTAAGGTTGTTAGTCCTGTCACCGTTGGTAATTTGCAACCTAAATTTATTCTGTCTGTAACTTTGATTTGCTCACTGTCATCTTATCCTGTCATGGCGTTTGTAGATTCAGGTGCTGCCCTGAGTCTCATGGATCTCTCATTTGCTAAGCGCTGTGGATTTACTCTTGAACCATTAGAAAATCCTATTCCTCTTAGGGGTATTGATGCTACACCATTGGCAGCAAATAAACCGCAGTATTGGACTCAGGTTACCATGTGCATGACTCCTGAACACCGCGAGGTGATACGTTTCCTGGTTTTACATAAAATGCATGATTTGGTCGTTTTGGGGCTGCCATGGTTACAGACCCATAATCCAGTCCTGGACTGGAAGGCTATGTCAGTCTCAAGTTGGGGCTGTCGTGGTATTCATGAGGATTCCCTGCCTGTGTCTATTGCTTCTTCTACGCCTTCGGAAGTTCCGGAGTATTTGTCTGATTATCAGGATGTCTTCAGTGAGTCTGAGTCCAGTGCACTGCCTCCTCATAGGGACTGTGACTGTGCTATAGATTTGATCCCAGGCAGTAAATTTCCTAAGGGAAGACTGTTTAATCTGTCGGTACCTGAACATACCGCTATGCGTTCATATATCAAGGAGTCTCTGGAAAAAGGACATATTCGTCCGTCTTCTTCCCCTCTTGGTGCGGGATTCTTTTTTGTGGCAAAAAAGGACGGATCTTTGAGACCTTGTATTGATTATCGGCTTTTAAATAAGATCACTGTCAAATTTCAGTATCCTTTACCGCTGTTGTCTGACTTGTTTGCCCGGATTAAGGGTGCCAAGTGGTTCACCAAGATAGACCTTCGTGGTGCGTACAACCTTGTGCGCATTAAGCAAGGTGATGAATGGAAAACCGCATTCAATACGCCCGAAGGTCATTTTGAGTACTTGGTGATGCCTTTTGGGCTCTCCAATGCGCCTTCAGTTTTTCAGTCCTTTATGCATGACATTTTCCGGAAGTATCTGGATAAATTTTTGATTGTTTATCTGGATGATATTTTGGTTTTTTCTGATAATTGGAATTCGCATGTGGAGCAGGTCAGGTTGGTCTTTAAAATTTTGCGTGAAAATTCTTTGTTTGTCAAGGGCTCAAAGTGTCTCTTTGGTGTACAGAAGGTTCCCTTTTTGGGGTTCATTTTTTCCCCTTCTGCTGTGGAGATGGACCCAGTCAAGGTCCGAGCTATTCTTGATTGGACTCAGCCCTCGTCAGTTAAGAGTCTTCAGAAGTTCTTGGGCTTCGCTAACTTCTACCGTCGTTTTATCGCTAATTTTTCTAGCATTGTGAAACCTTTGACGGATATGACCAAGAAGGGCTCCGATGTAGCTAACTGGGCTCCTGCTGCCGTGGAGGCTTTCCAGGAGTTGAAACGCCGGTTTACTTCGGCGCCTGTTTTGTGCCAGCCTGACGTCTCACTTCCCTTTCAGGTTGAGGTGGATGCTTCGGAGATTGGGGCAGGGGCCGTTTTGTCGCAGAGAGGCCCTGGTTGCTCTGTTATGAAACCTTGTGCCTTTTTCTCTAGGAAGTTTTCGCCTGCCGAGCGAAATTATGATGTGGGCAATCGGGAGTTGTTGGCCATGAAATGGGCATTTGAGGAGTGGCGTCATTGGCTCGAGGGTGCTAAGCATCGTGTGGTGGTCTTGACTGATCACAAAAATCTGATGTATCTCGAGTCTGCTAAACGCCTTAATCCGAGACAGGCCCGCTGGTCATTGTTTTTCTCCCGCTTTGATTTTGTTGTCTCGTATTTACCAGGTTCAAAGAATGTGAAGGCCGATGCTCTTTCTAGGAGCTTTGTGCCTGATGCTCCTGGAGTCGCTGATCCTGTTGGTATTCTTAAAGATGGAGTTATCTTGTCAGCTATTTCTCCGGATCTGCGACGTGTGTTGCAGAGATTTCAGGCTGATAGGCCTGAGTCTTGTCCACCTGACAGACTGTTTGTCCCGGATAAGTGGACCAGCAGAGTCATTTCCGAGGTTCATTCCTCGGTGTTGGCAGGTCACCCGGGAATTTTTGGCACCAGAGATCTGGTGGCCAGGTCCTTTTGGTGGCCTTCCTTGTCAAGGGATGTGCGGTCATTTGTGCAGTCCTGTGGGACTTGTGCTCGAGCTAAGCCTTGCTGTTCTCGTGCCAGCGGTTTGCTCTTGCCCTTGCCTGTCCCGAAGAGACCTTGGACACATATCTCCATGGATTTCATTTCTGATCTTCCGCTATCTCAGGGCATGTCCGTTATCTGGGTGATATGTGATCGCTTCTCCAAGATGGTCCATTTGGTTCCTTTGCCTAAGCTGCCTTCCTCTTCCGATCTGGTTCCTGTGTTTTTCCAGAACGTGGTTCGTTTGCACGGCATCCCTGAGAATATTGTGTCAGACAGAGGATCCCAGTTCGTTTCCAGGTTCTGGCGATCCTTTTGTAGTAGGATGGGCATTGATTTGTCGTTTTCGTCTGCTTTCCATCCTCAGACTAATGGACAGACGGAGCGAACCAATCAGACTTTGGAGGCTTATTTGAGGTGTTTTGTCTCTGCTGATCAGGACGATTGGGTGACATTCTTGCCGTTGGCTGAGTTTGCCCTTAATAATCGGGCTAGTTCCGCCACCTTGGTTTCGCCTTTTTTCTGCAACTCTGGTTTCCATCCTCGCTTTTCTTCGGGTCATGTGGAGCCTTCTGACTGTCCTGGGGTGGATTCTGTGGTGGATAGGTTGCAGCAGATCTGGAATCATGTGGTGGACAACTTGAAGTTGTCACAGGAGAAGGCTCAGCGCTTTGCCAACCGCCGCCGCGGTGTGGGTCCCCGACTACGCGTTGGGGATTTGGTGTGGCTTTCTTCCCGCTTTGTTCCTATGAAGGTCTCCTCTCCCAAATTTAAACCTCGTTTTATTGGGCCTTACAAGATATTGGAAATCCTTAATCCTGTATCTTTTCGTCTGGATCTTCCTGTGTCGTTTGCTATTCACAATGTATTTCATAGGTCCTTGTTGCGGCGGTACATTGTGCCTGTAGTTCCTTCTGCTGAGCCTCCTGCTCCGGTGTTGGTTGAGGGCGAGTTGGAGTACGTGGTGGAGAAGATCTTGGATTCTCGCCTCTCCAGGCGGAGGCTTCAGTACCTGGTCAAGTGGAAGGGCTATGGTCAGGAGGATAATTCCTGGGTGGTCGCCTCTGATGTTCATGCGGCCGATTTAGTTCGTGCCTTTCATGCCGCTCATCCTGATCGCCCTGGTGGTCGTGGTGAGGGTTCGGTGACCCCTCACTAAGGGGGGGGTACTGTTGTGAATTTGCTTTTTGCTCCCTCTAGTGGTTACTAGTTTTTTGACTCTGGTTTTTCTGTCATTCCTTTTATCCGCACCTGGGTCGTTAGTTAGGGGTGTTGCTATATAAGCTCCCTGGACCTTCAGTTCAATGCCTGGCAACGTAGTTATCAGAGCTAGTCTGCTGTGCTCTTGTCTACTGATCCTGGTTCCAGTTATATCAGCTAAGTCTGCCTTTTGCTTTTTGCTATTTGTTTTGGTTTTGTATTTTTGTCCAGCTTGTTCCAAATCTATATCCTGACCTTTGCTGGAAGCTCTAGGGGACTGGTGTTCTCCCCCCGGACCGTTAGACGGTTCGGGGGTTCTTGAATTTCCAGTGTGGATTTTGATAGGGTTTTTGTTGACCATATAAGTTACCTTTCTTTATTCTGCTATCAGTAAGCGGGCCTCTCTGTGCTAAACCTGGTTCATTTCTGTGTTTGTCATTTCCTCTTACCTCACCGTCATTATTTGTGGGGGGCTTCTATCCAGCTTTGGGGTCCCCTTCTCTGGAGGCAAGAAAGGTCTTTGTTTTCCTCTACTAGGGGTAGCTAGATTCTCCGGCTGGCGCGTGTCATCTAGAATCAACGTAGGAATGATCCCCGGCTACTTCTAGTGTTGGCGTTAGGAGTAGATATATGGTCAACCCAGTTACCACTGCCCTATGAGCTGGATTTTTGTATTCTGCAGACTTCCACGTTCCTCTGAGACCCTCGCCATTGGGGTCATAACACATGTGACCTCCGACCTCCAATGAGAGGTCTTCCCTTGGGCATTCTCAGAAGAAGAAAAACAGGACTTAGCCCCAGGAGCGCCTGCTTGCCGCTGATCAGTGCTGGTTATAAAGGCTGAACCTGGAAAGGCAGCAGTAACCAAATGCACAGTATCTACCTGAGCCAGGCGCTGGGACCGACGTCTCTGTTGAGCAGGCTCCACTGCAGCTGGAGGAGAACGAGAGACTGCAGCGGAGGTGGTTCGAGATTCCCCCTGTGCAGAGGCAGGAACTTGACACCTAACATTACCCCCCTCCTAGGGCCCCCCTCCTTGGACCTCGCTACCCTCGAAGGCAGCAATGAGCTGCGGAGCCCGAATGTGCTCAGCAGGCTCCCAGGACCTGTCCTCTGGGCCATAACCCTTCCAATCCACCAAATAGAATTTTTTGCCACATACCACCTTACACCCCATGATAGCGTTCACCTCGTAATCGTCCGTGGATAAATCCGATGTCCCGGCAGATGATTCGGAAAGCCAGTACATGAGAACGGGCTTTAGGAGGGATACATGAAAGGTGTCCGTGATACCTAGGCGTGGAGGAAGAGCCAGACAGTGACCACAGGGTTAACCTGTTCCAGGATCTTGAAGGGACCCAAGTAGTGAGGAGAAAACGTAGTGGACTCAACTTGCAGCCCAATATTACGGGCGGACAGCCACACTAAGTCACCAGGAGCAAAGGTCGGAGTGGGGCGCCAATGTGCATTGGCGGAGACCCTCATTCTCTCCTTGGAGGCCCGGATGGCATCCTGTGTGCGGTTCCAAGTGTCACGTGCCTCCACAGCCCAGTCTGCCACCCTGAAGTCAGCGGAAGACACGGGCATGGGTACAGGAACCCGCAGATGCTGGCCGTACTTAAAGAGGAATGGGGTCTGCCCAGTGGAGTCGGCTACAGCGTTGTTGAACACAAACTCCGCCCACGGTAGTAAGAATGCCCAGTCATGCTGCCTGGCTGAAAAAAATGTCGCAGGTATGTGACCAGGGTCTGGTTGGCCCTCTCTACCAACCCATTTGTCTCGGGATGGTATACTGAATAGATATTCAGCTCGATGCTGAGTAGACGACAATGTTCTCTCCAGAACCGAGACGCAAATTGGGGACCCCGGTCACTGACAATTTTGTCTTGCATACCGTGTAGGTGGAAAATGTGCTTAATAAACAACGCTGCCAAGGCCTGTGCAGAAGGTAGCCATGGAAGAGACACCAAACGCACCATTTTGGAAAAATGGTTGGTGACTACCCAAATAATGGTGTAGTTACGGGACTTGGGCAGCCCACCACGAAGTCCATTCCAACCATTTCCCAGGGCCTGTCTGCCACCGGCAGGGGGTAAAGTAACCCAGCAGGCCGTTGTCGAGGAGACTTATTCATGGCGCAGGAGACACACGCCCAAATATAGTCTCTGACATCACGGGCCATATGTGGCCACCAGTACGTCCTCGCCAGAAGCTCAGATGTCCTCTTGGTCCCAAAATGTCCACCCACCCTGGACGAGTGAGCCCAAGAGAGAACCTCAAGTGGCAAATTAGATGGCACAAAAGTCTTGCCCGGGGGCACAGCTTCTAGCGAAACCGGGCCATAGTCTTCAGGCTCTCCGAAGGGACAATTAGCCGAGGCTCCTCCTCTACTGATGACACTACGGAGCAGGACAGAGCATTGGCACTGATGCTCTTCTGCCTGGAAAGATAATGGAGGGTGAAGTGGAATTGGGAGAAGAACAAGGACCATCTAGCCTGATGAGAGTTTAGCTGCTGGGCAGTCTGCAAATAAACCAAATTTTTGTGGTCGGTATACACTTGGAAGGGAAAACGAGCCCCCTCCAGGAGGTATCTCCACTCCGAGAAGGCCAACTTCATAGTTAGCAACTCCCTGTCCACAATGGAGTAATTCCTCTTTGCGGGTGTGAAGGTCTTGGAGAAAAGGAGCAAGGATGCTTCCGACCTTGAGCATCCTTTTGGAAGAGGACTGCTCCAGCACCGATGGATGAGGCATCCACCTCCATTGTAAATGGTTTATCTACATCGGGGCAATATAGGATGGGAGCGCTAGCAAAATGAGACTTAATAGAGAGGAAGGCCTTGGAGACCTCCCCCGACCACAATTTGGGATTTGCTCCCTTCTTGGTGAGGCTACCAAGGGAGCTACCAGAGTTTAGAAGTGAGGAATGAACTAGCGATAATAGTTAATGAACCCCATAAAGCACTGCACCGCCTTGAGATAATGGGGTTTCTGCCAGTCCATCACAGCCTGTAGCTTGGCAGGATCCATAGCCAATCCCTGGGCGGAGATGATATAGCCAAAGAAAGGCAAGGACTCCTGCTCAAACACACACTTCTCCAACTTGGAATAGATGGAGTTTGCCCGTAGGAGGTTGAAGACTTTGCAAACATCTCTTTAGTGGGAATCCAAATCTGGAGAGTAGATGAGAATATCATCCAGATAGACTACCACCGAGGTGGAGAGCATATCCCAGAAGATATCTTTCACAAAGTCTTGGAAAATGGCTGGGGCATTACAAAGCCCGAAGGGCATTACCAGGTATTCATAGTGCTCATCCCTGGTGTTAAAAGCCGTCTTCCATTCGTCACCCTCACGGATGTGAATCAGGTTGTAAGCTCCCCGCAGATCTAGTTTAGTAAATACCCTTGCTCCCTATAGCCTATCGAAGGGCTCAGATATCAGGGGAAGAGGGTACTTATTGTTAACTTTGATGGCATTAAGACCCCTGTAGTCTATGCATGGACGTAGTTCTCTGTTCTTTTGCTGCACAAAGAAGAACCCCACCCCTGCAGGTGAAACTAACTTCCTAATGAACCCTCTTGCCAAATTCTCCTGGATGTATTGAGTCATTGCCTCCATCTCCGGGAGAGATGGGGTAGACCCGACCCTGGGGAGGCTCTGCCCCAGGCAAGAGATCAATGGGACAGCCATAGGGGCAGTGAGGCGGAAGGGTCTCTGCAGCCCTCTTGGAGAACACATCCGCATAGGACCAATAGCGCTTGGAGAGAGAGGAAAGATCTGCGGGTACCTCTGTAGGGGCAACCTGAACGCACTCCCTCAGACATCTGCCCTCACAAGATTCACTCCATCCCAAAATTCTCCCTGAGGACCACTCTATATGAGGGGAGTTGTAAAGTAGCCAGGGTATCCCTAGCAGGATCTCGTCTATTCCCTCGGGAATGACAAGAAGGGAAATAATCTCCTGATGAGATGGAGACATAGATAACATAAATGGGATGGTCTGGTGTGTTATTTGTGAGGGCAGTGACGACCCATTCACCACTCGTACAGTCACCGGCTTGGCGAGCATCACCAGAGGTATTATGTGGCGTTAAGTGAAGGTGGAGGACATAAAATTCCCCTCCGCCCCGGAATCTACACAAAGCTCGACGGTAAGAGTGGATGAGCCTAAGGTGATTGTCCCTTTAACCCCTTCACCCCCAAGGGTGGTTTGCACGTTAATGACCGGGCCAATTTTTGTAATTCTGACTACTGTCTCTTTATGAGGTTATAACTCTGGAACGCTTCAACGGATCTTGGCGATTCTGACACTGTTTTCTCGTGACATATTGTACTTCATGATAGTGGTAAAATTTCTTCGATATAACTTGCGTTTATTTGTGAAAAAATGAATATTTGGCGAAAATTTTGAAAATTTCGCAATTTTCCAACTTTAAATTTTTATGCCCTTAAATCACAGACATATGTCACGCAAAATACTTAATAAGTAACATTTCCCACATGTCTACTTTACATCAGCACAATTTTGGAACCAAAATTTTTTTTGTGACGGAGTTATAAGGGTTAAAAGTTGACCAGCAATTTCTCATTTTTACAACACCATTTTTTTTTAGGGACCACATCTCATTTGAAGTCATTTTGAGGGTTTCTATATGATAGAAAATACCCAAGTGTGACACCATTCTAAAAACTGCACTCCCCAAGGTACTCAAAACCACTTTCAAGAAGTTTATTAACCCTTCAGGTGTTTCACAGGAATTTTTGGAATGTTTAAATAAAAATGAACATTTAACTTTTTTTTAACAAAATTTATTTCAGCTCCAATTTGTTTTATTTTACCAAGGGTAACAGGAGAAAATAGACCCCAAAATTTGTTGTACAATTTGTCCTGAGTATGCTGATACCCCATATGTGGGTGTAAACCATTGTTTGGGCGCAGGGCAGAGCTCGGAAGGGAAGGAGCGCCATTTGACTTTTCAATGCAAAATTGACTGGAATTGAGATGGGACGCCATGTTGCATTTGGAGAGCCCCTGATGTGCCTAAACATTGAAACCCCCCACAAGTGACACCATTTTGGAAAGTAGACCCCTTAAGGAACTTATCTAGATGTGTGTTGAGCACTTTGACCCAACAAGTGCTTCACAGAAGTTTATAATGCAGAGCCGTAAAAATAAAAAATCATATTTTTTCACAAAAATGATCTTTTCGCCCCCATTTTTTTATTTCCCCAAGGGTAAGAGAAGAAATTAGACCACAAAAGTTGTTGTGCAATTTGTCCTGAGTACGACGATACCCCATATGTGGGGGTAAACCACTGTTTGGGCGCATAGCAGAGCTCGGAAGGGAAGGAGCGCTATTTTACTTTTCAATGCAAAATTGACTGGAATTAAGATGGGATGCCATGTTGCGTTTGGAGAGCCCCTGATGTGCCTAAACATAAAAAACCCCCATAAGTGACACCATTTTTGAAAGTAGACCCCCTAAGGAACTTATCTAGATGTGTTTTGAGAGCTTTGAACCCCCAAGTGTTTCACTACAGTTTATAACGCAGAGCCGTGAAAATAAAAATTCTTTTTTTTTTCACAAAAATGATTTTTTAGCCCCTAGTTTTGTATTTTCACAAGGGTATCAGGATATATTGGACCACAAAAGTTGTTGTCCAATTTGTCGTGAGTACGCTGATACCCCATATGTGGGGGGGGAACCAATGTTTGGGCGCATGACAGAGCTCGGAAGGGAAGGAGCGCCATTTGGAATGCAGACTTAAATGGATTGGTCTGCAGGCGTCACGTTGCATTTGCAGAGCCCCTGATGTACCCAAACAATACAAACCCCCCACAAGTGACCCCATATCGGAAACTAGACCCCCCAAGGAACTTATCTAGATGTGCTGTGAGAACTTTGAACCCCCAAGTGTCTCACTACAGTTTACAACGCAGAGCTGTGAAAATAAAAAAATCTTTTTTTTCCCACAAAACTTATTTTTTGGCCCCCAGTTTTGTATTTTTCCAAGGGTAGCAGGAGAAATTGGACCACAACAGATGATGTCCAATTTGTCCTGAGTACGCTGATACCCCATATGTTGGGGTAAACCCCTGTTTGGGCACACGGGAGAGCTCTGAAGGGAAGGAGCACTGTTTTCCTTTTTCAACGCAGAATTGGCTGGAATTCAGATCTGATGCCATGTCCCGTTTGGAGAGCCCCTGATGTGCCTAAACAGTGGAAACCCCCCAATTATAACTGAAACCCTAATCCAAACACACCCCTTACCCTAATCCCAACAGTAACCCTAACCACTCCTCTAACCCAGACACACCCAACCCTATTCCCAACCGTAAATGTAATCCAAACCCTAACCCTATCTTTAGCCCCAACCCTAACTGTAGCCCCAACCCTAGCCCCAACCCTAGCCATAACCCTAGCCCTAACCCTAGCAATAACCCTAGCCCTATCACTAGCCCTATCACTAGCCCTAACACTAGCCGTAACACTAGCCCTAACCCTAACCCTAGCCCCAACCCTAGCCCTAACCCTAGCCCTAACCCTAGCCCCAACCCTAGCCCTAACCCTAGCCCTAACCCTAGCCCCAACCCTAGCCCTAACCCTAACCCTAGCCCTAACCCTAGCCCTAACCCTAGCCCTAACCCTAGCCCTAACTCTAGTCCTAACTCTAGCCCTAACCCTAATCCTAATGGGAAAATGGAAATAAATACATTTTTTTATTTTTTTATTTTTCCCTAACTAAGGGGGTGATGAAGGGGGGTTTGATTTACTTTTATAGCGGGTTATTTAGCGGATTTTTATGATTGGCAGCCGTCACACACTGAAAGACGCTTTTCATTGCAAAAAATATTTTTTGCGTTACCACATTTTGAGAGCTGTAATTTTTCCATATTTGAGTCCACAGAGTCATGTGAGATCTTGTTTTTTGCGGGACGAGTTGACGTTTTTATTGGTAACATTTTCGGACACGTGACATTTTTTGATCGCTTTTTATTCCGATTTTTGTGAGGCAGAGTGATCAAAAACCAGCTATTCATGAATTTCTTTTGGGGGAGGCGTTTATACCGTTCCGCGTTTGGTAAAATTGATAAAGCAGTTTTATTCGTCGGGTCAGTACGATTACAGCGATATCTCATTTATATCATTTTTTTTATGTTTTGGCGTTTTTATACGATAAAAACTATTTTATAGAAAAAATAATTATTTTGGTATCGCTTTATTCTCAGGACTATAACTTTTTTATTTTTTTGCTGATGATGCTGTATGGCGGCTCGTTTTTGCGGGACACGATGACGTTTTCAGCGGTACCATGGTTATTTATATCAGTCTTTTTGATCGCGTGTTATTCCACTTTTTGTTCGGCGGTATGATAATAAAGCGTTGTTTTTTGCCTCGTTTTTTTTTTTTTTTCTTACGGTGTTTACTGAAGGGGTTAACTAGTGGGGCAGTTTTATAGGTTGGGTCGTTACGGACGCGGCGATACTAAATATGTGTACTTTTATTGTTTTTTTTATTTTATTTAGCTAAAGAAATATATTTATGGGAATAATTTTTTTTTTTTCTTTATTTAGGATATTTTTTTAATTTTTTTTTTACACACATGTGGGGAATTTTTTTTTCACTTTTTTACTTTGTCCCAGGGGGGGACATTACAGATCATTGATCTGACAGTGTGCACAGCACTCTGTCAGATCGACGATCTGCTGTGCAGGGCTGCAGGCTTACCAGCGCCTGCTCTGAGCAGGCACTCGGTAAGCCACCTCCCTCCCTGCAGGACCCGGATGCCGCGGCCATCTTGGATCCGGGACCTGCGGCGAGGAGGGAGGTAGGAGAGCCTCGGAGCAACGCGATCACATCGCGTTGCTCCGGGGGTCTCAGGGAAGCCCGCAGGGAGCCCCCTCCCTGTGCGATGCTTCCCTATACCACCGGTACACCGTGATCATGTTTGATCGCGGTGTGCCAGGGGTTAATGTGCCGGGGGCAGTCCGTGACCGCTCCTGGCACATAGTGCCGGATGTCAGCTGCGATATGCAGCTGACACCCGGCCGCGATCGGCCGCGCTCCCCCCGTGAGCGCCGCTGATCGGTGATGACGTACTATCCCGTCGGTGGTCATACGGGCCCACCCCACCTCGACGGGATAGTACGTCAGATGTCAGAAAGGGGTTAAAGGACATTTTGGAGGAAAACGCCGCTGTGTCTAGTGAACTTCCTACGGTTATTAGACGCGGTCGTTTCCCGGCTGCTGGGGACATTTCTTGGCATAATATCCTGACTGCTGGCAGACATTACAGACCATAGGTACTTGAGTGGCCCGGGACTTAGGTCCCGCTCGAGAAACCTCCATGGCCTCATGGGGCTCAGACGCCTGAACCGGAGATTCCAGAGGCCTGGCGAAGGTAGGAGCCATCCAAGACCTCTGCCTACACTGGGTTCACGCCAACCTTCATTCCTTAACACAAAGGTCGATGTGGGTGGATATAGTTATAAGCTCTTCCAGTGTGGCGGGAATCTCCCTAGTGGCCAAGGCGTCCTTCACATGGTCAGCCAGTCCTTTCCAGAACACAGGGATAAGGACTTTATCCGGCCACTCCAACTCAGATGCCAAAGTCCGGAAGTGGACGGCGAAATGACTGACCATGGATGAGCCCTGTGTCAATGCCAGCAGTTGGAGTGCCGTATCATGGGTCCCATAAAGACCTGTTTCAGAGAGTCCAGGAAGCAAGGAGCACTCTGCACCATATGATCGTCTTGCTCCCAAAGTGGCATTGCCCACTCCAACGCCCTGCCCGACAGAAGGGATGATATAATAAATCCCACTTTAGCCCGTTCAGTGGGAAAATGTGCAGCCAGGAGCTCCAGATGTATGGCACACTGGCTCACGAATCCCTGACACAGCTTACTGTCACCAGCAAACTTGTCTGGTAATGGGAGACGGGATAATGTCGGAGCAGGGGTGGCAGTGGACAAACTGGCTGCAGCTACGCTAACGCCTGAACAGCGACTGCGGTAACATCCACGGCCGAGGTTGTGCGCTCAAGAGCAGCCATCCTATCCTCCAGCTGCTGAATGTACCATTGTAGATGCTGATCATCCGCCATTACTAGCCAGACCCTGGTGGTAGTATACTGTTAGGGCTGGTGGAATGCACCGAATAAATATAAAGATAATAAAAGGTGCGTTCACAGCCCTGGGTCCACCGTGCAGAGATGGAACCTGCTGCTAGGTAATGGCGGCACTATATGGCGGTACTGCACCAGAATAAACACGGGCTCCGTCACCCGGTATGAACAGATGCAAACTCTGTTGCTTCACAGGGAAACAAAGGAAACGCTGTGCCCTGTTAGCAGCCACAGGGTGCAACAGATGAACGCTAGTGGATCCCTGAAATTCACCCCCACTATGCTGGTGATTGATCTCACTTTGACCCTCGGTAGCTTTTGAGCTTGCACCTGAGGATGCCCTGAGTCAGATGTTGAGATCAAGCAGGAGTTCCCAAACGACACTGACCGGTTGTCAGGACAAATTAAAGATTACCGCAGAGAGTGCGTACAGCGCCGCACTAGCGGTCACTGCTGGTTTGACGCAGTAAGGATCGTGCTCTTGTGTATAGTATAGCACTGTCAGGTGCTATGTAGCTCCAACATTCGCGAGCATTCAACATCACTAGGAATGGGAATGATTAAGGAGCAATCACCAGAACAGGCATACATCCACACACACACACCCGATAACAGGTTTATACTAGCGCATGGCCATGCAAAACTTTTATAGCTGTAGCTCTCCGGAACCTTCCTAGTGGTCCAATAGGAGCTGCCACAGGACCCTTTGGCCGCGATCACACATGCGAGAAATACGTCCGAGTCTTGCATGGTAATACCCAGCATTGCCGCCGTCACTCAGGAGTGGAGAGTGCAGCCGCATAGCAATACATGCGGCCGCACGCTCCGCTCCAGAGAGACGGCGGCAATGCCGGGTATTACCATGTGAGATTTGGACGTATTTCTCGCATGTGTGATCCTGGCCAAAGGGTGAGAGCAGAGTCCAATGTATGAAGAACATGCTGGTGACCAAGTACAAGGACAAGAAGGATGTCTTTTTCTTGACCACCATACATGGTGATTGCAGCACTGTACGAGGTACCTCTACACAGATCACATAACCAGACTGTATCCTGGGGTGCAACAAAAAGATGGAAGGAGTTGATATCTCTGATTAAATCCTCTAGCTGTATAATGCCATGAGAAAAACCAAGGTGTGGTGCATGAAGCTGGCTGTGCACATCTTACAGATGGCAATGTGTAACGCTTACATGCTATCACGATGTGCAGGCCAGACCGGTATGTACGTTCAGTTCCAGGAAACAGTGACCAAGGCCCTAATCTTTGGCAGTCAGGAAGGAGCAGACCCCAGTACTTCTGGAACTGAAGGTGCTTGTGGAGCGGCCCCCAGACACAGGACGGCGGGATACTCGGTACCGGGTCTCTCGGTTCTGAGGATGTCACGGTGGCCTGACCCGGTCCGTGGTCCTGCTAAGGGGCGCCCAATAAAAGGTGTAGGTGGTGGTGTAGGTCGCAGTAAATAACGAGGACACAGGGTTGCAGTCTCTTTACCTCTTTACTGAAGGCTTTGGCATCCGCAATCCAGAGCACTGTTAACAGGGCTGGCTGAGACCGGCTGGTCCGAAGGCACATCCAGAGTTCCCTTTGCAGGTGGAAATCAGCGCCTACCTACTAGCGCCTGGGTGTTGTAGTACTTCCCTGCTGAGCACCATAGGATAGTCCTCACAACTGTCGTGTATGTTTCTGTTCTTTCTCTCCGTCCCCCAGATGATATGGATAGGACGCACCCGTATGACGGGGTAGGCCTGGAGTTATTTTATAGGGACCCTAGAGACGCCCCTCTCCCACAATTGCCTCCGTTGTCTTCATTAGGTGATTTAGGTGAGGCAGCCAACCTATAATTAACTGCCCTTGGTTTGAAGTAATGCGTGGAGCCCAATACTTCCTCGGCGTTCCGGCCACCGGCTACGCGCCTCAGTAGGATGTTGCCAATCTCGGGGCACGACTCCTACTGGTTCTATCACCTTTGTGCTGTGATCTCGTTTCTCACTTCTCCACAATATACTTCGCTTCGTGTCCTTTCTTAAGATGCCGCCGCAATGAAGTGCAGGCGCGCCTCCATAACGATCTGTCCTTTTCGCTAGGCCTCTGCCAGGATCCCACCCCTGACAGGGACCCCCCTGGATCTTCCCAAGCAACCTCTTCTCTCACAAGGTGTTACCTGGGCAAAACCCATTCAGCTTCTGCCTAACTTCCTATCCAGCCCCCAGTTTTACCAGAGTGTGAGGAGTGGCCTAATACATAGAACCCTTTTGCTCCCCCTGGTGGCCGGAGTGTGAAGTGTAATGTGTGACTGTGATACCTGGTCAGGTGAACTCCTTTAGTGCCATCAGACGTACCATCACCCCCTTAGTGGTGGAGCGACAGAACTGCAACGACCAGGACTCTGGGGCGCTGCACTTGTATCATACCAGTCCAACATTTCTCCAGTGAGGTCCCACAAACCACAAGATAAGGAAGGTCACAAAAGAGGTTGTAAGTGCGTCACAGTAGGAGGATACACAAGGACACCTCTTATCAATGTGACACATGTCCCGACAAACCCTTTTTTGTGTATAAAAGAATGCTTCAAACTGTACCACGCATCCATGGACTAATAAATTAATTTCTGATTCACACAAAACACATATGACAACCTGATGCATGCAACACAACTCATGTATGTCAACCTGACGTACGCTACACAACTGCCAACCTGATTCACGTTACACAATTCATATCTGCCAACCTGATGCACTCTACATTACTCACATATGCCAACCTGAACCACTCTGCATGTATGTATGCCACTACATTATAAAATTCACATACCAGAAAACACTAGATCAATTTCAATATAGGGTCACTTTTTGAGTATTTAGACTGTTTAGACACATACGGGGCATTGCAAATGCAACATGATGCACACAGACCATTCCATTAAAGTCTGCTATCGAAATGCCACTCCTTCCTATCCGAGCCTTGAAGTGAGTCCTAACAGTAGTTTTTTCCCACATATGGGGTATCAGCATACGCAGGAGAAAATGGACCCCAATATTTGTTGCATAATTTCTCCTATTACCCTTGTGAAAATAAAAAAAATTGGGGCTAAAACAAAACTACTGTGGAAATGTTATTTTTTTTATATGTTCACAGCTCAAACTTATGAAATTCTCTGAAGAACCTGAGGGATCAAGGTGTTCATCACACATCTAGATTAATTCCTTGGAGGTCTAGTTTCCAAAATGGGGCTACATGTGGGGGTTTCCACTGCTTAGGCACATCAGGGGCTCTCCAAACGCAATATGGCATCTGCTCTCGATTTCTTCCAATTTTGCATTCCAAAATTCAAAGGGTGATCCTTCCCTTCCGAGCCTGCTGTACTCCCAAACAGTAGTTCACTCCACACATTGGCATACGTAGGAGAAATTTACCAACAATTTTGGGGTTCCTTTTTCTCCAGTTACTCTTGTGAAAATAAAATAATTGGGGCTAAAACAATATTTGTGGAAAAAATGTGATTTTTTTTCTTTTCACAGCTCAATGTTATGAATTTCTGTGAAGGAGCTGGGGGTTTAAAGTGCTCTCCACACATCTAGATAAGTTTGTTGATGGGTCTAGTTTCCAAAACATGGTCACTGGTGGGGGTTTACACTATTAAGGCACATCAGGTGTACTTCAAACGCGACATGGCATCCTCTCTTGATTTCAGCCAATTTTGCGTTACAAACGTCAAACGGGGCCCCTTCCTAGCCCCAGTGGTTTTTCTCACGTATGGGATATCGGCATACAAAGGAAAAATTGCGCAATTTATTTTGGGGTCCATTTTCTATAAAAAATAAATTGGTTATAAAGTAAAATTTTTGTGAAAAAATGTTAAATGTTACTTTTTTCCTTCCACGTTACTGGTAAGCACCTGAAGGGTTAACAAACTTCATAAATGTCGTTTTGAGGGGTGCAGTTTTTAAAGTGGTATGAGTTTTGGGTATTTTTGGTGACATAGACCCCTCAAATTCAATTCAAATTTGATGTGGCCCCTAAAAAAAGGTTTTTGTAAATTTTGCTGGAAAAATGAGAAATCGTTGTCATTATGTTTCAAAAGTCATGCTAATTTAAAGTAGACATGTGGGAAATGTTATTTCTTAACTATTTTGTGTGACATTAATCTCTGGTTTAAGGACATAAAAACTAAAAGTTTGAAAATTGCAGCATTTTTTTTATTTTTAAAATGCAAATCATATCGTACAAATTTTACCACTATCATGAAGTACAATATGTCATGGAAAAGCAATTCAGAATCAGTGGGATCCAGAGTTATTACCACATAAATTGACACTGGTCAGGATGTAAAAATTTGGCCTTGTCATGAAGGTGAAAAAAATATTGGAGACATAATTCCATGTCAATCATCTGTATCCTATTTGGCATAGAATTTAAAAAAAACTAGTATGTGCTGTGGTAACATGACATCTAGCCAGATTCAAACATAGGGATTCACTCCCCCCACTTAGCTAGCTGGTATGCAACCTTCTACAGGAAGACCCCCTGTGGGTCCAAGCCATGAGGCCTGAGTCCTTTGTTCAGCCACCAAGGAATGCAGAAAGGAGTTATGAAAATACTATATGTCCTAGCTGTGCATCGTGTATATTTCCGAGATCCCCAGAACAGGGAAAGCACCTTCCTAGGTCTTGAGTCATTCTAACATGTACAGGAAGGGAGATACATAGAACAGCCACTAGCAGCTAAGTAGCAAAATTGTGCTTAGCCTCAATAAATAGCAGGGGCCCGGTCAGATCCGATGGCACCAGAACCGCTGCCCTAGGACTGCCTAAAAAGGAGTTATGATCTTTCATAGGTTTTAGGAGATTTATTTTCAAACTTCCAGGGGAGGGGATTTAGGTTTAGCCCAGAGGGCAGGAGGGGAGTGACTCAGAAGGTTAAATGTTTGTGTGCAGCATACCCCATTGTTTTTTCCCTGGAAGGTCGCGAGGACACATCTTGTGAGGAGAAGTCACACACAAAGGGGACCACAAGCCTCCCATGTGGCAGCCCCTACCCCGCAAGCCAGGCCTTTCATCTAACTGGTAACTGACCATATGTTCTGCTCATACATGGGCAGCACGGTGGTGCAGTGGTTAGCACTGCAGCCTTGCAGCGCTGGAGTCCTGGGTTCAAACCCCACTAAGGACAACATCTGCAAAGAGTTTGTTTGTTCTCTCCGTGTTTGCGTGGGTTTCCTCCGGGTACTCCGGTTTCCTCTCACATTCCAAAGACATACTGATAGGGAATTTAGATTGTGAGCCCCAACAGGGACAGCGATGATAATGTGTGCAAAACCGTAAAGCGCTGCAGAATATGTTAGCGCTATATAAAAATAAAGATTATTATTATTATTCTACCATTATTGTATTTGTTTCTGACCATTACATATATATGTATAACCATTGTGCATATGTAGTGTAATGTCTAGTGTGCCCTTAAGGTGATTAAATATTTAATTTAACCTTGGGCTGCTCTTTTATCTTGATCCACAAATCCACACCTTTGTTTCTCGGCCTAATCTCACATGCCACTGGGGGCTGGTTCCTGGCTGGATGTAACCCTGCTAACAGACCAGGCATATATATCGAACGAAGAACTGGTGGCACTTCTACCGGTTCTGCTTCACTGGTGCTAGTGAAAGGGGTCTCTCAGCCTGTCAGGGTTCTGGGTGAGCGTGGTGCCACGTCAGTGACTGCGTGGACCACCTTCTCTCACTCCCTGTAGCTCTCTGGGCAGTGACGACAGGGGGTGTCTGTGTAAAACTGTGCCAAGCTGACATTACGTGTACACATTGGTACACGTGGGGAGACCTTACCTTGTGATCCTGACATAATATTGACGTCAGGCAGGTTGGCGAGGGGTGGATCCTTCACGCTCTTCATAATTAGATACCGTAAAACATTATTTTTATGTCTTTTTTGGAGTGGATTCTCCCCAACGGTCAATCCATTTTGCTATCCATATTAACTGAAGGGTTTGTTTTTTTAAATGTCTGGTTGAAATAGAATCTTGAAAGAAACCTTTCCTAACTGGGCACTGACAAATAAAAAGGTTGCAAAGAAAACTTCAAGAAAAAATTCTTTGAAAACTATTCAAACCTCTTCAGAACAGCTTCAGGAAAATAAAAATGTGTCTAAAAAATCCCAAAAAGGGAGCCTTTCTTGAAGTGGTTTCTATGGGCTGTGCACGTGTCTGATTTTTTTCTTGGACCGAATGAACCAAGGAAACAATCGGAGGCATGACTGATTTGATCTGATTGGTTGGATTAAAATCGGCAAGTAAGTCTCTGGGTCCGTGAATAAAATTAGGCATAGTGCATTCCGAGTTTCATGAACTGACAGAAAGGACAAGATGGAGAAACATTTTTTATTTCTCTACACGTATGAGAAAACTTATGCCACTCTGATCAAACTTTGATCAGAATAATAGGTCCATTTTTCTTGTGTGTGGGGAAATCGGTCACGTGAACCTACCCAGTCCATTTTTCTTGTGTGTGGAGAAATTGGTCACGTGAACCTACCCTTAAATACATATGGTATGCAGATACAGTAAAACTGAGTTTTCATTTTGGTATAACTCGTGATTACACATAAGGAATCTGGGTAAACCTCCTCAAATATCTTAATCCAGGGAATTATCACAGTGCGCAAATAAAATATGTTGAAATTACAAGTTCAACTCCGCTATATCTGCATAGGTACAAGGGTTAAATACATTTAAAGTGATACGATCATTGAAATACATAGCCATAACGTATGTGACAGTAGGGTGATGTGCCATGGATAGTTATGGTGTATTAATAAGACAGGTGATGATGACCAAGAGAAAAGAGTCTTTATCAGGCCCAACTCCCATATAATTACATCTGCAAAGATTCTTCACTCAGACCAACAGCCGTTCCTTTGTGTTCTTCACATCAGAGATATTACTTGTCATTCTATCCTCAGAATACACAAGACTGTGTTTCATAGATATGCAGAGAAAAATATGACAAATATATGAACTGACAAATAGTAAATCACAGAACATAAGTGCTTCATGTCTAATATTCATTTTATCATCAATTTGATAAATACTTTTATGTAAAGTCACATTGCATGGGAAGTTTGAACAACAATGAACAATCCTAATAAACATTTGATCAATCATGGGGCAATTGGGCTTCTAAATTAGATGGTATTCACCTAAAATTAAGGGGGAACTATATCTCCAAGTAACTTTTCAGTATAAGCAGTAATATATATGTATATAAGGAATAACACTTTTCCTGGACATTATATGTCTTGTATTCTGCATTCTTCACCAGAATTCCCTTCCTGTAGACTCTAATTGGCTCTTGACTCTGAGCTAATGGGAGTAGACTAGCTACTATGATGTCTGCATATATTAGCCCATCAGAAAGAAGGGTCCTTGCACTTTTTTCCTTTTGAAGCACACAAAGAGAAGCAACAACATGGAGGACATTTTACAACTGTACTGAGTAGTGTAGCTCGGTATCCAGCTATAGGATGAAATAAATTACAAGCTAGAGAAGCCTCAGATTCAGCTTGTTTTTCTTCCAGGATCACTAGCGTTCCCTGCTGCTCACTCCTCCTCCACAGTACTCTCTTCTAAAGGTACCTTCACACTAAACAACTTTCCATTGAGAACGACAACGATCCGTGACGTTGCAGCGTCCTGGATAGCGATCTCGTTGTGTTTGACACGCAGCAGCGATCTGGATCCCGCTGTGATATCGCTGGTCGGAGCTAGAAGTCCAGAACTTTATTTGGTCGCTAGATCGGCGTGTATCGTCATGTTTGACAGCAAAAGCAACGATGTCAGCAATGTTTTTACATGGAGCGTGAACGATAAGTGAGTAGCCGTTACATCACTGGATCGCTCCTGCATTGTTCTGGAGCTGCTGTGTTTGACGTCTCTACAGCGACCTAACAGCGACGCTCCAGCGATCTAGTTTAGGTCGGATCGTTGTCTGTATTGCTGGAGCGTCGCTTGGTGTACCGTACCTTTAGACTTTGATGTGCAGTGTAATCTGACACCTCACTGCAAATAAATTTATAGAATTTATACAATGTGATTTTCGGGATTTTATTTTTGACATTCTATCTCTCAATGTTAAAATTAACTTACCCTTAAAATTATAGACTGTTCATGTTTTTGTCAGTGGGCAAACTTACAAAATTAGCAAAGGATCAAATACGTATTTCACTCACTGTATAGGTGCATGAGGTAGCATCACACCCGGGACCTGGAGCGCAAGGTGGCCAAAATGTCCCTTTGGCCCATATGAAAAGAATGTTACTATAACAAATTTGTAATAATTAGGGGTCCTGTTGGAGATTTTGCCCACACACTTTAAATTATACCACTGGAAAATACACATATTTATTTAAATGAGATAGAGATATCACCTTTTCACCTATTAACCTACCTATGGCCCTATTAGTCAACATATAACAGCAATTAAATACTATTTTGATTGGTCTGGAGCTTGATGTGCGTCTCCTGTTCCACGTCCTGAGGTATCATGTCGATGGCATGGCATGGACTTGGTCTGGAGCTTGATGTGCATCTCCTGTTTCACGTCCTGAGGTGTCATGTCGATGGCATGGCATGGAGTCATTGACATTAGTTTTAGGGCAGCAGTAATGCTACTTTTATAAATCTAAGGTTACTAACGCATCAGTTGACCCCCAAATTTGGTGTAAATTGTATATGCCATGAAAATGCAGCAAATTTACAAGTCTTTAAAAATAAATTCTATATATTGTGGTAGCTTGACAAACTTGGCTGCTCAAAGAGGTAGTTAAAGGAACACTTTCTGTTTAAGTTTTCAACTTTTTTTTAAACACACTGTATAAATCAGTCCAAAATTAGGTAAACATACACTGCCCTTCTGGCATAACGGGAAAATAAAATAGCATACAGTACAGTCTGTGTGTCTGTGGGGACCCACCTGCTCAGGAGAAAAAACACAAGTTCAGTTCTCTTTAATATGAGCACAGCTTTGGAGATCTCATCTCCAAACACACCGAACACTGAATAAGCCCAAAAGGCTCCACATTTGCCTTCTGGACCACACCCTGGGGTGAAGATATGGTGAACAGCCTCCCACCCATTCTTAAGTTGTCCACAAAAACCCAGCCCTTAATATGGCTGAATAACCCATCTCAGCTCATAGTGTGCTGGAGAACTTTTCCAGGTTCATATCACTGAGGCTAAGATCCTAAGTGACACATATCTCCCCTCCACTATTTTACCATTGACCTTCTCACATATTCCCCCTCTGCCCAAAGCCAGGGGTTTTGACATCTTAAGTCACTAAACAGGGAATCCTAGGCAGGGTATTTGCGTTACCATGTACTTTCCCGGGCTTGAGCTACACATGGAGGCTGAAGTTCTGGAGAGGTAGAAGCAACCTAGTCACCCAGGCATTCTTCCCCTTTCTTTCCCGCATCCATCTCAGTGATGCATGGTCTGACACTAGCCTAAGCTTTCAGCCTAGCAGGTAGAACCGCTAAGTGGCTACCAGGTAATCACTGGAGGCAGATCTCGACACTGCAGCTGCTGACCCCAGGGATCAGATTCACTGACACTGATTAGGGCTATGTTCAGACACACTGATCTAAGATACAGGATCAGGGACTGGCTGCATATGGATCAGGGGAGAGTGTTCAGGCTCTGGTAGCACTTGGACCAGGGGACTTTGGGAACAGGACTGGCCGCACAGGGACCAGGAGACTTTGGATACAAAACTGTCCACTCCAAGAAGTAGTCACAGGAACAGTTTCCGTTTAAGTTTTCAACTGGTTTATTAAAAGCATACTGCATAAACCAGTCCAAAATTAGGCAAACATACACGCCATACATAGGCAAACATACATAACGGAAAAACAAAATAGCATGCAGTGCAGTCTGTGTGGCTGTGGAGTTCAACACGCTCAGGATAAAAACACAAAGTTTAGTTCTCTTTAACATGAGCACAGCTCTGGAGGCTCCACGTTTACCTTCTGGACCACACCCTTGGGTGGAGACATGGTGAATAGACACCCACCCACTCTTCAGTTGTCCACAAAAACCCAACCTTTAAGATGGCCGATTAACCCTCGCAGCATAGAGTGTGCTGAAGAATTTTTCCAGGGTCAGAATACTGAGGCTAACATCCTCAGTGACATATATCTACCATTCAGTATTTACCAGAGACCTTCTCACAATAAATAAATATATATATATTATCTATATATATAGTTGTCTAAGGGTTTTTCCGTCTGTCTGTCTGTCTGTCTGTCTTTCTGTCTGTCTGTCTGTCCTGGAAATCCCGCGTCTCTGATTGGTCGAGGCCGCCAGGCCTCGACCAATCAGCGACGGGCACAGCATGGCGACGATGATGTCATAAAGGTTGCCTCGACCAATCAGCGACGGGCACAGTCTGCCGTGAATTCGCCTCGACCAATCAGCGACGGGCACAGTATTGACGTAGATGTCATAATGGTTGCCATGGCGACCATGATGTCATAATGGTTGCCTCGACCAATCAGCGACGGGCACAGTCTGCCGCGAATTCTGGAATCATCATTGTCCATATACTACGGGGACATGCATATTCTAGAATACCCGATGCATTAGAATCGGGCCACAGTCTAGTATATATATAAGTGTGGCGCCCCAGGGTCCTGGTCATCACAGTGGTATTGCTTTCCTCTCGGGGAGAGTGATGCTACATTTGGAGGCAAGGAAGGATAACTTAATCCAGGTACCACAAACATGCAACTCTTCACACTCCAGGCCACCAGGGGGAGCTTTTGCTCCTATTTATTAGGTCACTCCCCACATATATATAACTGGTGGTCTGTAGGGAAAGTTAGGCAGTTCCAGACAGAAGTTAGTTGCTGGCTGAGCTCAGCTCAGCTTAGCTAGTTCCAGACAGCCGTCTGAGGAAGATAGAAGGTTCACAGAGCTGTGCATGCCCACAGAGCTGTAGCTCCCAGAAAGAGACATTGAAGGCCGAATTGTTTGCAGCGAGCATGCAGGAGAGGAAGCACAGGAGAGGATACCAGAAGGGGCCCAGCCCCGAGCAGGCTGCCTCCTTCTGAGGCGCAGAAACGCCGGTAGCTGGAACACCGAGGTTGTGAGGACCTCTACGCCTTACATCAAAGACCGGCAGGACAGCTAATTGCACGTTACCTGTCTGCACATACACCCAGGAGGCATGGTGACACCCATAGAGCCGGGTCATCTAAGAGATCCTATAAACAGGCTCAAGTTACCAGTCATACGGGTTTTGTCCTATCCTATCCGGGGGACAGAAAGAGAGATAACATCTGTGAGGACCTTATGTGAAGCCATAGGCAGTAAGGGACTACACCACTACATCGCAAAGGAAGGCTTTTATTCTCCGCCTGGACAAGGGACTTTGGACTTGCCTCCAAACCAACCGGACCCTGCCTGCCCTGTTATCTGGTGCTCTGCACTGTGGATGCTGAAGTCTTCAGTAAAAGGTAAAGAGACTGCAACCCTGTGTCCTCGTTCTTTTCCGCGCTACTCACCATTCACCATCTATACACCGGGAAGCCCTGGGGATATACTTCACCTGTGGGAAGGTATACCATCTAGCTGCCATAACATCACCCCGGGATAACATCATACCGGAGTGGTATATATATATATACCACTCAGATTGGATGAGGTATAGAGCCTATTAAGTTTACTGATAGCTATCAAAGAATCTCCTTCTCCATTCATGGTGGTAGAATACTAGTGTCAGGGAGAACAAGCATGGTAAACTTTGTTTCTTTGCTACCGCTCTTCAGCATTACCTAAATTGCACTTGTTTGGTATATAAGCAGATGATTGCTATAAATGAAATTCCTCATATAGAAGCCATTTGGCATGTACAAGTAAGCTTCAATTTGCAGAGCTTACACTACCACATTATCTGAATTTCAGTCATTTGTATTTGTAGAGGCAGAAATCTCTTTTTTTATCAATGTGAAACGTGCATTATAACACACAGAAGAGTTTTGCTGAGAGGGCCACTTGGCTTTAGAGCGTCCAGCCACACTGAGTATTCCAGCTGTGTAATTATAACTCCATAATGACATATTATATTTCACATTGATTCTCCAGGCTTATTACTACCTGCTGCCAGACAGAATATGGACTTGGTTGAAAGGATTCCGCTGAAAACATTAACGCTGCATGTTGCTGGGATGTGCAGCCTCCCAGCATCATTTATGTATGAAGTGCTACTGTCTGAGAAACTTAAAAACAACAAAAAAAGATTTATGTTATGATGAGAAAAATTGGTTTTCTTATAGAATAAACAGATTATTAATCTTAACATTACGGTATTTGCTTTCTTAAGTATTAATCTTCAACTTAACATCAAATGACTATACTTCACAAATTAAATTCCTATGGGGAACCTGAAATCCCACTCATACATTATGTCCTACCAAAGTCTCAGAAATATTGGAATCAAGAATTGTGGGCTAAAATCACCCTTTATTTATTGCAACCACTCAACAATTTGGAGGTCGGGTAAATGGGCATTTTGGAAGTGGTGTCATGTATTCTCCAGGGCCATAAGAGCTGTGCTGTGCTGAGACTGTGAACCTTACAGTTATGGGATAGTAAATTCTGGATTTTGTATCTCCTTATATACCGGATTCATTGCTCACTAATCTAGTAGCACCCTGCAAAATCTAAAAGGAGTATTCTGGCTATCAAAGGATTGATAACTACTAGATCGGTGGTGGTCTGACTACTGAGACTCCACTGATAAATAGATCCCCGTCTGAATGGATTTGTGTATGCACTTTGCTAATCCTTTCCATCAACATATTCATCTGTTCTGGTGATTGGTGGAGGTCACCACAGCTGAACCTCCGCCAATTTAGTAGTCACCACCTATCCCTTGAATAGAAAAAAATGTATTGTAACTGAAATACAACCTTCAAAGTCAGTTATTTTTTGCTACATCAATCTACTGTGCACAAATATACTGACCTACTGTTCTACTTCATGTATGTTAAGACCATTTTGGCTTTGCAAGTATCACGAATGCCCAGGAGTTCCAACATGGCCATGTAAAGTTGGCCACTCACATAAAACAGTCATTGGACAATGATTGTATAGAGAATTGCTTCAAAGAAATCAGCAAAAAAGATGGCAGAGACTAAGTATTTAAAAAATGTACAATGTTTTTCTATAAAAGTTGGTTGCTAAATAGGAAGTAATACAAACTAGATTGCTTTTATGGGTGCTTACTGGGTGTATCTTTGATTGTTTTTACAAATGTTCAATTGATTTTTCATGATAACAATGTTTGGAAATGAGCACTAAGGGTTCATTTACACTGCGCCATACACAGCTTTAAATGACTGCCGACTAGCAGGCCTATGCTAAATTGTCTGTATAGACAGGTCGACCTGATATCAGATGCTCAGTAATAGATCCTTCTGTGCTCGTAGATTGCCATAGTTAATGGGAGTACAGGTCCTGTTCACATAAGACAATGCGTCACCAAGAAAGAGGATCTCGTGCAAACCAAAAGATAATCTTCGCAAAATCAGCAGTTTAAACTACATGATGATAGTCCATAAAATATTACCAATGTAAGGCCTCATTCCGATGTCCGATACATAGTAACATAGTTATTAAGGTTGAAGGAAGACTTTAAGTCCATCTAGTTCAACCCATAGCCTAACCTAACATGCCCTAACATGTTGATCCAGAGGAAGGCAAAAAAAAAAAACCCATGTGGCAAAGAGTAAGCTCCACACTGGGGAAAAAAATTCCTTCCCGACTCCACATACGGCAATCAGACTAGTTCCCTGGATCAACACCCTAACAAGGAATCTAGTATATATACCCTGTAACATTATACTTGTCAAGAAAGGCATCCAGTCCCCTCTTAAATTTAAGTAATGAATCACTCATTACAACATCATACGGCAGAGAGTTCCATAGTCTCACTGCTCTTACAGTAAAGACGTAGAGGATGCCTCCTTGTCCCTGTCTCAGGTCTATGATTAAAAAGATCATCAGAAAAGTCTTTGTACTGTCCCTTCATATATTTATACAATAACATTGTCATGTCGGACGCTGTTCAGACCAGGTCGTTCGACAGACAGCGGTAATTCCGCTTTTGACCACTATGTGCTCATTGGCGTCGGCTAGATTTTATCTAGCTGGTCCGGGGTTAATTTACCTGATGCTCGGATTGGAAGCTGGGCCATGCCCATTGCCTTTAAATAGTTCTCCTGAACATTGGGCGTCGCCGATTATAGCTTCTGTCTTGTGCGTTGTTATCTCGGTTTGGAGTGGTGAGCTAGTAGTTGGAGTATCGTTGCTAGTGGTGTATTTCCCTTTGTCTTATTTACTCCTTCCTATATTTGTATTTATTTTGCCCTGCGCATTTATAGTGTATTCCTGAGTGACTGCGGCGTGGTGTATATTTTCCGTTATCCTTGTCTGTTCTAACTGTGGGTATTGGTGTATGATCTTTTCACTGGGTGGTGGGCGGTGGTTTCAGCCTAGGGTTGAAACAGGAGACAGGGTGAGGGTCGAGGCCTAGACATGCACACCATCAGTGTAAACTCTAGGTAGAGGGTCAATCAGGATTTCCCTAGTCTGAGGGAAATTGCAGGGGCCCGGGTTATTAGCTCTTGCCCACCTAGTCTCCCCAGGACATTATAATCGGCCTTTAAAACAAAAAAAAGGGATTCCTTTTTTTTGTTTTGTCATGGATCCAATGACTTCCATAACCCGCCAGTTGGAGGCGCTGTCCCTACAGGTCACTGAGTTGAGGGGGGCAGTGCAGCAACAGGGACTAGCAGTATCTAATGTGCAAGCTGGTGTTAGAGTTGCTGAGCCTAAGTTTCCTTTGCCTGAAAAATTTGCTGGGGAATGCAGTAAATTTGTTTCTTTTCGTGAAGCTTGCAAACTATATTTCCGTATGCGCCCGATCTCTTCAGGTAATGAGGCTCAGCATGTGGGCCTGGTGTTGTCATTGTTAAGCGGGGATCCCCAAGCATGGGCGTTTTCTTTGCCATCTGATTCTGCTGCATTTGACTCTGTGGAGAGTTTTTTTTCCTTTCTTGGAAATATTTACGACGAGCCAGACAGAATGGCTCTAGCAGAATCTAAGATACGCACTATTCGCCAGGGGGAGCGAGTTGCAGAGGATTACTGTTCTGAATTTCATCGCTGGGCGATCGATACACAGTGGAATGATCCAGCGCTGCGGAGTCAGCTTATTCATGGGGTTTCTGGAAGGGTTAAAAAAGCCCTTGTGATGTACGAGACTCCTACTTCTCTAGATTCCGCTATGAGTCTGGTTGTCCGCATTGATCGCCGTTTGCGTCAGGGGGAGCATGAGACATCGCCTATGGGAGAGGGTTTAGGTTCAGGTGTGGTTGCTGCAGGTGAGCCCACGGAGCCTATGCAAATCGCAGGGGTGTCACATGTGAAGCGTCGAGCCCCTGAGCTCAGGAAGCAGGGAGCCTGTTTTTACTGCGGTAAGGCTGGTCATTTTATTAACATCTGTCCTCTACTGTCTAAGAAAAATGCAACGGCGGAAAACTTCTAAGCTCAGAGGGTGTGGAGGAGACCAATCTGAGCTTATGTACAATGGTGTTCAAAAGTCCTGCATAGGCGTGAAGAAAACTATATGTTTCATACTTCTGCATCTCTACAGTGAAACTGGTGGAACATATATGTTTTTGTAATCCCTCATTGTATGCCATACTCATTTTTGAATGTCCCAAGTGCATAAATTGTTATGGTAAGCGCATTTTTGATAATTTTTTTACAGCATAACCATACCTACACAGTACAGTGTGTAGAATGGTGAACAGGTTTATAAGTTCATTAACTTCCAATGCAAGTTCACACAGACTTAAATTTAACTTTTTTAGATTTATTATTTTTTATTTAATTCAGAGTCCTGAAAAGGGCCTTTAGAGTGCATCTTTAGCTTCCAATACTTTATTGGCCAGCCTTTGCTCTTGAGCACCAGCTTGCATCTCTGTTTCATTGAGTGAACAAGCTTCTGCAGATGTTCACGAGTGATGATGTGGTTCCAGGCCTGTATCAGAGCCTCAATCAACTCACTCTTGGTCCTTGGCTGTTTTCTAGATATCTCTATTGATACCTTGTGCCACAAATTTTCAATTGGATTGAGGTCCGGGGACTGAGCTGGCCAGTCAATAGTAGCCACCGTGTTCTTTTTTTTCCATTCCGTTACTGTCTTAGCTCTGTGACAAGGAGCATTATCATCCTGGAAGATGTAATCCCCGAAAAGAGGTGTTGAGCAGAAGGAAGCATTTTCTTATTAAGGATGTCTATGTATTTTTTTGCATTAACCAAACCCTCCACAATATGAAGCCTTCCAACACCATTGGCTGCCATACAGCCCCAGACCATTACTTTCATCGGATGTTTCACAGAGAAGCCCAAACACTCTGGCTTGTACTCTTCATGTGGGAACCTTCTCACATAAGACTTGCCATCATTTCCTAAATTGCAAAAAGTGCTTTCATCACTAAATAGCACTTTTTCCCACTCCTCCTTCCTCCATTTTAAATATTTCAATGCCCACAGTTTTCGCCTTTGTCTTTGTATGGCTGTCATCAATGGCTTCTTTCGGGCCTTGCACCCTCTCAATCCTGCTTCCAAACATCTCTTCCTAACAGTTGATGTTGCTACCTCAGTATTGCACTTTTCTTGCCATTCTCGCAGAAGCTGAGGAGAGGTGAGCTTTCGATTGGCAAGGGATGTTCTTATCAGTACTCTATCCTCCCTTTTAGTTGACTTTCTGGGCCGACCAGATCTGGGCCTGTCCTGGGTAATTCCAAGCTGCTTATGTTTCTGCAAAATTCTTACGACTGTACTCTGATTACAGCCGACCTTCCTTGCGATCTGGGGGCCAGTATAACCCTCTTCATTTAGCACCACAACTTGCACACGATCCTCCGCTGACAAAAATCTGAAGGCTCCCATCATAAAACTCTACAGTATGATTCAGCTAGATAGACCAACAGATAAAACAAGCAAACAAAGCAGCAGATGGGATGTAATGTGATTGGCTGCCATATCCAGGTTATGATTGGTCACAAGAACCTCATCTGTGATTGGCTAATTTTGGATCTGAAGCTGTACAATATTTGGTTGTGCTTTCAATTCCCATATTGTTGCAATAATATCAGGCAAAACTGCTTCAAAAGCTAAAAATATTACAGGGAGAGAATGCAAAATTGTATTCTGAACAAAACCATATGTTATATGTCATATTAGCATCGAAGATATTCGACAGAAAACGTTTAAAACTTGAAAAATCAATTTATCCTATACCTATGCAGGACTTTTGAACACCACTGTATATCCTCCATGGTGGTTTCTCAATGCATGCTCCCTGCTAAGGTTATAATCGCTGGCAGTGAGCTGCCAATTACTGTGTTTGTGGATAGTGGTTCAGCCACAAATCTCATTGATGAGGAGTTTGCGCGCACAGCAGGTTTTAGGATTGAAAAACTGCCTCATCCTATCTGCGTGGTCACCATAAATGCTGCTCCTCTCTCACAGGGGGAGATTACTGAGTTTGTGGCTGAGGTTAAACTCCACATTGGGGTTTTACATTCCGAGCAGGTTACATGTAAGGTGCTCAGGAATCTTCCTGCTCAGATGGTTTGGGGTTTTCCATGGTTGTCTACGCACAACCCGGTAATTGACTGGAAAACTCAGGACATAATTCAGTGGAGCGAATTCTGCCAGGAGAATTTCCTGGCCACATGTGTGTCTGCTGTGACTTCAAGCGTTCCGGAGTCACTTCTGGATTTTGTGGATGTGTTCTCTGAGAAGGGTTGTTCAGAGTTGCCACCACATCGCCCCTATGACTGTACTATCAGATTTAAACCAGGGGCCAAATTGCCTAAAGCAAGGATGTTTAACATCTCCGGTCTGGAGAGACAAGCATTAAAGGATTACATTGCTGAAAGTTTGAGCAAAGGGCACATCAGGCCTTCATCCTCGCCTGTGGCAGCAGGGTTCTTCTTCGTGAAGAAGAAAGATGGCAGATTACGCCCGTGTTTGGATTTCAGGGAATTGAACCAGATTACGGTTCGTGATCCATACCCTATGCCACTGATACCAGATTTGTTCAACCAGGTGGCAGGTGCTAAGTGGTTTACCAAGCTTGACCTCAGGGAGGCGTACAACCTCATAAGAGTCCGTCAAGGTAATGAGTGGAAGATGGCTTTTAATACCCCTGAGGGTCATTTTGAAAATTTGGTGATGCCATTTGGGTTGACTAACGCACCTGCAGTGTTCCAACATTTCATTAATGATGTGTTTTCGCTAGTGTTGAGCGATACCGTCCGATACTTGAAAGTATCGGTATCGGAAAGTATCGGCCGATACCGGCAAAGTATCGGATCTGATCCGATACCGATACCCGATACCAATACAAGTCAATGGGACTCAAGTATCGGAAGGTATCCCTGATGGTTCCCAGGATCTGAAGGAGAGGAAACTCTCCTTCAGGCCCTGGGATCCATATTAATGTGTAAAATAAAGAATTAAAATAAAAAATATTGATATACTCACCTCTCCGACGCAGCCTGGACCTTACCGCTGGTAACCGGCAGCCTTCTTTGCTTAAAATGAGCGCGTTCAGGGCCTTCCATGACGTCATGGCTTCTGATTGGTCGCGGCCGCCCATGTGACCGGCACGCGACCAATCACAAGCCGTGACGTCATCTAAGGCCCTGAACGCGCTCATTTTATGCAAAGAAGGCTCACGCGACCAATCACAAGCCGTGACGTCATCCCTCAGGTCCTAAATTCCTAGAAGGGAATTTAGGACCTGAGGGATGACGTGGCGGCTTGTGATTGGTCGCGTGGCGGTCACATGAGCGGCACGCGACCAATCAGAAGCCGTGACGTCATGGAAGGTGCTGAACGCGCTCATTTTAAACAAAGAAGGCTGCCGGTTACCAGTGGTGATGTCCAGGGGCCTCCGGACAGGTGAGTATATCAATATTTTTTATTTTAATTCTTTATTTTACACATTCATATGGATCCCAGGGCCTGAAGGAGAGTTTCCTCTCCTTCAGACCCTGGGAACCATACACTGGAAACTTCCGATTCCGATTCCCGATACCACAAAAGCATCGGATCTCGGTATCGGAATTCCGATACCGCAAGTATCGGCCGATACCCGATACTTGCGGTATCGGAATGCTCAACACTAGTTTTCGCATGTTTTGGGGAAATTCATTATCGTGTACCTAGATGACATTCTCATATATTCTTGCGACCGTGATACTCATTTAGATCATGTCAGGCAGGTGTTACAGCTTCTCAGAGAGAATAAGCTGTATGCTAAACTTGAGAAATGTGTATTTTCTGTTCAAGAGTTGCCTTTCTTGGGTTATATTGTGTCTGCTTCTGGTTTTAAAATGGACGCCGCTAAGGTGCAAGCGGTGCTGCATTGGGAATGGCCTGATAACCTGAAAGCACTTCAGCAGTTCCTTGGGTTTTCTAACTACTATAGGAAATTTATCAAGGATTTTTCCATCATTGCTAAACCGCTAACTGACATGACTAAAAAGGGTACCAATTTCTCCGTTTGGCCTGAGGCTGCGGTGAGCGCATTTGAATTTCTTAAGAACAGTTTTGTTTCAGCCCCCATTCTTGTGCAGCCAGACGTATCAAAACCTTTTGTTGTGGCAGTCGATGCGTCTGAGGTTGGTGTGGGGGCGGTACTATCACAAGGCTCATCTTTGATTGATTTGCGTCCATGCGCCTATTTCTCCAAGAAACTGTCATCCGCCGAACATAACTACGATATCGGCAACAGGGAGTTGTTGGCAATCAAGTTGGCCTTTGAGGAATGGTGACACTTCTTGGAGGGGTCGGTATATCAGGTTACTGTTATTACCGATCATAAGAATCTGCTGTATTTGGAGTCAGTAAGGCGTCTGTCCCCCAGGCAGGCTCGCTGGGCATTGTTTTTCACGCGGTTCAATTTTGTTGTCACTTACAGACCGGGGTCTAAAAACACTAAGGCGGATGCACTGTCCAGGTGTTTTCCGGGGGGATAACCTTGGGAGGATCCAGTACCCATCCTCCAAAAGGGTGTTGTGGTTTCGGCTCTCACTGCCGAGGTTGAGGCTGAGATTGCCGAGGCTCAGGAGGAGGTACCATCTGAGCTTCCCATCAACAAATCTTTTGTACCGCTTCATCTCCGCTTAAAGGTTTTGGCGGAGCATCATGATGCTGTCCTGGCTGGCCACCCAGGGGTTAGAGGTACCTTGGAGTTGGTGTCACGTCGGTTTTGGTGGCCCAAGATCCGACAGGACGTGGTCTCATACGTGTCAGCTTGTACCACGTGCGCTAGGGCTAAGACGCCCCGCTCCCATCCTGTTGGCACACTACTTCCTCTTGAGGTACCTAGTAAGCCATGGACGGAAATCTCCATGGATTTCATCACTGATTTGCCCTCCTCTGCTGGGAACACGGTCATCTTGGTGATAGTTGATCGGTTTTCAAAAATTTCGCACTTTGTGTGTTTGCCTTCGTTGCCCAACGCTAAGACTCTGGCTCAGGTATTTGTGCAGGAGGTGGTCAGACTTCATGGGGTTTCGTCTGACATCGTGTCTGATAGGGGTACTCAGTTTGTGGCAAAATTTTGGAAAGCATTTTGCTCACGGCTGGGGATCAAGTTGTCTCATTCTTCGGCGTTTCATCCTCAGTCAAATGGTCAGACTGAGCGTATGAACCAAAATTTGGAACAGTACTTACGCTGCTTTGTCTCTGATAACCAGGAGGAGTAGTCTACCTTTCTTCCTTTGGCTGAGTTTGCCATCAATAATCACCGCCAGGAGTCGTCTGGGGAGTCTCCATTTTTTTGTGTTTACGGGCTACATCCTCAATTTTGTACTTTGAGTCAGAGGGGCTCTTCCGGCGTTCCGGAGGAGGACCAGTTAGGAGCACAATTGTCATCAGTCTGGAGGACAGTTAAACAGCGCCTGTTGAGTGTGGGTGCTAGGTACAAACGTGTGGCTGACAGTAGGCGTGTGCCAGGTCTGGACCTGAGTGTGGATGACTGGGTGTGGTTATCCACAAAAAACATAAGACTCAAGATACCATCCCTTAAATTGGGTCCACGGTTTATTGGTCCATTTAGGGTCACCGCCGTCATTAACCCAGTATCGTACCGATTGGAGCTTCCTATGGTGTATAAGATACACAACGTGTTCCACAGGTCTCTTTTAAAGAAGGTGGTGGGTTCTGTGGACGCTGCGCCTATGCCACCTCCAGTCTTGGTGGATGGTAATTTGGAATTTGAAGTCTCCAAGGTGGTTGACTCTCGTGTAGTGCGCCGCACTTTACAGTACTTGGTTCACTGGCGTGGTTATGGGCCTGAGGAGAGGTCCTGGGTACCAGCCTCGGACATTCATGCGGATCGGCTGGTCAGGTTTTTTCACCGTCGCCATCCGGACAAGCCGGGTCCTATAAGCCGTGAGGGCCCTGGGGTCCCTCGTAGAAGGCGGGGTACTGTCATGTCGGATGCTGTTCAGACCAGGTCGTTCGACAGACAGCGGTAATTCCGCTTTTGACCACTATGTGCTCATTGGCGTCGGCTAGATTTTATCTAGCTGGTCCGGGGTTAATTTACCTGATGCTCGGATTGGAAGCTGGGCCATGCCCATTGCTTTTAAATAGTTCTCCTGAACATTGATTATAGCTTCTGTCTTGTGCGTTGTTATCTCGGTCTGGAGTGGTGAGCTAGTAGTTGAAGTATCGTTGCTGGTGGTGTATTTCCCTTTGTCTTATTTACTCCTTCCTATATTTGTATTTATTTTGCCCTGCGCATTTATAGTGTATTCCTGAGTGACTGTGGCGTGGTGTATATTTTCCGTTATCCTTGTCTGTTCTAACTGTGGGTATTGGTGTATGATCTTTTCACTGGGTGGTGGGCGGTGGTTTCAGCCTAGGGTTGAAACAGGAGACAGGGCGAGGGTCGAGGCCTAGACATGCGCACCATCAGTGTAAACTCTAGGTAGAGGGTCAGTCAGGATTTCCCTAGTCTGAGGGAAATTGCAGGGGCCCGGGTTATTAGCTCTTGCCCACCTAGTCTCCCCGTGACAAACATAAGATCACCCCTTAGCCTTCGTTTTTCCAAACTAAATAGCCCCAAGTGTAATAACCTATCTTGGTATTGCAGACCCCCCAGTCCTCTAATAACCTTGGTCGCTCTTCTCTGCACCCGCTCCAGTTCAGCTATGTCTTTCTTATACACCGGAGACCAGAACTGTACACAGTATTCTAAGTGTGGTCGCACTAGTGATTTGTATAGAGGTAAAATTATGTTCTCCTCATGAGCATCTATGCCTCTTTTAATGCATCCCATTATTTTATTTGCCTTTGTAGCAGCTGCCTGACACTGGCCACTAATTGTGAGTTTGTCATCCACCCATACTCCCAGGTCTTTTCCATTGACGGTTTTGCCCAGAGTTTTAGAATTAAGCACATAGTTATACATCTTATTACTTCTACCCAAGTGCATGACCTTACATTTATCCCCATTAAAGCTCATTTGCCATTTATCAGCCCAAGCTTCTAGTTTACATTAATCATCCTGTAATATAAAATTGTCCTCCTCTGTATTGATTACCCTGCAGAGTTAATGTTGTCTGCAAATATTGAAATTCTACTCTGTATGCCCCCTACAAGGTCATTAATAAATATGTTAAAAAGAAGAGGGTCCAATACTGACCCCTGTGGTACCCCATTGCTAGCCGCGACCCAGTCTGAGTGTGCTCCATTAATAACCACCCTTTGTTTCCTATCCCTGAGCCAGCTCTTAACCCACTTACACATATTTTCCTCTATCCCCATTATTCTCATTTTATGTATCAACCTTTTGTGTGGCACCATATCAAAAGCTTTTGAAAAGTCCATATACACTACGTCCACTGGGTTCCCTTGGTCCAGTCCGGAACTTACCTCTTCATAGAAATTGATCAGATTAGTCTGACAGGAACGGACCCTAGTAAACCCATGTTGGTATTGGGTCATGAGGTTATTCCTCTTCAGATACTGCAGCATAGCATCCCTTAGAATGCCCTCCAGGATTTTACCCACAGTAGAGGCTAAGCTTACTGGCCTATAATTTCCAAGTTCAGTTTTTGTCCCCTTTTTTAATATTGGCACCACATTTGCTATACTCCAGTCCTGTGGTACAGACCCTGTTATTATGGACTCTTTAACCCCTTTCTGTCATTGGACGTACTATTCCGTCCATGTGGGGTGGGCCCTACTTCCCAAGGATGGAATAGTACGTCCAGCGCGATCAGCCGCGCTCACGGGGAGAGCGCAACCGATCGCGGCCGGGTGTCAGCAGCCTATCGCAGCTGACATCCGGCGCTATGTGCCAGGAGCAGTCATGGACCGGCCCCGGCACATTAACCCCCAGCACACCGCGATCAAACATGATCGCGGTGTGCCGGCGGTATAGGGAAGCATCGCGCAGGGAGGGGGCTCCCTGCGGGCTTCCCTGAGACCCCCGCAGCAACGCGATGTGATTGCGTTGCTCCGAGGGTCTCCTACCTCCTTCCTCGCTGCAGGTCCCGGATCCAAGATGGCCGCGGCATCCGGGTCCTGCAGGGAGGGAGGTGGCTTACCAAGTGCCTGCTCAGAGCAGGCGCTTGGTAAGCCTGCAGTGCTCTAAGTCAGATCGGTGATCTGACAGAGTCCTGTGCAAACTGTCAGATCACCGATCTGTGATGTCCCCCCCTGGGACAAAGTAAAAAAGTTTAAAAAAAAAATTCCACATGTGTAAAAAAAAAAAAAAAAAAAAATTCCTAAAAAAAAAAAAATATATATATATTATTCCCATAAATACATTTCTTTATCTAAATAAAAAAAGCAAACAATAAAAGTACACATATTTAGTATCGCCGCGTCCGTAACGACCCAATCTATAAAACTGTCCCACTAGTTAATCCCTTCAGTAAACACCGTAAGCAAAAAAAAAAAAACGAGGCAAAAAACAACGCTTTATTATCATACCGCCGAATAACAAGTGGAATAAAACGCGATCAAAAAGACAGATATAAATAACTATGGTACCGCTGAAAGCGTCATTTTGTCCCGCAAAAAAAGAGCCATGACACAGCATCATCAGCAAAAAAATAAAAAAGTTATATTCCTCAGAATAAAGCGATGCCAAAATAATTATTTTTTCTATAAAATAGTTTTTATCGTATAAAAGCGCCAAAACATAAAAAAATGATATAAATGAGATATCGCTGTAATCGTACTGACCCGAAGAATAAAACTGCTTTATCAATTTTACCAACCGCGGAACGGTATAAACGCCTCCCCCAAAAGAAATTCATGAATAGCTGGTTTTTGGTCATTCTGCCTCACATAAATCGGAATAAAAAGCGATCAAAAAATGTCACGTGCCCGAAAATGTAACCAATAAAAACATCAACTCATCCCGCAAAAAACAAGACCTCACATGACTCTGTGGTCTCAAATATGGAAAAATTATAGCTCTCAAAATGTGGTAAGCAAAAAATATTTTTTGCAATAAAAAGCGTCGTTCATTGTGTGATGGCCGCCAATCATAAAAATCCGCTAAAAACCCGCTATAAAAGTAAATCAAACCCCCCTTCATCACCCCCTTAGTTAGGGAAAAATTAAAAAATTAAAAAAACGTATTTATTTCCATTTTCCCATTAGGGCTAGGGTTAGGGTTAGGGCTAGGGTTAGGATTAGGGTTAGGGCTAGGGTTAGAGCTAGGGTTAGGGCTAGGGTTAGGGTTAGGGCTAGGGTTAGGGCTAGGGTTAGGGTTGGGCTAGGGTTAGGATTAGGGTTAGGGCTAGGGTTAGGGCTAGGGCTAGGGTTAGGGCTAGGGTTAGGGCTAGGGTTAGGGTTAGGGTTAGGGTTAGGGTTAGGGCTAGGGTTAGGGCTAGGGTTAGGGTTGGAGCTAGGGTTAAGGCTACAGTTAGGGTTGGGGCTAAAGTTAGGGTTGGGGCTAAAGTTAGAGTTAGGGTTTGGATTACATTTACGGTTGGGAATAGGGTTGGGATTAGGGTTAGGGGTGTGTCTGGGTTAGAGGTGTGGTTAGGGTTACCATTGGGATTAGGGTTAGGGGTGTGTTTGCATTAGGGTTTCAGTTATAATTGGGGGGTTTCCACTGTTTAGGCACATCAGGGGCTCTCCAAACGAGACATGGCGTCCAATCTCAATTCCAGCCAATTCTGCGTTGAAAAAGTAAAACAGTGCTCCTTCCCTTCCGAGCTCTCCCGTGTGCCCACACAGGGGTTTACCCCAACATATGGGGTATCAGCGTACTCAGGACAAATTGGACAACAACTTTTGGGGTCCAAGTTCTCCTGTTACCCTTGGGAAAATACAAAACTGGGGGCTAAAAAATAATTTTTGTGGGAAAAAAAAGGATTTTTTATTTTCACGGCTCTGCGTTATAAACTGTAGTAAAAAACACTTGGGGGCTCAAAGTTCTCACAACACATCTAGATAAGTTCCTTGGGGGGTCTAGTTTCCAATATGGGGTCACTTGTGGCAGGTTTCTACTGTTTAGGTACATTAGGGGCTCTGCAAACGCAATGTGATGCCTGCAGACCAATCCATCTAAGTCTGCATTCCAAATGATGCTCCTTCCCTTCCGAGCTCTGCCATGCGCTCAAACGATGGTTTCCCCCCACATATCAGGTATCAGCGTACTCAGGACAAATTGGACAACAATATTTAGGGTCCAATTTCTCCTGTTACCCTTGGAAAAATACAAAACTGGGGGCTAAAAAATAATTTTTGTGGAAATTTTTTTTTTTATTATTTGCACGGCTCTGCGTTATAAACTGTAGTGAAACACTTGGGGGTTCAAAGCTCTCACAACACATCTAGATGAGTTCCTTAGGGGGTCTACTTTCCAAAATGGTGTCACTTGTGGGGGTTTCTACTGTTTAGGTACATTAGGGGCTCTGCAAACGCAATGTGATGCCTGCAGACCATTCCATCTAAGTCTGCATTCCAAATGGCGCTCCTTCCCTTCCGAGCCCTCCCCTGTGCCCAAACAGTGGTTCCCCCCCACAAATGGGGTATCAGCACACTCAGGACAAATTGGACAACAACTTTGGGGGTCCAATTTCTCCTGTTACCCTCGGAAAAATTTTGTTTTATTTTTACGGCTCTGCATTATAAACTTCTGTGAAGCCCTTGGTGGGTCAAAGTGCTCACCACACATCTAGATAAGTTCCTTAGGGGGTCTACTTTCCAAAATGGTGTCACTTGTGAGGGGTTTCAATGTTTAGGCACATCAGTGGCTCTCCAAACGCAACATGGCGTCCCATCTCAATTCCTGTCAATTTTGCATTGAAAAGTCAAACGGCGCTCCTTCCCTTCCGAGCTCTCCCATGCGCCCAAACAGTGGTTTACCCGACATTTGGGGTATCAGCGTACTCAGGACAAATTGTACAACAACTTTTGGGGTCCAATTTCTTCTCTTACCCTTGGGAAAATAAAACATTGGGGGCGAAAAGATAATTTTTGTGAAAAAAAAATTATTTTTTATTTTTACGGTTCTGCATTATAAACTTCTGTGAAGCACTTGGTGGGTCAAAGTGCTCACCAAACCTCTAGATCAGTTCCTTAGGGGGTCTACTTTCTAAAATGGTGTCAGTTGTGGGGGGTTTCAATGTTTAGGCATATCAGTGGCTCTCCAAACGCAACATGGCGTCCCATCTCAATTCCTGTCAATTTTGCATTGAAAAGTCAAACTGCGCTCCTTCCCTTCCGAGCTCTGTCATGTGCCCAAACAGTGGTTTACCCCCACATATGGGGTATCGGCGTAGTCACGACAAATTGTACAACAATGTTAGGGGTCCATTTTCTCCTGTTACCCTTGGTAAAATAAAACAAATTGGAGCTGAAATAAATTTTTTGTGAAAAAAAGTTAAATGTTCATTTTTATTTAAACATTCCAAAAATTCCTGTGAAACACCTGAAAGGTTAATAAACTTCTTGAATGTGGTTTTGAGCACCTTGAGGGGTTCAGTTTTTAGAATGGTGTCACACTTGGGTATTTTCTATCATATAGACCCCTCAAAATGACTTCAAATGAGATGTGGTCCCTAAAAAAAAATGGTGTTGTAAAAATGAGAAATTGCTGGTCAAATTTTAACCCTTATAACTCCCTAACAAAAAAAAAAATTTGGGTTCCAAAATTGTGCTGATGTAAAGTAGACATGTGGGAAATGTTACTTATTAAGTATTTTGTGTGACATATCTCTGTGATTTAATTGTATAAAAATTCAAAGTTGGAAAATTGTGAAATTTTCAAAATTTTCGCCAAATTTCTGTTTTTTTCACAAATAAACGCAGGTAATATCAAAGAAATTTTACCACTATCATGAAGTACAATATGTCACGAGAAAACAGTGTCAGAATCACTGGGATCCATTGAAGCGTTCCAGAGTTATAACCTCATAAAGGGACAATGGTCAGAATTGTAAAAATTGGCCCGGTCCATAACGTGCAAACCACCCTTGGGGGTAAAGGGGTTAAAGATTAAAAATAATGGTCTATCAATGACTGTACTTAGTTCCTGCAGTACTCGGGGGTGTATCCCATCCGGTCCCGGAGATTTGTCAATTTTAGTGATTTTTAGACGCCACCGTACTTCCTGCTGGGTTAAGCAGGTGACATTTAATGGGGAATTTTTGTTATCACTGATCATTTTGTCTGCCATGGGATTTTCTTGTGTAAATACTGATGAAAAAAAGTCATTTAACATATTGGCTTTTTCCTCATTCTCATCCACTATTTCACCCAGACTATTTTTAAGGGGACCAACACTATCATTTTTTAGTTTCTTACTATTTACGTAGTTAAAGAATATTCTGGGATTATTTTTACTCTCTCTGGCAGTGAGTCTCTCTGTCTCAATCTTAGCTGCCTTGATTTGCTTTTTACAGAATATATTTAATTTTCTGTATTTATTTAATACCTCATCACTACCTACTTCCTTTAATTCTCTAAATGCTTTCTTTTTGTCACTTATTGCGCCCCTTACAGCTCTATTTAGCCATGTTGGTTTCCTCCTATTTCTAGTATGTTTATTCCCATACAGTATATACTGTGCACAGGTCCTATCCAGGATGCTTATAAACGTCTCCCATTTTCTTTGTGTATTTTTATGTCTCAGGATATCGTCCTAGTTAATTGCACCAAGATCCTCTCTCATCCATTGGAAATTTGCCCTCCTGAACTTTAGTGTCCTTGTAACCCCTCTACTACACATCTTATTAAAGGATACATGAAAACTTAATATTTTGTGGTCACTATTCCCCAAGTGACCCCAACCCTTATATTTGATATGTGGTCTGGCCTGTTGGTTAATATTAGGTCTAGCAGTGCCCTGTCATGATTCCCCAATGGCATGGGAACATCAGAAACACAAAATAACAGACTAGCCCTCGGGTGATGGAAACTCAAGCTGACCGTGACCTAAATCTACCACACAACTAACAGTAGCCAGGAAGCATTCCTACGGCTGCCTAGATGCCATGCGCCAGCCGGAGAACTAACTACGCCTGGAAGAGGAAGGAACAGACCTGGCTTACCTCTAGTGAAATTCCCCAAAGATGATAGTAGCCCCCACATATATTAACGGTGAGTTCAGAGGAAAAGACATACACAGTATGAAGGTAGATTTAGCAAAGCGAGGTCCACTTACTAGATAGAGGAAGGATACAAAAGAGGACTTCACGGTCAGCTGAAAAACCCTTTCAAAAACCCATCCTGAAATTACTTTAAGACTCCTGTGTCAACTCATGACACAGGAGTGGCAATTTCAGTCCACAAGAGCTTCCAGTAACAGGAAATGACAAACTGTAAACTGGACAAAAAATACAAAACAATAAGGACAAGAGTCCACTTAGCTGATCAGCAGACTGGTAGCAGGAACATGCAACTGAAAGACTCAGGTTACAATGATGACCGGCAAGGAAGTGACTGGAGAGCAAGGCTAAATAGGGAACTCCCAAAACTGATGGAAGCAGGTGAGCTGAGGCAGAAAAGAACACACAAGTCTCCAGTACCACCAGCCACCACTAGGGGAGCCCAAAAAGCGGATCTCAACAGTACCCCCCCCTTAAGGAGGGGGCACCGAACCCTCACAAGAACCGCCAGGGCGACCTGGATGAGCCCTATGAAAGGCACGAACCAAATCCGAGGCATGAACATCAGAGGCAGTTACCCAAGAATTATCTTCCTGACCATAGCCCTTCCATTTAACCAGATACTGGAGTCTCCGCCTGGAAATACGGGAGTCCAAGATCTTCTCTATAACGTACTCCAATTCACCCTCAACCAGCACAGGAGCAGGAGGCTCAGCAGAAGGAACCACCGGCACCTCGTATCTCCGCAACAACGACCGATGGAACACATTATGGATAGCGAAAGATGCCGGGAGGTCCAAACGAAAGGAAACAGGGTTAATAATCTCCAAAATCCTATAGGGACCGATGAACCGAGGCTTAAATTTAGGAGAAGAAACCCTCATTGGGACAAAACGGGAAGACAACCACACCAAGTCTCCAACACGAAGGCGAGGACCAACCCGACGCTGGCGGTTAGCAAACCGCTGAGTCCTCTCCTGGGACAAATTCAAATTGTCCACCACTTGTTCCCAAATCCGATACAACCGATCCACCACAGCATCTACTCCAGGACAATCCGAAGACTCTGCCTGACCAGAAGAAAAACGGGGATGAAACCCCGAATTGCAAAAGAAAGGGGAAACCAAAGTGGCCGAACTAGCCCGATTATTAAGAGCAAACTCCGCCAACGGCAAAAAGGCAACCCAATCATCCTGATCCGCAGACACAAAACACCTCAAATACGTCTCCAAAGTCTGATTAGTTCGCTCCGTCTGGCCATTAGTCTGAGGATGGAAGGCAGACGAAAAAGACAAATCAATGCCCAACCTGGCACAGAATGCCCGCCAAAATCTAGAAACGAACTGGGTACCCCTATCAGAATTGATATTTTCAGGAATACCATGCAAGCGAACCACATTTTGAAAAAACAAAGGAACCAACTCAGACGAGGAAGGCAACTTCGGCAATGGCACCAAATGAACCATCTTAGAAAAACGGTCACACACCACCCAGATAACAGACATCCTCTGAGAGACAGGAAGATCAGAAATAAAGTCCATCGAGATGTGCGTCCAAGGCCTCTTCGGAATAGGCAAGGGCAACAACAACCCGCTAGCCCTAGAACAACAAGGCTTGGCCCGAGCACACACATCACAAGACTGCACAAAAACACGCACATCTCGAGACAGAGATGGCCACCAGAAGGATCTAGCCACCAAATCCCTGGTACCAAAAATTCCAGGATGACCCGCCAGCGTAGAAGAATGAACCTCCGAGATGACTCTACTGGTCCAATCATCAGGAACAAACAGTCTACCAGGTGGACAGCGATCAGGTCTATCCGCCTGAAACTCTTGCAAAGCACGTCGCAGATCTGGGGAAATAGCGGATAATATCACCCCATCCTTAAGGATACCTGTAGGTTCCGAATCACCAGGGGAATCAGGCTCAAAACTCCTAGAAAGGGCATCTGCCTTCACATTCTTAGAACCTGGTAGATATGAGACCACAAAATTAAACCGAGAGAAAAACAACGACCAGCGCGCCTGTCTAGGATTCAGGCGCCTGGCAGACTCAAGATAAATCAGATTCTTGTGATCAGTCAAAACCACCACCTGATGTCTAGCACCCTCAAGCCAATGACGCCACTCCTCAAATGCCCACTTCATGGCCAAAAGCTCCCAATTACCGACATCATAATTTCTTTCGGCGGCAGAAAATTTTCGAGAAAAGAACGCACAAGGTCTCATCACTGAGCAATCGGAACTTTTCTGCGACAAAACCGCCCCCGCTCCGATCTCGGAAGCATCGACCTCAACCTGAAAGGGGAGAGAGACATCAGGCTGGCGCAACACAGGGGCAGACGAAAAGCAGCACTTAAGTTCCCGAAAGGCCTCCACAGCGGCAGAGGACCAATTGGCAACATCAGCACCCTTCTTAGTCAAATCCGTAAGAGGCTTAGCAACACCAGAAAAACCAGTTATAAATCGACGATAAAAATTAGCAAAGCCCAAGAACTTCTGAAGACCCTTTAGAGAAGTAGGCTGCGTCCAGTCACAAATAGCCCGAACCTTGACAGGGTCCATCTCAACAGAAGAAGGGGAAAAAATGTACCCCAAAAAGGAAATCTTTTGAACCCCAAAAACACACTTAGAACCCTTTACACACAGAGAATTCTCCCGCAAGAACTGAAAAACCCTCCTGACCTGCTGAACATGAGACTCCCAGTCCTCAGAAAAAATCAAAATATCGTCCAAATACACAATCATAAATTTATCCAGATATTCACGGAAAATATCATGCATAAAGGACTGAAAACTGAAGGTGCATTAGAAAGGCCGAAAGGCATTACTAAATACTCAAAGTGGCCCTCAGGCGTATTAAATGCGGTTTTCCACTCATCCCCTTGCTTAATTCGCACCAAATTATACGCCCCACGGAGATCAATCTTGGAGAACCACTTAGCCCCCCTTATGCGAGCAAACAAATCAGTAAGCAGCGGCAACGGATACTGATATTTGACAGTAATTTTATTCAGGAGTCGATAATCAATACAAGGCCTCAGCGAGCCATCCTTTTTAGAGACAAAGAAAAACCCAGCTCCTAAAGGTGATGAAGAAGGACGAATATGTCCCTTTTCCAGGGACTCCTTAACATACTCTCGCATGGCAGCATGCTCAGGTACAGATAGGTTAAACAAACGACCCTTTGGAAATTTACTGCCTGGAATCAGATCTATGGCGCAATCACACTCTCTGTGGGGAGGGAGAGAACCAATTTTAGGCTCTTCAAAAATATCCCCAAAATCCGACAAAAATGCCGGAACCTCAGAGGGAATAGATGACGAGATAGAAACCAAAGGTATGTCCCCATGAGCCCCCCGACATCCCCAGCTTAACACAGACATAGTTTTCCAGTCCAGTACTGGGTTATGAGATTGCAACCATGGTAATCCAAGCACTAACACATCATGTAAATTATGCAACACGAGGAAGCGAATCATCTCCTGATGGTCTGGAGTCATACGCATAGTCACTTGCGTCCAGAACTGTGGTCTATTACAAGCCAGAGGTGTAGAATCAATACCCTTCAGAGGTATAGGAACTTCCAGAGGCTCCAAATCAAACCCACAGCGCCTGGCGAAGGACCAATCCATGAGACTCAGAGCGGCGCCAGAGTCCACATAGGCATCCACGGTAATAACTGATAATGAACAAATCAGAGTTACAGACAGAAGAAATTTAGACTGTAAAGTGCCAATAGAAACAGACTTGTCAACCTTCCTAGTACGTTTAGAGCATGCTGATATAACATGCGCGGAATCACCACAGTAGAAGCACAAGCCATTTTTGCGCCTATAATTCTGCCGCTCGCTTCTTGACAGAATTCTGTCACATTGCATTTTCTCTGGCGTCCCTTCAGAAGATACCGCCAAATGGTGCACGGGTTTGCGCTCCCGCAAACGCCGATCAATCTGAATCGCCATTGTCATGGACTCATTCAGACCTGTGGGCGTAGGAAACCCCACCATGACATCCTTAACGGCATCAGAAAGGCCTTCTCTGAAAATTGCCGCTAGGGCACACTCATTCCACTGAGTAAGCACAGACCATTTACGAAATTTTTGGCAGTATATCTCAGCTTCATCTTGCCCTTGAGACAGGGCTATTAAAGCTTTTTCAGCTTGAATCTCCAAATTAGGTTCCTCATACAGCAACCCTAAAGCCAGAAAAAACGCATCCACATTGAGCAACGCAGGTTCCCCTGGTGTCAATGAAAATGCCCAATTTTGAGGGTCACCTCGCAGCAAAGAAATCACAATCTTAACCTGCTGAACAGGATCTCCAGAGGAGTGAGGTCTGAGAGAAAGGAATAATTTACAATTACATTTGAAATTCAGAAACCGAGATCTATCTCCGGAAAATACCTCTGGTGTAGGAATCTTAGGTTCAGAAATAGGAGTACGTATAACATAATCTTGTAAATTCTGAACCTTCGTAGCAAGATTATTTAAACCTGCAGCCAAACTCTGAGAGTCCATCCTTAAACCGGAGAGATCAGAGCCATTCAAGGATTAGAAGGAGAGAAAGGCAAGGCTGTAAATAGAGCAGAAAGACAACTGAGCCAACTAAGTAGCAAACATGTGAGGGAAAAAAAAAAAAAAAAATCTACAGACTTCTTTTACTCTCCTTTCTTCTGCCAATTACTTTAACAGCGGTCCGGTCATACTGTCATGATTCCCCAATGGCATGGGAACATCAGAAACACAAAATAACAGACTAGCCCTCGGGTGATGGAAACTCAAGCTGACCGTGACCTAAATCTACCACACAACTAACAGTAGCCAGGAAGCATTCCTACGGCTGCCTAGATGCCATGCGCCAGCCGGAGAACTAACTACGCCTGGAAGAGGAAGGAACAGACCTGGCTTACCTCTAGTGAAATTCCCCAAAGATGATAGTAGCCCCCACATATATTAACGGTGAGTTCAGAGGAAAAGACATACACAGTATGAAGGTAGATTTAGCAAAGCGAGGTCCACTTACTAGATAGAGGAAGGATACAAAAGAGGACTTCACGGTCAGCTGAAAAACCCTTTCAAAAACCCATCCTGAAATTACTTTAAGACTCCTGTGTCAACTCATGACACAGGAGTGGCAATTTCAGTCCACAAGAGCTTCCAGTAACAGGAAATGACAAACTGTAAACTGGACAAAAAATACAAAACAATAAGGACAAGAGTCCACTTAGCTGATCAGCAGACTGGTAGCAGGAACATGCAACTGAAAGACTCAGGTTACAATGATGACCGGCAAGGAAGTGACTGGAGAGCAAGGCTAAATAGGGAACTCCCAAAACTGATGGAAGCAGGTGAGCTGAGGCAGAAAAGAACACACAAGTCTCCAGTACCACCAGCCACCACTAGGGGAGCCCAAAAAGCGGATCACAACAGTGCCCCCCTTCTTGTTGGGTCCTGAACCAGTTGTGAAAGGTAATTGTCTCTCATAGTTGTCAAAAACCGATTACCTTTGCTGGAACCTGAGATTAACGTTCCCCAATCTATTTCAGGGTAGTTGAAGTCCCCCATAATAATGACTTCTCCTTGAGTCGCAGCTTCATCTATTTGCTTAACGAGGATATTCTCCGTTGCTTCCATTATTTTTGGAGACTTATAGCAAACCCCTATCAGTAATTTATTATTTTTCCCTCCTCCCCTTATCTCCACCCACAGGGACTCTACATTTTCATTAGATTCTCCTCTATTATCACGCAGGATGGGTTTTAAGGATGGATTTTACATATAGACACACCCTTCCCCCTCACCTATCCATTTGGTCATTTCTGAACAGACTATAACCCAAGTTAATAAGTTAATGGCCCAGTCATGACTCTCATCCAGCCATGTCTCAGATATCCCCACCATGTCATAATTATGCTCCAACAACATTAATTCTAATTCGTCCATTTTGTTGGCACTAAACCACGTGAAAACCATGGACTCTTGTATGAGTCCATGGTTTTCATGTGGTTTAATGCCAGCATCCCAGTTCATCAAATATGGAGAAGGAATTATTGATACCTAATGTCCACTGGATTCTCTAACCCAAACTGCAGCTTTTTAGCAAGGGACAGTGAAAAGCTATGACTTTGCAGCTGTGATTTCAAAGTTTTTTCTCTATAATTGACCTTGATGAGTGCATTATCAGTTCACAAAACACTGGATTAAAGAGGGATGGAAGGTCTGTGAAAATGTAGTCCTGTTGCTATTGAGCTTCTTGTCCTGAACTGCTCCACTTTCCTTTTGGATGGTTCTGACTGCAATTCTCAAACAGGCTCTTCAGATGAGAGAAGAGAAAATGTTACTCTGCAAAACAAAACATATTCTATCCTATGTAAGATCAGTGGTAAAGCTTCCTTACAATCCTTAGGCATGGCAATGAAGGTCAGTACTGTTGTCTTCTTAATAAACCAAGATAAACTGGAATATAATATTACAACAAGCCTTCACAATAAGAGCCCTTTCACTTTGCGCTCTTTGCCACGTTGAGTGGTCTCATCAGGGCACATGATCCAATGGGACCATTGACTAGAATGATGCCACTGGAGTCAATGTGTGCTCTATCATGCATCATTTTTGAGCTTATAAGCCTACTGGAGGTGGACACTTGGACATAGTAAACCGTCTGAGTGTGGGCATAGGACATTACATTTGCAAGATATTTATTTCATGTCTATGAGTATTTATTCTTAGCTTAATATACATGTGTTATTTTTTTATGTTATGTGACAAACATAAGGGGTCATATAGATGTTATAGCATTTTTCCATAATCAGTCTTTCATTGGCACACTTGGGTATTATTTTTCATTCTCCTCCTAATTATAAATGACAGAGCGTAAGATATATCTGTATAGCCTCTTTTATCTCATTGCCATATTCCTTCTATATGATGACTGATTTACACATATGTGCATTTATATTTTGATATTTTTTGGCCTGAGATACATACTGTATGTGTATTGATATGACATTGTATGTGGTTATATAATATATTATAATTCATCTTGTAAAATGTGTCTAGGAATATTTAGCTCTTTTTGCTCAATGCTATACATATTTTAATACTTACCTTTGGTGTGTATCATTATCTTAGTTGTTCCTTTTCTTATTTGCATTGATGCAATCATGAGTATATACATTTACAGTATTATGTGTTTATATTATATTTTTTGTTGATGTGATATGCATGTAAACTATATTATTCTCTATATCTTGTGATCCAGGAATACTCATCAATTGCCTCATCTGTGGGTTTTCTCTCTCTTTTTGTATATGTACATTTTCACAGTTTTTATTAGTGATGGGCAAACCCCTTTTAGCGCCCGCATCTCTGCCTGCAGTCCCTCTCTCTCTGCAGAGATACCAGTGTACTCACTGCCGAGGCAGCTCCCGTCCTGCTCCATCTGGGTCTGCTGCTGCCCGGGGTGCATGCACTCCTAACAGGTCTCCAAGCACTGTGCTTAGGGCACACTCTAAAGTGTCCCCAGCCAATAGCTGGAGGTTTCTTACTATTTTATTATTATTAACATTATTTATTTATATAGCACCATTAATTCCATGGAGCTGTACATGAGAAGAGGTTATATCAAAATACAAATATCACTTACAGTAAACAAACTAACAATGACTGACTGGTACAGAGGGAAGAGGACCCTGCCCTTGCGGGCTTACATTCTACAGGATTATGGGGAAGGAGACAGTAGGTCGAGGGTTGCTGTGGCTCCGATGGTGTGAGGTGGCCATGTGGTCATTACAGGTTGTAAGCTTTCTTGAAGAGGTGGGTTTTCAGGTTTCTTTTGAAGGATCCAAATGTGGTGGAGAACTGGACGTGTTGGGGCACAGAATTCCAGAGGATGGGGGGATATTCGGGAGAAGTCTTGGAGGCGATTGGGTGAGGAGCAAATAAGTGTAGAGGAGAGAAGGAGGTCTTGGGAGGATCGGAGATTACGTGAGGGAAGATATTGAGAGATTAGTTAAGAAATATATGGCGGAGAAAGGTTATGGATGGCTTTGTAGGTAAGTGTTAGTAGTTTAAACTAGATACGCTAGGAAATTGGGAGCCAGTGAAGGGATTTGCAAAGGGGGGAAGCAGGAGTGTAGCGAGGAGAGAGATTAATTAGTAGGGCAGCAGATTTAAGGACAGACTGGAAAGGTGCGAGAGTGTTAGAAGGTAGGCCACAAAGGAAGATGTTGCAGTAGTCGAGGCGGGAGATGTTTAGGGCATGCACAAGCATTTTGGTAGAGTGATGGTTGAGGAAAGGATGGATTCTGGAAATATTTTTGGTGGAGGTGACAGGAGGTGGCGAGAGCTTGGATGTGCGGTTTGAAGGACAGGGAAGCGGATTTTGGGGACAGGAGAAAGTGTGATTTCATTTATTTTGATAGATAGATAGATCAGGTAGGGAATATTTGCGAGATGGAGGAAAGATAATTAGTTCAGATTTGTCCACATTGAGCATGAGGAAGCGAGAGGAGAAGAAGGAAGATGTGGATAATAGACACTCTGGGATTCTGGAGAGCAGAGAGGTGACATCTGGGCCAGAGAGGCAGATCTTTGTGTCATTAGCATGTAGATGGTACTGGAAGCCATAGGACCTTATGAATTGTATCTATGTATAGATTGAGAAGAGTAAGGGTCCTAGGACAGAGCCTTGAGGGACACCAACAGAGAGGGGGCGAGATGAAGAGGTAGTATGGAAGTAGGAAACGCTAAATGTGCGGTTGGTAAGGTATGAGGAGATCCAAGGTAGGGCAAGGTCTTTGACACCAAAGGAAGAGAGGATCTGTAGTAGGAGGCAGTGGTCAATTGTGTCGAAGGCAGAGGACAGGTCTAGAAGGAGGAGTATAGAGAATTGTCTGTTAGCTTTGGCTGTAAGTCATTAGTAATTTTGGTCAGGGCAGTCTCAGTGGAATGGTGGGGACAGAAGACAGATTGTAGGTTGTTGAAGAGAGAGTTAAGGTACCTTCACACTAAACGATATCGCTAGCGATACGTGACGTTGCAGCGTCCTGGATAGCGATATCGTTGTGTTTGACAGGCAGCAGCGATCAGGATCCTGCTGTGATATCGCTGGTCGTTGCTGAAAGTTCAGAACTTTATTTGGTCGTCAGATCGGCATGTATCGTCGTGTTTGACAGCCAAAGCAACGATGCCAGCGATGTTTTACAGTGGTAACCAGGGTAAATATCGGGTTACTAAGCGCAGGGCCGCACTTAGTAACCCGATGTTTACCCTGGTTACCATTGTAAAAGTAAAAAAAACAAACAGTACATACTCACCTTCTGCAGAAGGTGAGTATGTACTGTTTGTTTTCTTTTACTTTTACAATGGTAACCAGGGTAAACATCGGGTTACTAAGCGCGGCCCTGCGCTTAGTAACCCGATGTTTACCCTGGTTACCCGGGGACCTCGGCATCGTTGGTCGCTGGAGAGCTGTCTGTGTGACAGCTCTCCAGCGACCACACAGCGACGCTGCAGCGATCGGCATCGTTGTCGATATCGCTGCAGCGTCGCTTAGTGTGAAGGTACCTTTAGATGCAAAGTGAGAGGAAAGTTCAGCATGGGTGTGCTGCTCAAGCAGTTTGGAAGCAAATGGGAGCAAAGATATGGGACGATAGCTGGACATAGCGCTTGGCTCAAGGGATGGCTTTTTGAGGATACGAGGCATGTAAAATAGGCCTGTTTAGCAGAGGTGAGAGCTGATTTTAATGCGAGTGTTGCTTGTTTGAGTGCAGTGAAATAATCTTGCGAATGCGTTTTCCTCCAACACCGTTCTGCAATTCTGGATACTTAAATACAATACAAGATTACACTGGCGCTGTCCTATTGAACTATACGTGTAAGCTGCTGGCAGCCTGGCAGGTAGGATGTGCGAGCCTGCCCACAAGCAATGTCCAGATCAAAAAACAAACAGAGGGCTGCCACGCTAAAAACACATGTATACACATAAACATATAGTGTTGCCCACCTTCTCGTGTCTGCGTCCACCCGTGCCTGCACAATCAGGAGTATTGGAGCGGTACTGCTTGGTGTGTGCCCGAAGTGGCTGGTAGTGCGGATGGCTGAGCTAGGTCCGCAGGTAGGGAGCGTCCTCCCTTTACACCCCAGATAGCTCCCGGATCACCCACTGCAACAGCCGGCGGTGCGCCTCGGCCGAAAGCGCCGCCGTGTAGCAGCGTGGTGTGTAGGGGGCGTGGCTTAGCGGTGACGTCACCTGTCCGTAGGTAACGGACATGTACAGGGGCCAATGACCGACACGTTTCGAGGGAACCGTCCCTCTTTCTCAAGGAATCCGGGATCCGGGAGCTATCTGGGGTGTAAAGGGAGGACGCTCCCTACCTGCGGACCTAGCTCAGCCATCCGCACTACCAGCCACTTCGGGCACACACCAAGCAGTGCCGCTCCAATACTCCTGATTGTGCAGGCACGGGTGGACGCAGACACGAGAAGGTGGGCACCGCTATATGTTTATGTGTATACATGTGTTTTTAGCGCGGCAGCCCTCTGTTTGTTTTTTGATCTGGATAATTCTGAATACTTGCCGAAGCTTTTTAGTGATGTTATTGTGCCAGGGTTGTCTATTGATTTATTTATTGACCAGCGATATCACAGCAGGATCCTGATCGCTGCTGCCTGTCAAACACAACGATATCGCTATCCAGGACGCTGCAACGTCACGGATCGCTAGCGATATCGTTTAGTGTGAAGGTACCTTAACTCTCTCTTCAACAACCTACAATCTGTCTTCTGTCCCCACCATTCCACTGAGACTGCCCTGACCAAAATTACTAATGACTTACAGCCAAAGCTAAAAACAAAAATAGATCAATGGCCAAACTTATCTGTGCTAAAAACTAAGGAAATGTGAAATATGTGAAATGTGAATAGCATACTGGCTTATGAACTTTATGAACAAACACATGAGATTTTTAGCACAAGATTTGCAAACGTTGTGAGCCCATTCACCAAAACGTCAAGGTAATCTCAGATCGAATGGGTAACTACACTGACTGCCTGGTGTGAACACTTACCTATGGTATCTGAGCTGACTGCCTAATGTGAACACTTACCTATGGCTAATAACAGGATAAAGCCTACTTATATAGGAGGCTCAGAACCAACTGTGTTGAGATGTAATTAAAACCTGGATATAAAGGGAGGGATTGTTTATTGTTTAAGCCGCGCCCCCTGAAGAAGGTGATCTTGCACCGAAATGTGCGTTGGGGAGTGGGGTCCGGGACGCATGACCTAGCACTAATATGGGTAACTATGTATCTTTATTATACATTGCTGTAGATAACGTCTACAATGTCAGGAGACTGTTGGACTGACCTATGTTAGTCTTTGCTAGTCTGTAGTTGTTAGAGTGGAGGATTGGTGCTGGCAGCATTTGATATCCACATGGATTTGCATTAGTTATAGCTGTATATGTCACCACCACTTTATCTAGCAGCTCTTACCCTCTATATATTCTGTGGCATTTAGCTTTGTAACTTTTCCCACACAGCACTTTTGTATTTAATGTTGTCCCATTTGTGCCGGCATGTTTTACCGGCACTCACTTAGTTGGTACCTTTGTCACTTACCTCATACTATTATGCCATATATTGGTTGCTCAATGAATTGTGTGCGTTACATATAAAATGGTTTTTATCTTTTGTATATGTGATTTAATAAAGTTTGTTCATTTTTTCAAGTACTAGCATTTTTTGACTCATTTTCTCCTGTTAAATCTGTTGCTAATAACAGTGCAATAAATAAATAAATAAATAAATGACCTGGGGTCTCTTCTATTTTTGATAACAAGCGCAGGCAAAACTGACAGCTGTGGGCTGCTACCCTCAGCTGTCAGCTTTATTGTCGCTGGTTATCAAAAATAGAGGGGTCCTATGCTGTTTTTTTTTAATTATTTAAATAAATAATTTATAAAAATGGACTGGGATCCCCCCATTTTTGACAATTATCCAAGCTAAAGCAAACAGCTTAGGCTGGTATTCTCAGACTGGTAAGGGGCTATGGATATTGGTCCCCCCAGCGTAAATGTAGAAGCCCACAGCTGCCCCAGAAAAGGCGCATCTATGAGATCCACCAATTCTGGCACTTTGCCTGGCTCTTCCCACTTGCCCTGGTGCAGTGGTAAGTGGGATAATATCTGAGGGGTTGATATCAGCTGTTTTTTAGCCGCTGACATCAAGCCCACAGGTTAGTAATGAAGATGTGTCTATAAAATGCCCCCATTACTAACCTCATAGTTAGTTTGTAAAAATGACACAGCCAGAATAAAATCCTTTAATTTAAATAATGACACAGACTCTTTTATTTGGAATAAAAAAGCACAGTTATAATCACCTTACGCCTAATCCACCGATGTCCATGACACCTGTAACAGACAGAAAAAAATAAACACCGATAATTTTCACCTTACGCCTAATCCACTGATACCCATGTCCCCTGGAAAAAAAGAAAAATAATAAACAACTATATCCCTCACTTGTCCAACGTGAAGAAAATCCAAGTTGTCTCACGATGTTTCGGATAACATGGATAGTGGACACATCACTGATGTGATGTGCAGATGACAGCATAGGAAACACTGTTCAGGCTGCCAAATTCAAACAGTAACACAGACTTCATGGAGACTTCAAGTCTGTATTTGGGATCCATACCCAAACACTAGGTGTTCAGTATGGAATCCAAACTTTACTGGTCGGGCTCACTCATCTCTTTTTTTAATGATTGTTTAAATAAAGTATTCTGTACGTGGGTAAGATGTGTCTGAGGGATGTGAACACGGATCTATGTATAAGCAATAGCAGATACCGTTACTCGCCAACTTGTGCCCCTATTCCTGATGAGCTGCACGTGACGTGATTAGTCTGGAAGGATGATACTGTGATGAATTCAATAGGTTTTATTCACAGTACCTTGATGAGATGAGGTGAGATATTAGGGAAGATGAGGTAGAAGTTAGAGCTGATAATAGAAGCACAATCTTAGAGGTGACAAGAGAATCATTTCTCCAGTCCTGAAGCATGTGTGGTCCAAGATGGCACTGACCACAAGAAGGAAGTGAGATAAAGAAAGGCGGAGTTGCAGAAAGAAGGGTATTATGGGTAAAGCACAGTAATAATACATGAACAACATAATATAACAATGGCCACTAGATGGCAGCAAAGTAGAAATGCAATAGATTATAGAATTAAACCATATACATTAGAAAATGTCCTGGCTGAAAGTCTTTGCAAAAGATTAGCTAACAGCACATAAAGTTTTGCAATTTTTATTGGCCTCATGTAATGCTCACGCCTAGACTGGATGGCGCGAGTGAGGATTGTGGCCCCACTGTGCCACAAACCAGACTACCCTGGAGGGGCGTGACTAAGCAGCTACCTTGGTCTTCACTGGAGCCTCTAGTCGTGAGGCCAGGCTTTTGAAGAAGGTAGCTGCCAGGTACTACTCCAGGGCTGTGTCTGGCAGTAGCAACTGATCACACAGGGGAAAAGAAAACTAATGACAGGTGTGGGCGAGTACTGACAGGCACGACTGGTACTCTAGCAGGCACGGCTGGCAGGCAGGTGGGCATTGCTGGCACTCCGGTAGGCAGGTGGGCAAGGCTGTCTCTCTGGCAGGCAGGTGGGCATGGCTGGCACTCTGGCAGGCAGGTGGGCAAGGCTGTCTCTCTGGCAGGCAGGTGGGCATGGCTGGCACTCTGGCAGGCAGACGGGCATGGCTGGCACTCCGGCAGGCAGGAGGGCACGGCTGGCACTCTGGCAGGTAGGCAGGCACGGCTGGCACTCTGGCAGGCAGGCAGGCACTCTGGCAGGCACAGCTAAGACTGGAGAAACCAAAACCATTTTGGGTTAGACAGGAACAAAGGCAGGTACGAATTGGATACGGGAACAGGTACAAACCAGTTCAGACTAGAGGGAAAAGGGAACCGGTAGGAACCAGTAAAGACTAGAGGGACTAAGAACCACAGAGTGTGGAGTGGAAGCAGGGCAGAGCCGAAGGATGTGTAATAGGAGCAGAGCCGCAGGGTGTGGAGCAAGATCAGAGCAGAGCTGCAGGGTGCGGAGCGGAAGCAGAGCAGAGCCGCAGGATGTGGAACAGGAGCAGAGAAGCAGGGTGCGTAGTGAAAGCAAAGCAGAGCAGCAGGATGCGAGACAGGAGCAGAGTAGAAGGAGTGGACACAAGGATACACACAGCTGAGTAGGGAAGGCAACAAACAGGGATACAAACAGGTACAGGGCGAAGTTCAGACAAGGACAGACACGGGAACAAGTTCAGGATAAAGGATTCAGGCCTGGGTATGTAGTCCCCAGGAAGGCGGAAACAAGACACAAAAAATACAGATACGGGCCTGGGTATACAGCCCCCAGGGTGGCAGAAACAGGACAATACAGGACAGGACCTGGCAACTCAGTAGCAGAGCGTGGACTGAGAGAGTTTGTTGCTCAGGTATCTCCCTATTGGTCAATGTGCCTTAAGTACCTGATATCTCTTGGCAAAAGGCTGGGGACAAATTATGAGTGTGCACACTGTCTCTATAATACTCAGGAAGTGCCGGCGCTGCTGCTCTAAGCACACAGCCAGGAAGTATACAGCAAGCAAGGACATGAGGTTCACAGCATGGAGCAGGTAGAGGACAGAACTCTCAGCATGTCCTGGAGTGGTTAGTAAATGGGAGGTGGGAGGCCATGCAGTGATGCCGGCAGGGATGTTTCAGTACCCCCCTTATGCCCTCTCTTCCTTAAGCCCACCAGGATCGTCTGCAGAAGGAGAATAGCACGACTTTCCTCAGGACCCTGCACCGTCCAGTCCATCAAAACATCCTTAGGGTAGAATGAGTCAGACGTGATATCAGGAATCCCAGAATGCCAAGTCTCTCTCTGCCCGGCCCGACGAGGTCAACTCCCACCACAGAAGATACAACCAACTGGAGCTCTTCCTCCTGGTTGGTGGAAAGCAGACTTGAAATCTTCGGTTTTGACATTTTCATCAACCGACCACATGGAAACTGAAGGCACCCTCATAGGAACCATCTTCTGTCCACTATCCAGAGAAAGACATCCTAGAGCCAGGGATGCTCCTGGGAACTGATCACTGGTACAATCACTGGAGATGTGTGGAGAGAACGTCACCACTTCCCTTTCCTTGGTGACGTCAGCACACCATGATTCGACGACTAGCTGACCAGGTGAAGAAGAAGACAATACTGCTGACTGACCTTGATGTATGGAGACCAGACTCCTCTCGTCTTTGGTTGGTCCCAACAAAGCACCACGCTGGGTCTCCAGACCTGAACGGATAGTAGAGTTCTTGGCATTGAATGACCACTGGGCATACCAGACAGCATGTGGAAGACGATCTTCTCCATATCTAATGCTCCAACTTGGAGCTGTAGTTGTTCCTGCAAGACTAGACTGCTCTTGAGTAGGGCTCGCCCATCACCAGACAACATCCTTGCTGGATTCTGGGGCTGTGGAACAGGAATCACACACTGACTCTGTTTTGCTTGCAGCTTTAATGCACCGGCTGAACCAAAGCTCCCACTAGGCATGGAGACAATCATAGACTTTGGTGGAGAGGAAGTACTCTCGCCAATGGCAGCCTCTCCTACTGGCCCAAGGTTTTGGAGTTTAAGCTTCTCAGGGCAGAAACCGTCAGGATGTTTTACACAACTGCATTGATACCACAATCCCTTCTTACAACTGGATTCAGGCTGCTGCTCTGCCAGCCCACTTTTATCAGCCTTTTTGAGTTTTGCTTGGGTAGCTGCTTTTGCAGGTTGAAGAACAGATGGTTTTTGGATGGTCGGGGACCGATGTTATGGTTTACCCACAGGTGTCCTTTGTCTGGTTCGTCTCTGGAAGATTGGGAGGGAAGTCTTTGCAGGAGACGCAGATCTAGGCTTATCAAAGACTTTACGGAAGGCCGCCAGGAAGGCCTGTAGGTCCGAGGTGATGGCATTCCCTGCTTCCCAGAGGGGGTTGACCCATTCCAAGGCATCTCCTGTTAAGTAGGACATTAAGAATCCCACCTTGACTCGATCAGAGAAAAAATGAGGAACATTCCATTCAAAGCACTGCAAGCACTGCTCCAAGAACACACGAGACTGCTTTGGATTCCCATTGTACCTTGAAGGATCCGCTGGGACAGATTTAACTCTGGGAGCGCAAGTTGCAAGTTGATTGAATACATCTGCTGAGACTATGATTCGAGTTGGTGGGAAGTCAGAGATTCAGATTGGGTAAAAAATTTATTCGGCTGCTCATGCTTGCAGGAAAAAAGTTTGTCTCGCTCCGGGAGCGAAAGGCCATGGGGCTCAGAGGGGACCATGGCCTGAGCAAACTGTAATGCTCACACCCAGACTGGATGGCGTGAGCGAGGATTGTGGCCCCACTGTGCCACAAACCAGACTACCCTCGAGGAGCGTGACTAGATTTTTATAGTCCGTGATTACTGTAACAGGATGGATAGATCCCTCCAAAAAGTGTCGCCATTCCTCAAATGCTAATTTGATTGCTAGCAATTCCGTTACCCATATCATATTTACATGTATTAGGGTTGAACAATTAATATAAATGTTCAATTCTCTAGTTGCCTACTCCTGGCCTAATGGATATATTGATCATGTGCACTAAAGAAATACACCAGACACAGTCAGCTGTAACTCTCCTTGATCAATGTGTGGCTCAGCTCCAAGAAGGGTATTTTATTAGTGAAAACACAATGTTATATATCTCCTGTAAGGGGGCTCGGTTAGCTCTAAAATGGGAGTGATCGGATGTATTCCATTGGTTAGTGGGTTGGGCATGAGCAAGTCCATGGGCGGATCCATGAGGTCATCAGGGTGGGTTGGTCCGTGAGGTCATCAGAGTGGGCGTCGCTGTGGGTGGATCCATGAGGTCATCAGGATGGGCGTCATCTTGGATACCAGACCACACGGTCTGCTGAAACAGGAAATGGCGGCCATCTTCAGTGTCTTCATTGTTCATCTTGGATACCAGACCACACGGCTCTGGTAGAGGAGATGGCAGCCATCTTCAGTGTCTCACTTTGTCTGAGGAAAACTTATGTAAGGTTAAACAGTACATGTTATAGGTTGCTTCTCTCAATTATCTTATGTGTTGAGGTTAATTAAGTATTTGATCTTATGGCTCTCCTCAACAGTCCCCCCTAAATACTTTATTAACCTTTTCTTTTATCTTGATCCCACCGTGGTTCCCTAACCCACCAATGTTAAGTGTTATTATGACATCAGAAGCTTCATGACAATATGGATGCTATAGACACCAGAGAATGTGTGACCAATTATGGGTATACTGCGGAGGTATATCGGAGCGCGTTACCCATGTCCTCGGGACTTCCCTACCTGCTGGATCTATTACTCTCCAATCTCCCATCTCCATGGTTACTTACAGTAAAATACACATGTGCGACTAACCCTGATGTACACATCCTAGATCTGACCGTCTTGCCCGGGAGGGGGAATTGGAGTTTTCACCAGTTTGAGACAAGTTTTCCCTTGTGGAAAACCTCCCTTTGTAGCTGGACTTTGACAAGCAGGTCAGATCCTACTCTGTCCCTAACTGTCTAACAAATTTATAATGTGAGAGATGGATCCAGGAGGCGCTCAGCAACCCTGACTGAAGTAGGAGTAGTCAGGAGCACTTGGTAGGGACCCTTAAATCTCGACTCCAGGAATGTCTTTTCTGATGAACTTCTTTACAAGCACATAGTCACCAGGTTGGAAAGCATGGGTACCTTCACTGGAATCTGGACCTGGAATGGATGATAAAACTCGTACATGTGTTACTGACAGTTCTTTAGTAACAACAATTACATAATTTACAAGAGTATCACTTCCCAAGGCTAGCTGTTGTGGAAAATATTGACCCAATCTTGGAGGCCCTCCAAAAAGAATCTCGTATGGTGTGAGTTTAGTGGGACCCCTTGGAGTGTTTCTGACTGAGTATAAGGCAACGTGCAAAATGTCTGTCCAAGTCTGACCTCCTAACTGGCTTTCAGTATTTTATTTTTGAAGGTGCCATTCAGTCTTCCTACTTTCCCACTGCTCTGGGGTTGATATGGAGTATGTAAACCCAAATAACCAATGTTCATAGTTCCTTAGACAGTGCTGCAATGAATGCGGGTACTTGGTCACTCTCAATTACCTCTGGGACCCCATATCTGCATACTACTTCAGTCATCAGTCTCTTAACAATCACTCTGGCAGTCATGTTGGTTACTGGATAGGCTTCGGGCCATCCTGAAAACATGTCAGTTACTACCAATACATACTCGCACTTCCCTACTTTTGGCATTCGAATGTGGTCAATCTGAATTTTCTGAAAGGGATAAAGTGGTTTAGCCAAATGTTTCTGAGTAACTTTCTGAGGTGGTGCTGGATTGCATGTTGCACACACAAGGCAGGACTTGCAATATTTTTGGGTAACAGTAGAGATGCCAGGTGCCATATAAGTCTTCCAAATTAGGTCATTCATCCGATTCTTGCCTCTGTGGGTGATACCGTGTGCCCATTCTGTCACTGAGGGGTACAGATTACGGGGTAGACCTTTGTGTTCACCCTCCAGACTCCATCTTCATCCTTTTTTAGTTCCTCCTACTTGCCATGACTTATTTTCATCATCTGATGTCTTGTCTTGATGTAGATGGATAATCCTCATAAGAGAGGCTTTAGTCCCTTCTTCAGTGTCTTGTGACACGTACACCGCTGCTTTTTCTTTCCTAAATGGATCCGCAGCATAGGTTTTTTGCTGTTTTGTCAGCAAAGAAGTTTCCCCTTGGTTCTGGAGAATCCAGTCTCCGGTGAGCTTTGATCTTGATCACTGCAACCTTTGAAGGTAGATCCAGAGTGACCACAAGTTCTTGTATGATAGCAGCATGTTTTACAGGAGTTCCACTGGACGTTAGGTATCCTCTGGCTGCCCAGATACTGCCGAAGTCATGAGCCACTCCAAAAGCGTATCTTGAATCCGTGTAGATGTTGACCACCTTCTCCGTCGCTTCCTGACAAGCCAGCATCAAAGCTTTAAGTTCCGCTTCTTGTGCAGACATGTGCGGTGGTAGCGATCCAGCTGAGATGATCAGGTCATGTGTAACCACGGCATATCCCGTATGGAATCTTCCTGTTTCATCTGCAAATCTGGAACCATCAGTGAAGAACGTCACGTCAGCATGTGGGAGTGGGTCTTCAGACACGTTTTTCTGGGAGGCTACTTCTTCATGCATTTGTTCAAGACAGTCATGATCCTCTGAGTGTGTAGAGGCATCTTCTCCGAGAGCATCAGTATCATCCACATCCCCCCTGGAAAGAGGAAGCAGCGTGGACAGTTTGAAGATGCTGCAGCGGACAAGAGTGACATTATCCGGAACCAAGAGTCAACATTGGAGTCTCATATGATGCTGCACCAACAGATGTTTAGGTTCCAACAATAGCAATTATGTCGTGTGGAGCCATTAAGAGAACTGGATGTCCTCAGATGATATCAGGATTTGGGATTCAAAGAGCTGGTGCAGACTGTATGGCCTGTTTAAGAGCGTAGAAAGCTTCCACGGATTTAGTACATAGTGGAAATGCGGCGCGCCCCCACACCGCCGCAGGGCCGAGGGGTACCCGGAGCCGGGCCTCTAGGTCTCAGTCCTGGGGTTGTCACGGTGGCTAGACCCGGTCCGTGGCCCTGTCCGTCAGTGGGGGACGTCCGGTGAAATAGGTGGTGATAACGGTGGTGTAGCGGTGCAGTTGTGGGGTGCAGGTCGCGGTAAATAACGAGGACACCAGGTTGCAGTCTCTTTACCTCTTTACTGGAGATCTCTGAGTCCTCAGTCCAGAATACGGTTCACCAGGCTGCGCAAGTCCGGCCGGTCCAATGGCACCTCCAGAGTTCTCTTCACAGGTGGAAATCAGTGCCTTCCTTCTTAGCGCTGTGTGTTGTAGTCCTTCCCTGCTGTGCTCACGGAAAGTACCCCACAACTATTGTGTCTGTTTCTTAAGTTCCCTCACAACTCGATTAGATGTTCCTCTCTTATTCCATCCCTCCCTGTTATTCAGGTTGGAACGGCACCCGTTTGTCAGGTAGGCCTGGAGTTCTTCCGGGACCCTAGTGACGCCCCTCTCCCGCAATTGCCCCCCAAGACTTCATAGGTGATATGTGGTAGACAGCCCGCCTGAGACTGACTGTCCTGCCGCTGTTTGGAGTATGGCTTAAAGCTGTATATTATTCCACTCCCTCGGCGTTCCGGCCACCGGTAATGCGCCTCAGCAAGGTGCTGCCTCTTTCAACAAAACCCCTGCTGGTATTCTCCTTCTGCTCGATTTCGTTTCTCACTCAGCACAATCTATCTCGCTTCTAGTCCTTTCTTAGGGCACCGCCGCTATTCTGAGCAGGCACGGTCCCATTGCGTTCTTTCAATGCCAAGCCTCTGCCAGGATCCCACCCCTGGCAGAGACCCTACTGTCTCTTCCTCCACAACACCCTCTCTCACTAGGTGTTGCTTCGTTCAATCCAGTCAGCGTTCTCCTCTAACTTCCTGCCTGACCCCCAGTTTACCCACTATGGTGGGGAGTGGCCTAATGAATAGCACCCTTAGCTCCCCCCGGAGGCCCTGCTGTGAAACATATTGGTGTCTGTGATACCTGATCAGAGGAACTCCTTCAGTGCCATCGAACGCGCCATGGCTCCCCTTAGTGGCGGAGCCACAGTACTGCAACGACCAGGACTCTGGGGCGCTGCACTCCCCCCTGGTTAAACACAGTACTCCGGGACTGGGAAGAAAACAACAATACAGGTTAGCAAAAAGACATACAAATTTGTTGAGTGCAAAACAATAAGCATACTTGAACAGGCTTCCCTTTATGGGAGGTGAGGACACTTTAACGTTACAAAACATAATCAAATATCATAGCAACAGGCTACAATTTACTCTCATTACCCAACCGGGTATTCTACTAAGTGCAAATGCTGGAACAATAAATTAACATTGCCTTTAAGAAACATACACTCTTAGTTTATCAAAGGCCTTCCTATAATCACATTACAGGGCAAGGTAACTCTTCATTCTCCTACTTTTGAACCTGCAGGACCGCCTGTCCCTATGGCACCAGACCTACTGCCTCTCCTTTCTTTTACAGGACCGCCCCGTTCAGCCAGGGCCTACTGCCTTTCTCTACTATACATAGTATAGACATAACATTCCTTTCAGTTTGAGAACATGGAGCCCACTCTGCCTGGCTCCTATAAGGACTCACTCACTAACCCCTACGGGTCTACTTTCTGTCCTTAGTAACGAACTAACTTTCTATGGGGACGCAGGGTTTACCTTCTATCCTCACCTTCATTATTACTTTCTTACGTTTCTATCCATGCAGAACTCTAGTCTACCTCAACAGGCTTTCTGCATCTTTCCTTTTGAAGAACATTATTCAAGCTTCACATTTCAAACATATTAAACACATATAACTTTTCATGTAAAACGGTTACATTTCTTGCAAAGCATCATCATGACATTACTGTTCCAAAACAGTATCACTTTCAGGTTCAATTCCAACCTCCCCTTTAAGAGGAGATCAAGTCTTTCTGAGGTAGCTCTTCTTCTCAGCCTACCAGTCCATACAAAGACTCCGGAATGGTATCTTCGCAAAATGTCTTTAAACAAAACCAGTAGGAAGCACCTTTAAGAAGGTGCAAACTATTTACAGGAAAGTTTGAATCATGCACAGTCCATGATTTCGCAGTTTGTGAAACTTTGTGCAAAACTTCAAGAAAACAACAATAGTGACCCCGGGTCAACAAAGGGGTCACCTTTTTAAAGTTTACCCTGAACGGGTTTAGCAGCAACAGGAACAAAAGAACAAACAGTAACTATTTTACAAATAAGAAAGTACAGTAGAATCTTACTGTGGTGGAGCGGAAGGTGTCCTCTTATCCGGTCTCACCAGGCCAACAGATCGCACTGGTGAGCCAGGACGCCGTTCCGGTCCCAGCAGTGATAAAATCCCTCGCCGGGAGGTCCTCCTTACTGGCAGACGCACACGTCCCTCCGGGGCACGGCAAGGCTGGGCTTCTCGGGGTTCCGCGGGGCCGGGCTCTGCTGCTTTCCCCACCGAATCAGCTCCTTCTGGTGTTCCGGCAGCAGCCTGGAGGGCGATGCATCGCTGCACGCCCCGCGCCATCCAGCCAGCCTCTCCCGTAGCCCTCCTCCAACGAGTGTAGGTGACGGCATCACCTGGCTCCAGATCGCGAGCGATCCTCCCGCTGCAAGGCTCCACCTCCTCCCGGTCTACGCGGACCTGTATCGGCTCCCCGATCTCTTGGATTACTCCCCTTCCGCACTGGGGATTAAAGGCCACCACCACACCCCTGTGTGATGGCGGGATCTCCGGAGCACTAACTAGGTCGACCGGTTCTGTAGGATGGGGCCGGCTCCGCCATGCTGCTATCAGACGCCGTAAGTGCTCAGCATCCGGCATGACTTTCAGGCCCGGTGCGGGTAGCGTACCTTCCGCCGCGGCCGGGTAAGCAGCAACAGGAGACAACTTGATCTCGGTGGGCTGGCCCACCCGGGTGAGGGCACGGGCATCAGCCTTCAGGTGGCGGGCCAGCTGTCGGGCCTCGGCTGCAGCCACACATTCTTCGGACAGTGGCACAGGGGGTCGGCCCAACAGTGGCTCGGTGAGGGTCAGACCCCGCAGCGTTGGCGTTTCAGAGCCTGTCCCAGCTTGTGCGGCCTCGGACTGGGCCGGGTCAGCTCCGCGCTGTGCTCCTGGTGCCGCCATTTCTTGTTCTTTTCCCGCGTCTTCTTCCCGCGGTCTCTTCCGTGGGCGGCCCCGTCCCCATGGTCTCCACCCTCCGGCCAGGATCAGGAGGCGGACCTCAGCTGTTGACGGGCACGTCCTCAACACACAGAAATATTTAGACTGGGCGGCCATTGCTGTTCGCGCTCTCCAACTTGTCTACGCCCACTCCACGCCCCTCTTCTCTTCCTGCGCTCTCCTCAGCGCTGCAATGGCGGCGGATTTTGGCGGCAAATGGCACAACACACAGTCTTTTCAATAAAGTACGGTTCAAGTACGACAAATCACAGTCTCTAGGCACACATGACCTGATTCTTCAGGCTTAAGTAGATCCTGTTCGTGACGCCAAGTCTGCGGCGCGCCCCCACACCGCCGCAGGGCCGAGGGGTACCCGGAGCCGGGCCTCTAGGTCTCAGTCCTGGGGTTGTCACGGTGGCTAGACCCGGTCCGTGGCCCTGTCCGTCAGTGGGGGACGTCCGGTGAAATAGGTGGTGATAACGGTGGTGTAGCGGTGCAGTTGTGGGGTGCAGGTCGCGGTAAATAACGAGGACACCAGGTTGCAGTCTCTTTACCTCTTTACTGGAGATCTCTGAGTCCTCAGTCCAGAATACGGTTCACCAGGCTGCGCAAGTCCGGCCGGTCCAATGGCACCTCCAGAGTTCTCTTCACAGGTGGAAATCAGTGCCTTCCTTCTTAGCGCTGTGTGTTGTAGTCCTTCCCTGCTGTGCTCACGGAAAGTACCCCACAACTGTTGTGTCTGTTTCTTAAGTTCCCTCACAACTCGATTAGATGTTCCTCTCTTATTCCATCCCTCCCTGTTATTCAGGTTGGAACGGCACCCGTTTGTCAGGTAGGCCTGGAGTTCTTCCGGGACCCTAGTGACGCCCCTCTCCCGCAATTGCCCCCCAAGACTTCATAGGTGATATGTGGTAGACAGCCCGCCTGAGACTGACTGTCCTGCCGCTGTTTGGAGTATGGCTTAAAGCTGTATATTATTCCACTCCCTCGGCGTTCCGGCCACCGGTAATGCGCCTCAGCAAGGTGCTGCCTCTTTCAACAAAACCCCTGCTGGTATTCTCCTTCTGCTCGATTTCGTTTCTCACTCAGCACAATCTATCTCGCTTCTAGTCCTTTCTTAGGGCACCGCCGCTATTCTGAGCAGGCACGGTCCCGTTGCGTTCTTTCAATGCCAAGCCTCTGCCAGGATCCCACCCCTGGCAGAGACCCTACTGTCTCTTCCTCCACAACACCCTCTCTCACTAGGTGTTGCTTCGTTCAATCCAGTCAGCGTTCTCCTCTAACTTCCTGCCTGACCCCCAGTTTACCCACTATGGTGGGGAGTGGCCTAATGAATAGCACCCTTAGCTCCCCCCGGAGGCCCTGCTGTGAAACATATTGGTGTCTGTGATACCTGATCAGAGGAACTCCTTCAGTGCCATCGAACGCGCCATGGCTCCCCTTAGTGGCGGAGCCACAGTACTGCAACGACCAGGACTCTGGGGCGCTGCAGAAACGCTGACGTCTTGAGGTCATCGTACAATGGCTGCATCAACTTGGAGGCATCTGGAATAGATTGGCGACAGTAAGTAATAGGTCAGCCAGCTCATCCGAGGCCCATGTCTTAGGTTCTTGGCAGAACTCAACACCAGAGTTCCATGTCTCCTCATGCTCCTGTAGAAAGGCATCGGCTGTTTTTTCTGGATCTAGAACTTGGTTCAACAGAGTAGCAGCGTGCCGGGGTGTAAACTTGACACAGACGGTGGGCTCCTCAGACATGAGCATTGGCACTGTTGGCGGTGGCACCTGAGGCGGGAGTAGAGATGGCACCGGGAGTGCAGATGTAGTCCCTTGTGTATGAGGAGCCGGAGGAGGTAATAGTCCTGGAATGAGGGGCTCTATTTGGGCAGCTCCAGTATCATGGTATGGGCTCCAGGTGACGCAGGTAGTCTTAAAAGCTTTAACAGTCCTGTCCTCATTAATGCGAGTTATTGCTGCATGAAGTTGTTGAGCACTGACGTCTGGATGAATAGGGTCATAAGTAGGGGTCACAGTGTGTATGATCATTCTACACAGGAGATTGCCAGCTTTAGTCACCGCTATGTCCCAAACCGCTATCTGACCACATGACTCAACAATGATTTGACTGTCAGCTTGAATAGTCGCCCCTCCTGCTTCCACTATAGCTCTAGCTACACCTCCATTGTGCTCTAACCGAGAATTGGCAGCATTAACAATAGCGTCTGTCTCCATTGTTGTTATGTCACCCTTTCCCACCACTAACAAGGGTCCCTCAGGAAGTTCTTTTTCAAAAATAGGTTGCCAACATTCCCTCCCCTTTGTGCTTCCTGTGCTATTGGTATCCCCCTCCCAGATTGAGCCCCCCTTGTTACAGTCGCCACCGTCCCATACAGGTGTGCGCTTGGCTGCGAGACAGCCTGTGAGGTACTGGGTATAGGGTTATGTAGACTGCGTGAGAGTGCTGTTGTGGAAGCATTGGGAGGAGAGGCCGCTGCTTGGAGCATCTCATGTGGGTGTGCGGCTAAATTGGCAGTGGAAGTGACAGTAGAAAGGGTAGGTGCTGGGGACGATGCAGGTGGGAGGACTGCTGGATTCACAACAGGAGTAATAGGGGAAAGGGTTGGTGCCCCATTGGAAACAACTGAGATAGGAAACATGGGTAAAGCCTGTTCACTTCCCGAAGGAATATAGTATTGGCCGTTAGTGGTCATTACTGGGTAACAAGGATTTGGTGATGTGGCGTGTAGCCTTAATCTGAGATGTTCACCACCAGGAGCAGCACATTCGCCATCCACAACATGGCTGCCGTCAGAATTACATTTACCACCAACAAAATGGCCGCCGTCAGAATTATATTTACCACCAACAAGATGGCCACCGTCAGAATTATATTTACCACCAACAAGATGGCCGCCGTCAGAATTATATTTACCACCAACAAGATGGCCGCCGTCAGAATTATATTTACCACCAACAAGATGGCCACCGTCAGAATTATATTTACCACCAACAAGATGGCCGCCGTCAGAATTATATTTACCACCAACAAGATGGCCGCCGTCAGAATTATATTTACCACCAACAAGATGGCCGCCGTCAGAATTATATTTACCACCAACAAGATGGCCGCCATCAGAATTATATTTACCACCAACAAGATGGCCGCCGTCAGAATTGTATTTACCACCAACAAGATGGCCGCCATCAGAATTATATTTACCACCAATAAAATGGCCGCCGTCACATTTAGCACATGGCTCTGGGCCACCATTTTGGCTGCTATCACATTTAACACATTCGCCATTAACAAAATGGCCGCCATTACATTTACCACATGGCTCTGGGCCACCATTTTGGCTGCTATCACATTTAACACATTCGCCATTAACAAAATGGCCGCCATTACATTTACCACATGGCTCTGGGCCACCATTTTGGCTGCTATTACATTTAACACATTGCTCTGGGCCACCATTATACGGTGGTGGCCGCTCACAGGATATATTTTTGTAATACACATAGGTCAAAACTCTACCTCTTTTTTTCCTTTCCTCCTCTATCCAATTTTCTCTATACAGACTTTCAGAGACTCTTTCCCATGCCCTAGCAGTAGACAACAATCCATTATCTTCTAGGATACCTTTTCTTTCTTTCAAGACAAGCTTCCAGTCCAGGGGCTGCAACCTTCCCCCTTCTGGCATTCCACACAACTTCATAAGCTTTTTACATTGCTTAATATGACTCTTCCCTTCACGAGTCGCTACTAATGTGCATGAGTCTAACTTGCCATCTGAATTTGGCTTAGTGCCTATACGACAGAACTTCATTAATTTCTCCATCTTTCTATAGATATACAGTATATATCTATCTATCTATCAAGATAACAAACACCAAACAAACACCAAACAAACAATAAGACGGGGGAGATGACTCAAACCTGAGATTCTAAAGGGAACTGAGTCTGCAGTACTCAGTTCCTATTGCTTCTTGTCTCGTGGTCCCTGTCTGACTTCCGTGCTCCGTACTTTACAAACCAATTATTCCCTACTTTGTCAAATTGCTCCCTAACTTACCGGTCCCCGTGCAGAGTCAATTACTCGATGTCACGGGGCAAAAAAAAAAGAAAAACTATAAATTTAATTGGCTCAAACTGAGCCAATTGCTCCAAGTTTCAATGAGCCGCTACACAATTTATTATGCCCGAACTGAGCCAATTGCTCCAAGATTTACCGGGCCCCCCTAGGCCGAGTCAATTACTCCAGGTCCTAGTCTCTCTTGTACAGAACTGAAAATCTTATCACAGGCGACAACCGTATACCACAGACAAAAATTATTTTATTTTATTTTTTTTTCTACACTTGCTCTCCTTCTCTTTTTTTTTTTTTTTGGAAACCTGTTTTTCCTGCTCCAAACACAATGCTTCTCCTAACTACTAGTCATCTCCCCTCTTCACAACATGTAACAGGCAGCAGGCAACTAAAATATGTGACGGTTCTTGCAATTAAATGACCAGCAGCGGAGAGACCCTTCTGCCGTCTTACAGATACCAAGGAAACCGGACACGGTCAGGCAATCTGCACAGGATACCCCGAAGGACACAGGTAAAGACTACAGATTATAAAAAATCAGCAGACTTACCGTGTTCTGTTAAGGAGTTGATCAGTCTCCAGGTTCGGGGTACTCAGTGCATCCAGCCGTTCCACTCGTCGGTTTTCAGGGTTCAGGGCTCTCCTCTGCTGGCCCCAGGTTGGGCGGCCAAATATTAGGGTTGAACAATTAATATAAATGTTCAATTCTCTAGTTGCCTACTCCTGGCCTAATGGATATATTGATCATGTGCACTAAAGAAATACACCAGACACAGTCAGCTGTAACTCTCCTTGATCAATGTGTGGCTCAGCTCCAAGAAGGGTATTTTATTAGTGAAAACACAATGTTATATATCTCCTGTAAGGGGGCTCGGTTAGCTCTATAATGGGAGTGATCGGATGTATTCCATTGGTTAGTGGGTTGGGCATGAGCAAGTCCATGGGCGGATCCATGAGGTCATCAGGGTGGGTTGGTCCGTGAGGTCATCAGAGTGGGCGTCGCTGTGGGTGGATCCATGAGGTCATCAGGATGGGCGTCATCTTGGATACCAGACCACACAGTCTGCTGAAACAGGAAATGGCGGCCATCTTCAGTGTCTTCATTGTTCATCTTGGATACCAGACCACACGGCTCTGGTAGAGGAGATGGCAGCCATCTTCAGTGTCTCACTTTGTCTGAGGAAAACTTATGTAAGGTTAAACAGTACATGTTATAGGTTGCTTCTCTCAATTATCTTATGTGTTGAGGTTAATTAAGTATTTGATCTTATGGCTCTCCTCAACACATGCAGCCAAGAGTTTCTTAGAGAAAAAGGTGCATGGAAGTCGCTTACCAAGAGATGGACCCTGAGACAACACAGCTCCTACACCAACTTCAGATGCATCAACCTCCGCTGTAAAAGGCTGAGACACATCCAGCTATATCAATACAGGTGCTGACGAGAAGCATTTTTTAAATCAGTAAAAAGCACACAAAGCACTTTCTGATTTCGAGAAGTTTGTACCTTTTTTGGTAATGTCAGTAAGAGGTCTTGCTGAGGCAGAACATTTTTTAATAAAGTTTCTGTAATAGTTTGCAAATCCCAAAAACATTGCAGTGGTTTAAGATTTCCTGGACGGTCCAATTTTAATATAGCCTGTAATTTGGTAGGATCCATCAGAAAACCTGCAGAAGAAATTATATAACCCAAGAAAGGAAGTTTTTGTATAGCGAATATACACTTCTCGAGTCTAGCATACAACTTATTCTCTCTGAGAATTGAAAGTACTTGTCTGACAGGTACCATATGAGACTCGTAATTCCATGAGTATATAAAAATGTCATCCAAGCAAATTATTACACACTTATTACACACTTTCCTAGATGAGAAGAAAACATTATTAACAAAGTGTTGAAATACTGCATGTGCATTAGTAAGGCCGAAAGGCATCACAAGGGTTTCGAAATGTTAAACACCGTTTTACACTCATCCCCTTGTTTGACCTGAATCAGATTATAAGCCCCCCTATGATCAATTTTAGAGAACCATTTAGCACCGGCAATCACAGAGCAACCACCAGAATAGTGTCGATATCTCCAACTCGTCAGACCAGGTTTAGACAAGCTATAGCTGGCACTACCTGAATAGTCCAGCACTCATGTATAGGGGAAGAGAAGATATGAGTGGTTCTCCCACAGCATAAGACCAAGGAGTAATAAGCTAACCTAGCAGAGATTTAACTCTTGGTAACCTGTCTAGGAGCTACACAAGTCTTAGCGTCAATGCTCGAGTCGCCCTGCACTGATTACAGCAATTAGTGTAGTTACAAGGAAGAGTGCCAGAACCTAGAGAATGCACACACTATGACGCCACCATGACAGTTGGTGGTATTTGCAAAAACCTCCTTGTGACATTAGCATAGCGCTCTATACAAATATGAACTAGGCCTACGTAAAAAAAAAATGTCCCCAAAAGTGTCCATATAGGTAGAAAGGCTGATCAGTACATTTATTATTAAACAGCAATAATTTTATTTGTTGTGATGGCAAAGATTTTCCCATGAAGAACTATCTTGAGCCCAACAAGAATTCCAGCAATCTCTCTCGTCTGTTGTTTCACATAGGATGTTTTTTGACATCACATCCATTTCTCCTTTCTCAAACTGTCCTTGTTTGGTTTCTCAAATTTTCTTGGTCCTCTGGACTGGGAAAAGGCCCGTTCTTGCTTATTATCAGTCAGTTTCCATGATTTCGAATGTGGTCATGACCCTAGTTTGAGAACAAATGCAGTCAAATACAGCAATTAATTCTGTGTTGACAGAAAAAGACATGTGAAAGTAATTGTACTTGACAGTGACAGTCTGACATTTGCTATAAATTATAGCAGCCCTGGTGTGGCCAGAACTGCTGACAATGCTGAACTCAGGCTCAGTCTAATTAATCTCCATGTGCTGCCACAATAAACTTTCTCCTCTGCAAACTCTGCACAGAAGCCAGAAATAAAAAGTATTATCCATTTATGTATTGTAATTCTGATGGCCTGGCCTTAGTATAGGAGCCATCAAAATCTGTTCAGTGAGAGCTGACCTCCCAACCCCCCTGCCAATTAGCTGACTGAAGTGGGGCCATGTCCGCCTCATTGTTTACCAGGCACAGCTATGTACATTAACTTAAATTGGGCTCCACTATTACCAAATGCACAGCTAGACAATGGCAATCACTGGAGTTCTCTTCTCATTACGTTTTCATTGAGCAGATGTAGACCTGCCCTAAGGGCTGTATAATCGGCCGCATTGGCCCCTTGTAAACATGGTAGCAATCAATTGTTTTTATTGACTAATCATATTCTTTATATCAGGCATGCACAACTAGTGGCCCAGGGTCCACACGATGCCATTTTGTGTGGACCCCAACCATATGGATAAAAGAATGCTTGACCAACAGGTTAAGTACATGTGGGCAGTCACACACAGAAAAGTAGTGGCAAGCAGATGAAAAGCAGGAATCGGCAATTATTAATAGTGCCCTGTGTGGTCATCTCTGGATACCTTATACATCAGAAGAATGGGGTCTTTAAGCCTGATGGGAACTCCAGAAAGGAGTATGTGAGTTAGACAGGTGACTTTTTATACCTGTAGTTTATGGGAATTGTGAAACATTAGGCAGTAAGCACAAAACCTACAGCCTATTGTAGAGCGCCATGTGCATGCATCGCCGCTTCCTCCTAAGGGCCTATTCACACAGTCTTTTACAATTATTTAGAAGTGGCATTTACTGCAAATCCACATAAAAAAGGCTTCAAATAATCTTTGAATAAGCTTTCTGATGGTTTTAGGGAAATATTCAAAATAAAGTGGAAAAAAAAAACAGTACAAAGCGCACTAAGGGAGTATTTGTCACTTTTTTATATGGATTTAAAAGCAGAAGCTAGTTCTAAATCTTGTCAAAATCTGTGAAAATATCAATAGAGTGCTTATTGGTGGAGATAAGAGTCCTGTAAGTAGAATTTGTACCTATCAGATATTTACTTTATATACTGTTGATATGCAATAGATGTCACAGAAGGAAATACCCCTTTCATTTTTAGTGCGACCCCGGGATTGGTTCAGTATAACAGTTGGACCAAAAATGGTTGTACACCCTTGCTTTATATAGTCTAAAGGCTCATACTCACTTGCGCGAAACTCGGATGAGTCTCGCACGGCAATACCAGGCACTGCTGCTGGCACTCAGATCGGAGCGTGCAGCTGCATAGGAATACATGCAGCCAGGGCTGGCGTTTGGCACAGGCAGACCAGGCAGGCGCCTGGGGCCCCCACCTTGAAAGGGGGCCCCCTGCCTCTGCAGCCCCTGTATGAAGTGCCCAGAGGGTGTACAGCAGTGAAGCAGCAGTCCCAGAGCGTCTCTCCCAAACCCCCCTTGAGACCCCCTCAGTGCAGTGATTTACTCACTGTGGTCCTGGAGCTCTGTGCTGTTTGCTGTAGGATCACGTTTCACAGTCACATACAGCAGCCATCAGCATAGGCTCTGACCAGTCACTAAATCATTGCTTGTAATCTGACAGGGCGACCTCCTGTCACTACTGTCTGGATGACACAAGACAGGAATATTGTCTGCTGAATCAGGGTATTTATTATATAGAAATAAATGAATTCCCACGTGAAATAATAAGGGTAAACCATACACATATATAGTATAGGTGTGCATAGGAATCAGCGTTTTTGGTGCATTTTTTTTTTTGCAGCCAAAGCCTGCTCTCTTGGCAGTAAAAACACTGCTTTCAAAACACCCATTTTTTAGGGTATGTGCAGAGGATCCGGAAATAGCAGCCCTTTGGATGCAGTGGACATGTGCTGCGTCCAAAGTGCTGCCATCTTTTGAACACAGGTGATTCCGCGTGTGTTCATTGATCTGTGCAGAATCCCTGCGTCCTATACATTGCACGGGTGAGATTTCTCTTGTGGAGACTCGCATCTACGCCATATAAATTGACATGCTGCAGCCTGGACAGACGCGCCCCATGTCCGTCTCCGCAGGTGAGGTGCCGGTGTCAGTGCACGCATAGTAGAGATGGAATTTCTTGAAATCCCATCCACTACACTGTAACATTTGGCAGCTGCGGGATGGAAGCTGCACAAGTACACAGCAGCCGACCTGCAGCGTTTTCTGATTGTGGACACACACCCTTAGAGCTTTTGCTGTTTGTTTTTTACAGTATGCATTTTGTCTACAGTACATGTTTAACCCCTTTCTGACATTAGACGTACTATCCCGTCGAGGTGGGGCAGGCCCGTATGACCACCGACGGGATAGTACGTCATAGCGATCGGCCACGCTCACGGTGGGAGCGCGCCCGATCGCGGCCGGGTGTCAGCTGACTATCGCAGCTGACATCCGGCACTATGTGCCAGGAGCGGTCACGGACCGCCCCCGGCACATTAACCCCCAGCACACTGCGATCAAACATGATCGCAGTGTTCCGGCGGTAAGGGGAAGCATTGCGCAGGGAGGGGGCTCCCTGCGTGCTTCCCTGAGACCCCCGGAGCAACGCGATGTGATCGCGTTGCTCCGAGGGTCTCTTACCTCCTCCTCCCTGCAGCAGGCCCAGATCCAAAATGGCCGCGGCATCCGGGTCCTGCAGGGAGGTGGCTTCACAGCTCCTGCTCAGAGCAGGCGCCGGGAAGCCTCTAGGAGCTGTGCACGTCAGATCGCCGATCTGACACAGTGCACAGCAAAGTGTCAGATCGGCGATCTTACACTATAACATGATGCCCCCCCTGGGGCAATGTTATAGTGTAAAAAAAAATATTCACATGTGTAAAAAAAAATTTTAAAAAAATCCCCCCCAAAAAAATAAAAAAAAAATATTGTTCCTATAAATACATTTCTTTATCTAAATTAAAAAAAAACAATAAAAGTACACATATTTAGTATCGCCGCTGTAATAATTATAGGGGATAATTCAGGAGACTCTTTGCGTGGAACAAGACAACAGGACACAGTTTTATAAGTGGTAAAGTTTATATTATCACATGGTGATTCAAGCAGGTGCAGAGAGAAACTCAAGTCCACAACACTTGGTGCAAATAATAAACGCAGCTTAGCAGTCAATAGGAAACTTCAGAGGTAGATGCAAACAAACAGAAAGTCTATGAAGCACGGTTATTCTTGAGGAAACTTGACACGAATAGATGCTTGACTTAGTCCTGACACAGATAAATATGCTATTAGGCAGTTCAAACCATATCTTAGCTCAACCAGGGAGGCCTGGTTAATAGTCTCAGGTTTTGCAGAGCAGAAACAGCTTACATGTCCAACAAATGCAGATGGAAGTAACACGAGCAGCAGATGAAGGAGGATTACTGAACACTGGTGTATGCAGCAGGAACTCAGAGCAGAGTGGCAGGATCTCCAACACAGGTTCACAGGAGCAGGTGCAGGTGCAAGGCCAGGGAGTAATCAGGAGCTGGATGCAAAGCAGAATAATCTAGCACAGACTGAAGGCTGGGGTGGAGTTTTATAGCAGGAAGACAAGTGCACATGAGACCAAAGACGCCATGTTGGAAAAGGGCAGTAATGCACAAAAGGTAAAAAATGTTCAGAGTCCTGACAGCCGCGTCCGTAAAGACCCGACCTATAAAACTGTCCCACTAGTTAACCCCTTCAGTGAACACCGTAAAAAAAAAAAACGAGGCAAAAACCGCTTTATTATCATACCACCAAACAAAAAGTGGAATAACACGCGATCAAAAAGACAGATATAAATAACCATGGTACCGCTGAAAACGTCGTCTTGTCCCGCAAAAAAAGGAGCCACCATACAGCATCATCAAAGAAAAAATAAAAAATTTATAGTCCTCAGAATAAAGCAATGCAAAAATAATTATTTTTTTTATAAAATAGTTTTTATCGTATAGCGCCAAAACATAAAAAAAATTATATAAATGAGGTATCGCTGTAATCGTACTGACCCGAAGAATAAAACTGCTTTATCCATTTTACCAAACGTGGAATGGTATAAACGCCTCCCCCAAAAGAAATTCATGGTTTTTGGTCATTCTGCCTCACAAAAATCAGAATAAAAAGCGATCAAAAAATGTCACGTGCCTGAAAACGTCACCAATAAAAACGTCAACTCGTCCTGCAAAAAACAAGAACTCACATGACTCTATGGACCAAAATATGGAAAAATTATAGCTCTCAAAATGTGGTAACGCAAAAAATATTTTTTGCAATAAAAAGCGCCTTTCAGTGTGTGACGGCTGCCAATCATAAAAATCCGTTAAAAAACCCACTGTAAAAGTAAATCAAACCCCCCTTCATCACCCCCTAAGTTAGCGAAGAATTAAAAAATTAAAAAAAGTATTTATTTCCATTTTCTCATTAGGGTTAGGGTTAGGGCTAGGATAAGGGCTAGGGCTAGGGTTAGGGTAAGGGTTAGGGCTAGGGTTAGGGTTAGTGCTAGGGTTAGGGTTAGGGCAAGGGTTAGGGTTAGGGCTAGGATTAAGGCTAGGGTTAGGGCTAGGGTAAGGGCTAGGGTTAGGGTTGGGGCTAGGGTTAAGGCTACAGTTAGGGTTGGGGCTAAAGTTAAGGTTAGGGTTGGGGCTAAAGTTAGGGTTTGGATTACATTTACGGTTGGGAATAGGGATGGGATTAGGGTAGGGGTGTGTCAGGGTTAGGGGTGTGGTTAGGGTTACCGTTGGGATTAGGGTTAGGGATGTGTTTGGGTTAGGGTTTCAGTTATAATTGGGGGGTTTCCACTGTTTAGGCACATCAGGGGTTCTCCAAACGCGACATGGCATCTGATCTGAATTCCAGCCAATTCTGCATTGTAAAAGTAAAACAGTGCTCCTTCCCTTCCGAGCTCTCCCGTGCGCCCAAACAGGGGTTTACCCCAACATATGGGGTATCAGCGTACTCAGGACACATTGGACAACAACTTTTGGGGTCCAATTTCTCCTGTTACCCTTGGGAAAATACAAAACTGGGGGCTAATAAATAATTTTTGTGGAAAAAATATTTTTTTTTTATTTTCACGGCTCTGCGTTATAAACTGTAGTGAAACACTTGGGGGTTCAAAGTTCTCACAACACATCTAAATAAGTTCGTTGGGGGGTCTAGTTTCCAATATGGGGTCACTTGTGGGGGGTTTCTACTGTTTAGGTAAATTAGGGGCTCTGCAAACGCAATGTGACGCCTGCAGAACAATCCATCTAAGTCTGCATTCCAAATGACGCTCCTTCCCTTCTGAGCTCTGCCATGCGCTCAAACGGTGGTTCCCCCACATATGGGGTATCAACGTACTCAGGTCAAATTGGACAACAACTTTTGGGGTCCAATTTCAACTGTTACCCTTGGAAAAATACAAAACTGGGGCTAAAAAATAATTTTTGTGGAAAAAGAAATAATTTTTATTTTCACTGCTCTGCGTTATAAACTGTAGTGAAACATTTGGGGGTTCAAAGCTCTCACAACACATCTAGATGAGTTCCTTAGGGGGTCTACTTTCCAAAATGGTGTCATTTGTGGGGGGTATCAATGTTTAGGCACATCAGGGGCTCTCCAAACGCAACATGGCATCCCATCTCAATTCCTATCAATTTTGCATTGAAAAGTCAAATGGCGCTCCTTCGCTTCCGAGCTCTGCCATGTGCCCAAACAGTGGTTTACCCCCACATGTGGGGTATCGGCGTACTCAGGACAAATTGTACAACAACTTTTGGGGTCCATTTTCTCCTGTTGCCCTTGGTAAATTTTTTGTGAAAAAAAGTTAAATGTTCATTTTTATTTAAACATTCCAAAAATTCCCGTGAAACACCTGAAGAGTTAATAAACTTCTTGAATGTGGTTTTGAGCACCTTGAGGGGTGCAGTTTTTAGAATGGTGTCACACTTGGTTATTTTCTATCATATAGACCCCTCAAAATGACTTCAAATGAGATGTGGTCCCTAAAAAAAAATGGTGTTGTAAAAATGAGAAATTGCTGGTCAACTTTTAACCCTTATAACTCCCTAACATAAAAAAAATTTGGGTTCCAAAATTGTGCTGTTGTAAAGTAGACATGTGGGAAATGTTACTTATTAAGTATTTTGTGTGACATATCTCTGTGATTTAATTGCATAAAAATTCAAATTTGGAAAATTGCAAAATTTTCGCCAAATTTCCATTTTTTTCACAAATAAATGCAGGTAATATCAAAGAAATTTTACCACTATCATGAAGTACAATATGTCACGAGAGAACAGTGCCAGAATCACCGGGATCCGTTGAAGCGTTCCAGAGTTATAACCTAATAAAGGGACAGTGGTCAGAATTACAAAAATTAGCTTGGTCATTAACGTGCGAACCACCCTTGGGGGTAAAGGGGTTAATAAAGTTAGTGTTAGTCACAAAAAACGCAGCGAAAAACAACGTTGCAACATTTGCAGCATTTTTTTAACTTTTTCACTGCTTTCTATGGGTGAAAAAAATTGCTCAAAGAAGCTACTGAAAAAAAATGCTGCATGTGAACATAGTCTTACTCTGAAACGCTATGTCTATCTGTTACATAGGACTGCATATGATATTTACTAAATTATCTGTACTCAGAGAATTATCACTGCTATCTCTGGTGTTACATAGGACTGCAGGTGACATCTATTACATTATCTGTACTCAGAGATATCACTGTGTTATCTGTGGTGTTACATAGGACTGCAGGTGACATCTACTACATTACCTATTCTCAGAGAATTAGCACTGTTTTATCTGAAGAGTTTAAAAAAAAATGAAGAGGGGGTTGGGGGCAATTCTTTGTCTTGGGCCCCCAATCTTTTCTGACCCTTGCAACGCCCCTGCGTACAGCTAATAGTGGCAGACCCGTAGGCCTATATAAGGCCCCTATATATGGGGGCCACAGTGCAATGTTATCATTTGGGGCCCCCACTTTAAATTTTTACCTAGGACCCCACTTTGTCTAAAACCGGCTCTGCATGCAGCCGCATGCTCCGCTCCTCTGTGCCAGGTGCAGTGCCGGGTATTGCCGTGCGAGACTCATCCGAGTTTTGCACAAATGAGTATGACCATAAGAATCATTATCATGTAAGCAGGGGATGTGCAACCAACAAAATGAAAACGGAGACAGAACAATGGCATTAAGACTAGTGATGAGCGAGTGCACTTGTTGCTCAGGTTTTCCCGAGCACGCTCAGGTGACCTCTCAGTATTTATGACTGTTCGGAGATTAAGTTTTCATTACTTCAGCAGCATGATTTACAGCTATTAGCCAGCTTGATTACATGTGGGGATTACCTAGCAACCAGGCAACCTCCACATGTACTCAGGCTGGCTAATAGCTGTAAATAATTCAGCTGCTGTGATGAAAACTAAATCTCCGAACACTAACAAATACTCGGAGGTCACCCGAGCGTACTCGGGAAAACCCAAGCAACGAGTACACTCACTCATCACTGATTAAGACCTTCATGCTCCATCGTATATATCCGTCATGGGTTGTGTGGAACAGGCTCAAAAGAAGTCTGCTCTACACAAGGCACCTGCCACTAGCAGCAACAATTAGAGCAAGCTCTGATCACTGCTGTTTACCTCCATAAATGCCACTTCTAATCACTGACAGGTAGTGTTGAGCATTTCGATACCGCAAGTATCGGGTATCGGCCGATACTTAGCGGTATCGGAATTCCGATACCGAGATCCGATACTTTTGTTGTATCGGGAATCGGTATCGGGATCGATATAATGTGTAAAATAAAGAATTAAAATAAAAAATATTGCTATACTCACCTCTCCGACGCAGCCTACACCTTACCGAGGAAACCGGCAGCCTTGTTTGCTTAAAATGCGCGCGTTTACTGCCTTCCGTGACGTCACGGCTTCTGATTGGTCGCGTGCGCCCATGTGACCGCGACGCGACCAATCACAAGCCGTGACGTAATTTTCAGGTCCTGAATGCCTAATTCTAGGCATTCAGGACCTGAAAATTACATCACGGCTTGTTGTGATTGGTCGCGTCGCGGTCACATGAGCGGCACGCGACCAATCAGAAGCCGTGACGTCACGGAAGGCAGTAAACGCGTGCATTTTAAGCAAACAAGGCTGCCGGTTTCCTCGGTAAGGTGTAGGCTGCGTCGGAGAGGTGAGTATAGCAATATTTTTTATTTTAATTCTTTATTTTACACATTAATATGGATCCCAGGGGCTGAAGGAGAGTTTCCTCTCCTTCAGACCCTGGGAACCATCAGGGATACCGTCCGACACTTGAGTCCCATTGACTTGTATTGGTATCGGGTATCAGTATCGGATTAGATCCGATACTTTGCCGGTATCGGCCGATACTTTCCGATACCGATACTTTCAAGTATCGGACGGTATCGCTCAACACTACTGACAGCAGCATTAAAAGGGAACCTGTCATGTAAAATAACGCTATTAACCTGCAGATCCAGGGTTATTCTGCATGTTAATCGCATTCTGACACTGTGTGGCGCCATCACTGAGAGTCCCGTTGCAGGACGAAATTAACTTTATTCCTCCCAGCAGCATTTGGCTTCCAGTGATAGGGGTGGCGCCGACATGGTTTCAATTACAGTGTACACAGAAAACTGCCAATCAGTGGTTGGGCGGGGTTATACAGAGCTCATGAATATGGAGGACTACATGACAGCAGATGTACTAGTCCTCTAGTGATAATCTCCTGTTGATAAAACAGTTATTTTATCAAAACTACACTATGCAGGTCAGGGTCTCGTCCCTATGTTAAGCTGCTCTCAGATTAGGAGGAAAAAATTCCCTTTAAATATGTGTACAATGTATTTTTGAAAGATGCTTTGCCTGTCTGGGTCACAAAGGCAATCTGTGTTATCTCATACTCTTAGACCCATACACATCAGATAGCTGCAATGATGGGGTGGCTGATCTTACAGCTATCTCTCCCAATACCTCCATACATAGGAGATCTTACTATGAGCTAGCCATTGCCGGACTATCTTGGTGGTGGTTTGTCTCACCAAGCGTATAAGAATCGGCAGTTCAAAATGAAACCCTTCCATTCCCTGTTGGGTGGCGCCCATACACATTTGATTGTCAGCCTAAGTCCACTAATAATGGCAGGCATACCAACATTAGTCTAATGTGTTTTGGGGCCTTTAAAGGGAACCTGTCCGCTCGTTTTGCTGCTATAAGATATGGCCTCTGCCTTTCGTGGCTTATCTACAGCATTCTACTGACACGAAGCAAGCAGAATGACAACATCACATGAAGATGGGAGGCGCCAGCCCTGCGACATCAATTGGACCGGACCGCCCCTGTGTGAGTATATTAAAACTTGCTTTTCTTCTCTTTCAGGTTGAATCCGAGGCTTATCTGCAGCATTACAGAATGCTGTAGGTAAGTGCCGAAAGGCAGTCGCCGCATCTTATAGCGGCAAAATGAAGTGACAGGTTCCCTTTAAACTCATTGATACGACTCCCTCAAATAGTATCAGTAAAAACGTCAGCTCAGGGTGCAAAAAATAAACCCTCACACTGCCCCATACCCTGAAAAATGAAAATGTAACAGGTCTCGGAAAATGGTGACAAAAGAGAAAAAAAAATTCTTACATATTTCCAATTATTTCCAAAACTTAAATAAAACAAAAGACAAGTTGGTATCTGCATACTTTTACTGACCTGGAGAATCATATTGCCAAGTTAGGCTACGTTCACATTTGCGGTCAGCGCCGCAGCGTCGGGCGCCGCAGCGGCGCCGCATGCGTCATGCGCCCCTATACTTAACATGGGGGCGCATGGACATGCGTTGTGCTGCGTTTTTCGCCGCATGGCCGCAAGCGTTGGACGCAAGAAACGCTTCAAGTTGCATTTTTTTTGCGTCCAACTTTCGGCCAAAAAGGACGCATGCGGCGCAAAACGCAGCGTTTTAGCGTGCGTTTTGCCGCGTTTTCGTTTGCGTTGTGCGCTGCGGCGCACAACGCAAATGTGAACGTAGCCTAAATTTTACCATATAATGAATATGGAAAATAAACCCCCCCAAAAAAACTGTGAAATTGCACTTTTTGGCAATGTTTATGCACTTGGAATTTTTTTCCTGTTTTCCAGTACACTATGTGGTAGAATTAATAGTGACATTCAAATGTACAACGTGTGCCACAAAAACAAGCCCCAATATGGCTATATTGATTGAAAAAAAACAAACAATGGCTCTTGGAAAAGGAGGAAGAAAAAATAAAAGCGAAAAAAACAAACAAACAAAAAAAAGGAAAATGGCCATGACATGAAGGGGTTAAAATCATGTTACTGTGTCATGCATTTGTAAGAAGAGAGACCAGGCCAGGGGTACCTTTTTCGTGTCGGGGCCGGAACTGTCGGGACTGTCACCTCTGTTGTCTGGGGGAAAGGTTAGAGACTGGGACTGACCTTTGCACTCGACAGCAGGCGGCCGAGGGAGGATAAAAAGGGTGGAGTGCGCGAAATGGAGGAGAGACTTGGTGGGAAGACGCAGTGAGCAGCAGGACAATTTAGGAGCTCCGTCCTCTGAGCACAGTAACAGCGCAGGATCGTGCTACATTTTCCCGGCTGCTCCCTACAAAGACTGCGACCAGAGAACCATTTTCCGCCTGTTGACCATCATTGCTCAAGTTACTCAACATCATGGGCCACTACCGTACAATGCACGCGTGCTGCCTGAAAGAAACCGGGTGACTTACCAAGAACTTTACCCTTACTCACCCGCTTGCTTCTGCCGGGCTCTGTCCAGCCCTCGCAATGCAAAAGACTGCTCTTCTCCCTGCTCCCCGCCTGAGACGGACATCGAGGACTCACCGCCACCACCAGGAACTGGTACATCGACGCCTACAGGCCTGCATCGTATCCATCACATGCTGACCGTGTCGGCACCACCGTGTGCATCTGAGACACTTCACTCTGAAGCCGTCCGACTGATAAGTTTACTACTGTTGAACATTGCTTTTACTCTTTGCCCACTTCCTCCGTCAGTATATTGAAAGTGTTATCACCACCTGTCTCTACCTTCTCTCCTCCCTGCGTGGAGTATACCCCTGTTATAGTAAAGTTAATTTTAACCTTTGCTCTGCCTCTTGTCCATTGCTGCATCCCACAACCTGCTCTCATATTCAAGAATAATTAATCCATGAAATAATATTTATTAATTTATTAGTTATTAATTATGCAGATTGCTTGAGTTATAGAGGTCAGTGGCAGCTTATATACTGGCTTCTAACAATATTGAGGCAGAAAGGCTCTCATCTAACGCATCGTCATATTACATTTGTTAAGTTTACAATAAAAAACCCACTGTACATCAGACACTTCATATATTATAATATTATTTAGAACTCTATTCCCCTCTTTTTAACACTTTTGCTGGCAGAATAAGACGCAGAGCCAATTTTTTTCAAAGGGTCAGGAAATCTGTCGGAAAGACCTGACACCAATGGGTTCAAACAACACGACTGTCCAGTGTTAGGGGCTCCAGCTAATCAGTTCTGTCAGCACTCAAGTGCGTTTCTGCTGATATTTTTTAAAGGGTCATCCTCTTCTTTATATTGTGGCAGGAAGTGGGCCAGTATAGCTCTCTGAAACTGCTCCTGCAGCCGTGGACTCCACATGCTACAGGATGCTGATACTACATATCCGCTTGTATTCACCTCAGTGTCCTGACCTGACAAACAATTAAATAAACATCTATCGTCAGAACACAAATGTATTGTAATCTTCCTGTGATGTGGGAATCATGTCAGCAGCTAACATTTGTGTGCTGACAAAGTCACATTCAAAACTGTCCACCATCCAAAAATTGTGTTATTCGCCCTTTTGGACTTTTTTAGAGTTTACTGTATACTGTTTTATAAGTTGTCCTGGATTATTTTACTTTTTCACTATTATTACTAAAAACGGCCTTCAGGTCGATCTCGAGCCATGGCAAGCCTTGATAGGTACACCAGGGTCTTCTCCGCCGTTTTCTTTATATCTTGTATCAAGCCATCAGGTTGTTGGTCTTGCTCTTCACCTTGTTCCTTCTATTCTTCCAACCATGATGTCCTTCTACAGTGATTGCTCTCTTCTTATGACGTGTCCAAAGTATGCAAGTCATAGCTTGATGACCTTTGCTTTAAGTGACATGTCTGGCTTAATTTGTTCTAAGATTGATTTTTTTTTGTTCTTCTTTCCATCCATGGTATTGATAGCATCCTTCTCCAGCACCACGTTTCAAAGGTGTTGATTCTTCTTCTGTCTTATTTCTTCATCGTCGAGGTTTTGCATCTATATGTTACTACTGAAAAGACCAGACTGTGTACGAGCCATGTCTTCATCGCCAGTGAAATATTTCTCGATTTGAAGACATTGTCCAGTGACTTAATTGTTGATTTGCCCACAGCTATTCTATTGACTTCTGGTGTCATTACTGAATCTTGAGTGATCACTGATCCGAGTAGGTTGATGTCCTTTACAACTTACAGTTCGTCACCGTCCATCTCAAATGTGTCCTGGTTGTACCTGACTGTAGTCAATATCTTTGTCATTCTTATATTGAGTAGGAGTCCCGTGCTTGAGCTTTCCTTTCCATCTTCACACTCCGTAATAAGTCCTTCATTCCATCTATGTTTGTTGCTATCAATGTTGATTCATCTACATATTTAAGATGATTTGTTGAGGATTCTTCCAGAAATTTTGATTCCTTCTTCTTTTTCGGCAAGTCCAGCCTTCCTGAAAATAGCTTCTGCATATAAATTGAAGAGAAATGGTGACAGGATGCAGCCTTGTCTGACTCCTCGCTCTACTTTGAACCATTCCGTGCCTCCATGTTCAGTTCTGACTGTTGCTTCTTGGTCATTGTAAAGGTTCCTAAAGAGGCTGATCAGGTGGTTCAGCACATCCATTTCCTTCTGGGTATTCCAAAGTTTCTGGTGATCAACACAATCGAAGGCTTTGCTGTAGTTGATGTAGCAAAAATAGATCTCTTTGTTGTATTCTTTGACCTTTTCCATCATCCATCTAATGTTAGCAATTAGCCTTTTCAGAATCCTGCTTATTTATCTAGCAGCTCTTTGTCAAAGTAAGTCTGTATCCATTATTGTATGATCTTCAGTAAGATTTTACTGGCACAATAGTCCGATAGTTTCCACAGTCGGTAGCATCTCCCTTTTCTTTTCAGAATAGGAATCAAAATAGATCTTGTGGTGTTCTTGGGCCATTTACAATTTGTCCATATCTGTTGATACAGGCATGTGATGGCATCAACTGCTGCTTCAGAAGACTTTATTAGCCCTATTGGAACATTGTCACATTCAGGCGCTTTGTGTTTTGACAGAAGCTTTATCGCAGCAACGACGTCATCTTTCAAGATGTTCGGTTCCCTATCATTTACAGTCTCAGTTTCTTCCCTATCACAGTATCGTTCTTGTAGAGGTACGTGTATTCTTTCCATCTTTTCTAATCTGTTCTCGATCAGTTAGTTTGTTAACGTTGCCATCTTTCAACATTTCTTTGATCATTTGGTCACGGACATGGTTTGTGGAACCATTGTGCCATGGACCTTGGAGAGCCTGGAGGGGCATGAACAAGTGATCACCTGACTGTTTTGGTGAGGTTAGACTTGGCTCCTGATGAACGCCAGTTGCCACTCCAGGGCAGACCAATAGTAAGCAGCTGGACTCAGGAGGTCAGACTGGATGGTGCAGCAGGCAGAGCTTGCATCAGAGAGAGAGTGCAGCAGGCAGGATCTGCATCCGAGTGCAGCAAGCAGGATTTGCACTAGCGGGCAGCAGAAAGGACTTGCACTGGCATGCAACCTTGCACAGCATAGACTCTAAACAGGAAGGTTGCTCAGGCACCTCCCCAGTGGGGAGGAAGCAATATATACACAATGTCCCACAGCCATTGGCTGGGGAGGAAATAGCGAATGCATACGCTGGCCTTTTAAGAAGGCGGGAGAGCCCGCATGCATGCCCTAAGGACATTGCCAGAGGACCGGCTGGAAGCATGCAGAGCATGGGTTAGCGAAGAACCATCTACAGCATGAGTGAGTGAAGAGACATGTTGAATACCCTGCCTGTCAGGGCAGGGATCTGGCATGGTGCTAACAGTACCCCCCCTTTACGCCCCCTCCTCTTCAGACCATCGAGAAATTTCCAGAGGAGAATCGGATCATGAATATTCTCCTTAGGCTCCCAGGATCTTTCTTCGGGACCAAATCCCTTCCAGTCAATGAGGGAGGAAGGTCTTCCTCTCACCTTCTTCATGGCCAAGATGTTCTCCACTTCAAAAACATCCTCCGAGACTGTTGGCATGGACATGGTACTGGGATCCTTGAAGAGGGGACTCAGGATGACAGGCTTCATTAGAGATACATGGAAAGAATTTAGAATCGACAGAGAAGAAGGCAGCTTCAATTTATAGGAGACCTCGTTGATCCGTTTCAACACCTCGAAAGGTTCGATAAAACAAGGACCCAATTTGTGAAAAGGAAACCTTCAGCTGGACGTACCAGGATGAAAGCCATACCTTATCACCAGGTCGGAAGCACAGAGGATCCAGACGCCTTTTGTCTGCATGTCTCTTCATACGGGAGGAGGATGCTTCTAAGGTGGCTTTGGGGTCCTCCCACAACTTCACAAAATCTTTGGAGAGGATTACTGAGATCAAAGGATTTGATCCTGTCTGCCCTTTTTCTGGGTTGATCATGTCAAGGGTTGACTTTGCTCTGCCTCATTCGGTTCAGGTTTGCTGTTTGGCTCCCATGTATCCTGCTTGCGGTGCTGGCTGTAGTTCTCCCTTTGGCATGTGAACCTGACTCTGGTAGCTCTTGATTTGTCCTGATGTGATCCCTCACTTGCCTCGTGCCTGTTGACTCCCTCTGTCTGCCCTTTTCACAGCATTTCCCTGTTTGTCTGTTTGATTCTCTGGTTCCTGACTTGGCTCGTATTCGGACTCGCTTCTGCCTTCTGACTTTGTCTTATCTGCTTCTGACCATTGCTGAACCTCCTGGCTTGTTCCTGACCACATGTATTGCTGATCCCTTTAGTGCTTCTACCTATTATTTTTTGACTCGGCTTGTTTCACGACTCTCTCGCCACTTGGTGGTGCCTATGCTGCTGCTCTGTGGTGCTTCTCTATGTACGCAGTCTCACTTCCCTCTAAAGCTTCCTCTGGTGGAGGTTGCGTTATACTGCACTGCAGCAGCATGACATTATAGCTGACCCTAAATTGCCCAAAGCAATCTAATTTGATGCAGGTGTTATTTTTGGGTATGAAAATTTACAAGGTGATTCCATAATTTTTTCCTCAGAATTGAGTGATTCCATAATTTTTCCCCTATGCTTGGTTAGAAAAAGTAACCAATACTGACTACCACATTTTTTGTTCTTGATTTCATTTAGTGTTTCTTAAAGCCAGAAAGTTGCCATTTGAAATTACTTTAGTTTTGTACCATGTCTGTGATTGCTTTTTTTCTACAAAATGAAACAACTGAATGAACATCCTCCAAGGCCGGTGATTCCATAATTTTTGCCAGGGGTTGTAGTTAATCTGATTTTTATAGGCACCACTTGGTGATGTTTCTCTGTAGAATCTCCATTTGTGATTTTGGAAGAATGTGTTCATGATGGACAGTTGATTTGTCATCAGTGAATCTTCCTTCAGCCTAGTTTCTTTCACCAAGTCCAAAGTGTCCAACAATGATTCCATGTTTTCCATGCCCCACTTTGGCTTTCAAGTCTCCCATAATAATAAGTAAGTCTTGTTTTGGCGTCTTGTAAATTTCTTCTTGAACTTGATCATAGAATAGTTTAATGTCCTTCTCCTTGGTATCTTTCATTGGCGAATAGACTTGCTTAACTATTACCATGGGCCTAAAAACTCCCTGCCTGTTCTAATTGGCACTGACTTGGAGCCGTCACTGACCACTCCTGCCTGCAATTCTGCTGCTCCACATCAACAGAGGATCTTTTCCTCTTCCGGGCTGCTCTGTCGGTGGGGCATGTGTTATGATCTGGTGGCCTAAGAGCAGCATGAGACGTACTCTGGAGAAGGTGGTACCTGTACTGACCGCAGACCCTGAACTTAACACCGCAACTAGAAGTAGCCGTGGAATGTACCTAGCACTCCCTGGACATCTCAACACAGCCGGAGGACTAATTACCCCTAAAGATAGAAAAGGGAAAACTATCTTGCCTCAGAGAAAATTCCCAAGGATAGGCAGCCCCCCACAAATATTGACTGTGAGAGGAGAGGGAAAAAACATATACAGACTGAAATCAGAATTTTGCAAAGGAGGCCACTTCTAGCTAAATAGAAAGGATAGGACAGAGTACTATGCGGTCAGTATTAAAACACTAGAAAATATCCACCACAGAAAATACAAAAACTCCACAGCTAACTAAAGATATGGAGGGTATATCTGCATCTCTAGAGATACCAGCTTGGCTAAACAAATCCTTATACAGACCAAGCTGGACAAGACAAAAAACATGAAAAAGAACTGAACAATAAGGCCACAGCATGTGGACAGCAAAAAATCAAGGCCAGAACTTATCTTTGTTGAAAAGAACTGCAAAGCAGGAGAGACCAGGCAGAGATGTGAATCCTCCAGGAACAATGGACAACTGGCACTGACTAAAGGGTGAAGCAAGACTAAATAGCCCAGTCAGATTTGCAAAAAGTGAACACACCTGATAAATGCTGCGATTCAGAGACAGCAGCGCTACCACTTACAACCACCGGAGGGAGCCCAAGAGCAGAATTCACAACAGGCATGACTGCTGGCATCATGCTGATTGACAGCCGACTCCTCACAGTTAGACAGCAGGAAGCCAAATGTCAATCAGCATGAAATTGGCAGTGACACCCAGTCAACAGAGCAGAACGGAGAAGTGGCTGCTCTGTCGATATGACTTAAGCAGAAGCTTGTGAAACCGTGGCAAGAGCTGTTTGTGACCGCTCACAGCTGGCTGGGATCGGAACTGGATACAGTAGGCAGATAATCAGCAACTACCTGCCTTTTAGTTCTTAGACCTGTACAAGCAAAAATTACCTAGTCCTGAATAACCACTAAGTGTTTTTTTGTAATGTAAAATCAATATGAAAATTCAGTAGTAGATAACATACATAATTTCACTCTAAAAAGTACTTTGGTGTAATGTGGACAAGAAGCGCAAGCGCTGGCGCCCAAGAACGCTGAATACACAAACCATAGAAAAAAGGAAGCGGTACAGATTGTCAAATGAGTGCAGGGCGAATGCGTGAGATTCCGGAGGGGGATTCAGGCACCATACCTGCACGTCACAGGTCAGTGTGACGTGCATGTGAGGGGGGTGATACTATAATTTTTAGTGGAGGCAGAGATTTCTTTAAAGGGAACCTACCACCCCGTTTTTTAAAAATTAGATAAAAATAGTGTGAAATAGGGGCAGAGCTGGGCTTTACATTAGGGCCTTTTCGGTGCCTTTACACCCCCGTTAGGCTGCCCAAATACCTTTGTGAAGTGGCCGTTTTCTGCTGTCACTCAAGTGGGTCAGGTCGGATGGGCGTGGTCACAGCGCTGTTTGTCCCCCAGGATCCTGCTCATCATTACGTTGGTGGCGTAGTGGTGTGCGCATGTCCAAAGAAGATCCACTGCCCAGGAGATGAATAACGGCGCGGTCTTCGCTATTCAGCCGTTTACCGGTGGGCGCGGCCATCTTTCCTGTGGCCGCGCCTGCGCAGATGGAGCGCTCTGCTGCCCGGGACTTCAGGAAAATGGCCGCCGCGATCTCCATCTGCGCACGCGCGGAATCCCGCGGCCATTTTCCTGAAGTCCCGGGCAGCAGAGCGCTCCATCTGCGCAGGCGCGGCCACAGGAAAGATGGCCGCGCCCACCGGTAAACGGCTGAATAGCGAAGACCGCGCCGTTATTCATCTCCTGGGCAGTGGATCTTCTTTGGACATGCGCACACCACTACGCCACCAACGTAATGATGAGCAGGATCCTGGGGGACAAACAGCGCTGTGACCACGCCCATCCGACCTGACCCACTTGAGTGACAGCAGAAAACGGCCACTTCACAAAGGTATTTGGGCAGCCTAACGGGGGTGTAAAGGCACCGAAAAGGCCCTAATGTAAAGCCCAGCTCTGCCCCTATTTCACACTATTTTTATCTAATTTTTAAAAAACGGGGTGGTAGGTTCCCTTTAAGGCACCGCACGCCCCGGAGCCTGGAAGAACTCATTAACATAATGAAATAAAAGTCTATTTCTCTTGACAGCAACCATGAGGCATACAAGTAAGTAATAGCTGAAAAGTGTCCCAGGGGGTGACAGATTCCCTTTGAATGGATTTTTTTGTCAGTGTTATTTTTTTATTTAGGATCTTTATTAAAAATAAATATTAGAAATCTAGCAGTTTTCACACAGGCCATTGGGGTTATCTCGACTCATACTTCCTGTTGCTTCGAGAAATCCAGATGTACATTTTCAGCAATAGACTTAGGGTACCGTCACACAGTGCAATTTTGATCGCTACGACGGTACGATTCGTGACGTTCTAGCGATATCGTTACGATATCGCAGTGTCTGACACGCAGCAGCGATCAGGGATCCTACTGAGAATCGTACGTCGTAGCAGATCGTTTGGAACTTTCTTTTGTCGCTTGATCACCCGCTGACATCGCTGGATCGTTGTGTGTGACAGCGATCCAGCGATGCGTTCGCTGGTAACCAGGGTAAACATCGGGTAACTAAGCGCAGGGCCGCGCTTAGTAACCCGATGTTTACCGTGGTTACCAGCGTAAAAGTAAAAAAAAACAAACCGTACATGCTCACCATCTGATGTCCGTCAGGTCCCTTGCCGTCCGCTTCCCGCTCTGACTGTCTGCCGGCCGGAAAGTGAGAGCAGATCACAGCGGTGACGTCACCGCTGCACTCTGCTCTCACTGTACGGCCGGATCTGTCAGAGCAGGAAGCGGACGGCAAGGGACCGGACGGACATCAGATGGTGAGCATGTACGGTTTTTTTTTTTTTACTTTTACGCTGGTAACCACGGTAAACATCGGGTTACTAAGCGCGGCCCTGCGCTTAGTAACCCGATGTTTACCCTGGTTACCCGGGGACTTCGGCATCGCTCCAGCGCCGTGATTGCAACGTGTGACCGCAGTCTACGACGCTGGAGCGATAATCATACGATCGCTGCGACGTCACGGATCGTGCCGTCGTAGCGATCAAAATTGCACTGTGTGACGGTACCCTAACTCCAACCCTAGCCTTTGTATTGAAGCATCTAATGAGTGGTTGCAGAAATCATTGTGAAGGGAGGGAAGAGCAGGGTCAGCTGTGACATCACCTATTGTGACTGGTGGATCCTGTGTTATCAGCTGAGTAAAAAGGACTTACCTGTCAATGTACTCCTGCCTCTGAGGATAAGGAGCCTGCTGAATACTCTTCCAGAAAGAACAAGGCATTAAAGTCTAAAATAGCCTCAAAGGGCAGTATGAAAATTCAAAAACATTTTAATATAGATCACGAAATGAAAAAAAAAGTCAACATATAAAAAATATACAGCTCTGGCAAAAATTAAGAGACCAATGCAAAATGTTCAGTTTGCCTGATTTTTCTCTTTATAGGTATATTTTTGAGTAAAATGTAAATTGTTCTTTTAATCTACAATCTTCTGACAACATGTCTCCGAATTTCCAAGCAATACATTTTGTTTTTCTTTCCTGAAAAGGAGAAATGGTCCAAATAAAAAAAAAAAAACCCAGTGCTTTCAGATCTCAAATAATGCAAAGAAAACAAGTTCATAATCATTTAGAAACAACAATACTAATGTCTTAACTCAGGAAGAGTTCAGAAATCAATATTTTGTGGAGAAACCATGATTTTTATTCACAGCTTTCATACGTCTTGGCATGCTTTCCACCAATCTTTCACACTGCTTCTGGCGCAAAAATGTAAGCAGTTCTTTGTTTGTCTCTGCTCTCCCCTATAGCACTCTGGCACCACTCCAATCCATCCTACACTTGCTGCCGACTAATCCACCTGTCTTCCCATTTTTCCCCAGCCTCTCCTCTCTGCCAAGCCCTTCACTGGCTTCCTATTGTCCAGAGGCTCCATTTCAAAAACCTAACTATGACATGCAAAGCCATCCACAACCTGTCTCCTCCATATATCTGTGAAATGGTCTTCCGATACTTATCCACATGCAACCTCTGATCCTCACAAGATCTCCTTCTCTACTCCCCTTGTATCTCTTCCTCCCACAAGCGCATACAAGACTTCTTCCGTGCTTCCCCCATACTCTGGCATTCTCTACCCCAACACATCAGACTCTCGCCTACCACAGAAACCTTCAAAAAGAGCCTGAAGACTCACCTCTTCCGACAAGCCTACAGCCTGCAGTGATCCTTAGTCTGCTGAACTGCTGTTCGACAGCTTTACCCTCTCCTAATGTATCCTCACCCATCCCCTGTAGACTGTGAGCCCTTAGGCCATGTTCACACTTTGCGGGTTTTACCGCGGATCCGCGGCGATTTTGATGCTGCGGGTCCGCAGCAGTTTCCATAGCGTTTACATTAACATGTAAACCCTATGGAAACTGCAAACCGCAGTGCACATGCTGCGGGAAAAACCGCGCAGAAACGCAGCGGTTTACAACCCGCAGCATGTCACTTCTTTGTGCAGAATCACAGCGATTCTGCACCCATAGAAATGCATTGATCCGCTTACTTCCCGCATGGGGCTGTGCCCATGATGCGGGAAGTAAGCGAATAATGTGCGGTTGCTACCCGGGGTGGAGGAGAGGAGACTCTCCTCCAGGCCCTGGGAAGCATAAATAGTGTAAAAAAAAAGAATTAAAATAAAAAAATGATGCTATACTCACCTCTCAGCGCTGCACGCGGCTGACCGGTCTCAGGGTTGCTGTGCGAGCAGGGCCTGAGATGACGTTGCGGTCACATGACCGTGACGTCACGAAGGTCCTTCTCGGCACAGCATCTTTGGAACCGGAGCGCCGCGTGCAGCGCCGAGGAGATCCGGACATCGGAGGGTGAGTATAACCAATTTTTATTATTTTTAACATTACTATTGATGCTGCATATTGCTGCATATGCAGCATCAATAGTATAGGAGTAATCCCACAGCGGAAATCGCAAAACAAACCGCGATAAATCTGCAGGGATAACCGCAGCGGTTTTGCCCCGCAGATTTATCAATTCCACTGTGGGAGAACCCGCAGAGCACGCCCCAAAGTGTGAACATGGTCTTACAGGCAGAGTCCTTTCTCCTTCTGTACTTGAGTGTGCCTTGCTTTGCTCATGTTTATTGTACTTGTCTATATTTGCCCCTTTCACGTATAAAGCGCCATGGAATAAATGGCGCTATAAAAATGTATAATAATAATAAAGAGCGGAGGCCCCGGCATCTTGGCCATTTGAAATATCCCGGGGAGCAGGACAAGCTAGGGTGCCCCCTAGTGTTAGGGACAGGGAACTGACAGCTGTGCCGTGACATTACCCAGGGGACATTAATCACCACTAAGGAAATAAGACCTTGTGTTTAAAGTCTCCCTGGACTGTTTTGTTGACCCCTGGAAATACTATGGACAGTCACTTAATTAACTGATAACAACATGGTGTAATGAAGTAAAAGCAATTTGAGTCTTAACACTAATTGTAAATTACTTTTGTAAACTGCTTGCAAATGGCCCTAACAATACCTGATGATGTGACAAAGTAAATATACTTTCCCTTGATTATCACACAGGCTGATGGTGTTTAGTATGGGAACATAAACTTCAGTGACCATACAAGGGAAGATCTATTAATTAAACTCCCTGGCGTGCCTAAAAGTACAGCAAAAAATATATTTTCTGCTTTCTTCACTTTTTCCTATTTTGAAATACAAAACCTTCCTTGATAGATCCATGTTAATTCTTTCTTATATCGTTGGGCATTGTCTCTAAGTTTAAGAACTAATTTAGAAAATGGGTAATAAATGGATAGGTAATTAATGTATGATTGCTGGGACCCCCATAATCACTCGAATGGATGTCCCGTACACCTCATTTGTTTAAATTGAATGGTGGTCACACATTCTCCATGCTGCACCCACCATTTAAGGTTTATACAACTGATGAAGTTTGTCCAATGTTACATGACCAATGTGTAAAGTGACCTCGGCCGAATATGTGTTGTGCTAAGGAAATGTGTTGCACCCTATCCCACATCCCTCCATAGCATCCTGGCACTTTTTCTCGACTATCCCTACTCCCACTGGCTCCAGGGATTTCCTGTTCAATCCTGCAGTGTACCTGGGATCTGTCCTTAACGCGGTTCCATGTTCATCTTCCCCTGTGCGCCAGAGGACACGAGGTGCCCTTTAGCCCCTATGTCAGGCCTTGAGCTCCTGATGTTGCTAGATTGTATGCACAGATTTCTAGTACTGCCTTACTCTGCCTCAAACGATAGGTACATGCTGGCCCTAGCAGCCCACTGCACTCGCACTTGATCTAGTTACTGTAGTTCCCTATCTGAGTCACTACCAGGAAATGCCTGATTTTAACTAGCACTTACATCCCACCACTGTGGACTCATCCCAAACATTAACTTATCTTATCCTATCCCTTCAGCTAATTACAGTTACTATCCTATAACAGTATACTCTTACCATATTGTCCTATCTTTATACTGTACACACTATCACACTATGCATATTATACAGAGGCGTAGCTAGGGTTTTGGTTCAGGGGGGGCAAAGCTTCTGAGTGGGCCCCTAACCAGGTAACCTTGATTACAATTCGGTGACGTGCCCTAATAGTGGAGGAGTGGAGGAGAACCAACATAGATATTACCACCATACGGTCAGTGGTAAATACAGTCCTACAGAACATATAAGAGATCAAAGCACAGTTACAGATAATGTCTTACCGCTTATGTTTTCTGATGGAGTTGTTCACTTTTCCCGTCTTTCCATCTGACCGAGACCGACATGACAACTTCTTACAGCCAGGATTCGTCTGCTGAGAATATAACAAAGACACATTTCACTTCTCACATTCCAGCCCCATTATCATGTATTCCCAACCTGCACAAACTCCTCATCCTGCTGATACCCCAATACTGAGCCGCTGCTGCCGTATGTGTCCCTATTACTGCACCTGATACCCCAATACTGAGCCGCTGCTGCCGTATGTGTCCCTATTACTGCACCTGATACCCCAATACTGAGCCGCTGCTGCCATATGTGTCCCTATTACTGCACCTGATACCCCAATACTGAGCCGCTGCTGCCATATGTGTCCCTATTACTGCACCTGATACCCCAATACTGAGCCGCTGCTGCCGTATGTGTCCCTATTACTGCCCGTTACCACAATACTGCGCTGCTGCTGCCGTATATATGTCCCTATTACTACACCTGATACCCCAATACTGAGCCGCTGCTGCCGTATGTGTCCCTATTACTACACCTGATACCCCAATACTGAGCCGCTGCTGCCATATGTGTCCCTATTACTGCACCTGATACCCCAATACTGAGCTGCTGCTGCCTTATGTGTCCCTATTACTGCACCTGATACCCTAATACTGAGCCGCTGCTGCCGTATGTGTCCCTATTACTGCACCTGATATCCCAATACTGAGCCGCTGCTGCCATATGTGTCCCTATTACTGCACCTGCTGTGTCAATTCTAAAGCACCCCTTCTATAATATATTAATGCCAGGTGCAAGTGCCCGAGAAAACACTGCCCATATTTTGCCCCCTAGAAAGTAATATTGTCCTGTGTGCCCCTTTGATAGTCACAGTAACCCGAGTTCCCCTATAACAATAAGTGCCCACTTTACATTTGATAATGTCCCGAGTCTCCCCCTGTACAGCTCCCCTATACAAAGCATGATGCTTCCTCATTGTATAGTACCACCCACACAGTATACTGACCCCTTAGTAGACTCCAAACTGTTTGATGGCTCCAATACTGTATGATGGCCCTTCACTGTAATCCCCACACTGTATGATGGCCCCATAGATAACCTCCATATAGTATAATGTGCCAGATAGTCCTCAATATAGTACAAGACAGTACCCCTATAGGCAGACCCTGTAGTATAAAGCAGTACCCCTATAGGCAGACCCTGTGGTATAAGGCAGCACCCCCCATAGTCAGATCCTGTAGTGTATTAGGCAGCAGCCCACCCATAGTCAGATCCTGTAGTGTATTAGGCAGCAGCCCCCCATAGTCAGATCCTGTAGTGTATTAGGCAGCAGCACCCCCCATAGTCATATCCTGTAGTGTATTAGGCAGCAGCCCCCCCATAGTCAGATCCTGTAATGTATTAGGCAGCAGCCCCCCATAGTCAGATCCTATAATGTATTAGGCAGCAGCCCCCCATAGTCAGATCCTGTAGTGTATTAAGCAGCAGCCCCCCCTTAGTCAGATCCTGTAGTGCAGAGGTGTCAAACTGCATTCTTCGAGGGCCGCCAACAGGTCATGTTTTCAGGATTTCCTTAGCATTCCACAAGGTGCTGGAATCATTCTGTGCAGGTGATTAAATTATCACCTGTCCAATACAAGGAAATCCAGAAAACATGACCTGTTGGCGGCCCTCGAGGAATGCAGTTTGACCCCTCTGCTGTAGTGTATTAGGCAGCAGCCCCCCATAGTCAGATCCTGTAGTGTATTAGGCAGCCCCCATAAAAAAAAGAAAAACACAATACTCACCTCTCTTCCTCCTTGTTCCAGCGGCGCTCCCTGCTCCCACTCTTGTCCTGACAGCGGGCGCAGGGCGGTGACGTCGCCGTGCCCACTGTCAGTGTCGGCGTCTGCAAGTGATGTCAGACACTGACAGGGGGGTGATTCATGATGCACAGATACAGCAGAGAAATATAGCACAGCCACGTAGCGTATAACACAGCCCACGTAGTATATAACAGCCCACATAGTATATAGCACAGCCACGTAGCATATAGCACAGCCACATAGCATATAGCACAGCCACGTAGTATATAACACAGCCCACATAGTATATAACACAGCCACGTAGTATATAGCACAGCCGTGTAGTATATAACACAGCCACATAATATATAGCACAGCCCATGTAGTATATTGCCTAGCCACATAGTATATAGCACAGACACGTAGTATATAGTACAGACACATATTATATTGCCCAGCCACGTAGTATATTGCCCAGCCACGTAGTATATTGCGCAGCCATGTAATATATTGAACAGCCACGTAGCATATAGCACAGCCACGTAGTATATAGCACAGAGACGTAGTATATAACACTGCCCATGCAGTATATAACCCAGGCCACGTAATATAGAGCACAGCAATGTAGTATATTGCCCAGCCACGTAATATATACCACAGCCACGTACTATATAGCACAGCCCACATAGTATATAGCACAGAGATGTAGTATATAACAGAGCCCATGCAATATCTAACAAAGCCCACATAGTATATAGCAATGTGGGCACCATGTCCCTGTTAAAAAAAAGAATTAAAATAAAAAATAGTTATATGCTCACCTTCCGTCGGCCCTCGGATCCAGCCCAGGTGTTTACCGATGCTCCTCGCGACGCTCCGGTCCCAAGAGTGCATTGCGGTCTCGCGAGATGATGACGTAGCAGTCTCGCGAGATCGCTACATCATCATCTCGTGAGACCGCAATGCATGGACCGGACCGTCGCGAGGAGCGGGAAAGGCCTGGGCTGGATCCGGGGGCCGATATAAGGTGGGTATATAATGATTTTTTAATTTTTTGAAATTATTTTTAACATTAGATCTTTTTACTTGCATAGGCAGCATCAATAGTAAAAAGTTTGTCACACAGGGTTAACAGCAGCGTTAACGGAGTGCATTACACCGCGGCATAATGCGGTCCGTTAACGCTGCCATTAACCCTGTGTGAGCGCTGACTGGAGGGGAGTATGGAGTGGGCACTGATGGCAGGAGAGTAGGGAGCGGCCATTTCGTGGCCGCACTGTACCTGTCGCTGATTGGTCGTGGCCGTTTGACCACGACCAATCAGCGACTTGGGATTTCCGTGACAGACAGACAGACAGACAGACAGACGGAAGTGACCCTTATACAATTATATAGTAGATTTATTACTTGTTCTATTCCTAAGAGTCTTATCCAGAGTGTCCACACACTATTGCTAATGTATACACGTGTAGCTTTTTTTTAAAATCTAGTCTTATATTAAGTCATATATCGTCTCCCGGTACTTACCTGCACACAACCTCCGATCCTCACAAGATCTCCTTCTCTACTCCCCTCTTATCTCCTCTTCCCACAATCGTATACAAGATTTCTCGCGCGCATCAACCCTACTCTGGAACCCTCTACCACAACATATCAGACTCTCGCCTACTATCGAAATCTTCAAAAAGAACCTAAAGACCTACCTCTTCCGACAAGCCTACAACCTACAGTAACCAACGATCCACCAAACCGCTGCACGACCAGCTCTACCCTCACCTACTGTATCCTCACCCATCCCTTGTAGATTGTGAGCCCTCGCGGGCAGGGTCCTCTCTCCTCCTGTACCAGTTGTGACTTGCATTGTTTAACCCATTTCTGCCAGCTGACGGAATAGTATGTCAGCTGGCAGATCCCCTTCTTTGAGGTGGGCTCCGGCAGTGAGCCCACCTCAAAGCCACGACATGTCAGCTGTTTTGTACAGCTGACATGTGCGCGCAGTGAGCGCGAGCGGAATCGCGATCCGCCCGCGCCCATTAACTAGTTAAATGCCGCCGTCAGGCGCTGACAGCGGCATTTAACTAGCGCTCCTGGCCGGAAGTTCTCGCACCGCTGACCCCCGTCACATGATCGGGGGTCATCGGTGCATTGCCATAACAACCAGAGGTCCTTGAGACCTCTATGGTTGTTGATGGCCGATTGCTTTGAGCGCCACCCTGTGGTCGGCGTTCAAAGTACACCTGGATTTCTGCTACATAGAGGTGATCTGTACTTCACCTCTATGTAGCAGAGGCGATCGAGTTGTGCATGCTTCTAGCCTCCTATGGAGGCTATTGAAGCATGCCAAAAAAAGAAAAAAAAAAGTGTTTAAAAATATAAAAAAAATAAAAAATATATAAAAGTTCAAATCACCCCCCTTTCGCCCCAATCAAAATAAAACAATTAAAAAAAAAATCAAACCTACACATATTTGGTATCGCCGCATTCAGAATCGCCCGATCTATCAATAAAAACAAAGGATTAACCTGACCGCTAAGTGGCGTAGCAAGAAAAAAAATCAAAACGCCAAAAAAAAAGCAATAACGGACGATCAAAAGAACGTATCTACACTAAAATGGTATCATTAAAAACGCGAGCTTGGCACGCAAAAAGTAAGCCCTCACCTGACCCCAGATCACGAAAATTGGAGACGCTACGGGTATCGAAAAATCTCGCAATTTTTTTTTTTTTTTTTTTAGCAAAGTTTGGAATTTTTTTTCACCACTTAGATAAAAAATAATCTAGACATGTTAGGTGTCTATGAACTCGTAATGACCTGGAGGAGAATCATAATGGCAGGTTAGTTTTACCATTTGGTGAACCTAGCAAAAAAGCCAAACAAAAAACAAGTGTGAGATTGCACTTTTTTTGCAATTTCATCACACTTGAATTTTTTTCTCGTTTTCTGTTACACGGCATGGTAAAACCAATGGTATCGTTCAAAAGTACATCTCATCGACGCATGTGGCAGCATCCGCATACAGCCGCACGACCTGCGTACCTAATGTTAAAGATAGGTACGGAGGTCGCATGCGGGCTGCATGCAGAAGTAGGCGGAGCTAGCGGCGGAGGTGCGGCCGAGGGCGGGGCTTCACGGAGTAAGTCCACAGCCGTCCGCAGATCAGGTAAATGCAAATGTGAAAGTAGCCTAAGGGGTACTTCCGTCTTTCCGTCGGCAACTTCTGTCACGGAAATCCCGCGTCGCTGATTGGTCGCGCCAGCTGCCTGTCATGGCTGCTGCGACCAATCAGCGACGGCCACAGTCCGATTAGTCCCTCCCTACTCCCCTGCAGTCAGTGCCCAGCGCCCGCTCCATACTCCCCGCAGTAACCGCTCACACAGGGTTAATGCCAGCGGTAACGGACCGCGTTATGCCACGGGTAACTCACTCCGTTACCGCCGCTATTAACCCTGTGTGACCAAGTTTTTACTATTGATGCTGCCTATGCAGCGTCAATAGTAAAAACATCTAATGTTAAAAATAATAAAAAAATAAAAAATCATTATATACTCACCTTCCGCCGCCTTTCCCGCTCCTCGCGACGCTCCGGTGACCGCTCCATGCAAGCGGCAGGTTCCGGTGCTAAGGATGGTATGCGACAAGGATCCGCAATGACGTCATGGTCATGTGACCGCGACGTCATCACAAGTATTGCGTGCCTGTGCGAGAAGGACCTGCCATGACGTCACGGTCATGTGACCGTGACGTCATCACACCCTGGGACCGGAAGCTGCTGCCTGCACGGAACACAGGTGACAGAACTAAAAGGGGTGAGTATATGTTAATTTTTTATTTTTTAACCTGTGACATACATGGCTGGGCAATATACTACGTAGCTGGGTAATATACTACGTGACTGGCCAATATACTACGTGACTGGCCAATATACTACGTGGCTGGGCAATATACTATGTGGCTCTGTTCTGTATACTACGTCGCTGGGCAATATACTACGTGGCTGGGGAATATACTACGTGGCTCTGTGCTGTATACTACATCGCTGTGCAATATACTACGTGGCTCTGTGCTGTATACTACGTCACTGGGCAATATACTACGTCACTGGGCAATATACTACGTGGCTGGGCAATATACTACGTCACTGGGCAATATACTACGTAACTGGGCAATATTGTTGTGAATTCCGTTCTCGAACTCCCTCCTGTGGTCATGAATGGTACTTCGGTGAGTTCTGTCCTTGGACTCCCTCTGGTGGCTGTGAGGGGAGCTGCCGGTTCTGAGATTCCTTCCCCAGCTGCCCTCGTTTAGGGCTAGGCTAGGATTCTCTATTTAACTCCACTCAGATCGTTACTCCATGCCAGCTGTCAATGTTCTAGTACTGGTTCAGATCTTTCCTGGATCTTTCTGAGGACCTGTTTACTCCAGCAAAAGCTAAGTTCCGGCTTGTTCAATTGTTACTTATGGTTTTTCTTGCTAAGTTCTAGTCCAGCTTGCTATCATGAAACTGCCTGGCTAGCTGGAAGCTCTGGGGGTGCAGAGTGGCACCACCACACCGTGAGTCGGTGCGGGGGTATTTTTTGCACACTATGCGTGGTTTTTGTAGTTTGTTGTATTGACCGCAAAGATCCCTTTTCTATCCTCAATCTGTTTAGTTAGACTGGCCTCTCTTTGCTAAAGCCTATTTCATCCTGTGTTTGTGATTTCCTCTTAACTCACAGTCAATACTTGTGGGGGGCTGCTTTTACTTTTGGGGAAATTTCTCTGAGGCAAGTGAGGCTTTGTTTCCTTTCTTTAGGGGTAGTTAGCTCTTAGGCTGTGAAGAGGCGTCTAGGCAGAGTCAGGCACGCTCCACGGCTATTTCTAGTTGTGTTGATAGGAGTAGGGTTTGCGGTCAGCAGAGTTCCCATTTCCCCAGAGCTCGTCCCGATTCCATGTTTAACTAACAGGTCATTCCTGGTGCACCTAACCACCAGGTCCATAACAGTACAGCTGGCCCACAAAGTGTTAATGCATCTCAATAGAGGGAAAAGAGAAGTTCTGAGACCATTTTTTTTTTTTTTCTCTGCAGTGTGTTTTGCCTTTCTTTTCCCCTTAAACTCTGGGTGGTTCAGAACGCAGGTGTGGATATGGACATTCAAGGTCTGTCCTCTAGTGTAGATCAACTCGCTGCAAGGGTACAAAACATTCAAGATTATGTAGTTCAGAATCCTATGTTGGAGCCTAGAATTCCAATTCCTGATTTGTTTTCTGGGGATAGATCTAAATTTCTGAGTTTCAAAAACAATTGTAAACTGTTTCTTGCTCTGAAACCCCGCTCTTCTGGTGACCCTGTTCAGCAAGTGAGAATCATTATTTCTTTGTTGCGTGGCGACCCTCAAGACTGGGCATTCGCCCTGGCGCCAGGAGATCCTGCATTGCATAATGTAGATGCGTTTTTTCTGGCGCTGGGATTGCTTTATGATGAACCTAATTCTGTGGATCAGGCAGAGAAAATTTTGCTGGCTTTGTGTCAGGGTCAGGATGAAGCGGAGGTATATTGCCAGAAGTTCAGAAAGTGGTCTGTGCTTACTCAGTGGAATGAGTGTGCCCTGGCAGCAATTTTCAGAAAGGGTCTTTCTGAAGCCCTTAAGGATGTTATGGTGGGGTTCCCCACGCCTGCTGGTCTGAATGAATCAATGTCCTTGGCCATACAGATCAATCGGCGCTTACGTGAGCGCAAAACTGTGCACCATTTGGCGGTATCCTCTGAGCAGAAGCCTGAGCCTATGCAATGTGATAGGACTTTGACCAGAGCTGAACGGCAAGAACATAGACGTCAGAATGGGCTGTGTTTTTACTGTGGTGACTCCACTCATGCGATCTCTGATTGTCCTAAGCGCACTAAGCGGTTCGCTAGGTCTGTCACCATTGGTACTGTACAGCCTAAATTTCTTTTGTCCGTTACTCTGATTTGCTCTTTGTCATCCTATTCTGTTATGGCATTTGTGGATTCAGGCGCTGCCCTGAATTTGATGGACTTAGAGTTTGCCAGGCGCTGTGGTTTTTTCTTGGAGCCCTTGCAGCATCCCATTCCTTTGAGGGGAATTGATGCTACGCCTTTGGCCAAGAATAAGCCTCAGTACTGGACCCAGTTGACCATGTGCATGGCTCCTGCGCATCAGGAGGATATTCGCTTTTTGGTGTTGCATAATCTGCATGATGTGGTCGTGTTGGGTTTGCCATGGCTGCAGGTCCATAATCCAGTATTGGATTGGAAATCAATGTCGGTGTCCAGTTGGGGCTGTCAAGGGGTACATGGGGATGTTTCATTGTTGTCAATTTCTTCCTCCACTCCTTCTGAAGTCCCTGAGTTTTTGTCGGATTACCGGGATGTATTTGATGAGCCCAAGTCTAGTACCCTACCTCCTCATAGGGATTGTGATTGTGCTATTAATTTGATTCCTGGTAGCAAGTTCCCTAAGGGACGACTTTTCAATTTGTCTGTGCCAGAACACGCCGCTATGCGGAGTTATATAAAGGAGTCCTTGGAGAAAGGGCATATCTGCCCGTCGTCGTCACCATTGGGAGCAGGGTTCTTTTTTGTGGCCAAGAAGGATGGTTCTCTGAGACCTTGTATAGATTACCGCCTTCTTAATAAAATCACGGTCAAATTTCAGTACCCTTTGCCTCTACTGTCTGATTTATTTGCTCGGATTAAGGGGGCTAGTTGGTTCACCAAGATAGACCTTCGAGGGGCGTATAATCTCGTGCGTATTAAACAGTGTGATGAATGGAAAACAGCATTTAATACGCCCGAGGGCCATTTTGAGTACCTGGTGATGCCATTCGGCCTTTCTAATGCTCCCTCTGTGTTTCAGTCCTTTATGCATGACATCTTCCGAAAGTATCTGGATAGATTCATGATCGTATATTTGGATGATATTTTGGTCTTTTCGGATGATTGGGGGTCCCATGTGAAGCAGGTCAGAATGGTGTTCCAGGTCCTTCGTGCTAATTCCTTGTTTGTGAAGGGATCTATCTGTCTCTTTGGAGTTCAGAAGGTTTCCTTTTTGGGCTTCATTTTTTCCCCTTCTACTATCGAGATGGATCCTGTTAAAGTCCAAGCTATTTATGATTGGACTCGGCCTACATCTGTAAAGAGCCTTCAGAAATTTCTGGGCTTTGCCAATTTTTACCGTCGCTTCATCGCTAATTTTTCTAGTGTTGTTAAACCGTTGACTGATTTGACCAAGAAGGGTGCTGATGTGGTGAATTGGTCCTCTGCGGCCGTTGAGGCTTTTCAGGAGTTGAAACGTCGTTTCTCTTCGGCTCCTGTGCTGTGTCAGCCAGATGTTTCGCTCCCTTTTCAGGTCGAGGTTGATGCTTCTGAAATTGGAGCAGGGGCTGTTTTGTCTCAGAGAAGTTCTGATTGCTCTGTAATGAAGCCATGTGCTTTCTTTTCGAGAAAGTTTTCGCCTGCTGAGCGTAATTATGATGTTGGCAATCGGGAGTTGTTGGCTATGAAGTGGGCATTCGAGGAGTGGCGACATTGGCTTGAAGGAGCCAAGCATCGCGTGGTGGTCTTGACAGATCACAAGAATCTGACTTATCTCGAGTCTGCCAAGCGGTTGAATCCTAGACAAGCTCGTTGGTCACTGTTTTTCTCCCGTTTCAATTTTGTGGTTTCGTACCTTCTGGGTTCTAAGAATGTGAAGGCTGATGCCCTTTCAAGGAATTTTGTGCCTGATTCTCCTGGGGTTCCTGGGCCGGCTGGTATTCTCAGAGAGGGGGTAGTTCTGTCTGCCATCTCCCCTGATTTGCGGCGGGTGCTGCAGGAGTTCCAGGCTGATAGACCTGACCGTTGTCCAGCGGAGAAACTGTTTGTCCCTGATAGATGGACTAATAGAGTTATCTCTGAGGTTCATTGTTCGGTGTTGGCTGGTCATCCTGGGATTTTTGGTATCAGAGATTTGGTGGCTAGGTCCTTTTGGTGGCCTTCCTTGTCGCGGGATGTGCGTTCTTTTGTGCAGTCTTGTGGGACTTGTGCTCGGGCTAAGCCCTGCTGTTCTCGTGCCAGTGGGTTACTTTTGCCCTTGCCGGTCCCGAAAAGGCCCTGGACGCATGTTTCCATGGATTTTATTTCAGATCTTCCTGTTTCTCAAAGGATGTCGGTCATCTGGGTGGTTTGTGATCGCTTCTCTAAAATGGTCCATTTGGTACCCTTGCCTAAATTGCCTTCTTCCTCTGATTTGGTTCCATTATTTTTCCAACATGTGGTTCGTTTGCATGGCATTCCGGAGAACATCGTGTCTGACAGAGGTTCCCAGTTTGTTTCAAGGTTTTGGCGGTCCTTTTGTGCTAAGATGGGCATTGATTTGTCTTTTTCTTCGGCTTTCCATCCTCAGACAAATGGCTAAACCGAACGAACCAATCAGACTTTGGAAACTTATCTGAGATGTTTTGTTTCTGCGGATCAGGATGATTGGGTGACCTTCTTGCCATTGGCTGAGTTCGCCCTTAATAATCGGGCCAGTTCGGCTACTTTGGTTTTGCCTTTTTTTTGTAATTCTGGTTTTCATCCTCGTTTTTCTTCAGGGCAGGTTGAGCCTTCGGACTGTCCTGGTGTGGATTCTGTGGTGGACAGGTTGCAACAAATTTGGACTCATGTGGTGGACAATTTGACCTTGTCCCAAGAGAAGGCTCAACGTTTCGCTAACCGCCGTCGCCGTGTTGGTCCCCGACTTCGTGTTGGGGATTTGGTTTGGTTATCATCTCGTTATGTTCCTATGAAGGTTTCTTCTCCTAAGTTTAAGCCTCGTTTCATTGGTCCTTATAAGATTTCTGAAATTCTTAATCCTGTATCATTTCGTTTGGCCCTTCCTGCTTCTTTTGCCATCCATAATGTGTTCCATAGGTCGTTGCTGCAGAGATATGTGGCGCCTATGGTTCCCTCCGTTGATCCTCCTGCTCCGGTGTTGGTCGAGGGGGAGTTGGAGTATGTGGTGGAGAAGATTTTGGATTCTCGTATTTCGAGACGAAAACTTCAGTACTTGGTCAAATGGAAGGGCTATGGTCAGGAGGATAATTCCTGGGTTGTTGCCTCTGATGTCCATGCTGACGATTTAGTTCGTGCCTTTCATTTGGCTCGTCCTGATCGGCCTGGGGGCTCTGGTGAGGGTTCGGTGACCCCTCCTCAAGGGGGGGGGGTACTGTTGTGAATTCCGTTCTCGAACTCCCTCCTGTGGTCATGAATGGTACTTCGGTGAGTTCTGTCCTTGGACTCCCTCTGGTGGCTGTGAGGGGAGCTGCCGGTTCTGAGATTCCTTCCCCAGCTGCCCTCGTTTAGGGCTAGGCTAGGATTCTCTATTTAACTCCACTCAGATCGTTACTCCATGCCAGCTGTCAATGTTCTAGTACTGGTTCAGATCTCTCCTGGATCTTTCTGAGGACCTGTTTACTCCAGCAAAAGCTAAGTTCCGGCTTGTTCATTTGTTACTTATGGTTTTTCTTGCTAAGTTCTAGTCCAGCTTGCTATCATGAAACTGCCTGGCTAGCTGGAAGCTCTGGGGGTGCAGAGTGGCACCACCGCACCGTGAGTCGGTGCGGGGGTATTTTTTGCACACTCTGCGTGGTTTTTGTAGTTTGTTGTGTTGACCGGAAAGATCCCTTTTCTATCCTCAATCTGTTTAGTTAGACTGGCCTCTCTTTGCTAAAGCCTATATCATCCTGTGTTTGTGATTTCCTCTTAACTCACAGTCAATATTTGTGGGGGGCTGCTTTTACCTTTGGGGAAATTTCTCTGAGGCAAGTGAGGCTTTGTTTCCTTTCTTTAGGGGTAGTTAGCTCTTAGGCTGTGAAGAGGCGTCTAGGCAGAGTCAGGCACGCTCCACGGCTATTTCTAGTTGTGTTGATAGGAGTAGGGTTTGCGGTCAGCAGAGTTCCCATTTCCCCAGAGCTCGTCCCGATTCTGTGTTTAACTATCAGGTCATTCCTGGTGCACCTAACCACCAGGTCCATAACACAATATACTACGTGGCTGGGCAATATACTACGTTACTGGGCAATATACTACGTGGCTGGGCAATATACTACGTGACTGGGCAATATACTACGTGGCTGGGCAATATACTACGTCACTGGGCAATATACTACGTAACTGGGCAATATACTATGTGGCTGGGCAATATACTACGTGGCTGGGCAATATACTACGTGGCTGGGCAATATACTACGTGGCTGGGCAATATACTACGTGGCTGGGCAATATACTACGTCACTGGGCAATATACTACGTGGGCTGTGCAATATACTACGTGAACATGCATATTCTAGAATACCCGATGCATTAGAATCGGGCCACCATCTAGTTATATATATACACGTTATATAACCAGCACCATGATCACCCTAAAAACAACAAAAACATTTGCAGAATTGCTGTTCTTTTGTCTATCTTGCATCACAAACAACAAAATAAAAATCAATTGAAAAAAGTCATATGTTCTCCAAACTACCCTATTAAATCCCCTCTGACTTCAATGCTGATGCCAAGGTGGCCTCTGATGGTCATTGTTTACTTTTCTCTTTGTAAGATTGGATGAGCTCTATCATCACCATTTACTGGTTCACCATTCCTCCACTCTATCAATCCCAATTAATTCTACTAAGGTGCATTCACCCCCATGTTTAGACTGATATGGCGAGCCAGGGGGAATCTTTGTGTGTGTGTTGTCTCCTATGTGGTCACCAGTTTTCCTCCTGGATTTTCCTTACTAGAACTGGAACTCAGAACGACTAGTTCTCTCTGTGTGGTCCTAGCTTCATGATATGCCTTCTTCAGCAATCCTCTGGGGTAGTTTCTCCTAAAGAACCCACTTTTCAAATATTTGGCTTTTGCCTTAAACCTCTGGATATCTGAGTAATTCCTATGTATTTTTAGATATTGTTCCTTTTGTATTCCTTTTTAAGTGGCACAGGGTGTCTGTTTATGCTACCTATATAAGTAGACATTTACCTTTTTGGACATATTAATTAACAAAACAAAGGATCCAGGTTTTTAGAAAACCCACAACAAACAATTTACTTCTCAGGAGGAACAGCAACCATCTTGTGATCTCCAATTTTTATGAAAACTGGGGCATTTCACCCTCATTTCCCTATAGATTGTAAGCTTGCAAGCAGGGCACTCACTTCTCTTCCTGTAACTGGTAATGTCCCTAATTAATTGTAAAGTGCTGCGAAATATGTCGGTGCTATATAAATATAATTATTATTATATTCTGGTTCCAAATTATATATCAAATTATATATATATATATATATATATATACGGTATATATATATATATATATATATATATATATATATATATATAGTGTTAAGCATTAATGAGTACACCCCCTTTTAAAAGTAAGAATTTATCTCACAGAACAATTTCCCAAATTTTGACAAAGATATTTTTTTAACCCATAACATGAAGTAAGGTTAATAATATAACTTTCATTACAAAATCTTCAGTTTCACTCAAATTAGTTGATATAAAAATGAAACACCCCACATAAAAATGACTACATATAATATTTTGTATGACCTCCATGATTTTTAAGAACATATTGCAACATCTATCTTTTTCCATTCTTCAAAGAAATTATTTTCTTAGTCTGTTCTTGTGACATTTCTCTACCATGTGGTGCCATTGGTGATGGCATGAAATGGGAAGGTTTTTTTCTTTGTTGAGTAACATCCTTTTATAGCCAACTGTCTGCTGCATACCTGTTTAATGAATAATTAGACTTATCTGTGGTTGAATTCTTGTTAATATGATTTTGTCAAAAGTTCAGCTTTGCTAAATACTTTTAATTGGTGTGTGCTCATTTTGGCACCAAGGTCTTGCCTGAAATTGTTAAGAAAATCAATTTTTGGGTATGCAAAATAACAAATCTGGTTTGCAATCAATGGCCTGTATTTGTGGGAGTATTTTGCAATATGGTCTTCCATAGAAAATGCTGATTCTGAAAGGAAGCTAAAGTTTTTCTGACATATCTAATAGGGTGTACCCATATATATGTACAGATACATATATATGCGTATCTCACTCTTGCCCTAGGAAAGTCATGGGTCATGAGCCACATACATCAGCAAGAAGTGGAGGACATAGCACAGTCAGGACTGTAGGCTGCTTCTTGATCCCATCCTGCTACTGCAACCTTCCACACTGCCAGATTGTGAGCCCTGGCCCTCCCCTCCTACATAGTCCTGGAATGTTAGTTTGAGCTTCCTGCCAGTGTGGATTCAGAAACTGAGAGTGTTATTTCAGGAATATGGAGGATGCACTACATATACTATATGTAATGCTGTGCATCCTTATTCGTTTCATAAAGGCGATGCGGAAGCAGTAGGCTCCATTTGTGGATAAGTGCCCTGGACAGGTGCCCAACGCTTGCCCTAAATATCAGAAAAATAATACTTTAGGCCACCATTTCTAACCAGGTACACAACTGGAATCTCCTGGACCTAGCGTTTTTATCTTTCACATGTAGTACTGCTTTTCTCTTATGTGGAAAAGGCTCCCAAAAACTCTAGAGTCCTTGTGCAACAGTAGCCTCCAGTATTAAAGGTGTTGGTAGTGGGTCATTGATATTTTTCATCATGTATCCAGCACTACCGTAAATCACGCAAGCAGTGATTTCACCAATGTACAGCAACAGACAGTGGTAAACGTTGACCTTTAAAAAGGGTGTCCCTTTACAAATGACCTTTCAACATTTTTTACTTGCTAAACTGGCCACATCATGATAAAGGGGATGAAGATCTGAAAAAAACATAAAACAATTAAAATTATTTCTTTTAGAGAACTATTAGATAAGAATTAATAAAATAAACCTATGTTTTATTCAGATATTCACCCCTTTACCATGATCAGACCAGTTTAGCATCTAAAAATGGAAAGAAGGTCCTCTTTAAAAAATTGAAGCTGCATTTACACTAAAAGATTATCAATGAATGTTAATAGTGCTTGTTTCATGATAATGTTTCAGTGTAAACAGGCTGCCAATCACATGATAAATGAGCAAAAAGCTTGTTCATCTGTTAAAATGATTTTTTTGTGGAGCGCAGAAGATGATCGTTCTCAGCAGTGCATCGTTCTGTGTAAATATGACTTGCGCTTCCCAGAATAATGGCACCCTATGTGCTCTGAGCGATCTTATACAGATCGTTCATTTTGCGTCGAGTACTGTGGGCAGCAAAGGAAAAAAGGAATGTAGTCAGCTTAACGGTCTTAGACGACATCCCCAGACCTGCCAACGCCCAGCACGATTCGGGGTGAGCGCCCACAGCAAATGAAGACAAACAGAGAAATGATCCAGCTGGAAGTGGAGGCAGTTCAGACTTTGTGAGACTTTATTAGACAACTAAAGCGATAAATAGTTCTTCAAAAAGAAAAATGTTTACATAGCAAACAACTGGCACACCAGTGAGGAGGATCAACGCGTTTCAACTAAGAAGTCTTAAGGTACCATCACACTAAACAATATCGCTAGCTATCCGTGACGTTGCAGCGTCCTGGATAGCGATATCGTTGTGTTTGACACGCAGCAGTGATCAGGATCCTGCTGTGATATCGCTGGTCGTTGATTAAAGTTCAGAACTTTATTTGGTCGTCAGATCGCCGTGTATTGTTGTGTTTGACAGCAAAAGCAACGATACCAGCGATGTTTTACAATGTTAACCAGGGTAAATATCAGGTTACTAAGCGCAGGGCCGCGCTTAGTAACCCGATGTTTACCCTGGTTACCAGTGTAAAATGTAAAATGGCCGTAAAATGAAAGCACAGCACAGCGGTGACGTCACCGCTCTGCTGTTAGGGCCGGCGCTCAGTCAGTGCAGGAAGCGGACGCCGGGGGACGCGAAGGTGAGTATGTACTGTTTGTTTTTTTACATTTACACTGGTAACCAGGGTAAACATCGGGTTACTAAGCGCGGCCCTGCGCTTAGCAACCCGATGTTTACCCTGGTTACCCAGGGACTTCGGCATCGTTGGTCGCTGGAGAGCGGTCTGTGTGACAGCTCTCCAGCGACCAAACAGCGACGCTGCAGCGATCGGCATCGTTGTCTGTATCGCTGCAGCGTCGCTTAGTGTGACGGTACCTTTACTCATGATCTAAGACTTCTTAGTTGAAACGCGTTGATCCTCCTCACTGGTGTGCCAGGTGTTTGCTATGTAAACATTTTTCTTTTTGAAGAACTATTTATCACTTTAGTTGTCTAATAAAGTCTCACAAAGTCTGAACTGCCTCCACTTCCAGCTGGATCATTTCTCTGTTTGTCTTCGAGTACTGTGGGCAACCTGTGTAAACAGGCTATTAAACTACTGCCCATCTGCAAATGTTTACTAATTGGAGGTTGTTTAGTGCCGCCGGTGGGTTCATGTACAGTAAAGGGACCCTTAGGCCTATGAGCAAACACCTGAAATGGTCTAATTACTATATACACATCAGCGTTGACAGCTTTGGTAAAGTGTGAGTTCTACTAACCAGATTTATTGTTTTTTTTGCAAGTGAACTAAAGCTGCATTCATAATAGCCCATAATCGTACCAAGGAGCTCATTTCCCGATAATCGTGCAATCTGAACAGGCTGCCAATCACCCAATGAATGAGCAAAATGCTTTATCGTTGGATTAACTGATTTCTAAGCTTGCTTAAAACTCACCGTTCCTGTCATCAGTTCATCCTGTGTAAATAGGACTTGTGCTGCGGAGAACAATAATAGTCTGAGCGCACAGAATGATCCTATTAACAATTGATCTGTATACATGAAAGTGCGGTTGGCTTCTCTACACAGACCATTAAATAAGCTTACATGTAGCAGATCTGTGGTCATTTACCAGCCACAATGTAGAAGGTCATAACCACATCTGTAAAGAGTTTCCTCTTGGCACTCCGGTTTCCTCCTACACTCCAAAGACATACTGATTGGGGCTCACAATCTAAATCCCCTATGAGGACAGTGATGATAATGAATGCTTTGGAATATGATGGTGCTATATAATCAAGTAAAATTTTTAAAATAAATATGGCCCATCATGTTCACACTTTAAAATAAAAGGCTGAAAGGCATCAAGACTGGTGCAAAAATGTAACTTTTAAAAGTTTTCACTCCACTTTTGTGGTAGAATGAATCAGCTCCTGAGTTTTTTTTTAAATAGATCTGTATAAATTTTAGATGAAAAACAGATAAAAATATATCATATACCATAGAAAAACAAGAAAGAAAAACAGGAAGAAAGAAATTGATTATATCTATTTATTTAACATACTTATATAGCATCATCATATACCACAGCACTTTACAGACATTGTCATCACTGCCCCCATTGGGGCTCACTATGTAAATCTTTTTATCAGTAAATCTTTAGTTGTTAGGTGTCACATAGCAGATAAAAGATCAATACTGAATAATAAATAAAAAAATAAATAATAAACAGATTTTTAATAAGAAAAGAAGAAAGATATTAAAAATATAGTTATCAATAGATCAGGCAGATAATAAATCAAGACTGAATAATAAAATAATAGACATTAGATGGATAGATAGATAGATAGATAGATAGGAGATAGATAGATAGGAGATAGATAAATATTAGACTTTAACCCCTTTCTGCCATTGGACGTACTATTCCGTCCATGTGGGGTGAGCCCTAATTCCCAAGGACGGAATAGTACGTCCAGCACGATCGGCCGCGCTCACGGGGAGAGCGCGGCCGATCGCGGCCGGGTGTCAGCTGCCTATCGCAGCTGACATCCGGCACTATGTGCCAGGAGCGGTCACGGACCGCCCCCGGCACATTAACCCCCGGCACACCGCGATCAAACATGATCGCGGTGTGCCAGCGGTACAGGGAAGCATCGCGCAGGGAGGGGGCTCCCTGCGGGCTTCCCTGAGACCCCCAGAGCAACGCGATGTGATCCCTCCTATCCCTGCAGGCCCCGGATCCAAAATGGCCGCGGGGCTGCATCCGGGTCCTGCAGGGATTACTTCCGGGCGCCGTGCAGGCTGCAGATGAAAGCTGCAGCCTGCACGGCTGTAAGCGTGATCGGTGATCTGACAGAGTGCTGTGCACACTGTCAGATCACCGATCTGTAATGCCCCCCCTGGGACAAAGTAAAAAAGTTTAAAAAAAAATTCCCACATGTGTAAAAAAAAAAAAAAGAAAAAAAAATTCCTAAATAAAGAAAAAAAATATATATATTATTCCCATAAATACATTCCTTTATCTAAATAAAAAAAATCAAACAATAAAAGTACACATATTTAGTATCGCCGCGTCCGTAAGGACCCCACCTATAAAACTATATCACTAGTTAACCCCTTCAGTGAACACCGTAAAAAACAAACAAAAAAAACCGAGGCTAAAAACGCTTTATTCTCATACCGCCAAACAAAAAGTAGAATAACACGCGATCAAAAAGACAGATATAAATAACCATGATACCACTGCAAACGTCATCTTGTCCCGCAAAAAATGAGCTGCCATACAGCATCATCAATAAAATAAAAAAGTTATAGTCCTCAGAATAAAGCGATGCCAAAATAATTATTTTTTCTATAAAATAGTTTTTATCGTATAAAAGCGCCAAAACATAAAAAAAATGATAGAAATGAGGTATCGCTGTAATCGTACTGACCCAAAGAATAAAACTGGTTTATCAATTTTACCAAACGCGGAACGGTATAAACGCCTCCCCCAAAAGAAACTCATGAATAGCTGGATTTTGGTAATTCTGCCTCACAAAAATCGGAATAAAAAGCGATCAAAAAATCTCCCGTGCCCGAACATGTTACCAATAAAAACGTCAACTCGTTCCGCAGAAAACAAGACCTCACATGACTCTGTGGACTCAAATATGGAAAAATTATAGCTCTCAAAATATGGTAACGCAAAAAATATTTTTTGCAATAAAAAGCTTCTTTCAGTGTGTGACGGCTGCCAATCATAAAAATCCGCTAAAAAACCTGCTATAAAAGTAAATCAAACCCCCCTTCATCACCCCCTTAGTTAGGGAAAAATAAAAAAATTTAAAAAATGTATTTATTTCCATTTTACCATTAGGGTTAGGGCTAGGGTTAGGGCTAGGGTTAGGGCTATTGTTAGGGCAAGGGTTAGGGTTAGGGTTAGGGTTGGGGCTAGGGTTAGGGCTGGGGTTAGGGTTGGGGCTAGGGTTAGGGCTAGGGTTGGGGCTAGGGTTAGGGTTGGGGCTAGGGTTAGGGCTAGGGTTAAGGCTACAGTTAGGGTTGGGGCTAAAGTTAGGGTTAGGGTTGGGGCTAAAGTTAGGGTTAGGGTTTGGATTACATCTACGGTTGGGAATAGGGTTGGGATTAGGGTTAGGGGTGTGTCTGGGTTAGAGGTGTGGTTAGGGTTACCGTTGGGATTAGGGTTAGGGGTGTGTTTGGATTAGGGTTTCAGTTATAATTGGGGGGTTTCCACTGTTTAGGCACATCAGGGGCTCTCCAAACGCGACATGGCATCCGATCTCAATTTCAGCCAATTCTGCGTTGAAAAAGTAAAACAGTGCTCCTTCCCTTCCGAGCTCTCCCGTGCGCCCAAACAGGGGTTTACCCCAACATATGGGGTATCAGCGCACTCGGAACACATTGGAGAACAACTTTTGGGGTCCAATTTCTCCTGTTACCCTTGGGAAAATACAAAACTGGGGGCTAAAAAATAATTTTTGTGGAAAAAAATTTTTTTTTTATTTGCATGGCTCTGCGTTATAAACTGTAGTGAAACAATTGGGGGATCAAAGCTCTCACAACACATCTAGATGAGTTCCTTAGGGGGTCTACTTTCCAAAATTGTGTCACTTGTGGGGGGTTTCTACTGTTTAGGTACATTAGGGCCTCTGCAAATGCAATGTGATGCCTGCAGACCATTCCATCTAAGTCTGCATTCAAAATGTCGCTCCTTCCCTTCCGAGCCCTCCCATGCGCCCAAACGGTGGTTCCCCTCCACATGTGGGGTATCAGCGTACTCAAGACAAATTGGACAACGATTTTTGGGGTCCAATTTCTCCTGTTACCCTTGGGAAAATACAAAACTGGGGGCTAAAAAATAATTTTGGGGGGAATATTTTTTATTTTATTTTCACGGCTATGCGTTATAAACTGTAGTGAAACACTTGAGGGTTCAAAACTCTCACAACACATCTAGATGAGTTGCTTAGGGGGTCTACTTTCCAAAATGGTGTCACTTGTGGTTTTTTTTTACTGTTTAGGTACATTAGGGCTCTGCAAACGCAATGTGACGCCTGCAGACCATTCCATCTAAGTCTGCATTCAAAATGGCGCTCCATCCCTTCCGAGCCCTCCCATGCGCCCAAACAGTGGTTCCCCCCCACATATGGGGTATCAGCGTACTCAGGAGAAATTGGACAACAACTTTTGGGGTCCAATTTCTCCTGTTACCCTCGGGAAAATACAAAACTGGGGGCTAAAAAATAATTTTTGTTGGAAAAAAATGTTTGTTTTATTTTTACGGCTCTGCATTATACACTTCTGTGAAGCAGTTGGTGGGTCAAAGTGCTCACTACACCTCTAGATAAGTTCCTTAGGGGGTCTCCTTTCCAAAATGGTGTCACTTGTAGGGGGTTTCAATGTTTAGGCACATCAGTGGCTCTCCAAACGCAACATGGGGTCCCATCTCAATTCCTGTCAATTTTGCATTGAAAAGTCACACGGTGCTCCTTCCCTTCCGAGCTCTCCCATGCGCCCAAACAGTGGTTTACACCCACATATGAGGTATCAGCGTACTCAGGACAAATTGTACAACAACTTTTGGGGTCCAATTTCTTCTCTTACCCTTGGGAAAATAAAAAATTGGGGGCGAAAAGATCATTTTTGTGAAAAAATATGATTTTTTATTTTTACGGTTCTGCATTATAAACTTCTGTGAAGCACTTGGTGAGTCAAAGTGCTCACCACACCTCTAGATAAGCTCCTTAGGGGGTCTACTTTCCAAAATGGTGTCACTTGTGGGGGGTTTCAATGTTTAGGCATATCAGGGGCTCTCCAAACGCAACATGGCGTCCCATCTCAATTCCAGTCAATTTTGCATTGAAAAGTCAAATGGCGCTCCTTCGCTTCCGAGCTCTGTCATGCGCCCAAACAGTGGTTTACCCCCACATATGGGGTATCGGCGTACTCAGGACAAATTGTACAACATCTTTTGGGGTCCATTTTCTCCTGTTACCCTTGGTAAAATAAAACAAATTGGAGCTGAAGTAAATTTTGTGTGAAAAAAAAGTTAAATGCTCATTTTTATTTAAACATTCCAAAAATTCCTGTGAAACACCTTAAGGGTTAATAAACTTCTTGAATGTGGTTTTGAGCACCTTGAGGGGTGCAGTTTTTAGAATGGTGTCACACTTGGGTATTTTCTATCATATAGACCCCTCAAAATGACTTCAAATGAGATGTGGTCCCTAAAAAAACAATGGTGTTGTGAAAATGAGAAATTGCTGGTCAAATTTTAACCCTTATAACTCCCTAACAAAAAAAAATTTTGGTTCCAAAATTGTGCTGATGTAAAGTATAGGGAGGAGGTTATTTGGCGTGCACTCGGCCTAATGTGACGAGGTGCTGGTGTAATGGACCTAGTGGCCCTGAATAAACAATTAATCAAATTCAACGCACTCTCTATGGATAAGTGTCAAAATTATAACAGTTTATTCAACCTGGATTGAGTTGGGAGCACAACAGAATATTACAGCATATGCGATTAACAACGTTTCGGCTCAACCTGAGCCTTTATCACGTTATCGCTGTGAAGAAAATATACAAACAAAAATAAAGTGAATAACATAAATAAGACGGTATAATATCCATAAATAAAGAATCCTAAATGAGGGATAAGAAGGCAACATAAGACTGAACAAAATCGTGTCCGCCGATAGGGACATTGGAGGGTGTCCGAGAAGGTGAGGAATCAGGGATTGAGAATCTGAGTAGGGTAGAGAGGGTCTCGTGTATCCTGTAAGTAGGGATGGTAGAGTGAGTACCGAAATAATCAATTGAGAGACATTGTTTAGAAACACTAATCAGCATGTAAGATCATAGTATCGTACTAGTACATAGTGGCATTGTAGAGCACAACATGATAAGTCAAGATGGTAGAGTGCACAGAAGGATGAATCCAGGTACATTTTAAGCACATTTTAAGTAACATGCATCATCATTGTGTAGCATTAGTATGGCATGGCATAATAAAACATAACATTATGAAGCAATGGCACAGAGAGTTTACCTTATTCCAAAGAGGATAGTATGTGAGGAGGGATAAGTCCCAGTGATGCAGCAGATTCTGCAGGAAATAGTGAATAAGGGTTAGCCAGTGTAAATTGCCAGAATAGTGCCCAGTAATGTTATATGGTTACCTTATAAGTAATGTACTGGTGTGCTGCTAAGTAGGTATGAACAGAGGTTCCCTTATGGGGGTATGGACCTATGGGAAGTAAATGATATCTGTTCATATGGGTGCCCACGATAAGTCATAATGGGAGAAGCCCACTGTACTGGCGTTTACCTTGAGAGTCAGGATGGCGAGCGGCGCTCCCGCGCTGTGCTCAGTGTCAGCGTGTGTCAGGTATAATGCTGGGACAGTGTGTGCTGGTTAAATCACCGCCGGACCGGAAGTGGACGGCGCAAACCGGAAGTGACATAGCGCTACTGTGTGGGGCCTCAGTGCGCATGTCAGAGGCTTGTTATGGTAACCTTGTTACTAAGCCCTGTTGGTAGCTAGGATCAGAGCGCTGTGTGAGGCCTATACTGATCTAGGCATAAGGCAGAGGCCGCGCACAATGAGTGTAGGTACTGGTAATAATGTCTAAGTGTATTATAATGTACTTGGACCATATACGCAGGATAACAGGGGGAGGATAAAGAAAAATAGTGAAAATACAATAAAGATAAAAATAAAAATAAAAAGATAATGGCGCTGGGGGCAGAATAGGCCATTGTGCCATTGCTTCATAATGTTATGTTTTATTATGCCATGCCATACTAATGCTACACAATGATGATGCATGTTACTTAAAATGTGCTTAAAATGTACCTGGATTCATCCTTCTGTGCACTCTACCATCTTGACTTATCATGTTGTGCTCTACAATGCCACTATGTACTAGTACGATACTATGATCTTACATGCTGATTAGTGTTTCTAAACAATGTCTCTCAATTGATTATTTCGGTACTCACTCTACCATCCCTACTTACAGGATACACGAGACCCTCTCTACCCTACTCAGATTCTCAATCCCTGATTCCTCACCTTCTCGGACACCCTCCAATGTCCCTATCGGCGGACACGATTTTGTTCAGTCTTATGTTGCCTTCTTATCCCTCATTTAGGATTCTTTATTTATGGATATTATACCGTCTTATTTATGTTATTCACTTTATTTTTGTTTGTATATTTTATTCACAGCGATAACGTGATAAAGGCTCAGGTCGAGCCGAAACGTTGTTAATCGCATATGCTGTAATATTCTGTTGTGCTCCCAACTCAATCCAGGTTGAATAAACTGTTATAATTTTGACACTTATCCATAGAGAGTGCGGTGAATTTGATTAATTGTTTATTCAGGGCCACTAGGTCCATTACACCAGCACCTCGTCACATTAGGCCGAGTGCACGCCAAATAACCTCCTCCCTATACCATTTTATTGGTTGTTGCACCAGCCCTTCCTATTACAAATTTTGCAACATTCCCATGTCTACCGACACGTTTGCATTTGATGTGGCCACAAGCTCAGATATACTGTCGCATGTGACAGGATCTAGCGAATTTCTCAGGACCCCAGTCCATGAACTGAGGACCAGGGATTTTGAAAAAGAAAGGCGTAGGCTAATTTCCTATGACCTTCATTGCACAACCCTAGCTGAATACTATAGGCAAAACAAAATACCCAGGGGCCTAAGGTGCAACTTGCACCCCACTCTATTCTCGGACAATCCGGAATACTGTGAAAAATATGAGGATCCTCAACAAGTGCTCTTTAGATATTATCATATTAACAATAGAGTTCCTCCAGAAAGCAATAACGGAGACTAAACAGAATATTCAGAATATAGAGACACAGCTTTCATCCACTCTTTCTCCAACGGAGTGGTCCACTTTGAAGACAAAGACAGAGAAAACCTTGGCAGAACACCAGAGGGTCCTACAAGAACGCAAAAGAGCCAAATTCCAGCGTGACACTGAGGATTACGCTAGCAACAGGATCTACAAATGGACCGACTCCTCTACCTCCACCAGGCGTCAATCACGCTACCCGCGCAGAGATGGATACTACAGTTCCGGCAGCGACTCCTCGACCAATTCCAGCCGGCGACGTTTTTTATCGAAGGGACGGAGGGGAGGACATCACGAAGGAGACCCACAAGGAGAGCAAAGCGAAAGAATGACAACAAGATCACAGGTGAGACCACAAACCTAGTAATTAATATTTCAGACCATCTTCTTTCCCCCACAGAATTCGCAGTACTTCAGAAGGGGCTTTCGTTTTGCCCCACACCTAACTGGGACGCTTTGCAATTGAAAAAAGACTTGGAAAATTTCTACCAGACGATCAGACTAAAAACTCATTTTTGCCTTAATACGGACAATTTACGTACCCCGATACCTACAAGGGGAGATGACACACCACCGGCGTTGTCAATCACCACCCTTGGACTACGTAATCGAAGTAACTTTTGCCCTCCGAGGACCTACCACGCGGCTGAAACATTTATCTCCTTAGTGGATAAAGAAATTGATTCCCTTATTCACCAACAACGCCTTGGTCTTTTTCCTCTGCACTCTAACCTCTCTACCACTGAGAAACAGGCTCTGTCCTCTCTTCACACTAATAACTCAATTGTAGTGAAGCCAGCCGATAAGGGGGGAGCGATTGTGGTTATGAATCGTACACAATACATTGGCGAAATTAATCGCCAACTAGCAGATACCAACACCTACGGTATCATACCCAGGGATCCGGTGACAGCCATTAGTCGCAAAATCCAAAATGTGATCGACACGTATCTGATCAAACACACTATTGATCAGAAAACAGCGACTTTTCTGGTTAATCCCCATCCGATAACACCTGTATTTTACGTTTTACCCAAGATCCACAAATCCCTACTAAATCCCCCAGGTCGCCCCATTGTGGCTTCCACAGACTCTGTCCTGTCCCCTTTATCTATCTTTCTGGAGAGAATCTTGACACCCATGGTTAAAACCACCCAATCTTTTCTCCTCGACACCGGTCATTTCCTAAACATTATCAAAGAACTAGGCACAGTACCACCCGACAGTACCCTAGTTACGCTTGATGTCAATAGCCTTTATACGGCAATTCAACACACAAAAGGCATTGAGGCCACTAAACAACTGTTACACCAATCCACAATTCCAGAAGATGCCATTCAATTCTGTCTAGACCTACTCACCTTAGTGTTGTATGAGAACTATTTTTTGTTCGAGGACACCTTCTATATCCAGAAGTGCGGGACCGCGATGGGTTCGCATGTTGCGCCAGCTTACGCAAATGCATTCATGAACCATTTTGAGACAACCCATGTATTTACCAACGAACTCTTTTCAAAACACACGCTATGTTATCACCACTACATTGATGACATTTTTCTTATCTGGACAGGCTCCCCTGATACATTATTGTCTTTTCATTCTTACCTGAATTCCATCCTCCCAGAGCTCCAATTTACCATCCATTATAACGCTGACTCAGTACCCTTTCTAGACACTACAGTCATGAAGGATACCAATGGAGGTCTCTCCACAGACATGTATTGTAAGCCCACCGACTGCAACAGCCTTTTGCACTACACTAGCTGCCACCTGCGGTCATTGAAAAACAGCTTGCCACGCTCCCAACTTAATAGAGTAGCCCGCATTGTCTCCGATCCTGCCAAACTTAACGATAGACTGGACACTATGTCATCCAAGTTTCAAGCACGGTGCTATCCCTCTAAACTTCTCGCCGATGAGAAAGCACGCATTTTATCACCTCCACCTCCTCGGCCTCCGAGAAATACAATTGAGAGGGTCCCATTTGTACATGTGTTCCATCCGTTGGTTCCCAAAATCCATTCAATCATCAAGAGACACTGGCCACTTCTTGCTAAAGCTTATCCGGATGTACCTTCTTTCAAAGAACCAGCCCTGATGTGCAATAAAAGACCACCCAATATTAAGGACCAACTTGTGAGAGCGGACATTGGTAGCAAGCGACCTGTCACCACACAGAGACTACTGAGCACTCAGCGCAATGGCACCTTTCCGTGCCTCAATTGTGCAGCCTGTTCGAATGTCATTAAGTCCAGCACCGTAACCCACCCTAGAACTGGCAAATCTTATCCAATACGTGGCTTCCACACCTGTGACTCTAATTTTGTCATATATTTAATCAAATGTCCATGTGGTCTCCTCTATGTAGGGGAGACCACCCAACACATAAAAGACAGAATCTCTAGTCATAAATCGACCATCAGGTGCGGTAAAAACTGGTTGCCTCTACCGGATCATTTTACCAAATTTAAACACACAGTGGCACAGCTAAAATTCCAGGTAATTGAAAAGGTCCCCCGCCCCAGGAGAGGAGGTGACCATGTTAAACTTCTCAGAGCACGTGAAACCTTCTGGATATACAAACTGGACACCCTGACCCCTAGAGGGCTTAATAGGGAAATTGATTGGTTAATATAAGCACTGTTTAAACAACCTATTAACTGTATTCTCTTTTCACAGACTCGCTAAAAAACTACCCCATAGGACCCGTAACTCATATATGGGTGAGTTGCCCCCAGGCCCCAGATATGTCCTATTCTGCCCCCAGCGCCATTATCTTTTTATTTTTATTTTTATCTTTATTGTATTTTCACTATTTTTCTTTATCCTCCCCCTGTTATCCTGCGTATATGGTCCGAGTACATTATAATACACTTAGACATTATTACCAGTACCTACACTCATTGTGCACGGCCTCTGCCTTATGCCTAGATCAGTATAGGCCTCACACAGCGCTCTGATCCTAGCTACCAACAGGGCTTAGTAACAAGGTTACCATAACAAGCCTCTGACATGCGCACTGAGGCCCCACACAGTAGCGCTATGTCACTTCCGGTTTGCGCCGTCCACTTCCGGTCCGGCGGTGATTTAACCAGCACACACTGTCCCAGCATTATACCTGACACACGCGGACACTGAGCACAGCGCGGGAGCGCCGCTCGCCATCCTGACTCTCAAGGTAAACGCCAGTACAGTGGGCTTCTCCCATTATGACTTATCGTGGGCACCCATATGAACAGATATCATTTACTTCCCATAGGTCCATACCCCCATAAGGGAACCTCTGTTCATACCTACTTAGCAGCACACCAGTACATTACTTATAAGGTAACCATATAACATTACTGGGCACTATTCTGGCAATTTACACTGGCTAACCCTTATTCACTATTTCCTGCAGAATCTGCTGCATCACTGGGACTTATCCCTCCTCACATACTATCCTCTTTGGAATAAGGTAAACTCTCTGTGCCATTGCTTCATAATGTTATGTTTTATTATGCCATGCCATACTAATGCTACACAATGATGATGCATGTTACTTAAAATGTGCTTAAAATGTACCTGGATTCATCCTTCTGTGCACTCTACCATCTTGACTTATCATGTTGTGCTCTACAATGCCACTATGTACTAGTACGATACTATGATCTTACATGCTGATTAGTGTTTCTAAACAATGTCTCTCAATTGATTATTTCGGTACTCACTCTACCATCCCTACTTACAGGATACACGAGACCCTCTCTACCCTACTCAGATTCTCAATCCCTGATTCCTCACCTTCTCGGACACCCTCCAATGTCCCTATCGGCGGACACGATTTTGTTCAGTCTTATGTTGCCTTCTTATCCCTCATTTAGGATTCTTTATTTATGGATATTATACCGTCTTATTTATGTTATTCACTTTATTTTTGTTTGTATATTTTCTTCACAGCGATAACGTGATAAAGGCTCAGGTCGAGCCGAAACGTTGTTAATCGCATATGCTGTAATATTCTGTTGTGCTCCCAACTCAATCCAGGTTGAATAAACTGTTATAATTTTGACACTTATCCATAGAGAGTGCGGTGAATTTGATTAACTGATGTAAAGTAGACATGTGGGAAATGTTACTTATTAAGTATTTTGTGTGACATATCACTGTGATTTAATTGCATAAAAATTCAAAGTTGGAAAATTGCTAAATTTTTAAAATTTTCGCCAAATTTCCATTTTTTTCACAAATAAACGCATGTAATATCAAAGAAATTTTACCACTGTCATGAAGTACAATATGTCACGAGAAAACAGTGTCAGAATCACCGGGATCCGTTGAAGCGTTACAGAGTTATAACCTCATAAAGGGACAGTGGTCAGAATTGTAAAAATTGGCCCGGTCCATAACGTGCAAACCACCCTTGGGGGTGAAGGGGTTAAATATTAATTGGCCTTTTTATTCTGATGAAAGCACCATTATATTGTTCTATGGCTGGCATGTTGGTAATTACAGTACATTTTTTGTGATGCAGGATGATGCAGGATATTGAACAGAGGTTATATCTAACAGGAACTAACCCACATGAAATATTGAGCAATTTTGGGATCCTAACGTGCCATATGGTGATATATTTCTACCTTGTTGCTGTGTTCAAAAGAACAAGGTCAGGGAGAAAATGATTTTTGCGTTAAATTCATTACAAAAAAGTCAGCAGAGAAATGTAAGTGTCAGAGCCCTTCAACCTCCATAAATAAACCCTGTCCGAACTTGCACATTCCATGACCATCACTTCCCCAGCTCCTGTCCATGGTCTTAATAACAGCTGTTATAGGCCACACAAACCTCCTGAGGGTACAGCAGGCACTAGGCATGCAGACTATGCAGAATGGAAGTCACGTGGAGGCTTCTGGGGTATTTCATAAGAAACAAAGAATTTCAAGGCTTCTGTGGACAAACTTAATTGTGACCCTGCTAATTGAGACAGGTCAAGAGGAGACTCCGATGTCACATGAGAAGTAAAATAGCAGACTATGAGGTATGGGGTGTCATTCCGACTCTTCACTACTACCAGCTGGATAATTATTTTCACAATTAAACCTTTGCGATCACATGAATTCAAGGTTACACGTTTGCTGATTGACTTTTGATTTTAATTCTCAATTCTAAATATTTAGATTTTATTAACTTTTATAGCCAGATGTAAAAAGTGGCCTAATAGTACAGAAGAACTATTTACAGGTAACCCTGAAGTTACAGTGGCCTCAGGTTACTATATTTTCTGCATACAATGGGCTTCTTTGGTCATTGTAACTTGAAACTAAATTAGAAATGGACAGCACCACAGCAATTGTGACAGAACAGCTTACGTATTTATTCTGCCATCTGCAGATGGCAGAATAAACACGTAAGCTGTTCTGTCACAATTGCTGTGGTGCTGTCCATTTCTTCTTTTGCATTTGGACTTTATACTGGGATGGATCCCCTGGTGTGGACGGGCACCCTGTTGTCCATAGAGACATTATTTATCTATTGGTGCGGCCTGACTTCCATTTTTTACTTTTGTTGAAACTAAATTAGTATACAATATCACAGACAGTCCAGAACTGCGGCACATTCGATGGGGAATCTGGCAATCAGCCTGAGCATTATATTGATAAAATGTGCATTACTGAAGCACAGGCACTGATTGGCTGTCTAATAGCACCTCTATACAGTATAGATCAGTACTAAATTTACCAGGATGAGCTGCTCCTCTGGACCCTGTGACAAAAGCTAAATTACATGGTGTGCACAGCTGAAGACTCATCTACCCTAAACCCTTTAAAGACTGTGCAATTTTTTGTTTTCCCATTCCGCCTTCTCCCTCACTCCTTTTCTTTCTTCCCTCCCTCCCTACTTCCCTTTCTTTCTCCTTCCCTCCTTTCTTTCCGTCCTAATTTTGCTTGTGCTGTGACCACTGTTTCTGTATATTGAGAACTAGTGGATGATTATAATATTGTATATCAATCATTCATCTTCCTTCCCTCCTACCTTCCTTCCTCCCTACCTTCCCTCCTTCCTACCTTCCTTCCTTCTGCTACTGAGGAGCCCACAGTTCTGTATTTTGAGAGCTAGTGGATGACTATAATATTGCATACTATTCTCCTTTCTTCGTTTCTTCCTCCCTCCCTGTCTCCCTTCCTTCCCTTCCTTTCCCTTTCCTCCTTCGCTTCTTTCCATCCTTCCTTCTGCTACTGAGGAGCCCACATTTTCTGTATTTTGAGAACTAGTGGATGACTATAATATTGTATATCAATCATTCTTCTTCCTTCCTTCTCTCCTTCCTACTTTCCTTCCTTCCTTTTGCTACTGAGGAAACCACAGTTTCTGTATTTTGAGAGCTAGTGGATGACTGTAATATTATATATCAATAATCTTTCTTTTCTATCTCACAATATTTTATTGCTTAGTAGACCACTGTTTCTGTATATTGAGAGTTAGTTGGCACAAGGCAAAGGTAACCTACATTAGCATGAGTTTTGTAGTTTGGATTCTATAACTACAGAAGTAGCCAAATTTACCTTAACATAGTACTGGAAAATCATAGTCCAAAAAAGTGCAATTTACCATCTTACATGATATCAATCAATGATTTGTGCAATGATAAATTATCTTAAAGTGAACCTGTCAGTAGTGTTGTGCACAGTAACCTACAGACAGTGTCAGGTCGGCGCTGTTATACTGATTACAATTATACCTTGGTTGATAAAATCCGTCTTGTGGTTGCTATATAATCTTTATTTTAAGTTTTCAGTTAATGAGATTCTTGTGCTCCGAAGCGGCTTGTGGGCGGCTTTTTAAGTGGTGCTATGCTTACATATTGATCTGTATGGCTTATGGGCAGGTCACTGATCCCTCAGTGACCTGCCCCCTATTTTACATACTGAATATAATATGAAACAAAAAATCACATTCAGCAGTCAGGCGCTGGCGGCAACACTGTAGCATGATCGGACCTATAATAAATTATATAGATTTATTCAGAAAAAAAAAATTCTCAAAATGGTGTCGGCAGCGCCTGCACAGTAGCATCTATTGTCGACCCGATAGATGCTACTGCACAGGTGCTGCTGACACCATTTTGCTAGAGGAAAAAAAAATTGTCTCCACCAAGATGGCACTGGCGGCGCCTGCGCAGTAGCATTTATTGGATCGTGCCATCGTGGTGGAGACAATTTTTTTTCCTATAGCAAAATGGGGCTGGCAGTGGAGCCTACACCATAGCATCTATCATCTTCCGAATTATGCTACGGCTCAGGCATGGCCGGCGCCATTTTGAGAAATAATTTTTTTTTTTGCAAACAATTTATATGACTAAATAAAATTAAAGAAAATATGGATATTATAGGTGCTTTCATGCTACAGCGCAGGCACCGATTCCTTTTAAAGGGTCTCGTCTGGGCAACCGATATTAAATAATCATCTGCAGGATAGTTTACCAATAGCAAATCGATTGGAGTCTGAAACCCGGTGCTTTCACAATCAGCCATTACACTTTGATTGGTTCTGCTCAGCAGCTCCATTATCCTGCAGATGGGTCACCTATACATAGAACATAGTTGACAGCATATCACTTACTAGTTCTCTTGCTGTAGTTTTGATAATTTATCTGTTTTGTCTGCTAGTCTTCTCATTGATGCGCTCGGTATAACTCTGCCTGCACCATTGATTTAAAGCTTTTGACTACAATGTGCAAAAGCAGAAAGCTGCCAATCAGATGTGAGGTGGGGAAACGACAGAGCTCATTAATACTGAGGTCTATATAGCAGAAGCTCATCACCGAGAGAACTAGCAGAGACACAGCATATAAAATACTGATTTGTCAAAGCCCCAGGAAGAAGCCCGGTAAGTGTCCCAGCATTAGAATCTGCCCCTACTTAATGATCTATAACACAAGCAGGACTTTTCTTTGCCTGGTACAAAGAATCCATTTGCTTGCCCATTCCCTGCATATAACCATATAACTACCCCAGCTAAGGCAGAGTGGCTTATTATCGCCCCCCAGCACCTACAGCACATGCCCCCCATCTTATAATGCTTACACACGTGATCTTAGGTATTGCATATCTTTCGACTGAGTTTAGTACTAGATATTTTGCAGGCAAACATTTTTCCAATTTACCGCACAACTTGAAAAATAGAATCTTGTTTTCATTAGCACAAAGCTTCATACCAAACACAATCTGTTTCCAGTCAGATTCACCTCTTGTTACTTACATACCTACACTGTTTGCCATGCGAAAGGTTAGAGGAAGCCTTTGAACCTTGTGAATCATTTGTCCACAATAAGAATGCCACATATAGCCCCTGGTGCATTTGGACCTGTTTTTTTTATATTTTCCTCAAATCTATTATTTAGTAAAAGGTACAGGAAACACATCTCTGCAATCATATGGGAAGAATCCCAACTAAAGCTTACTTTGCTCTTTAGTTAGACATTCTCTGAAATGGACACATATCCTGCTCAGGACATCCCCTTGTTTTCCCAGTAATGCCTGATAGTCTAGACATTAAGAACACAATAAAGGCTAATAAATCATCTCGTTTTATGTCAGATTTCACAATGCAAAGAAAATCCTAATTAATATTAAGAATGAATCAGCAATAAACATATGCTAGGACCGTGAGGGAAGTTCTCAAAAGTGAGGGTCAACCTACAGCTTTTTCCTTTGCTTTGAAACAACAGAATGACACATTTCTAATATGAAATATTATTTTCCTAAAATATAAGGACTTCCTATAAGAGATCATCATCATACATCATGCAGTATATATTTGAGCTAATTCAGGACAATAGAAGGGAATCTGTCACCATGGTCCCTCTATCTGCAAAGAAGGCAGGATGGATGAAAAGTTGCTGAATTGGAATATTATATTTTTATCTCAGTATTCACAGCCATTACCTTGCGGTAAGCCTCCAAACAATCTATGTAGTAGTATTCTCTCCTCTCACAACCAGTCTTAGGTGACCTCAGTGTCTTTTCTTCAGTAGATCACTGAATGGGTGGGTATATGCTAGGGATATTTGCATACGCTCAACTCCTAGGCTTAAAGAGATGAAGCAGCAGACAGCATGCAGCCAGGAGAGCTCACCATTCCATGTGCCCATTGTAGGGAGGTGGTGCTGTTATGGACAGTAAGGAACATGCTGACACTTTAAGAGACAGCATCCCCCTTGTCTGGTGTGATGGAATGTTCTGCTTCCCCACTGCAATAGACTGTGTGAATGAACTGCACTGTGCTGAGGGGAGGGATTGAGCCTGGACAGTGTGTGTGAGCTGAAGCTACTGCAGAGCCAGATAACTTTGTGCTTGTAGCTGCAAAAGAGGATCCACAGCCTAGGATGCAGTGGACTCGTGAAATTGGACAGACTCTTCGGGCGTAGCAAGGGTGGCTGTCCTGTGCTAGTTTGAGAAGCCACGAAGATACAGAGAAAGTGATTTACAGTTTCCAGGAGCACCTCCCGGATCCAGAAGCAAGGAGAAGACCATGTTTCACGGAGCTGGCAGAGAGCCGTGTGCACCACCGTACTGGACTGTTGGGGCCCCCCGGGACTGGATCTGAGTCCCCAACATCAGTGTGAGTTTGTTCCTGTTTTGTGCACATGTCAGGGCCTTGTGTAGGCTTCAAGAGACAGAACACGGCAGCCGTGTGGCTTGCTTAGTAAAGGCTAGGGAGGCTATATGTTTACTATTTGCATTTGCTTGTGTGACGTATATTGATTCTGTAATAGTTGGAGCACCATGCTATTTGAGGGCCCAGCTAAAGAATACAACTCTTGTAAATTATCTTTTGCCATTGCATACCCCTGTTTGCACCTTCCTCATCCACTTCATTCCTTGCCTTCCAATAAATGTACCCTTTGTTGTTTGCACCTCATCTTGTGTACGGTAGTCTCCCTGCACCTTGGTGGTTCCCCGGCCATCACTTCAAGTGGCGCTGTGAGCAGGGTACTGTCACCAAGATGGAGGCAGCCGACAGCAACGGCAGGAATGCTAATGTTAATGGGGATGCTGTGGGTACTGGTGGAACCCCTGCAAGGACACTCCCTATGGGCACCATATTTAGTGTGCTACCAAAGTTTGATGGTAATAATATGTCACTGTCCGACTGGGTGTCCCGGCTGCAAAGCACCCTGAAGATTTATAACATCAGCCTAGACCTTGAAGTGAACATCGCTTTATCGGCCCTAGAGGGAGAAGCCGTTGAAACGTCTGCCTACAACCAGAACTCACCCATAGTACCTTGAAGGAGCTAGTGAAGTTCCTGGAAGAGATCTACAGCAAGACTACTAGCGCGGGACACCTTCGTGCCAAATTTTTCTCCAGGCTGCAGCGGGAAGAAGAAGGAATTTCTCAGTATGCGACAGCACTGCAAGAAGTGTTAGCGTAAGTACAGAGAAAGGAGTCAGATGGACTTGGCGGCATGGGCTCTAAAGACCGAATACTCCAGGAGCAATTCATTCTGGGACTGCACAGCACATCCTTGAGGTGAGCACTGTCAGAATGGGTCCAGGCAGATCCGGCTCTAGTCAAATCCTGGTGGAAACAATGGCCTAAAGTAAAGAAGAAAGCTACATGTCTGGGGTGATGCGTGTCCATGGCACCAATACCAGAGGGGACCCAAACCACCAGGAGGTGCTGGTCCAGGTGGTGCAAGATTTGCAGCAGTCCCTTGTCAGGTGGTCAAGACATGCAGTGGTCCCTTGTCAACGTGCAAGAGAAACTGACCCAGATGGAGAGAAGAGTGGGGGAACTACAACAGTCTGACCCATCGTACTCATACAACTATTCTTCGGCCCAACCGATAAGGGATCAGTGGGAGCAAGCCCCCTCTCATCAGGCATTGGAGGCATGAGGACAGGCTCGAGGTGCGAGGAGGAGGCATTCAATGCTGGGAATGTGGGGACATGGGCACCTTGCCAGAGACTGTTGGAATTACACTCAAGGCAGTAGTGCGGCACTCTGCGGGGGAGGTGAGGAGAGATCATAATGAACACTTGATTGCTGGGTGTCCCATCCTGCTGGCTGAATTCGAGGGTGTTCTAGTGGATTGCTTGATAGATACTGGGTCACAAGTGATGACGATGCCAGAAACATATTTCAAGCAGCATTTCCAGGCCCTGGCCAAGCCAGAAAATGAGCCATTGATCCGGTTGTTTGCTGCCAACCAACAACCGATCCCGGTCATAGGGGTCATGTGGATGAATATCCGAATCTATGGGCAAGAAGTGGGGAGAAAAGGGATCCTGCTAGTCCCTAAGCCTATCAAAGAAGATGTGCCTGTAGTACTGGGAATAAATATCCTACGTGAACGCGATAAGATTATGCTTACCAAATGGGAATCTGGATATTGGAAGAAGGCTACTATACATAAGCCCACTCAAGAAGCCCTTCAACGACAGATCCGCGTCTGTGGGATGCAGAAGAGTGTGCATCTTATCAGACAGTAGGGGTCATCAGGGCTCCTGGTAAAGAGCCTGTAATCCTGCCTCACGAGCGAGAAACTGTATTACACCTTCCAGTGGGGACTCATCGCAACCTCGATGGGTTGGAAGTGATTGTTCAGCCTGTGGTAGGCGGAGGAGTGGACCAAGAAGTCATGATAGCTCGAACGATACCTGTGGTCCAGTGAGAACACATCCCCATAAGAGCTTTGAATGTGGGCCCCGGGGAGGTCACCTTGCCACAAGGGACAGATCTGGCCCTGGTGTACCTACATAAGGGTGAAGTGGTGAGTCAGAAGGAGATGTCTTTATTGCCAATGGAAGGTGCGGGGTGGACCCTAGCAGTTGCTGCAGGGGCCGAAGAGATGCCATCCTCGGAGTGGAGTGGACGGGTCATCCTTGATCAAATGGAAGTGGATGTGAGGGCTCTGGGCCCTGAGCATGTGCAAGCAATAGGAGCTATGCTGTGGGAAAATCAGGCCGCATTTGTCCGTCACGCCGAAGATTTCGGCTGTACTGAAGCCATCACACATGAGATACCGACCGGGGAAGCTTGTCCAATTTGAGAATGATACCGGCAGATCCCGCCCAAGATGTACCAAGAGGTGAAGACATTACTGAGGCAGATGCTGGATTCAGGAGTAGTGCAGAGTAGTCAGAGCCCTTGGGCAGCCCCGGTGGTGCTCGTCAAGAAAAAGGATGGGACCCTCCAGTTCTGTGTAGATTACAGGAAATTCAATGCCTGCACCATTCGAGACTCGTATCCATTACCCCGCATCGAGGAATCCTTGATAGCATTGGGGAAAGCCAAGTACTTCTCTTTGGACCTAGCAAGTGGATACTGGCAAGTAGCCGTGGCAGAGAAAGACAAAGAAAAAACCGCCTTCATCCTCTCTATGGGACAGTTTGAGTTTAACCGGATGCCTTTCAGGCTCTCCAATGCTATGGGCACGTTTCAACGGCTGATGGAATAGTGTTTGGGGGACTTCAAATTTGAGGCTACCCTGATCTATCTGGATGACATCATTGTGTTTTCATGTAGGATAGCTGCAGAGACACCATCACATGTTTCTCAACGCAAGCAGTGAATAGCCAGACCCTTCCCCGGGAAGGAACAACCACGGGAAGGGCAGCATCCAATAAAGGAAAACATCCAATACAGGAAAACCACCTATGCCAAGCATGGTATCCATCCACAGACAGCTGTTTCGGGGTGTTTGCCCCTCATCAGTATGGAGTAGGAATCTGGCTTTTAGGAGCAGTGCCTAGTAAAAGGCTGTGAAGGAACAGATGATTGGCCTCGGGGAGACCAAAACATCAAACACCGCGGAGACACCATCACGTGTTTCTCAATGCAGTGATCCAGAACATTGCCCCCATCCCTTATGGGAAATATGCAAATGCATGTAGGATAGCTGCGGAGACACCATCACGTGTTTCTCAACGCAAGCAGTGAATAGCCAGACCTTTCCCCGGGAAGGAACAACCACGGGAAGTGCAGCATCCAATAAAGGAAAAACATCCAATACAGGAAAACCACCTATGCCAAGCATGGTATCCATCCACAGACAGCTGTTTCGGGGTGTTTGCCCCTCATCAGTGTGGAGTAGGAATCTGGCTATTAGGAGCAGTGCCTAGTAAAAGGCTGTGAAGGAACAGATGATTGGCCTCGGGGAGACCAAAACATCCAACACCGCGGAGACACCATCACGTGTTTCTCAACGCAGTGATCCAGAAGGTCTCCTTCCTTCCCTGCTCACACGAGCTTCGGCTCCGACGATCCCGGCCATGAATTTTATTCATATGTATTGCCAATAAAGACTGAAATTTGAAGACCGGTGAGTGCCCTCTATTTTTCTGCTCTTTGGATTACAATAATAGTCACATTTTCTGGAGGAGCACCTGACGTCTAGTTTAGTGAAATTGCAGCAGTTAATTATTAAGTACCCACACAGGGGTGTACCGACTTACATAGAGCCTCAGCAGAGATTGTGCCGCCTATTGAATTCTTTCATGGTGTATAGCCAAGTTTGACTTTACCATCCGTTATTGCTCTGCTATTGAAAACGCAAATGCTGACGGGCTGTCAAGAGTGACTGTGGAGACTCCAGTGGGGGATCTCGATGAAGAACTTGAAGGGGAGGAAACCCCAGACTTTCGTAAGTTTAAGCCCCCAGTGGTTGCAGCCCAGTCAAGTAGGGAGAGCTGCACCCTACCCTGGTCCCTGGGGAGAACCAATGAGGAATGGGGACATGTTCAGGATGAAGACAAAGGGCTGAGACAGATGAAATGGTGGGTAACTCAGAAGCGGAAGCCTGGCAAACAAGAGAAGGATGATCTGGACGCTGAAATGAAGAGTGTCTTACACCAGTGGGATAGACTGGAAGTGCGAGACTCAGTGCTATATGGTAAGAGACAACAGCCAAAAGATATGGAGGTAAGGTGGCAGGTGGTCATCCCTGGAAGATTGGCTCAAGAAGTAGCTAAAGAAGCCCACGAATTTGGAGCACACTTCGGACCCACAAAGACCTACCAATGGTTACAGCGGTATGTTTATTGCCCCCGGTTGGAGTCTGTGGTGGAAGAGGTTTGCCAGCAATGTCGAGTATGTGACCTCATTAAGAGTACTGAACAGAGGGCAAACATCCAGACCATACAAACTAAGGAACCACTAGAGGTCATGATGATTGACTATCTCCTCGTGGGACACTTGGCCCGGGGGCTACAGTACTGTTTGGTGATGAACGATCATTTCTCCAAGTTCGCAGTAGTCACCCTGACTATAGATCAGACTGCGGAGTCGGTGGCACGAGCCATCTGTCAAGACTTCATCCGGGTGTATGGGTGCCCAAAGCGCATCCACTCCAACCAAGGCGCATGTTTCCAAGGTAAGGTGATGAAAGAACTCTATCTTATGTATGGCATCGAGCGGTCCCGGACCACCCCTTACCATCTCCAAGGCAACGGAGCATGTGAACGCTTCAACTGAACCCTACTTCAAATGCTGAGGATGTTGGAGGAGGATAAAAAAGCATGTTGGCCAGACTACCTGCCAGAGTTGGTTTGGACCTACAACAATCTATCCCGTCAAAAACGACTCCAAAACGGGTTATACCCCCTACCTACTGCTGCTTTGAAGAGTGGGACGAGAGATCATTTAGCTGAATTTGGAACAGTCGGAGGAGCTGATGGAGCGAACTGTCATTTCATGGGAGAAAGAGCAACGATAAACAAACGATACGGTGATTGGTGGGTCAGCAGCTGCAGGAAAAAGAGCACACGGGCCGTAAACCGACTCAAGAGATACCGCTCCAACCCGGAGACCAAGTGTTAGTCAGAGAGAAACACCCCAAGGGAAAACTAAGTGAGAGATGGGTAGTACAGCCTTACAGAGTAATCGAGCAAGTGTATGCTGATGGCCCGGTCTACAAGGTGCAGATTGAGAGTGGGGCGTTCGCCCCTAGAGTACCTCATAGAAATATGCTGCGGTCCTGCCGGTCTGAGGTCTGTTCTGCATCATTGCTGCTTGAAGGCGCTACTCCACTTCCTGAATCTGTCATGCCTGATGGTGAAATCGATGATCAGTGGTTGACCATCCCTGACACAGTAGGGGGTCCTCAGCCGTACAGAGACGGTAATCCCATGGATGTACCACTACTGCCACGCAACGGCAAGACCTGACTAGAGTCCACTATGACTCCTGCAGCAAGTGCTCCTCTGGAAGATAGTCAAGCTTTGCCTGACAGCCAAGAGCTCCGGAGATCTCAGAGGTCTACTGCAGGAGTTCCACCAGTCTGATAAGTAGAACAGTGTACTCTGTCTGTTTTTCCAACTTTGTTGCCTCCTTTTAGGTGATGTTTCCGCATTGCATGTTCCTTCATTACACTGTGTCCTTGATGTTGTGATGGCCGAGGACTACCATCATTAAGTAGGGAGGCATGTAGGGGGGTTGGTGCTGTTATGAACAGTAAGGAACACGCTGCCACTTTAAAAGACCGCACCCCCTTGTCTGGTGTGTTGGAATGTTCTCCTTCCCCCTGCAATAGACTGTGTGAATGAACTGCACTGTGCTGAGGGGAGGGGTGGAGCCTGGACAGTGTGTGTGAGTTGAAGCTACTGCAGAGCCAGAGAACATTGTGCTTGTAGCTTCAAAAGAGGACCCACAGCCTGGGACGGAGTGGACTTGTGAAATTGGACAGACTCTTCGGGCGCAGCAAGGGTGGCTGTCCTGTTAGTTTGAGAAGCCACAAAGATACCAAGAAAGTGATTTACAGTTTCCAGGAGCACCTCCCGGATCCAGAAGCAAGGAGAAGACCATGTTTCATGGAGCTGGCAGAGAGCCGTGCGCACCACCATACTGGACTGTTGGGGGCCCCCCGGGACTGGATCTCAGTCCCCAACATCACCGTGAGTTTGTTCCTGTTTTGTGCACATGTCAGGGCCTAGTGTAGACTTCAACAGACAGAACATGACAGCTATGTGGCCTGCTTAATAAAGGCCAGGGAGGCTATATGTAGAGTAGCATCATTCTTTGTTTATTGCTTGCATTTGCTTGTGTGACGTATTTTGATTCTGTAATAGTTGGCGCACTATGCTATTTGATGGCCCAGCTAAAGAATGCAACTCTTGTAAATGATCTTTTGCCTTCCAATAAATTGACCCTTTGTTGTTTGCACCTTATCTTGTGTACGGTAGTATCCCTGCACCTTGGTGGTTCCCACGGGCATCGCTTCACCATCACTCCTTCCCACTAATGGGTCAACAAGATGGAGGCCTGGTGAAGACCCCCATGCCTGTCATGATAGTGCTCCTATAAATCTATGCTGAGGGGACAGTGATATTTTCAATATACTGCACCATTCTGATACTGCAGTACATAGTATAAGCGATCGTATGAATGAAGTTTCAAGTTTCCAATGAGAATTAAAAAATCAAGTAAAATTACATTTAAAAAAAATGAAACAAATTTGAAAAACCCTCTTTTTTCACCACTAAAAAAGACAAGAAATACAAAACTTAAAAAATACATATTTATGCTATCACCTTATCTGTAAAAGTCTGATCTATCAAAATATAAAATTAATCTACTCAATTGGTAAACACTGTAAAGAGAAAAAAAAATCGAAACTAATAAAGTATAGTTTTTCGGCTGCATCAGCATGGCAAAAATGCAATAGGAAGCGATCAAAATGTTGTATCTATGCTAAAATTGTATTTATTAAAGCATCAACTTTTGGAAAGAGGAGAAAAAATAAGAGTGCAAAAACATAAATCAACGTTTTAAAAAGGGGCATGATAACATGCTAAGTGGGCCGACTAATCTGGGGACACTATCTCCCCATTGACTAGTCAAAGCCTTCATTTACATATCATAAACAGATTGTAGAAATAGTTTTTCTAAAGATCTATGTACGTATGTAATGTAATACAGGGACTGTTAGGCAGGGTATTTATATATGCAGATACAACTGCTAGTATGTCATGCTGGGTGAGGGAGAAGCTAGGTGCACAACAACAGGAAGAGGGTGGGGGAGCCCAAACAATAGGAATGGGGGGACTGGAGACCCCTAGGCAGATCTGACAACACCCTGTCTGCCCTTACGTACCTAAATAGGTTCCCTGTTGTGAATTCTGTTCTCGAACTCCCTCCGGTGGTTATGAATGGTACTTCGGCGAGTTCTGTCCATGGACTCCCTCTGGTGGCTGTGAGTGGAGCTGCTGGTTCTGAGGTTCTTTCCTCAGCTGACCTCGTTTAGTTCTAGGCTGCTGCTCTATTTAACTCCACTTAGATCGTTACTTGATGCCAGCTGTCAATGTCCTAGTACTGGTTCAGTTCTCTCTTGGATCTTTCAGATGACCTGTCTACTCCAGCAAAAGCTAAGTCCCTGCTAGCTCATTTGTTTACCATTGCTTTCTTGTCCAGCTTGCTATCATGATTTTGCCTTGCTAGCTGGAAGCTCTGGGATGCAGAGTGGCACCTCCACGCCGTGAGTCGGTGCGGGGTCTCTTTTGCACACTCTGCATGGTTTTTTGGTAGTTTTTTATGCTGACCGCAAAGATACCTTTTCTATCCTCAGTCTGTTTAGTTAAGTCTGGCCTCCTTTGCTGAAACCTATTTCATTCCTGTGTTTGTGACTTCCATCTTAACTCACAGTCAATATGTGTGGGGGGCTGCCTATTTCTTTGGGGAATTTCTCTGAGGCAAGTTAGGCCTTATTTTCTATCTTTAGGGGTAGTTAGCTCTTAGGCTGTGAAGAGGCGTCTAGGCAGAGTCAGGTACGCTCCACGGCTATTTCTAGTTGTTGTGATAGGATTAGGGGTTGCGGTCAGCAGAGCTCCCACTTCCCAGAGCTTGTCCTGTATTACTAGTTTGCTCATCAGGTCATTCCTAGTGCTCCTAACCACCAGGTCATCATAACAGTTCCCCACCTATCATCGAGCAGGAAACTAATCCCTGACTGCCCCTAGCGACTGGCCCTAGAGGGGATAGGGTAAGTGCTAGTCAGACCCCACTACAACTAAAGACAAAGCAGGGAGACAAAAACGGAAATACGCTTAGCTTGATATGACACAAGTGAGCTCACGCCAGCAATCCTCCAAGAAGAAACTAGTTGTTACTTCCAACAGACAGAGGTAAATATAGCTATCACCAGCGCCTTGCTGATGCGACTAAAGGTATTTAAACATCCAGCAATGGTGTGTTAATCAGCAGCAGATGGTGGAGATCACTGCCAGGTCCTAGAGGGTGAAAGATATCACTCCACAGCAGAGATGCAAGTGACCTTTTACAGTCGGATCCAGAATGACTGTCTGTCACAACTGATACACCAGTGATAGGTGATAGTGTGGTTCTGAGGGGTCAGGGGACCTGACAAGTTCCCTTTAATAGCCTGGTTAGACAGGCAGACTGCACTTAACAATGCTTTATTACAGATCACTCATTGCAGATAGACAGCGATTGTTTTCGGCAGCGCAAGTTAAGTACATCTGATGGCAGTTGTATAAGAAGTCATCTTTACCAATACCAGAGTAACATTGAAAATGTTGCTTACATTATGTAATTTTCTTTGGTTTTATAACTTGATTCCATGTATCTGCCATTTTTGGAGCATTCGATGTTGGCCAAGTAGTAAAATACCCTTTCCATTTTTAGGAAAGTTGTGACTTTGGTAAAAATAAATTATATATCAAAATTTCAATAACTATTTCTTATTGAGGAAACATATACTATAGAATGCTCCATGTTTGCTCTTCTAGCTACATTCATAGTGCATTACATAAATATTAAAGGTAATTTAAGAGGCCCAGGTCACATCAGCCAAGATCAATATGACAAGATGGTTCTGGATCTTCTTCAGTGACAGAAAAGCATCTGTCACAAACAGGTCAGCATTTCTCCTGATTTTACACAGTAACAAATAAAGTGTGGGGTGAGACAACCCATGTCAGGCTTACTGTTTGTTCAACTTTATGGTAAAACCGGAGATGTGTCAGTGATAACTGGCAGACGCCACCCGCATGACATTACCTGTTTATTGTGTAACTTAATCTTGCTTTCTTTTCCCTTTATTATCAGTGTCCCTAATCCTTCCAACCGAGAATTCCAGAAACTGATGTGTATCTAATGACCAGATTGTTTTTGTACTAGGGTTACACTTGTAGTCTCTCCAATGTGATGTATATTCGTGTGTCTTGACTCATCAATCATGTCATCATTTTCAGAGTACGACTTGTATGCTTAATATCGGGCGCCAGGGAGGTAATTTCTTCTTGAAGAGAAAAAGAGCAATCACAACCACTTTAGGGAGTTTGTTCTGCTGCACTTTGATATCCCTAAACAATAAGGAACTCTTACATTGCACACATCAATGAGCTGAAAAGATAAACCAACATTTCCATGGATAAAAAAAATAAAATTAAAATAAAATAAATAAAAAATAATATAATAATATAAAATATAATAATATAAATATACAAAAATATAAAAATAAAAAATAATTGTATTAATCTAAAATCTTCAGCTTTGTTGTCTGTACGACTGTTGCTTGTGATGGTCTCTTTCCCAATGGTGGATAGAACCCACAAGTTACATATATATATATAGATAGATAGATAGATAGATAGATAGATAGATAGATAGATAGATAGATAGATATAGATAGATATCTCTCTCTCTCTCTCTCTCTCTCTATATATATATATATATATATATATATATATATATATATATATATATATATATATATATATATATATATATATATCTAAAAGAGCAAAAGAAGGCAGCACTCCAAGTCCTTTTCAGGGTGAAAAAAGTGAAATTTATTCAGCCCACATCTCTGTGCGACGTTTCGGCTCACATTGAGCCTTTTTCAAGCAGTGAGTGGTACCAACAACTGCGGTTTTATAGGCATAATCTACAATCATTTGCATAATTAATCATAAATCATTACTACTTCATAAAAAAATGTTACAATATGTGAACATAAATATCGTTTGTGCAATCATTAAAGTGCATTGTGCTAGCGTGCTAATATAGTTATATATCCTCACAATTACTTTTCTTATTTTTCACATCTTCCTGTTAATTCTTTCATACTATACATTAATCACGTGCTACTTATATTTATAATTATTTTAGTTCCTTACCCTGCCGCCCACAGAGCAGATCACATGGAGGACGCTATTTGCCATTATCGGCGCTCCATTATCTCTACTGCGCATGTCCCAACGTCATTACACTCTGCCATAGCCTGCCAGCCAATCCAAATCTACTTGCAGTAAACTTCCCCTTGTGCATGCGCACTCGACTTCTGTCTGTGCCGCAGCGCCATCTTGGATGGGGCTTACTACTTACTTATACGTATTTCTTCTAAATAGCCTGCATGTACACAGCGGTACGCACGAAAATAATAAAATTCCTTTATATTTTATATTTTGAGCTATGTTTTCTAATTATAGACATTATATGGCTTAGTAACTTTAGTTTACACTCTGACACAACAGACGGCACCTTCTTCAGGCTATCTCCGCTTGCCAATGTCCCTCCAACTTGATACATAGCCCTTTAAGGCCATACCATCGCTATTGGAGGATCCATATAAGTGATAATATACTGCTAAATGTCTATACATATACCAGGCTTTCATACTCCACTGTATTTTAACATGCGTTTCATTTATTAGATAAGTAAGACATCGCTACTGGCCGACAGTTATGGCATATTCAAGAAAAAAATAAAAAACATTTTTTAAACGAAAAAAGAAAAAAGTAATAGACAAAAATTATATGTAATTTCATCCTCCATGTGGTTATGTTCCATCCGCCGGCAGGCTGAAGATTGTGTATACGTTGGTAAACGTGAGGATATCTCTAAAATAATATAAAATAACAATTAAAATTGGAGTAAAGACACCAAAATTACATTTCTATGTCACACTCCAAAAATCAAACTAGGAGCCCATATACATCTGATTCCTAGGCATACCTTCACAGGGCTAATACATACTAGGATGAATTTTAAATTCCACATTGAGTCCTTTTGGCTTTACAGTATTCAGTTCGTAAATCCATCTCAATTCTTGTTTTTTTTAGAAGGGATACTCTGTCCCCCCCCCCCCCCCTCTCCTCTGTATGGGAACCTTATCTATTATTCTGAATTTGAGATCCTTCTCCGTATGTCTCAATTCCGTAAAGTGTTTAGAGACCGGGAGGTCAAGTCGCTTTTTTCTAATTGAATGTTGGTGATTATTAATGCGTACTTTCAACTCACACGTCGTTTCACCTACGTACCATAGTTTGCAGGGACATTCTAACAGGTAAATCACATGATCAGAATTGCACGTTAAAAATTGCCTAATTGTATATACTTTATTAGTATCCGGATGTTTAAACGTGGGACCCTTCAACATGTGAGCACAATTCACACATGACAAGCATGGGAAGCAACCCTTCTGGCTTACCCCAGTAATCGTGGTCTGACACATGTTTTTTAAAGGACCAATGTCAGACTTCACTACATGACCTTTAATGTTTTTACCTCTGCGATATGAAAACAGTGGGGGCTCCCTGAATTCTTTTATGCCTGGTAAACAATTACCCAGCATTCCCCAATGTTTTCTAATTATTTCTGCTATCCTACCACTTTCCTCCGTATATGTCATCACACATGGTATTCTGGTTAGGGATTTTTTCGTATTTTGTCCACCCGTCCGCAGTAATTCTTTCCTATCCTTGTTCAGGACCACACTTTTGGCCATATTAATTATTTCTCGTAGATACCCCCTATTCAAAAATGCCCTTGCCAGGGTATCTATAACCCCATCTATCTCCTCATCTTCTTTCACAATCCTACGCACCCTTAGTAGTTGACTAAGCGGTATTGATCTTACCATGCTACGGGGGTGTTGACTGTCATAGGTTAGGAGATTATTTCTGTCAGTTTCTTTTACAAACAAAGTGGTTGTAAGTTCTCCATTATTTTGTCTAACCAAGACATCTAAGAACTGTAGATTGGTTCTGGAGGAGATCAATGTAAATTTGATGGTCTCATCTATTTCATTTAAATACTGGTGAAACTCCTCAAGTTCTTTTTCTGTGCCACTCCATAGGAGGAAGACATCGTCTATGTATCTCCACCACACCAGCGTGTGGCACAGGTCACCTTGACGGGATAGTACGTCCAATGGGATTAAGGGGTTAAAAGAAAAACTGAAATATCACAGGGTCATAAGCATTCAGACCTTTTGCTCAGTATTGAGTAGAAGCACCCTTTTGAGCTAGTACAGCCTCGCATCTTCTTGGGAATGATGCAACAAGTTTTTCACACATGGATTTGGGGATCCTCTGCCATTCTGAAGCCATTCCTTTGTTATTTTAGCTCAGTGTTCTAGCAGGAAACCCTCTGCAATTACTGCGCAACCCCTTTCTCCTCATACGCCTGGATACACCCGCTTCACTCTGGTTAACGGCTCGCTCTGTGTGCAAACTCGTTCCCTCCAGGAACAGGAGGCTCTGCCCCAGCAGTTCCGGACCTGGCGCTTCAGCAGCCCAGTCCCCCTTTCTACACCCCACCTTCCTTTACCTCGAAATTCCACGGGTGAGAGCTCTTTCACCTGCCGTTCACAATTCTCGACTGCTTGAATAATTCTCTGCCAAATAAACTGATCTTGCTTGTAGTGGGCGGGAATCACTCCAGCTGTGGTTTGCTCTGACCGGTGTAACTCGGGCTGACTCGTGGGCAGTAAAGGGATGCTCTGACCCGGTGGGTCTGCCGCTTTAGTGACTTCCAGCAATGGCAACTCAGTGTTCATCTCCTCAGGAGGGGTGGGTGGGTGGCACATCACAGGGGTTTGAGCACAGAGCTAACACTCCCTCTTCTCCATCAAAGTCGGGAACCGCAGCTGGGGGGTACCTCCCTGGTTTTTGGCAGCTCTTCCCCACTTTTGGGCTCTTTGGACATGCAGGGCTGCAACATGCTACGATGGACTACTCTAGTAGGTGCTCCCTCCTCCTGTTCAGGCTGAACTTCATACACCGGCCCATCAGGACCAACCCGTCATTTCACTTGGTGTGGAGTCCTACAGTCAGGTAGTCGATCATCAAGAAAGGGGCAGAGGTCACAATGGTCTGTGTTGGGGACCACTGTTCTGGGGGCTTAGCCAGCTCACAGCTTCTGTATTGTTGGTAAGCATATTCCACTGCATTCCTCAATTGTGGGTGATATACCAATCTCTGTAGCCACCGGAAAGTTTTCTCTGCACCGAAGTGAGCCCCTCGCTTATGAGCCTCGGTGGCCACTCTCTTGATCGACTTCTCCGGGAGCACTACTTGCCAAGTAGCTCCCTCATCCTGCAATAGCTGCACTTTCCGATATATAACAATCCATCTCTCAATCAGAGTCTTTCCCACTGTCCCAGAATCCGCAGGGCACCTGAGGACAGCGCATTCCTCTCCCTCCGACTAGGAAGTTGCTTCAATGCCACCCACTGTCACAGCTGAGCAGTCTCCTTGTCCATCTGTTGGAGTTCCAGTCATCTCGAGACCACCCCAGTATCTGATCTTCAGACTCCTCTTCAATCTGTCCCTGGATCACCACCAACGAGGTGAATAGGTTTCAGAACCCAGAGATCTCCTCTGCTTCACAGCCAGGACATTTGTGTGTCACTCTGGAGAAGGCGTCAGCATGAGTGTTCTCGGCCTTGGCCCGATACACAATCTTGTATCGATACTACGCCCCTAGTTTTGCAATCTCAAGGTGGGCTAAGGGATTGTTATCCGTCCTCATCAGAACCTCTGATCCAGAAAAGTACTCCGCAAACTTCTCAGTCATTGCCCATACCAGGGCCAGCAGCTCCAACTTGAAAAAGCTTTAATTGTCATGGTTTTGCTCCGAGTCATGCAGAGCCTGGCTCACGTAGGCTGTCACCCGTTCTTTTTTCTTTTGTACCTGTGACAGGACTGCTCCCAGGCCGTGTAAACTTCCGTCGGTGTGAAGGATGAATCGCTGTGAAAAATCGGCATAGGCAAGTATGTGGGCCTCGGTCAGAGCCATTTTCAAGGCTCGAATGGCTTCCTCTTGATGGTTTCCCCACTGTATGGTTCAGTTCTTCGAGCCAGCCGGCACTCCCTTTAGCAGTTCCAGCAAGGGGTTTGCTATGCGGGTGAACTTTTTACAAATCTTTGATAGTAGCCGGAAAGCCCGCACATCTTTCACCGTCGTAGGATTGGGCCATTCCTGTACCGCTGCCACTTTCTCTTGAGTAGGTTTTACTCCTTCACTCGACACAATATGCCCCAAATATTCGATCTGTTTATGGAAGAGATGGCATTTCTGTGGCTTCACCTTTAGGCCATGACTCTGTAGCTGGCTCGAGTCTTGCTCGAGTTGCTGGAGGTGCTCCTCAAAGGTGGGCACGTAAACGATGATGTCATCCAGGTAGATCAAGGTAGCTTCAAAATCAAAGTCTCCTAGACATCTCTCCATCAAGTGCTGTACCTTCCCTGGGCTGTTAGTCAGGCCCATGGCATGCGATTGAACCCATGGGCAATACAAATGCTGTTTTTGGACTGTCATGTTCAGCCATTGGCACCTGCCAGTACCGGTACCAAAGCAGAGAGGGACTCCTCAATTCGGGGTAATGGATAGGAGTCCCACACTGTGCAGGTGTTCAGCCTCCTGTAATCGACACAGAACCGTAGCGTCCCATCCTTTTTTGGGACCAGCACAATAGGGCCACCCACGGACTCTAACTCTCTCATATTACTCCACTTTGCGGCATATGAGCCAGCATCTCCTTTACCTCCTTGTACATCTGAGGGGGTATTTGACGATATCTTTCTCGGATTGGCGTGGCACCCCCGGTAGGAATTTCATGAGCAACAGTTTGAGTGCAACTGAAGTCATCTTCATGTCGGGCAAAAACCTCCTGATAGCGCTCTGGTACATCCTCTACTTGCTGCACTTGTTGAGGTGATAGTCCCGTCAATTCTGTCCCCATCCACTCTAAGATTCTTTTTTTGCTGCTAGGCAGGGACTCTGGTGTTCCTGTAACTCCTAGAGTCCATGGGTCCCCTCGCACAACAGCCAGTTGCACTACTTCAGGTGGCATTAGCTTCTCCGGCATGCCCAAGATTTGCGCCACTTCAATCTTGGGTAGAAGGGTGAGACTTTCGGTCCCCAGGTTAACAAACTGTGCTACAACGTTGACGCCTTGAACTGTGGCTAGGGTCAGGGCGAAGAGTAACCCAGGAGTGGGTATTTGGTCTATTGCTGTTGGCTCGATTTGTACTTCCACTCCCTACAGGGGAGTACAAGCTCATACTTTCGATATAAGTACTGGCTGGTCGGGTGATAGGGTAATCTTCGCAGCCGTGGGTACCATCACTTTCCCCAATGCTCTTCTATCTTCTATTTCCTGGGCTTGAGCTGCCCGAATTAATTTCTAGAACACCATCCATTGAGGGGTTCGTGGGTTCCATTGATTCAGAGATGGTTCCTGAAGCTCATTAATCAAAAGTTGCCCCATCTCCTTCAGCACATTCATTCCAAGAGTCATTACGAGTCCACGACCGGCATCTCCTGTGACCAACATGACCCCCTTGCGGTCTGCATCCTTCCCACATACTTTAATCTCCATCCAGACCACTCCTGCAACTGGAATGGGCAATTGATTGGCCACTGTTAATCTTATCACTGGTCCCCACTCTGGCTGCGAAACCTGTGGGAAGTGTCGTCTGAAGTAGGCTTCAGGCAGAGTAGTCACTTGTGACCTGGTGTCGATCAAGCAGTGAACAGCTCGCCTATTCACCTCAGCTCAGACTGTAGTGCTCACAGAAACTATACTCTTGGGACTTCCTTCCCCTTTTGCAATCTTCCCGGCTCCGGGCTGCATCCCCCAGCTACGGAGCCCACTAGTTTAACAGCTGTCTTTGGGGGTCATCTCTGGCTCGTACAGCCTTGAGCATAATGTCCTGTCTTCCCACAATTAAAACACATCAGACCTCCTTTGGCACCAAGAGGTCTCATTCCCTGATGTGGTCTGGCAGAAAGGCGAGATCCTGCATCACTCCTGTCTCTATTAGAGGGGGCTCCTCTCAGTGGCTCTTGAGCTGGAACAGGGTATTTCCGGAGGCTGGCCCATTCACTCCGCATCTCTTGTATCTCCTTCTGGATTTCTTGCAGTAATAGGGACACATACAGCAGAAGTGGCTCAGCATTGGGGTATCAGCAGGATAAGGAGTTTGTGCAGGTTGGGAATAGATGGTGATGGCTGAAAATATAAGGCGTGAAACGTGTCTTTGTTGTTTTCTCTGTCCTGGCTGGAAGTCCTGGCTGGAAGAAGTTGTTGTGTCGGTCTGGGCCAGATGGAAAAGACGTGAAAAGTGACGACTCAATCAGACAGAACGTCAGCGGTAAGTCATTATCTGTAACTGTGCTGTGATCTCTTATATCTTCTGTAGGACTGGGATCTACCACTGACCATATGGCGATAATATCAATATTGGTCTTTATATAGAGACTATATGGTGGCCCGATTCTAACGCATCGGGTATTCTAGAATATCTATGTATGTATGTATGTTGTGCTTAGCACAGCCACGTAGTATATAGCACAGCACGTAGTATATAACACAGCCACATAGTATATAACACAGGCACGTAGTATATAACACAGCCACGTAGTATATAGCACAGCCACGTAGTATATATCACAGCCACGTAGTATATAGCAGCCACATAGGATATAGCACAGCCCAATTACACAGACAGCCATGTAGTATATAGCACAGCCACGTAGTATATAGCAGCCACATAGTATATAGCAGCCATGTAGTATATAACACAGCCCATGTAATATATAGCACAGCCCACGTAATATATAGCACAGCCCACGCAGTATATAACACAGCCCACGTAGTATATAACACAGGCACGCAGTATACAACACAGCCCACGCAGTATATAACACAGCCCACGTAGTATACAGCAGTGTGGGCACCATATCCCTGTTAAAAAAAAATTAAAATAAAAAATAGTTCTATACTCACCCTCCGGCGTCCACCGAAGCTGTCCCGATGCTCGCGAGACCGTTAAGTCATCTGGGTAATTTCGCAATGCATCACTGGGAATGGAAGCTGGCGGCAGCATCGCGCGCATCGGTGGACGGTGGAAGGTGAGAATAGCACAATTTTACATTTTTTAAATTATTTTTAACATTATATCTTTTTACTATTGCTGCTGCAAAGGCAGCATCAATAGTAAAAAGTTGGTCCGGAATGGGGCGACAAACTGGCACTGACTGCAGGGGAGTAGGGAAGGGGCACTGAATTGAGGAGAGTAGGGAGGGGCCAATTCACAGCTGGACTAAGCCTGTCACTGATTGGTCACGCCCGGCCGGCCAGCGATGCGGGATTTCCATTACAGAAGTTAGTTTCAGACAGACAAACAGACGGAAGTACCCCTTAGACAATTATATATATAGATTATTTTCAGTAACATCGCTGTCATCTGCTGAGGTTCTCCTCCACTACTAGGGTGCATCACCCGGTTGTAATCAAGGTTACTTACCTGGTTAGGGGCCCACTCAGAAGCTTCGCCCCCCAGAACCAAAACCCTACCTACGCCTCTGCCTCTGCAGTTGCTGCACAGCCCCTTTCTCCTCACTACAACTGGCTACGCCCCCTTCACCCTGGTTATCGGCTTGTTCCATCTGCAAACTCATTCCCTCCATTAACAGGAGGCTTGACCCCAGCAGTTGGGGACCCGTCACTTCAGCAGCCTGGTCCTCCTTTTTACACACTCACCAATCACAATCACACATTAACAGTTCCCACAAAACACCATATCATATACATAGCTATCAACTTTTGTTTTGGCCAAAAAAAGTTTACTTCGCCATCACGACAGGGTAGACTCTTTTGGCCAGGCCCTACTCTAATCTTGCTTATTAAACATTTCTTAAAGCCTCCAATACTCTTTTTAGGTACATTTCTCTTTATTATTCTTTAAGAGAATGTGTCACATAAATTTTTAAAAATGATCAATAATACCACATACAACGGAAAAATATCGTCACACCATAGCCAGACCACATATTACCACCACATAGTGACCGAATAGTACCATATACAAGGAACAAATACCACCACACTATGACCAGATCACTTATTACCACCACATAGTGACTGAATAATACCACATATAAGGAACAAATACCACTACATCATGACCAGATCACATATTACCATAACATAGTGACCAAATGCTACAATACTGATCAATAATAAAAACCCCACAAATTTAATATTACCATAGGAGATCTGTATATAGTGTCAGTGTACAGGTAATACAGTGATCAGTGACATTATACACAGGAGCTCTGTATATAGTGTCAGTGTACATGCAATACAGGGATCACTGGTGACATTATACACAGGAGCTCTGTATATAGTTTACAGGTAATACAGGTATCAACAGTGACATCATAAACAGGAGCTCTGAATCTAGTGTATAATGTACAGGTAACACAGTGTTTACTGGTGACATTATATACAGAAGCTCTGTATGTAGTGTCAGTGTACAGATAATATAGTGATCACCAATGACATTATACATAGGAGCTCTGTACATAGTATACAGTATATAGTGTAAGCGTACAGGTAATACACTGACTCACAAGTGATGTCAGTATACAGATAATATAGTGATCACTAGGGTTGAGCGAAACGGGTCGGCCATTTTCAGAAGTCGCCGACTTTTGGCAAAGTCGGGTTTCATGAAACCCAACCCGACCCCAGTGTGGGGTCGGCCATGAGGTCGGCGATCTTCTGAATCTGGTATCGGAATTCCAATACCGAGTTCCAATATGTTTGCGATATCGGAAATCGGTATCGAAATCCACATTTAAGTGTAAAATAGAGAATTAAAATAAAAAATATTGATATACTCACCTCTCCGGAGGCCCCTGGACATCGCCGCTGGTAACCGGCAGCCTTCTTTGCTTAAAATGAGCGCGTTTACGGCCTTCCATGTCGTCACGGCTTCTGATTGGTCGCGTGCCGCTCATGTGACCGCCACGCGACCAATCACAAGCCGTGACGTAATTCTCAGGTCCTAAATTCCTAATTCTAGGAATTTAGGACCTGAGAATTACGTCACGGCTTGTGATTGGTCGCGTGGTGGTCACATGGGCGGCCGCGACCAATCACAAGCCGTGACGTCATCTAAGGCCCTGAACGCGCTCATTCTTAAGAAGGAAGGCTGCCGGAAAGAAGCAGGGCGCGTCCGAGGGTGAGTATATACCTAATAGGAATATACTCACCCTCGGCTTCTTTCCGGCAGCCTTCCTTCCTAAGAATGAGCGCTGTTGTGAATTCCGTTCTTGGGCTCCATCCTGTGGTTGCTAATGGTATTTTTGGGAGTTCTGCTCTTGGGCTCCCTCTGGTAATTTCAAGTGGAACTTAGCAGCTGCGTTCACTAATCGATTTCCTGGCCTTGTTATTTAACTGGGCTTTTGGCTGTAGTGGATGCCAGCTGTCAATGTATTTCCTGTGGATTCTGTCCTTTCTTGGAAGTTCTCTGTTGGCCAGTCCATTTCCAGCTTAAGATAAGTCTGCTAGTTTTGGGGTGTTTCCCTGCTTATGACATTTTGTTCAGTTCAATTTATGTCTCTTTGTCCAGCTTGTCATTATGAAATATTCTGGCTAGTTGGAAGCTCTGGGGTCGCAGATTTGCCCCTCCACACCGTGAGTCGGTGTGGTGGTTATTTTTGTAAACTCTGCGTGGATTTTTAGTTTTTATACTGACCGCACAGTAACCTTTTCTATCTCTGTCTATTTAGATAGTACTGGCCTCCTTTGCTAAAAAAACTAGTTTCATTTCTGAGTTTGTCATTTCCCTCTCCACTCACCGTCAATATTTGTGGGGGGCTATCTTCCTTTGGGGGTTTCTCTGAGGCGAGATAGCTTTCCGTTTCCATCTTCAGGGGTAGCTAGTTCTTAGGCTGTGCAGAGGCGTCTAGGCAGAGTTAGGTACGCTCCACGGCTATTTCTAGTGTTGGTGTTAGGAGTAGGGATTGCGGTCAGTAAAGTTACCACCTCCTCAGAGCTAGTACTACTTTTGTTTTGCCCACTAGGTCATTTCAGTGCTGCTCCGTATTCACTAGGTCATATCAGTGATTATTGTCTGTGGAGCTGCTACCTCCTCTAAGCGAGTCCATGATTGGTTTTACCCACCAGGTCATCTCAGTACCGCTCCGTACCCACCAGGTCATAACAGTACAGCTGGCCACAATGTGTTAAATGCATCTCAAAAGAGGGAAGAGAAAGTTCTGAGTCATTTTTTTTTTTTGTGTTGCTTGTTTTGTCCTTTTTTTTCCCCTTGATTTTTGGATGGTGCAGGAGCTGGGTGCTGATATGGAGGTTCAGGGTTTGTCTGCGCGTGTTGATCATCTCACTGCAAAAGTACAGAGTATCCAAGACTATGTTATTCAAACTCCTGTTTCTGAGCCTAGAATTCCTATTCCTGATTTGTTTTCTGGGGATAGATCTAGGTTTTTGAATTTTAAAAATAATTGCAGATTATTTTTTGCTCTGAGACCCCGTTCCTCTGGTGACCCCATTCAGCAGGTGAAGATTGTTATTTCTCTGTTGCGTGGCGACCCGCAGGACTGGGCATTCTCCCTTGAGCCAGGGAATCCTGCATTGCTCAATATAGATTCGTTTTTTCAAGCACTGGGACTGCTTTATGACGAACCCAATTCTGTGGATCAGGCAGAAAAAATTTTGCTGGCTCTGTGTCAGGGTCAGGAAGCAGTAGAGATATATTGTCAGAAATTTAGAAAGTGGTCTGTGCTTACAAAATGGAATGAGGATGCCCTGGCGGCTATTTTCAGAAAGGGTCTTTCTGAAGCTCTTAAAGATGTTATGGTGGGGTTTCCCACGCCTGCTGGTTTGAACGAATCAATGTCTCTGGCCATTCAGATTGATCGGCGCTTACGTGAACGTAAGGAGGTGCACCATATGGCTGTGTCCTCTGGGCAGAGTTCTGAGCCTATGCAATGCGATAGAGTTTTGACGAGAGCAGAACGGCAGGAGTTCAGACGTCAGAATGGGCTGTGTTTTTACTGTGGTGACGCTGCTCATGCTATCTCTGACTGCCCGAAGTGAACTAAGAGGGTTGCTAAGTCGGTTACCATCAGTACTTTACAGCCTAAATTTCTCTTGTCTATTACCCTGATTTGCTCATTGTCGTCCTTTTCTGTAATGGCATTTGTGGATTCTGGCGCTGCCCTGAACTTAATGGACCTGGAATTTGCCAAGCGCTGTGGTTTTTCCTTGGAGCCGTTTCAGAGTCCTATTCCCTTGAGGGGGATTGATGCTACGCCAATGGCCAAGAATAAACCTCAGTACTGGACACAGTTAGCCATGAACATGGCTCCAGCACATCAGGAAAATATTCGCTTTTTGGTGTTGCATAATTTGCATGATGTGGTTGTGCTGGGGTTTCCATGGTTACAGGTACATAATCCAGTGCTGGATTGGAAATCTATGCCCGTGACTAGTTGGGGTTGTCAGGGGATACATAGTGACATTTCTCTGATGTCAATTTCCTCGTCCCCTTCTTCTGAAGTTCCTGAGTTTTTGTCAGATTTCCAGGATATATTTGAGGAGCCTAAATCCAGTCCTCTGCCTCCTCATAGGGACTGTGATTGCGCTATTAATTTGATTCCTGGCTGTAAGTTCCCTAAGGGTCGACTTTTCAATCTGTCTGTGCCAGAGCATACCGCTATGCGGACTTATGTAAAAGAGTCCTTGGAGAAGGGGCATATTCGCCCGTCTTCGTCACCGTTGGGAGCGGGGTTCTTTTTTGTTGCCAAGAAGGATGGCTCCTTGAGGCCCTGTATAGATTATCGCCTTCTCAATAAGATCACGGTCAAATTCCAGTACCCTTTGCCTTTGCTCTCTGATTTGTTTGCTCGGATTAAAGGGGCTAGCTGGTTTACCAAGATTGACCTTCGAGGGGCGTATAATCTGGTCCGCATCAAACAGGGTGATGAATGGAAAACAGCATTTAATACGCCCGAAGGCCATTTTGAATATCTTGTGATGCCTTTCGGGCTCTCTAATGCTCCATCTGTGTTTCAGTCCTTTATGCATGATATTTTCCGGGAGTATTTGGATAAATTTATGATTGTATATTTGGATGATATTTTGTTTTTTTCCGATGATTGGGAGACTCATGTGAAGCAGGTCCGGATGGTATTTCAGATTCTTCGTGCTAATACACTGTTTGTGAAGTGGTCTAAGTGCCTTTTTGAAGTTCAGAAGGTTTCTTTTCTGAGGTTCATTTTTTCTCCCTCGGCTATTGAAATGGACCCTGTTAAGGTCCAGGCTATTTATGATTGGACTCAACCCACATCTGTGAAGAGCCTTCAGAAATTTTTGGGCTTTGCTAATTTTTATCGCCGCTTCATTGCTAATTTTTCTACTGTGGTTAAACCTCTGACCGATTTGACCAAGAAAGGTGCGGATGTGGTGAATTGGTCCTCTGCAGCTGTGGAGGCCTTTCAGGAGCTTAAGCGTCGTTTTACTTCTGCCCCTGTGTTGCATCAGCCAGATGTTTCTCTCCCTTTTCAGGTTGAGGTTGACGCTTCTGAGATTGGGGCAGGAGCTGTTTTGTCTCAGAGAAGCTCTGATGGCTCTGTGTTGAAGCCGTGTGCTTTCTTCTCCAGAAAGTTTTCGCCTGCTGAGCGTAATTATGATGTCGGCAATCTGGAGTTGTTGGCTATGAAGTGGGCATTCGAGGAGTGGCGACATTGGCTTGAGGGAGCCAAGCATCGTGTTGTGGTCTTGACCGACCATAAGAATCTGATTTACCTTGAGTCGGCCAAGTGCTTGAATCCTAGACAGGCTCGGTGGTCTTTGTTTTTCCCCCGTTTTGATTTTGTGGTCTCGTATCTTCCGGGATCTAAGAATGTGAAAGCTGATGCCTTATCTAGGAGTTTTTTGCCTGATTCTCCTGGAGTCCATGAGCCGGCTGGTATTCTCAAGGAGGGGGTGATTCTTTCGGCTATCTCCCCTGATTTGCGGCGGGTGCTTCAGGAGTTTCAGGCTGATAGACCCGACCGCTGTCCTGTGGGGAAATTGTTTGTTCCTGATAGATGGACTAATAAGGTGATTTCTGAGATCCATTGTTCGGTGTTGGCTGGTCATCCTGGGATCTTTGGAACCAGAGATTTGGTTGCCAGGTCATTTTGGTGGCCTTCTTTGTCACGGGATGTGCGTTCCTTCGTGCAGTCCTGTGGGATTTGTGCTCGGGCTAAGCCCTGCTGTTCTCGTGCTAGTGGGTTGCTTTTGCCCTTGCCTATCCCTGAGAGGCCCTGGACGCATATTTCCATGGATTTTATTTCCGATCTTCCTGTGTCTCAGAAGATGTCTGTCATCTGGGTGGTTTGTGACCGGTTTTCTAAAATGGTCCATTTGGTATTTTTGCCTAAGTTGCCTTCCTCCTCTGATTTGGTTCCTTTGTTTTTCCAGCATGTGGTTCGTTTGCATGGTATTCCGGAGAATATTGTGTCTGACAGAGGTACCCAGTTTGTTTCTAGGTTTTGGCGGTCCTTTTGTGGTAGATTGGGCATTAATTTGTCTTTTTCTTCGGCGTTTCACCCTCAGACAAGTGGACAAACGGAGCGAACCAATCAGACCTTGGAGACCTACTTGAGATGCTTTGTGTCTGCTGATCAGGATGATTGGGTTACCTTCTTGTCGTTGGCCGAGTTTGCCCTTAATAATCGGGCTAGTTCGGCTACTTTGGTTTCGCCTTTTTTTTGCAATTTCGGTTTTCATCCTCGTTTTTCTTCAGGGCAGGTTGAGCCTTCGGACTGTCCTGGGGTGGATTCTGTGGTGGACAGGTTGCAGCGGATTTGGACTCATGTGGTGGACAATTTGACATTGTCTCAGGAAATGGCTCAACGTTTTGCTAACCGCCGTCGGTGTGTTGGTCCCCGGCTTCGGGTTGGGGATTTGGTCTGATTGTCTTCTCGTCATGTTCCTATGAAGGTCTCTTCCCCTAAGTTCAAGCCTCGTTTTATTGGTCCTTATAGGATTTCGGAAATTATCAATCCGGTGTCTTTTCGTTTGGCCCTTCCAGCTTCGTTTTCCATTCATAATGTGTTCCATAGATCTTTGTTGTGGAGATATGTGGTGCCCATGGTTCCCTCCGTTGACCCTCCTGCTCCGGTGTTGGTTGAGGGGGAGCTGGAATATGTGGTGGAGAAGATTTTGGATTCTCGTCTTTCAAGGCGGAAACTTCAGTATCTGGTCAAGTGGAAGGGTTATGGCCAGGAGGATAACTCTTGGGTTTTTGCCTCCGATGTCCATGCTGCCGATTTGGTACGTGCTTTTCATTTGGCTCGTCCCGATCGGCCTGGGGGCTATGGTGAGTGTTTGGTGACCCCTCCTCAAGGGGGGGTACTGTTGTGAATTCTGTTCTTGGGATCCATCCTGTGGTTGCTAATGGTATTTTTGGGAGTTCTGCTCTTGGGCTCCCTCTGGTGGTTTCAAGTGGAACTTAGCAGCTGCGTTCACTAATCGATTTCCTGGCCTTGTTATTTAACTGGGCTTTTGGCTGTAGTGGATGCCAGCTGTCAATGTATTTCCTGTGGATTCTGTCCTTTCTTGGAAGTTCTCTGTTGGCCAATCCATTTCCAGCTTAAGATAAGTCTGCTAGTTTTGGGGTGTTTCCCTGCTTATGACCTTTTGTTCAGTTCAATTTATGTCTCTTTGTCCAGCTTGTCATTATGAAATATTCCAGCTAGTTGGAAGCTCTGGGGTCGCAGATTTGCCCCTCCACACCGTGAGTCGGTGTGGTGGTTATTTTTGTAAACTCTGCGTGGATTTTTAGTTTTTATACTGACCGCACAGTAACCTTTTCTATCTCTGTCTATTTAGATAGTACTGGCCTCCTTTGCTAAAAAAACTAGTTTCATTTCTGAGTTTGTCATTTCCCTCTCCACTCACCGTCAATATTTGTGGGGGGCTATCTTCCTTTGGGGGTTTCTCTGAGGCGAGATAGCTTTCCGTTTCCATCTTCAGGGGTAGCTAGTTCTTAGGCTGTGCAGAGGCGTCTAGGCAGAGTTAGGTACGCTCCACGGCTATTTCTAGTGTTGGTGTTAGGAGTAGGGATTGCGGTCAGTAAAGTTACCACCTCCTCAGAGCTAGTACTACTTTTGTTTTGCCCACTAGGTCATTTCAGTGCTGCTCCGTATTCACTAGGTCATATCAGTGATTACTGTCTGTGGAGCTGCTACCTCCTCTAAGCGAGTCCATGATTGGTTTTACCCACCAGGTCATCTCAGTACCGCTCTGTACCCACCAGGTCATAACAGAGCGCGTTCAGGGCCTTAGATGACGTCACGGCTTGTGATTGGTCGCGGCTGCCCATGTGACCGCCACGCGACCAATCACAAGCCGTGACGTAATTCTCAGGTCCTAAATTCCTAGAATTAGGAATTTAGGACCTGAGAATTACGTCACGGCTTGTGATTGGTCGCGTGGCGGTCACATGAGCGGCACGCGACCAATCAGAAGCCGTGACGTCATGGAAGGCCCTGAACGCGCTCATTTTAAGCAAAGAAGGCTGCTGGTTACCAGCGGTAAGGTCCAGGCTGCGTCGGAGAGGTGAGTATATCAATATTTTTTATTTTAATTCTTTATTTTACACATTAATATGGATCCCAGGGCCTGAAGGAAAGTTTCCTCTCCTCAGACCCTGGGAACCATAGTATCCCATTACACTGCATTGGGTTTCGTGTTTCGGCCGACCCTGACCCCGACTTTTTTATAGGATCGGCCGATTTCACTCGACCCGACTTTTGAGAAAGTCGGGTTTCGTGAAACCCGACCCGATCCTATAAAAATAAAAGTCGCTCAACCCTAGTGATCACCAATGACATTATACATAGGAGCTCTGTACATAGTATACAGTATATAGTGTAAGTGTACAGGTAATACACTGACTCACAAGTGATGTCTCTAGTTGAAGTCCTTCATCTTCGCTTTTCTTCTTCATTTAGCACAGACCACCATCACTTCTTACAGCCAGGACTCGCATCTTCAGATAATAGCACACAGTTATCTAGAGCATCACTCAGAGAGCACATTCCCCAACTTCTACACTTTGCAGTTGAATGCAGATGTTCCAAATATAAATTGTAATCCACCACTGTGCCCCCGCCAACTATAAATAGCCACTTTGCCACTCAATAAATATATATTAATTAGAACCTGTTTCCGACAATTCACTACCAGTCTCACTCCTGTATCCTCAGTGCCCCCCACTCTTTACCTCCCGCTCCCTCGATTCATTATATATACATGCCCCCTCTGCCACAATTCATTATGTCATGTCCTCTCTCTCTCCCATCCCCAGCTTCAATTCATCATAATTTGATTTCCCCATCCTCAATACAGCATCATTTGCTTTCCCCCACGCTCAATTAATCATTCACTCTTCCCCCCTCAATTGAACATGATTTACTGTCCCCTATCCCCTAGTCTCAATACATCATCATTTACTCTCCTCATCCTCAGTTCATTATCATTTGCTGTCCCTCATACCCCAGTCTTAAATCAAGGTCATTTGCTCTCCCCACCCTCAATTAATTATCATTTTCAGTAACCCACCCTAAATTCATCATTTGATGCCCTCACCCAAAATTCCTCATTATTTGCACTTTCCCAACTCAGAACATCATCATTCACTGCCCTGGTCCCACACCCTCAATTCATCATCATTTGCTCCCCCTCAAGCTCATTTAATTCATTTTATTAAAAAATAAAAGATAAAAAAGGTTTTAATACTTACCTATCATTCGATCCCCCGCAGGTGCAGCTCTGCTTCTGGTGTCCTGGCAAATGGTGTGCGTATATGCTGATGCATACGTGATGAAGTCATCGACTATACTCCGTCACCAGTGTACCACAGAAGAGGCTGCGGGACTCCATTGCAGCTGCGCCGTGCAGCTCCATGAAGGCTCCCTGCACCGAGATGTGCACAGTCAATGGGGCTGTGCGCCACCACACAATGCTTTATTATACCCTGGGACATGGTGATCAGAAGCACAAGAGAAGGGGCCCAGACTGGGTCCGGACCCCCTCTCTTTACTTCTGCTCACTGGACTGCATATAATAGTAAGGGCTGTAATGCCCTGATGGCGGCCCTGATGTTGTCTATGTGCCAGGGTGGCCAACATTTTTACTGACACACTCACAATCAAGATAATCTGTTGAACTTCCTGCAATTTATAAAATAATGAATGCATCTATTTTTTTAAGGAAAGTGTAAAATAAATCCCCTATGTTTATGGACTGTTGAGGAATTTCAGGATGCTTGGCCATCTGCTGTGTGTATACATTTTAGTTGCTTTCTGGATACTATATGAAAGAATGTGGAGGGCAGAACCCAGAATCAGGCTCAGACTAGCCCTTTAGCCTTAGACAAAACACTGACTTGAAACACCCTGAACTGTCGGGTGTTTATTGTAACCCTCTTTATCCTAATTTTTCTGATCCATAGCTGACAGCATTGTTGGCAGACAAAATTTACACTGGGCCAGAACAGGCCAAATAACACAAGTCATGACAATGACATAAGGGAGCTCTGAGACTTTAGTATTATTTTTACATCGTCTTTTCTTTTGGCTCTAAGAAGCTAAGTACAATATACGCCAACCAACCAGGACAATGGGACAATGAACATCCTCCTAGGTCAATGGGACGATTCCACCTCTGTGCATCAGATTTATAGTCTACAGTAATAATTGACAAAATGCAATTGACCCAGTTAATAACCCTAAAGGGAAATGACTAAACATTACTAATGATCCATGTTGGAAATGTTCATTATAGAGGCAGATAAGTTGTAGATTGTGCGCCTGTCCATGACATTCTTCATGTTACAGCTGCAAACTAAAAACATGCCTGAGTGTCTTTTCATCAGTCCAAAGAAAACACAGTCTTGCAGTGGATTGAATAACCTATGGCAGTGAGAACTTTCCAGCCTGTGTGAAATCCAATGCCATATGGCAGTCGGGACTTTCTTTTTCTAAGAGTCTCTTGAAATATTTCTCAGTAATCTATGGCTAGGAGAGATGTGTAATTCACTTCTGTTATTTTTGGCAGATGCAAACAAATTTATCTCTTGGTGTAGCCATGCGTACATATACTAAGGAATAAGGATACAAAATATCTTCACTTCCTGAGCAATGGGAAGAAAACATAATGGCGAACTGGAATAGTGGCCAGAATGTACTTGGCACATATACTGACATGAAGCAGCTGGGAGATTTTAAAGAAGGTAAAAGAGTCATTTGATTTAAGTTTCTGGGTCTTTTTGGAGCTACTTATTAAATATCAGTAATTAAGTTAGAAGGGTTGTACATTACAGAGCAGCCCATTATTAATAGGCCAAAGGAGATGAGAAAAAATGATAGTTATCTCCCGTATCAGTGCCGTATCAGTGCCACTCCACTGTACTCAGCGCTGCGACCCTGCTGGTATCAATATCTGGAAGCTACAGCATTCACATTTACTCCGAGGTGGAGAAAAAACGGGTTATCCAGTAGTGGACAACTCTATTAATTGTGGTAGGATAACACAGGGCAGTTTCATGCAGTTTGTGTAAGCATTTCTTTTGCATTAAAGGGAACGTGTCAGGTGAATCATGCTGCCTACACTGTGGGCAGCACGAACCATTGCCTGGCACGATTGTAGCCAGGTATGTTATACTCTGAAGATCTGACAGGGACCATTTCTGGAGACGAGTCTAATTCCCAGGTTGACATCTCCCAGCACCTCTGCAGGTGAATAACAGGTATCTCCCTATATGCATGCAATGGAAAAAGACCTGTCGATCACCTGCAGCAACTCTGAGAAGGTCCGTCCATGGGTGGCACCAGACTAGACTTGTCTTTAACAATTCTTTCTGGCTTGATCTTCAAAATAACTCTATATGATACTGCAATCGTGCAGCCAGACTGTATTTCATGCTGGAAGTGGTTTGGGCAACATGTCTCAGGTAAAAGGCTCCCTTTAAAGAGAATCTGTCACCACGTTACCTATGTTAACTATCAATATGGGCATACAGGTTATGGACTGCTAAAAGAAAGTCCTACCTGTGTGTCTCATATCAGATGCCTTGTTGCTAAGAAATCATCTTTTATCACTTTATATAATCACTTCCAGGTTCTGGGGCAGACGCTGCCTGGAGATAACTCTGCCTCCAGAGCTGATTTTACATGAAAATGGAGTTACCAGTGTGAGATAAGTAACTAACACAGAACAGCAGAACTGAAATCCATCTTCCTGCAAACATATCTTTTGCAGCTCTTGAGCTCTGCAGTATAGAAACAATATTGCAACCCTGTCTGCCTGTGAGATGGAAGCTGAATCTCAGAGGAACCTGCAGATGTGTCAGGTATAATCACACACAGCTCTGCAGGGAGATCAGGAGAGCGACAGTTACATATCACACTGGTAACTCCCCTTTCATGTAAAATCAGCTCTGGAGGCAGAGTTATCTTCCAGACAGCGTCCTTCCTAGAGCCTGGAGGAGGTAATTTACATAAAGTGATAACAGATGGTTTCTCAACAACAAGGCATCTGATCTTATGTATACAGTGATCACTCTCCTGAGCAGTCTATAAACTGGATGCCCATATTAATAGTTTACATAAGTCAAATGTGGTGACAGATTGCTAAAGGAAAAATGGAAATTTCAAGTCAATCTCAAGTTAAGTCAATTTTATGGAAAAGTCAATTTTATATGTGAGAATAGGACTGTTTCTGCAGCATGTGTGTCGATTTTAATTTCAAACCTTCTGTTTATGCAACAAATGAGCAGCATATGAAAATAACCTTTAGGGCTCATTTCCACTTGTGAGGAAAACGGACGAGTGCAATCCGATAAAAAATCGGATTGCACTTGGACCAATGTTATTCAATAGGTGTCTTTTCATTTGCGATTTTTTTCTCAGCCGAAATCGGACTGAGAAAAAAAATCGCAGCATGCTGCGTATTGCTGCGATTCTCTGACGAGACTTGCCAATGCAAGTCAATGGGCGCGAGAAAAAAAACGCATGGAATACGGACGATCTGTATCTCGTCCGTTTTTTACCTTACCATTCTGTGGCATAGAACACTGTAAATAGTCCTGTAAATGACTGTATAAAAATAGTTGCAGAGAAAAAAAATGGATTGCATACGGATGTCATACAGATGTAAAACGGATGGTGCGATTAAAAAATCGCATTGAACTCGCATGACAATCGCATACTTTTCATCCCTTTTTTTCGGTCCAGATTACGCATCTTTTTTTTCTCGCAAGTGGAAATGAGCCCTTACTTTTAGGCCATGTTTCCATTTAGCAAAAATATGTTGTTTTCAGCTGTGTTTTTGCTGCAGAAAATTTGCTGTGCTTAACAAGTCGAACAAACTGAATGTGATTTCATGAAAACTCATGTCCACTGTGCATTTAAAAATGCTGTTGAACTGTGTGAATTTTGTGTGTTTCTCCATCGTAGGCTTTGATGGGAAGACTGAAAAAATTCTGCATGTAAATAGGTAAGGGTGAGTGTCCACGGTAAGTAAACGCTGCGTGATTGACGCTGCAGCGTCAAACACGCAGCGTCCAGATGTTCCAGCATAGTGGAGGGGATTTTGTGAAATCCCGTGTCCACTATGCGTGGAAACCCGCACACGGCGGCCCTGTGACTCCGGACATGCTGCGCATCTTTTCAGATCGCAGCATGTCCGTGCTACCTGCGGCGACGCTGCGTCGCCGCAGGTAATATCACAGGGCCCTATGGGGAGGGGTGCGATGATCCCGGATGTGTACAGTACACTTCCGGCATGATCGCGTCCCAGAAAGGGGGCGGGGCTTAGCGCCGAGCGGCTTCGCCGCTGCTGCGATACCGCCGGCCATCCTGAGCGTGGACACGCAGCCTAATTGTGTTTTTAAGTGCAGAATCCCATGGTTTCTGAAGTAAAAACACATGAAAAAAAGCTGCTTCCAATCTGCATAGCAATCATGAATAAAAAAGGACAAAATAGATAATAAAACAGCATGAAATAGCAGCAGAAAAAAACAGTGTTTCTGCATGTGGAAATATGGCCTAAATCAAGAAAAGTCAGTATAAGAAGTAGATATAAGACCAGTATAAGGCTCTGTTCACACTTCATTTATGAATTATGGTCAGCATATGAGTTGAGGAAAACTTGTAGAACATATGCCAAATAGCATCCCATTTCACCCAATGTTGTTCTTTATGCATTGGCATAGATTTTTTCAGCTTTATGAAATGATGTAGTAGACCATGCTATTTCACGCAGAGGTGTACAGGAAAGAAACATACACCTTAAAAGTGAACCTGTCAGCAGGATTGTGCATAGTAACCTACACACACTGTCAGGTCGGCAAAGTTATACTGATTAAAATGTTTGATGAAATCTGTCTTGTGGTTGTTGTTTATTATTTATTTTCAGTTTTGAGTTAATGATATGCTCGTGCCCCAGGGCGGCCTATGGGGGGTCTTCAAGTGGTGCTCTGCTTACATATTCATCTGTATGGGCGTATGATAGGTCACTGATCCCTCGATATATCAATTTTGGCACTTTGCCTGTCTCTTACGGCTTGCCCTGATATATTGGCAAGTGGGGTAATATTTTGTGGTTGATGTAAGCTGTGAAATGTCCACTGACAACAAGCCCAGAGTTAGTAATGTGAAGTGTCAATCTGACACCCCAGTTACTAACCTCGTAAGCAAAAGTAAGAAACACTCACATAGAGAAAAGTCCTTTAATTGTATAAAACACTCCCTGACTCTTTGTTACTCATTTATTACCTTTAATCCCTTAGGCTAAGTTCACATTAGCGTATCTGTGCACAGCGTGTCATCTGCATGCGCAAACGCATGCCAAAACCCATTCAAACTCATGGTTGCGCTGCGTTTTTAATCCGCATCAGCTTACGCATGACGCAAAAAAAATCGCTGCATGTGCGTACCAATGCGTTCCTATAGACAGTAATGTGTTGTTTATACGCACTCATCCGCACGTGTATGCCTGTGCATATTTGACGCCTCAAAAAATGCAGCATGTTGAGTTCACCAGACACTGCGAAACGACGCATGCGTATGCATCAGCATGCGAACTGATGCAAACGCATGTCTCTGCATACACAATGCATGCGGATTGGTACGCACGCTGCGCACACAATAATGTGAACCCGGCCTCAGTGATGGTGCTAATTATGACCTTAATGACCGGGCCATATTTTTAAAATCTGACCAATGTCACTTTATGTGGAAATAACTCTATAATGCTTCAACAGATTGCAGTGATTCTGAGACTGTTTTTTGTGACATATTGTACTTCATGCTAGTGGTAAATTTTGGTTGATATGATTTGCGTTTATTTATGAAAATATTGAAAATTTGACCAAAACTTTTTTAGCAATTTTCAAACTTTACATTTTTATGCCCTTAAATTAGATAGTTATATCACACAAAAAAATTACTAAGTAACCTTCCACATGTCTACTTTACATCAGCACAATTTTTGAAACATAATTTATTTTTGTTAGGAAATTAGAAGGGTTCAAAATTTATTAGCAATTTCTTAATTTTAAATTTACGAAAACATTTTTTTAGGGACAACATCACATTTGAAGTACTTATGTACTCGTGTATAAGTCGACCCGAGTATAAGCCGAGGCACCTAATTTTGCCACGAAAAACTGGGAAAACTTATTGACTCGAGTATAAGCCGGGTATGCATTGGCCCCTCATCCCTGTCCTAGTATGCATGGCTCCCGTCCCTGTCCTTATATGCATGGCTCCCCGTCCATGTATGCATGGCTCCTTATCCCTGTCCTTGTAGGCATGGCTCCTTATCCCTATCCTTGTATGCATGGCTCCTTATCCCCTATCCTTGTATGCATGGCTCCCCATCCCCGTCCTTGTATGCATGGCTCCCCATCCCTGTCCTTTTATGCATGGCTCCCCAGCCCTGTATGCATGGCTCCTTATCCTCGTACTTGTATGCATGACTTCTTATCCCTTATCCTTGTATACATGGCTCCCCATCCTTATCCTTGCATGCATTGTTCCTATTAAAAAAAAAATCACATCCTACTCACCTACCCTGCGCACCCACGCTGCACCTCGTTCCAGCCAGCAGCTCTTCCGGCCTATTGATCTCGAGTCCCGCTCATCATGGTAATGAATATTTACTCCACGCCTATGGGAGTGGAGAGGGATGAATATTCAGACACAATGAGCAGACACCCAGTGGCTGCAACTGTAACTGTGCGCACTATAAGAGAAATTAATATTCATTGCCAGTGCAGTGAATATTCATTTCTCTTTAGCAGCGGGCACAAGCTTTAGCCGCAGTCGCTGGCTCCTGCCTCTGTGACCCGCTGCTCACTGCTCCACCTCCCTTGCCATCTTTCTGGGACAATGTGTATAACCCGAGGGGGCGTTTTCAGCACAAAAAAATGTGCTGAAAAACTCGGCTTATACACGAGTATATACGGTAATTTTGAGAGGTCTATAGGACAGAAAATACAAAAAAAAAGTGATACCATTCTAAAAAGTGCACTCATCAAAGTCCTTAAACCCACATTCAAGAAGTTTGTTAACCCTCCAGGTGCTTCACAGGAATCAAGGGTATGTGGAGGTAAAAAATGAATATTTTCCTTTTTTTTACAAAACTTAGATTTAATGAAACAACAAAACCACATAAAAAATAATATGGCTCAAGGAATGTAAAATATATAAACTTTATTGACAAAATTTAAACATGACAGTAAAAACACCAAAGTACCTCTGAACGCAACTTAGCGTTACCCAAGCCTAAAGCAATACAAATAATTCTTGCTATATCGCACTATTATTGGCTCCGTATAGGATATTAATAATACATAGTAAAAATGAGCCTTACTTGCAAAGTCACAAATGCCCACTGGTATAGATATACCTAAGAGGGAAAACAACCGAAGGAGCGCTCTCATATATTCTAAGTCCAATCAGAGTCCAGTAGATGCGGATATATATGTGCATGGATAGATGTAAGTATATTTACCAAGTGGCGTGCCAAAGCCTGGATGAACGTCCCACCCCGACGCGCGTTTCGCCTGTTCTTCTTCCGGGGGCGTGTCTAGCTAGGGAGGTATGTGGTCTATTTAAATGACCGAGAGCCAATGGATGGTAAGCTTAGTTCACAGCCGTACCTGTGCACCCATAGAAACATAGCAGGGATCATTAAAAACCATTGAAAGTGAGTTAGAGAAATTAGAAGCATTGATGAAAAAAGACATAAAACAGGACACTTTGGATGTATGGTCTAATGACCTAAATACAGACATTGAAAAATGGGAAAAGGAGATTTGTGATAAAAAGATGAAGAAATATCAAAGGGATCTGACAGATTATGAGGAAAATAGGATTTTTAGATGGCAATTCAAAAAGGATTCCGTGAAACGGTCACGACCACGTGAATCATCCTTTAGTTCGGCATCATCTATGTCTGAACAGAATGCATCCGGTAATGAACGTGAAGTTTATCATCCAACCAAATATAATACACATAATGGTGGGAGTAGAAAACCAGCTGATTTTTTCACAAAGGGGTATAAAAAAGGAAAAAATGATCATCTAAAGGTAATAAATCTGTCTAATTATGAATTATCTGATATCCAAATCTCAGTCCTTGAAAAGGGTTTAACTTTTTCTCCTTCCAAATACCCAGACCCCTTCATAGCCATCAAGGATTTACACCTCTTCTCAAGAAAAGTGATTTTACAGAAGTTACACTCTAAATCTGGCATTGAAGTGGCATCTTTATCTGATATGGAGAGAGAAACCCTGGATAATCTTGAGGCACTGGCGGAAGAGAGTGATTATGCATCGAGAAATCAGAGCTTTCCCTGTTGTGAATTTGGATTCTGGGCTCCCCCGGTGGCTACTGGTGGAATTGAACTGGTGTCTTCATCTTCTCTGTTCACCTGTTCCCATCAAGATGTGGGAGTCGCTATATAACCTTGCTGCTCTGTTAGTTGCTTGCCGGTCAACAATGTTATCAGAAGCCTCTCTGTGCTTGTTCCTGCTCCTAGACAACTACTAGATAAGTTGGACTCTTGTCCATGTTTGTTTTTGCATTTTGTTCCAGTTCACAGCTGTAGTTTCGTTACTGTGTCTGGAAAGCTCTTGTGAACGGGAATTGCCACTCTGGTGTTATGAGTTAATGCCAGAGTTTTAAAGTAATTTCTGGATGGTGTTTTTTGATAGGGTTTTCAGCTGACCATGAAAGTGTCCTTTCTGTCTTCTGCTATGTAGTAAGTGGACCTCAAATTTGCTAAACCTATTTTCATACTACGTTTGTTATTTCATCTCAACTCACCGCCAATACATGTGGGGGGCCTCTGTCTCCTTTCGGGGTATTTCTCTAGAGGTGAGCTAGGACTAATATTTTCCTCTGCTAGCTTTATTTAGTCCTCCGGCTGGGCTGGGCATCTAGAACCAACGTAGGCATGCTACCCGGCCACTGCTAGTTGTGCGTTAGGTTTAGTTCATGGTCAGCTCAGTTCCCATCTTCCAAGAGCTAGTTCCTATATATGCTTATGCTATGATCTCTTGCCATTGAGATCATGACAGTTTGACCGGCCCGCAAAGTGTTAATTGTTTGGGCTGAAGCAGGAGAAAAAGAAGTGTTGAAGGGAAATTTTTTTTTTTTTTCCCCCCCTCAGAGTTTTGCTGCCTAGCCCTTAATTGCTGTCTAGCTGCTTCTTACCTCCTCTTAACCCTTGAATGGCTCTGTGTCCACCTGTTTGTAATGGATCTTCAGAGTGTAACTGCAGGTTTGAATAATCTCGCCACGAAGGTACAAAATTTGCAAGATTTTGTTTGTCAGGCACCTGTATCTGAGCCGAGAATTCCTTTGCCGGAATTTTTCTCGGGGAATAGATCCGGGTTTCAGAATTTTCGAAATAATTGCAAATTATTTTTGTCTCTGAAATTTCGCTCTGCCGGAGACCCTGCACAGCAGGTCAGGATTGTGATTTCCTTGCTCCGGGGCGACCCTCAAGACTGGGCTTTTTCATTGACACCAGGGGATCCTGCGTTGCTCAATGTGGATGCGTTTTTTCTGGCCTTGGGGTTGCTTTATGACGAACCTCATTTGGAGCTTCAGGCAGAAAAAACTTTGATGTCCCTATCTCAGGGGCAAGATGAAGCGGAAATTTACTGCCAAAGATTCCGTAAATGGTCTGTGCTTACTCAGTGGAATGAGTGCGCCCTGGCGGCGACTTTCAGAGAGGGTCTCTCTGATGCCATTAAGGATGTTATGGTGGGGTTCCCTGTGCCTGCGGGTCTGAATGAGTCCATGACAATGGCTATTCAGATCGATAGGCGTTTGCGGGAGCGCAAACCAGTGCACCATCTGGCGGTGTCCACTGAGAAGTCGCCAGAGAGTATGCAGTGTGATAGAATTCTGTCCCGAAGCGAGCGGCAGAATTTTAGACGGAAAAATGGGTTGTGTTTCTATTGTGGTGATTCTACTCATGTTATATCAGCATGCTCTAAGCGCACTAAAAAGCTTGGTAAATCTGTTTCCATTTGCACCTTACCGTCTAAATTTATTCTATCTGTGACCCTGATTTGCTCTTTGTCATCTATTACCACGGACGCCTATCTCGACTCTGGCGCCGCTTTGAGTCTTATGGATTGGTCCTTTGCCAAACGCTGTGGGTATGATTTAGAGCCTTTGGAGACTCCTATTCCTCTGAAGGGGATTGACTCCACCCCATTGGCTAATAATAAACCACAATACTGGACACAAGTAACTATGCGTATTAATCCGGATCACCAGGAGATTATTCGCTTTCTGGTGCTGTATAATCTACATGATGATTTGGTGCTAGGATTGCCTTGGCTGCAATCTCACAACCCAGTCCTCGACTGGAGAGCTATGTCTGTGTTGAGCTGGGGATGTAAGGGGGCTCATGGGGATGTACCTGTGGTTTCCATTTCATCATCCATTCCCTCTGAAATTCCTGAGTTCCTGTCTGACTATCGTGACGTCTTTGAAGAATCCAAGCTTGGTTCGTTACCTCCGCACCGAGAGTGCGATTGTGCCATAGATTTAATCCCGGGTAGTAAATACCCAAAGGGTCGTTTATTTAATCTGTCTGTGCCTGAACATGCTGCTATGCGAGAATATATAAAGGAGTCCTTGGAAAAGGGACATATTCGTCCATCGTCATCTCCCTTAGGAGCCGGTTTTTTCTTTGTGTCAAAAAAAGACGGCTCTTTGAGACCATGTATTGATTATCGGCTTTTGAATAAAATCACTGTTAAATATCAATACCCATTGCCGTTGCTGACTGATTTGTTTGCTCGCATAAAGGGGGCCAAGTGGTTCTCTAAGATTGACCTTCGTGGGGCGTATAATTTGGTGCGAATCAGGCAGGGGGATGAGTGGAAAACCGCATTTAATACGCCCGAGGGCCACTTTGAGTATTTAGTGATGCCTTTTGGTCTTTCTAATGCTCCGTCAGTTTTCCAGTCCTTTATGCATGATATTTTTCGCGATTATTTGGATAAATTTATGATTGTGTATCTGGATGATATTCTGATTTTTTCGGATGACTGGGACTCTCATGTCCAGCAAGTCAGGAGGGTTTTTCAGGTTTTGCGGTCTAATTCTTTGTGTGTGAAGGGTTCTAAGTGTGTTTTTGGGGTACAGAGGATTTCCTTTTTGGGATATATTTTTTCCCCCTCTTCCATTGAAATGGATCCTGTCAAGGTTCAAGCTATTTGTGATTGGACGCAGCCCTCTTCTCTTAAGAGTCTTCAGAAATTTTTGGGCTTTGCTAACTTTTATCGTCGATTTATTGCTGGTTTTTCGGATATTGCTAAGCCATTGACCGATTTGACTAAGAAGGGTGCTGATGTTGCTGATTGGTCCCCTGATGCTGTGGAGGCCTTTCGGGAGCTTAAGCGCCGTTTTTCCTCTGCCCCTGTGTTGCGTCAGCCTGATGTTGCTCTACCTTTTCAGGTTGAGGTCGACGCTTCTGAGATCGGAGCTGGGGCAGTGTTGTCGCAGAAAAGTTCTGACTGCTCCGTGATGAGGCCTTGTGCCTTCTTTTCCCGTAAATTTTCGCCCGCTGAGCGGAATTATGATGTTGGGAATCGGGAGCTTTTGGCCATGAAGTGGGCTTTTGAGGAGTGGCGCCATTGGCTTGAGGGGGCCAGACATCAGGTGGTGGTATTGACTGACCACAAAAATTTGATTTATCTTGAGACCGCCAGGCGCCTGAATCCTAGACAGGCGCGCTGGTCATTATTTTTCTCTCGGTTTAATTTTGTGGTGTCATACCTACCGGGTTCTAAAAATGTTAAGGCGGATGCCCTTTCTAGGAGTTTTGAGCCTGACTCGCCTGGTAACTCTGAGCCCACAGGTATCCTTAAGGATGGAGTGGTATTGTCAGCCGTTTCTCCAGACCTGCGGCGGGCCTTGCAGGAGTTTCAGGCGGAGAGACCTGATCGTTGCCCACCTGATAAACTGTTTGTTCCTGATGATTGGACCAGTAGAGTCATCTCTGAGGTTCATTCTTCTGCGTTGGCAGGTCATCCTGGCATTTTTGGTACCAGGGATTTGGTGGCAAGGTCCTTCTGGTGGCCTTCCCTGTCACGAGATGTGCGAGGCTTTGTGCAGTCTTGTGACGTTTGTGCTCGGGCCAAGCCTTGTTGTTCTCGGGCTAGTGGATTATTGTTGCCCTTGCCTATTCCTAAGAGGCCTTGGACGCACATCTCGATGGATTTTATTTCAGATCTGCCTGTTTCTCAGAAGATGTCTGTCATCTGGGTGGTGTGTGACCGTTTTTCTAAGATGGTCCATTTGGTTCCTCTGCCCAAGTTACCTTCTTCTTCCGAGTTGGTTCCTCTGTTTTTTCAAAATGTTGTTCGTTTGCATGGTATTCCTGAGAATATCGTTTCTGACAGAGGGACCCAATTCGTGTCTAGATTTTGGCGGGCATTCTGTGCTAGGATGGGCATAGATTTGTCTTTTTCGTCCGCTTTCCATCCTCAGACGAATGGCCAGACCGAGCGGATTAATCAGACCCTGGAGACATATCTGAGGTGTTTTGTGTCTGCTGACCAGGATGATTGGGTTGCTTTTTTGCCATTGGCGGAGTTCGCTCTCAATAATCGGGCCAGCTCTGCCACTTTGGTGTCCCCGTTTTTCTGTAATTCGGGGTTTCATCCTCGATTTTCCTCTGGTCAGGTGGAATCTTCGGATTGTCCTGGAGTGGATGCTGTGGTGGAGAGATTGCATCAGATCTGGGGGCAGGTGGTGGACAATTTGAGGTTGTCCCAGGAGAAGACTCAGCTTTTTGCCAACCGCCACCGTCGTGTTGGTCCTCGGCTTTCTGTTGGGGATTTGGTGTGGTTGTCTTCTCGTTTTGTCCCTATGAGGGTCTCTTCTCCTAAGTTTAAGCCTCGGTTTATCGGCCCGTATAAGATATTGGAGATTCTTAACAGTGTTTCCTTCCGTTTGGACCTCCCTGCATCCTTTTCTATTCATAACGTTTTTCATCGGTCATTGTTGCGCAGGTATGAGGTACCGGTTGTGCCTTCCGTTGAGCCTCCTGCTCCGGTGTTGGTTGAGGGTGAGTTGGAGTACGTTGTGGAGAAAATTTTGGACTCTCGTGTTTCCAGACGGAGACTCCAGTATCTGGTCAAGTGGAAGGGATACGGCCAGGAGGATAATTCTTGGGTGAATGCATCTGATGTTCATGCCTCCGATCTGGTTCGTGCCTTTCATAGGGCCCATCCTGATCGCCCTGGTGGTTCTGGTGAGGGTTCGGTGCCCCCTCCTTGAGGGGGGGGTACTGTTGTGAATTTGGATTCTGGGCTCCCCCGGTGGCTACTGGTGGAATTGAACTGGTGTCTTCATCTTCTCTGTTCACCTGTTCCCATCAAGATGTGGGAGTCGCTATATAACCTTGCTGCTCTGTTAGTTGCTTGCCGGTCAACAATGTTATCAGAAGCCTCTCTGTGCTTGTTCCTGCTCCTAGACAACTACTAGATAAGTTGGACTCTTGTCCATGTTTGTTTTTGCATTTTGTTCCAGTTCACAGCTGTAGTTTCGTTACTGTGTCTGGAAAGCTCTTGTGAACGGGAATTGCCACTCTGGTGTTATGAGTTAATGCCAGAGTTTTAAAGTAATTTCTGGATGGTGTTTTTTGATAGGGTTTTCAGCTGACCATGAAAGTGTCCTTTCTGTCTTCTGCTATGTAGTAAGTGGACCTCAAATTTGCTAAACCTATTTTCATACTACGTTTGTTATTTCATCTCAACTCACCGCCAATACATGTGGGGGGCCTCTGTCTCCTTTCGGGGTATTTCTCTAGAGGTGAGCTAGGACTAATATTTTCCTCTGCTAGCTTTATTTAGTCCTCCGGCTGGGCTGGGCATCTAGAACCAACGTAGGCATGCTACCCGGCCACTGCTAGTTGTGCGTTAGGTTTAGTTCATGGTCAGCTCAGTTCCCATCTTCCAAGAGCTAGTTCCTATATATGCTTATGCTATGATCTCTTGCCATTGAGATCATGACATTTCCCTTGTCTCTTATAAATAAATCGAAGAAATTTCCTCCATTAAGCACTTGCCCGGCGGTGGAAGTGTTCACCAGATTGGTCACAGAGGACATTGAAAAATTGTGCCACAGTGGTTATGGGGCTAGCAACTGTAGTAGGGAGGAACGGGAAGCCATTTTCAGTTTACAAGAAATGCAAGAAGTGGTTTTCAAGCCCTCAGATAAAGGGGGGAATTTAGTAGTGTGGCCCAATGAAATGTATGAGAGGCAAGCATTCAAGCTATTAAATGATGACTTGTTATCGAAAATTGCCATCCAGTCCTCTTGATAGATTTCATCGGGAATTAATTGGGATCCTGGAGGTGGCTTTTGAAAAGGGGATTATCCCCAAAAAAATGGTGCAAGTAGTGAAAGAGATGCACCCCCGCCTCCCAACTCTATACTTGATCCCTAAGGTTCACAAAAATGCCATTGACCCGCCAGGAAGACCCATCGTGTCTGGGAATGGGGGTCTCTGTGAGGTCGTCACCATGGTTATTGACCACTATCTCAAACCGTTGGTGAGTGATCTGCCCTCCTATATTCAGGACACTAATTCCGCCTTACGCAGATTAGACAATGTACATATGGGTGATGGGGTAACCATGGTGACGGCTGACGTGGAGGCCTTATATACATCTATACGACATCAAGATGGTCTGAGGGCGGTGTCATGGTATTTAAAAACAACTAATTTGGATGGTGATCTCGTTGCTCTACTGCTGCAGTTGCTAGAATACGTCCTCACTCACAACATCTTTACTTTTAAGGGTGCTGTATACAAGCAATGCCAGGGCACTGCGATGGGGGCCAGTTGTGCCCCATCGTATGCCAATTTGTTTCTCGGTTTATGGGAATGACAAATATTTGTATGTGATCCTATACCTCATGCCAACCTGATTTCAGGTTGGATGAGGTATATTGATGACATCTGGTTCATCTGGGAGGGATCAGCCGGCGAACTATCATCCTGCATGAAGGCATTAAATAGAAACAATTTGAACATCAAACTTACCTTTAAGGCTGGCAGAAGCGTCGAATTTCTGGACTTGTCTATTAAAGCTGATGATAAAGGCTTTCTGTTCACAGATTTGTATAGAAAGCCTACTTCTACAAACTCCTTCCTCCATGCTACCTCTTCACACCCTCCAGCAACAATTAGAGGAATCCCAATAGGACAATTCCTACGTGCAAAGAGAATCTGCACAAATTCTGAAGACTTTGAACGCAAGCTGCCAACCTTAGTAGGCGATTCTCAGAAAGAGGTTATAGCAAGAAGAACATAAAGAGAGGATATCAGAGAGCAGCAAGGACTGACAGAAATGACCTTCTCTATAAACCGGAGAAAGGTGAACAACCTGAGAAATCGAGTGGGGTACGTTTTATCACCACATACCACAATAAGTGGTATCAGTTTAAGGGAATTCTTGATAAACATTGGAATGTGTTAAGGACAGACCCTGTATTGAAGAGAATTTTGCCTGAGAGACCTATGGTAGTGGCCAAAAGAACCAAAAACTTACGTGACATTCTGGTGCACAGTTTATATAACCCAGGGAGAGGTGTAAGCTCTTTTGACTCTACTGACCCTGGTTTTTATCCTTGTGGCTTGTGTAAGGCCTGTGGTAATTACACTAAGGCCAAGACTTTCTCTAATTTCAATGGTACCAGGACATTTACTATTAGGAAACGAATTACGTGTGCCTCCCGTGGGGTGATTTACCATGCCACTTGTCCGTGTAAGAAGGTGTACATAGGGCTAACCACACGCGAATTGAAAATTCGGACGCGTGAACACTGTAGGGATATAATAGGTGCAAAAACAGTGGAAGATGAATCAACACTAAAGACTATACCAAGGCACTTTAGACAATACCATCAGTGCAACCCGCATGGGTTGAGGGTGAAAGGTATTGATTTGGTATCATTAGGAATTAGAGGGGGCAATGTAGGGAAACTGCTTGCACAAATAGAGAGTCGGTGGATTTATCGGCTGGGCACAATGGCACCACAGGGTCTTAACGAAAGCTTTGGATTCGGGGCATTCTTATGAAAAAGTGACATCTGTCTCCATCGTATATATGAAGTTTTTTATGGGGGGGTTCTTTTACTAGGTCATGTATTGACATTATGTTTTATCTTTTAGAACTATATTCTTGTGGTCTTGGTTGATCGGGTGCTGATCTTGTTGACTTTATTACTCCCCTGATAGTCCGTGGATGAACGTATACCCATGAACAAAAGTCTAAACAGTGTCTCAACATGATTTATGGACATCTGTTGAATGTTATATATACTGTTGGTGATATATGTACTCCATGTGAACTATTTATTTATTTAGCTGTAAGTGCCTAAGGTATAGGTGTTGGTGTATTTTATATTGTGTGTAGAAATGACTTTTTGCCGCATCCATGTATATATATTTTATCTATTTTCACACATATGTCGGAGTATGTTTGTTTGGTGTACATAATATGTTTTATTATTTGCATATATTGTTCGGAATATAGTATTTATGGTATTTATATTAAATACTCCTATGCACTTTGAGTAGCAATGAGTAACAACAACACTAAAATAATCACCATTATTGGTTACATTCACATATTTATAGTACTGCGGGTTCACATTTTGCACATTGGGCAGTGCAGTGTTATTTACTGCTATACTACATATGGTTTTATTTATTTTGCTCGCAAGCACTCTCCAGCACATTCACACTTTATCCATGATACATATAATGCAGTATCACTAAACTGCTATATGTATGCGGCACTTTATCTTAGGTTAGTACATCTAACACATTTTGCACTTTATTCAGTCATTTTTTTCTATCTATGGCATGGCAGGGTGTGCGCATGCGCTGCTTAGATCGCTCCGGAGCTCTCTGCTCTGGTCTCATATGATGATGCCTGACTTCCGTCCCGCGCACGCTGGGCGGAATGCTTGAGTCTCATTGACCGGAGTTCGAGTGTTCCTTATTGGAGAAGGACTGAGCACCGGATGCGCCGTCATATCCCTGCTATGTTTCTATGGGTGCACAGGTACGGCTGTCAACTAAGCTTACCATCCATTGGCTCTCGGTCATTTAAATAGACCACATACCTCCCTAGCTAGACACGCCCCCGGAAGAAGAACAGGCGAAACGCGCGTCGGGGTGGGACGTTCATCCAGGCTTTGGCACGCCACTTGGTAAATATACTTACATCTATCCATGCACATATATATCCACATCTACTGGACTCTGATTGGACTTAGAATATATGAGAGCGCTCCTTTGGTTGTTTTCCCTCTTAGGTATATCTATACCAGTGGGCATTTGTGACTTTGCAAGTAAGGCTCATTTTTACTATGTATTATTAATATCCTATACGGAGCCAATAATAGTGCGATATAGCAAGAATTATTTGTATTGCTTTAGGCTTGGGTGACGCTAAGTTGCGTTCAGAGGTACTTTGGTGTTTTTACTGTCATGTTTAAATTTTGTTAATAAAGTTTATATATTTTACATTCCTTGAGCCATATTATTTTTTATGTGGTTTTGTTGTTTCATTAGTTCTACGGAATGAGACCAAGCGTATATTGGCTATAGGTCAGATTGGATTAATATGTATGCAAAACTTAGATTTAGCAGCAATTGTTTTACTTTCACAAGGGTAGCAGGAGAAAATGGACTCCAACATTTGTTGTACAATTTCTCCTGAGTTCGCAGATACCCCAAATGTGGGGGAAAAGTACTGTTTGGGCACATGGCAAGGCTCAGAAGGGAAGCCAGCCTGCTTGACATTTTGAATGTAAAATTGTCTGGAATTGGTAGGGAATGCCATGTCACAATATGGAGAGCCCCTGATGTGCCTAAATAGTGGAAACTGTTGTGAAATTGGATTTTGGGCTCCCCCGGTGGCCACTGGTGGAATTGAACTGGTGTGCATCATCCTCTCTGTTCACCTGTTTCCATCAGGATGTGGGAGTCGCTATTTAACCTTGCTCCTCTGTCACTTCCATGCCGGTCAACATTGTAATCAGAAGCCTTTCTGTGCATGTTCCTGCTGCTAGACAACTCCCAGCTAAGTTGGACTTTAGTCCTTGTTTGTTTTTGCATTTTGTTCCAGTTCACAGCTGTAGTTTCGTTTCTGTGTCTGGAAAGCTCTTGTGATCTGAAATTGCCACTCTGATGTTATGAGTTAATACTAGAGTTCTAAAGTAATTTCAGGATGTGGTTTTGATAGGGTTTTCAGCTGACCATGAAAGTGTCCTTTCTGTCTTCCTGCTATCTAGTAAGCGGACCTCAATTTTGCTAAACCTATTTTCATACTACGTTTGTCATTTCATCTAAAATCACCGCCAATATTTGTGGGGGCCTCTGTCTGCCTTTCGGGGAAATTTCTCTAGAGGTGAGCCAGGACTATATTTTCCTCTGCCAGGATTAGTTAGTCCTCCGGCCGGCGCTGGGCGTCTAGGGATAAAACGCAGGCTACGCTACCCGGCTACTGTTAGTTGTGCGGCAGGTTTAGTTCATGGTCAGTTTAGTTTCCATCCTTCCAAGAGCTAGTTCTTATGTTTGCTGGGCTATGTTCTCTTGCCATTGAGAACCATAACAGTTTGACCGGCCGCAAAGGGTTAAATTAATTGACAGAGAAAGGAGAGAAAAGAGAAGTCTGCTGAAGTTTTTTTTTTTTTTTTTTTTTCCCTTCAGTTCTGTGTGTGCTTGTAATTGAATCTCTTGCAAGTCTGCCTATATTGCAGCCTTTCTCTCTCTCTCTCCTTCTAATCCTGGAATGGCTCTGTGTTCACCTGTTTAAAATGGATATTCAGAGTTTAGCTGCAGGTTTGAATAATCTCACCACGAAAGTTCAAAATTTACAAGATTTTGTTGTTCATGTTCCTATATCTGAACCTAGAATTCCTTTGCCTGAATTTTTCTCGGGGAATAGATCTTGCTTTCAAAATTTCAAAAATAATTGCAAGTTGTTTTTGTCCCTGAAATCTCGCTCTGCTGGAGATCCTGCTCAGCAGGTCAGGATTGTGATTTCCTTGCTCCGGGGCGACCCTCAGGATTGGGCTTTTGCATTGGCTCCAGGGGATCCTGCGTTGCTCAATGTGGATGCGTTTTTTCTGGCCTTGGGGTTGCTTTATGAGGAACCTCAGTTAGAACTTCAGGCGGAAAAGGCCTTGATGTCCCTATCTCAGGGGCAAGACGAAGCTGAAATATACTGCCAGAAATTCCGTAAATGGGCTGTGCTTACTCAGTGGAATGAGTGCGCCCTGGCGGCGAATTTCAGAGAGGGTCTCTCTGATGCCATTAAGGATGTTATGGTGGGGTTCCCTGTGCCTGCGGGTCTGAATGAGTCCATGACAATGGCTATCCAGATCGATAGGCGTCTGCGGGAGCGCAAACCTGTGCACCATTTGGCAGTGTCTACTGAGAAGACGCCAGAGAATATGCAATGTGATAGAATTCTGTCCAGAAGTGAACGGCAGAATTTTAGACGAAAAAATGGGTTGTGCTTCTATTGCGGTGATTCAACTCATGTTATATCAGCATGCTCTAAGCGTACTAAGAAGCTTGATAAGTCTGTTTCAATTGGCACTTTACAGTCTAAGTTTATTCTATCTGTGACCCTGATTTGTTCTTTATCATCTATTACCGCGGATGCTTATGTCGACTCTGGCGCCGCTTTGAGTCTTATGGATTGGTCCTTTGCCAAACGCTGTGGGTATGATTTGGAGCCTCTTGAAACTCCTATACCCCTGAAGGGGATTGACTCCACCCCATTGGCTAGCAATAAACCACAATACTGGACACAAGTAACTATGCGGATTAATCCGGATCACCAGGAGATTATTCGCTTTCTTGTGCTGTATAACCTACATGATGTGTTGGTGCTTGGATTGCCATGGCTGCAATCTCATAACCCAGTCCTTGACTGGAAAGCTATGTCTGTGTTAAGCTGGGGATGTAAGGGGACGCATGGGGACGTACCTGTGGTTTCCATTTCATCATCTATTCCCTCTGAGATTCCTGAATTCTTGACTGAATATCGTGACGTTTTTGAAGAACCTAAGCTTGGTTCATTACCTCCGCACCGGGAGTGTGATTGTGCCATAGATTTGATTCCGGGTAGTAAATACCCTAAGGGTCGTTTATTTAATCTGTCTGTGCCTGAACATGCGGCTATGCGAGAATATATAAAGGAGTCCTTGGAAAAGGGACATATTCGTCCTTCGTCATCTCCCTTAGGAGCCGGTTTTTTCTTTGTGGCTAAGAAAGATGGCTCTTTGAGGCCGTGCATTGATTATCGGCTTTTGAATAAAATCACGGTTAAATATCAATATCCGTTGCCACTGCTGACTGATTTGTTTGCTCGCATAAAGGGGGCCAAGTGGTTCTCTAAGATAGATCTCCGTGGGGCGTATAATTTGGTGCGAATTAAGCAGGGGGATGAGTGGAAAACCGCATTTAATACGCCCGAGGGCCACTTTGAGTATTTGGTGATGCCTTTTGGTCTTTCAAATGCCCCTTCAGTCTTTCAGTCCTTTATGCATGACATTTTCCGTGATTATTTGGATAAATTTATGATTGTGTATCTGGATGATATTTTGATTTTTTCGGATGACTGGGACTCTCATGTCCAGCAGGTCAGGAGGGTTTTTCAGGTTTTGCGGTCTAATTCCTTGTGTGTGAAGGGTTCTAAGTGCGTTTTTGGGGTTCAAAAGATTTCCTTTTTGGGATATATTTTTTCCCCCTCTTCCATCGAGATGGATCCTGTCAAGGTTCAGGCTATTTGTGATTGGACGCAACCCTCTTCTCTTAAGAGTCTTCAGAAATTTTTGGGCTTTGCTAACTTTTATCGTCGATTTATTGCTGGTTTTTCTGATGTTGTTAAACCATTGACTGATTTGACTAGGAAGGGTGCTGATGTTGCTGATTGGTCCCCTGCTGCTGTGGAGGCCTTTCGGGAGCTTAAGTGCCGCTTTTCTTCCGCCCCTGTGTTGCGTCAGCCTGATGTTGCTCTTCCTTTTCAGGTTGAGGTCGACGCTTCTGAAATCGGAGCTGGGGCGGTTTTGTCGCAGAGAAGTTCCGATTGCTCCGTGATGAGACCTTGTGCTTTTTTCTCGCGTAAATTTTCGCCCGCCGAGCGGAATTATGATGTTGGGAATCGGGAGCTTTTGGCCATGAAGTGGGCTTTTGAGGAGTGGCGTCATTGGCTTGAGGGGGCTAGACATCAGGTGGTGGTATTGACTGACCACAAAAATCTAATTTATCTTGAGTCCGCCAGACGCCTGAATCCTAGACAGGCGCGCTGGTCGTTGTTTTTCTCTCGGTTTAATTTTGTGGTGTCCTACCTGCCGGGTTCTAAGAATGTTAAGGCGGATGCCCTTTCTAGGAGTTTTGAGCCTGACTCCCCTGGTAATTCTGAACCTACAGGTATCCTTAAGGATGGAGTGATATTGTCTGCCGTTTCTCCAGACCTGCGGCGGGCCTTGCAGGAGTTTCAGGCGGATAGACCTGATCGTTGCCCACCTGGTAGACTGTTTGTTCCTGATGATTGGACCAGTAAAGTCATTTCTGAGGTTCATTCTTCTGCGTTGGCAGGTCATCCTGGAATCTTTGGTACCAGGGATTTGGTGGCAAGGTCCTTCTGGTGGCCTTCCCTGTCTCGAGATGTGCGAGGCTTTGTGCAGTCTTGTGACGTTTGTGCTCGGGCCAAGCCTTGTTGTTCTCGGGCTAGTGGATTGTTGTTGCCCTTGCCTATCCCGAAGAGGCCCTGGACGCACATCTCGATGGATTTTATTTCGGATCTTCCTGTTTCTCAGAAGATGTCTGTCATCTGGGTGGTGTGTGATCGTTTCTCTAAGATGGTCCATTTGGTTCCCCTGCCTAAGTTGCCTTCTTCTTCCGAGTTGGTTCCTCTGTTTTTTCAAAATGTGGTCCGTTTGCATGGTATTCCGGAGAATATCGTTTCTGACAGAGGTACCCAATTCGTGTCTAGATTTTGGCGAGCATTCTGTGCTAGGATGGGCATAGATTTGTCTTTCTCGTCTGCTTTCCATCCTCAGACTAATGGCCAGACCGAGCGGACGAATCAGACCTTGGAGACATATTTGAGGTGTTTTGTGTCTGCAGATCAGGATGATTGGGTTGCTTTTTTGCCTTTAGCGGAGTTTGCCCTCAATAATCGGGCCAGCTCTGCCACCTTGGTGTCTCCCTTTTTCTGTAATTCGGGGTTTCATCCTCGATTTTCTTCTGGTCAGGTGGAATCTTCGGATTGTCCTGGAGTGGATGCTGTGGTGGAGAGGTTGCATCAGATTTGGGGGCAGGTAGTGGACAATTTGAAGTTGTCCCAGGAGAAGACTCAGCTTTTTGCCAACCGCCGGCGTCGGGTTGGTCCTCGGCTTTGTGTTGGGGACTTGGTGTGGTTGTCTTCTCGTTTTGTCCCTATGAGGGTTTCTTCTCCCAAGTTTAAGCCTCGGTTCATCGGCCCATATAAGATATTGGAGATTCTTAACCCTGTGTCCTTCCGTTTGGACCTCCCTGCATCTTTTTCTATTCATAATGTTTTTCATCGGTCATTATTGCGCAGGTATGAGGTACCGGTTGTGCCTTCCGTTGAGCCTCCTGCTCCGGTGTTGGTTGAGGGCGAGTTGGAGTACGTTGTGGAAAAAATCTTGGACTCCCGTGTTTCCAGACGGAAACTCCAGTATCTGGTCAAATGGAAGGGATACGGTCAGGAGGATAATTCTTGGGTGACTGCCTCTGATGTTCATGCCTCCGATTTGGTCCGTGCCTTTCATAGGGCTCATCCTGATCGCCCTGGTGGTTCTGGTGAGGGTTCGGTGCCCCCTCCTTGAGGGGGGGTACTGTTGTGAAATTGGATTTTGGGCTCCCCCGGTGGCCACTGGTGGAATTGAACTGGTGTGCATCATCCTCTCTGTTCACCTGTTTCCATCAGGATGTGGGAGTCGCTATTTAACCTTGCTCCTCTGTCACTTCCATGCCGGTCAACATTGTAATCAGAAGCCTTTCTGTGCATGTTCCTGCTGCTAGACAACTCCCAGCTAAGTTGGACTTTAGTCCTTGTTTGTTTTTGCATTTTGTTCCAGTTCACAGCTGTAGTTTCGTTTCTGTGTCTGGAAAGCTCTTGTGATCTGAAATTGCCACTCTGATGTTATGAGTTAATACTAGAGTTCTAAAGTAATTTCAGGATGTGGTTTTGATAGGGTTTTCAGCTGACCATGAAAGTGTCCTTTCTGTCTTCCTGCTATCTAGTAAGCGGACCTCAATTTTGCTAAACCTATTTTCATACTACGTTTGTCATTTCATCTAAAATCACCGCCAATATTTGTGGGGGCCTCTGTCTGCCTTTCGGGGAAATTTCTCTAGAGGTGAGCCAGGACTATATTTTCCTCTGCCAGGATTAGTTAGTCCTCCGGCCGGCGCTGGGCGTCTAGGGATAAAACGCAGGCTACGCTACCCGGCTACTGTTAGTTGTGCGGCAGGTTTAGTTCATGGTCAGTTTAGTTTCCATCCTTCCAAGAGCTAGTTCTTATGTTTGCTGGGCTATGTTCTCTTGCCATTGAGAACCATAACAGGAAACTTCCCACAAGTGACCCTATTTTGGAAACTACACTCCTCAAGGATTTTATCCAGAGGTATATTGAAGATTTTTAACCCAACAGTACTATACCGCATTTGATAACATTAGGTTGTCATATTTAATACATCGCCATTAGTGCTAAGCACAAGTGCTTGCTACTCGAGTTTGCATCGGGTGCTCCTGTATGCACCAAGTATCACGGGTGATCAAGCGACCCCAATGTCAAGTAGCGAGCACTTGCACTCAACACTAGTCATCATATCGTCATCATTTTTTTTTACTTTTGAAAAAACTCTAACTCCAATGCTAACCCTAACCCTATCCCAACCCTTACCCTATCCCAACCATAGCCCTAGTCCAACCCTAACCCAAGCCCAACTCTATGGGCTTGTGTACACGTGGCAGATTTGGTGTGTTTTGGTACGTTTTTGCCATGAAAATTTGCTAGCAAACACTGAAGCAATCCTGATGCCAGCAAAGTGAAGGACAAACCTGAATTGTCATGCACACATTGAGTATTTTTGACTTGCAGATTTGATGCAGAAAATAATCTGCAGCATATCAATTCTCTGTGTGTTTTTGCCATCTTTTTTCACCATTTACCGCACTCAAATCAGTCAAAAAGCGTAGGGCAAAAACACAGGCAAAAAAGCATCAAAAGCATGCATTTTTTCAGATGATAACTTTCACCTCTCGGCCCATTCCTTTCTACCTTCTCAATTTTCTCCCTTATCTAAATGAAATTATCCCAACTATTCTGTGGCTCTACCAGATTATTCATTTTTTTATTTTTTTTCCTGCATTTCTACAATGGTGTTTTAGTCCCCGTTCCATCTTGTTTTCGACATTTCATTTTTTCTTCTTTTTTTTCTCGTCTCAACAGATATCACAACTCAACATTTTATATAACTGAATTTCTCTGTATTCAGTTTTATAATTTTTGACTATATTTCTCACAGTGCCCATATGCTCTATTTATGAGCTTTTCCCCTCCCTTTCACCCTTATATTTTCAAAACCTCTGTGGGTGTTTCTTCAGTTATTTTAGGTTACTTAAACCCCTCTTGCTCCTGTGTGCCCTGTACAGTCTGGCGTGGAAACATGTTATGGAATAAAAACCCCTCCTTTATATCATTGGTTCAAGGATCATCGTTTCAGTTAGTGCAGCCCAAAACCATGAATTTTATTTTCCTGCATGCATGTTGGCGGAGCGGCCACAGGGCAGCAGCAACCGTTATTGCGTTTGCACTGGAGTTGTGCCTACAAAACTTGCTCCGGTGAGTACATTACCTGGATCCAATATATATTTTATAAAGCTATCACCCTATGGTCTGGTGTGCTCTGTTTCCTTACAGTGTTTATCTTATATACCGTATATACTCGAGTATAAGCCGAGATTTTCAGCCCAAATTTTTGGGCTGAAAGTGCCCCTCTCGGCTTATACTCAAGTCACGGTCGGCGGCAGGGTCGGCGGGTGAGGGGGAGAGGGAGCTGAGGCATACTCACCTGCTTCCGGGGCTCCTGGCGCTGTCCCTGCAGTCCCACGGTCTCTGGGTGCCGCAGCTCTTCCCCTGTTCAGCGGTCACGTGGGACCGCTCATTAGAGAAATGAATATGGACTCCACTCCCATAGGGGTGGAGCCGCATATTCATTTCTCTAATGAGCGGTAACGGTGACCGCTGATAGAGGAAGAGGCTGCGGCACCGAAGACCAGCTGTCCGGGGGAAGGAGCGGGACGCCGGGAGCAGGTAAGTATTACATATTCACCTGTCCGCGTTCCACACGCCGGGCGTCGCTCCGTCTTCCCGGCATCTCTCTGCACTGACTGTGCAGGTCAGAGGGCGCGATGACGCATATAGTGTGCGCGCTGCCCTCTGCCTGAACAGTCAGTGCAGAGAGACGCCGGGACGGGACTCTGAGGAGCTGCAAGCAAGAGAGGTGAGTATGTCGTTTTTTTTTTATTGCAACAGCAACAGCAATGGCACAGCTTTCTATGGTACATCTATGGGGCAATAATGAATGGTGCAGAGCACTATATGGCACAGCTATGGGGCAATAATGAACGGTGCAGAGCACTATATGGCACAGCTATGGGGCAATAATGAACGGTGCAGAGCACTATATGGCACAGCTATGGGGCAATAATGAACGGTGCAGAGCACTATATGGCACAGCTTTCTATGGTACATCTATGGGGCAATAATGAACGGTGCAGAGCACTATATGGCACAGCTATGGGGCAATAATGAACGGTGCAGAGCACTATATGGCACAGCTATGGGGCAATAATGAACGGTGCAGAGCACTATATGGCACAGCTATGGGGCAATAATGAACGGTGCAGAGCACTATATGGCACAGCTATGGGGCAATAATGAACGGTGCAGAGCACTATATGGCACAGCTATGGGGCAATAATGAACGGTGCAGAGCACTATATGGCACAGCTATGGGGCAATAATGAACGGTGCAGAGCACTATATGGCACAGCTATGGGGCAATAATGAACGGTGCAGAGCACTATATGGCACAGCTATGGGGCAATAATGAACGGTGCAGAGCACTATATGGCACAGCTATGGGGCAATAATGAACGGTGCAGAGCACTATATGGCACAGCTTTCTATGGTACAGCTATGGGGCAATAATGAACGGTGTAGAGCACTATATGGCACAGCTATGGGGCAATAATGAACGGTGCAGAGCACTATATGGCACAGCTATGGGGCAATAATGAACGGTGCAGAGCACTATATGGCACAGCTATGGGGCAATAATGAACGGTGCAGAGCACTATATGGCACAGCTATGGGGCAATAATGAACGGTGCAGAGCACTATATGGCACAGCTATGGGGCAATAATGAACGGTGCAGAGCACTATATGGCACAGCTATGGGGCAATAATGAACGGTGCAGAGCACTATATGGCACAGCTATGGGGCAATAATGAACGGTGCAGAGCACTATATGGCACAGCTATGGGGCAATAATGAACGGTGCAGAGCACTATATGGCACAGCTATGGGGCAATAATGAACGGTGCAGAGCACTATATGGCACAGCTTTCTATGGTACAGCTATGGGGCAATAATGAACGGTGTAGAGCACTATATGGCACAGCTATGGGGCAATAATGAACGGTGCAGAGCACTATATGGCACAGCTATGGGGCAATAATGAACGGTGCAGAGCACTATATGGCACAGCTTTCTATGGTACAGCTATGGGGCAATAATGAACGGTGCAGAGCACTATATGGCACAGCTATGGGGCAATAATGAACGGTGCAGAGCACTATATGGCACAGCTTTCTATGGTACAGCTATGGGGCAATAATGAACGGTGCAGAGCACTATATGGCACAGCTATGGGGCCATAATGAATGGTATGGAGCATCTATTTTTATTTTTCAAATTCACCGGTAGCTGCTGCATTTTCCACCCTAGGCTTATACTCGAGTCAATAAGTTGTCCCAGTTTTTTGGGGCAAAATTAGGGGGGTCGGCTTATACTTGGGTCGGCTTATACTCGAGTATATACGGTAATATTAACCTTTTTAATGACCAATTAATTTTTTGTTTTTTAGCCCATTGTTCCAAGAGCCTTAACTGTTTTATTTTTCCATCCAGACAGCCATATGAGGGCTACTTACTGTATTTGCTGGACGACTTGTACTTTTGAATGACATTCATATTACCATACAAAATGCTGGAAAACATCTCAAGTTGGTTTGAAATTGTGAAAAAAATGCAATTCTAGCATTAAATAGAAACAAATGGATCCGCGCTGCAGTGATGTTGAACCATGCAAAGATATACACAAATGTATGCTAGAACAACTGTAAATTACTCCGCTAAAGAAATGCACAATGTACCAGAAAAGAATGAAAATAAAACGGTATAAGAAATGTGTACCCCAGCACAGCACAGGAACACACCATAGACCGGTCTCAATTGGTTCAACCTTGAACCTGGAACCAAGGGTGTAAATGTGCTTGGGAAATCAGCGCCGATGGATGACTTAGGATGAATTACGGACTCACCATGTTGTAGTTATACCTGGATGTATAGTAGGGAATGTAGTCCGGTTTGGGTGGTGAGATCCATCTGGTAGGTATGCAGGAAAACGAGCGGGCGAGTAGGGAAGAACAACCGCAAAGTGGAATACAATGCGGAGGCTGCGTAGAGCCAGGGACGACTCCGGCCGGTAGCGTCCCTGGATACGAGCGGGAAAGAACAGCGGAGGGAGCTCGCTGGCACAGGGCTCAGCGTGTGACGTCACTGAGCTTGAGATCAGGAGAGCGGGGGGCACCACTGAATATAAGACCATTGGGGCTCACTATGGACTGAGAAACCAGATAATAATCAGACAAAGCGAAAGATCATGTCCATATATATAGGAGCACCACAACTGATTATCAAGAAAAGATATAAATACATATGTACCAAAAAATTGATTTTTATTAAATAGCACAGAAAACACATTTCAAACAGAAACCAAGACTAAAAACATTTAAAAGTGCAAAGCACAGCACAACGTTGCAAAACAGTCATTTCCTAGTATAGGGAAAATGACATACCACATCCCCGCCCCTGCAAAAGAGGAAAACTAGATGCATATAAGGTGCAATACCATATGATGAAAGTATATAGCTAAAGACACCTAGTAGTTGTAAGATCAAAAATAAACAAATATATGCCCCTCAACAAATGGCTGAAAAAATAATAGATATAAGCATATATATATACAAAAGAGTGCCTAGATATCATGGTACCACATGGCCTAGAAAAATGCACAGGAGAAGAAACAGTATATAGTGCTAGTAGGCCTATAATAGACCAATGCTATATGGCCACGGGTATATATATTATGGAACCCACCAGAAATACACTGCCATCTGAGACCTGAATGAGTATATACATACGCCCTGTAGATACCAAAAGGGACAGGTGAAATACCAGGCAGGTGCAGGCTGATGGAAGAAAGAAATGAGGCACATGAAAGGGGGGGAAAAGGGGATGTGGGGTGCAAACCCACGCGTATCGCCGCTTCAGGGATGAAGAAGGACGCTGCTCCTTCGAAACGTGTCGGTCGTCTGGTCCCTGTGTCACCCCGTACTTTTCTCAAGCTCAGTGACGTCACACGCTGAGCCCTGTGCCAGCGAGCTCCCTCCGCTGTTCTTTCCCGCTCGTATCCAGGGACGCTACCGGCCGGAGTCGTCCCTGGCTCTACGCAGCCTCCGCATTGTATTCCACTTTGCGGTTGTTCTTCCCTACTCGCCCGCTCGTTTTCCTGCATACCTACCAGACGGATCTCGCCACCCAAACCGGACTACATTCCCTACTATACATCCAGGTATAACTACAACATGGTGAGTCCGTAATTCATCCTAAGTCATCCATCGGCGCTGATTTCCCAAGCACATTTACACCCTTGGTTCCAGGTTCAAGGTTGAACCAATTGAGACCGGTCTATGGTGTGTTCCTGTGCTGTGCTGGGGTACACATTTCTTATACCGTTTTATTTTCATTCTTTTCTGGTACATTGTGCATTTCTTTAGCGGAGTAATTTACAGTTGTTCTAGCATACATTTGTGTATATCTTTGCATGGTTCAACATCACTGCAGCGCGGATCCATTTGTTTCTATTTATTGCATTTCCCCATTGACAGTACCAGCTCCTTTCTGTCCCGGTCCTGCAGCTCAGTGATTATAGTTAGGCAGCGCTGGTGTATTCTTTTATAGCAATTCTAGCATTATTTTTTGTTTTGCTTTTATGACATTCATTGTGCATTAAAAATGGTGCATTACCGTGATACCAAATTTATCCAGTGTTTTTACCATCTTTAGAGTAGGTTCATACAAATGCGTAAAAAAATAATTCAGAGCTGTATCCAAAAAAGTGGGACGCATGTAGTGCGCTAAGGCAAATTTTGGCCAGGCCCCTGGCCACGCACCAATCCATGCCAATTTAACATTTCTTTCTCCCCTGGCAGAAGGAGTTGTCAGAGGGGCGCTGTTAAGGTACCGTCACATTTAGCGACGCAGCAGCGATCTAGACAACGATCCCGATCGCTGCAGCGTCGCTGTGTGGTCGCTGGAGAGCGGTCACATGCTGACTATGCGAAGTTCCCTGGTTACCAGTGTAAACGTTAAAAAAAAAAAACACTACATACTTACATTCTGGTGTCTGTCCCCCGGCGCTGTGCTTCTCTGCAGAGAAGCACAGCGCCCGGGGACAGACATCGGAATGTAAGTATGTAGTGTTTGGTTTTTTTTACGTTTACACTGGTAACCAGGGTAAACATCGGGTTACTAAGCGTGGCCCTGCGCTTAGTAACCCGATGTTTACCCTGGTTACCAGTGAAGACATCGCTGAATCGGCGTCACACACGCCGATTCAACGATGTCTACGGGAGATCCAGCGACAAAATAAAGTTCTGGCCTTTCTGCTCCGACCAACGATGGCACAGCAGGATCCTGATCGCTGCTGCCTGTCAAACTCAACAATATCGCTAGCCAGGACGCTGCAACGTCACGGATCGCTAGCGATATCGTTCAGTGTGAAGGTACCTTAAGTGAGGGACATTCAGCAGACGCAGGAGATTGCAGGGAGTAGACCCAAATCCGGGACTGTCCGCTGTATCCGTGTCAGTTGGAACTAGAGATGAGCAGATGGATTTTTGGATCTCTAGTCCAGGTCAGTGGTACCCGACGGCTGGACAGGAGGTCGGGAACCTGTAACCTTACGGCGTCCCCGGACTGGCACAACATCTCTAGTTGAAACTTACGGATTTAATTTTTGTTCCTTCAGTCGGAGCCGCCAGATCTTTCCTTTTATGTTGCACAGCAGGTGCAGTTTTCATGAAATCACATCCCCTTTGCTTGGACAGTTAAACACTGCAGAATTTCTGTACAAAAAAAAGCAGCAGAAAATATGTGAACATAGTCTAAATTTCCAAGCATAGTGGAATGTGATTTCATGAAATCTTCTCCCTTGGTGCATCTAAAGACACTGCTGAGATTTGGTGCATTTTTTCTCTATAGGCTTCTTCTGAAAAAAATGCATAAAGAGAAAAAAAGGCCATTGCATTTTTAAGCGTAGAATCAACAAATCTTTTCAGTACTTAAAAAAGTGTTAAAACTCTGCTTCGTATCTGCCCCAAAATCAAATAAGGGGGAAAACGCATGAAAGAAAGGCAGCAAACACGCAATAATCATAGAAGATTGTTATTGCGCTGTGTAGTGAGGGTGAGGACACATACAGAAAAAAGCAGTATAAAAAACGCATTTACGCTACATGTGAACACTATCTCATACATTTGTTTTTTTACGTGTTTGCCATTTTTTTTATGTCATTTACCGAGCTTTGTAAATCTGATTTCTCTGTTGTGCAGATCGTTACGATTGCAGGGACCACAAATATGTCTGTTATTTGCTGATTTGTGATATTTATTATAAAAAAACACATTAATGATGTCATTATTTTAAGTGATTTTCATTATTTTTAGTAATTTTATAGGATGAAAAAAAGATTTTATTCTCCCTCTAGAAAACAAATACATAGAAATACACTATGTGTACAATTTATAAGTACAATCTGCTTGCGAAGTCAGAACCTGCAATACAGATCTAAATTTGCCCCACTACATCACTAAAGCCTGTAGCTCAATTGCTTTATCTCCTGCCTGTAATGTTGAAATTTAGGGTTCGATTAACCCCTTTCTGACCTTAGACATATAAGTACGTCTAAGGTCACCTCCCACTATTTGCTGCGGGCTCCGTGATGACCCCGCAACTTTTCCGTCACATGTCAGCTGACATTTCATCTTCGGCTCCTCCTGGAGCACTTATTGTTTCCCGCCACATCCTTGCATCCTCTGCACTGCGGCAGCCTGGAGCGATAACCTCATCATGCTGCTGCATGTCAGGGTAAGGGCTGGCATGTGCTCCTCTGTCCGGCGCCAAAGTGTTAAACTGAATTCACGTCTGAAAGTCACAAATACAGTTGAATATAGGAAGATGAGAACCGGAATCTCCCGGTTGTCTGCGAGCCGCACAACATCCGTGTTGGGCCGCATGCAGCCCACGGGCCATATGCAGGCCTATTTTAAATTAATTGTCTGTTCTTGCAAAGTTCAGAAGAGTAGAGACCTCCAAAGTGAGTCAGAAACTCTAATAAAGTATTTAAAAATGGGTTTTCTAAAACAGACACTTTTCTTAAAGGTTGCAGAAAAATGATGATGACTAGTTATATAGTGATTGTGCTCTTGTGAGCGGCTACTAAGGTTGTTTGGTTTCCTGGAAGTATGACTGTGACTGCAGAGGAACTCCTGTAGTAAATATTCTCATAAGAAGCAGGGGTTTCTTGTAAACCTCCTGTGTGTTCCTCTCTGTCAGGGGCAGTAGCTGTGATGGCAGGTGATGGAAGCTTAAGTTCAGACAAAATTCATTTCCCAGCAAGTGGTTAAACAGAACATAGAGCAGCTGTACTTGGTGTCTGTCAAACTCAAGTCCATGGGGTGAAAAATGACAAGGTATGTGACAATTAGCACTGAGACCAAACAAAAGAAAAGGAAGAAGAAACCTTGGATGATGCCCTCAAGGAAAACATTTCCATCTTCAAAGTAAAGGGATTAGTAAACACTGGCAGGTTTCAAACACATATACTGTATGTGAGAATTACGCTCCCAGAGGAAGTGAAGAGTGGATACTGAGACATCTACAAAATAAACAGATGACTTAATAAACTCCCAATCACTTCAAATGCAACAAGACATCGTTCATTATCAAGAGAGCAGGACAGACTCGTGCTATGTCTGAGAGAGTTCAGCACTAACCTCAGGAACAAGACTTTGCTAACATTCATTTAACTTCGATTATTTATATATATCACCATTTATGCCTGTTGCATCTTGGAATAAAACACAATGTTATTTATTAATGTTGGCTACCACATGGTATTAGGAAAATATTCCACAGTGTTTATGACGTGTTCACATCATGTCTTAGCCAAATGTCATTGACTCTGTCGAGTTTCCATCTTAAACCTTGAAATGCGGGGTTCAGGTAGATCCCGCGACAGGGCCATTGACGTTACAGAAGCAAGCAATCACATGGTACTCTATCTAACCTCATTTTTGGCAGTACCCCCTTTTTGAGGTGGGCACAAATTAGTGGTCAACTGCATGTTTGTAAAAAAAAAAAGTTCTCAAAAAGGGGAGCACTGCCGAAAATTATGCAGCGCCCCAGGGTCCTGGTCGTTGCAGTAATGTCATTTTCCTCTAGAGGGGAGTGATGTTACGTTTGGAGGTAATAAAGGAGATCTCACCACCAGGTAAACACAATTCATGCAACATGTTCACACTCCAGACCAGAAGGGGGAGCGCTAAGCCTGTTTAAGGTGAACTCCCCAATAAAACATCCTGATCTGGAGGGAAAGAGAGTTCAGAGTTGAGTTCCTGTCAGGAAGACAGAGGGAACGTTAGGCAGATGCTGGCTGAGCTTCACTCAGGCAGTTGCTGGCTGAGCTTCGCTCAGGCAGTTGGCCCCTGATAGCGGTGGGATCCTGTCAGAGGCCTAGACAGAAGGCCACGGAGCTGCACCTGCCCCACATGCGGCAGCTTCCAGAAAGAGACACGAATAGAGAACTGTATTGTGGAGTGTGAGAAGTCATAGGAGAGGAAATCAGAGGGAGTTCTGCCCTGCAAAGGCTGCCTCCTTCTGAGGCGCAGGATCCCAGTAGCTGGAACACCGAGGGAGCAACAGTCCTTTATGCCTTGCTCCAGAGACATACAGGACAGCTAATTTCAAGTTACTGATCCGCCCTACACCCAGGAGGCACGGTGGCAACTAGTTGAGGCCGGGGCCTGCTAGAGTCCCTGTAAAAAGCCTCAGACCACCAGTCACCTCAGGCCACCAGTTGTAGACCACTACTCCAGATTCCTGGTAGTTGTACCTGTCAAGGATTTGACGGCAAGAACAGCAGCCAAGGCTTTCAATGGTACTTTTGCAGACCACACGGATACCCAGAGAAGGTCCTTACTGAACAAGGTCCAGCCTTTGAAGCAGAGGTATTTCTAGAGTTCTGCAACTTATAAGGATGCAAAAAGATCAGAACAACACCGTATCACCTACAAACCAACGGAATGTGCGAAAAGATGAATCAAGTGGTAATCGACTTACTGAAGACCTTGCCTGTGGAAAAAAGGAACTTATGGCCAGAAAAGTTGCCAGACTTGGTAGATTTGTACAACCTCATTCCAGTGAATTCCACCAACTGTACTCCAGCGTACCTGATGAGAGGAAGATCCAGCAAACTACCTGTTGATCTAGACATGGGAGTCCTAACCCCAGAAAATCCATCATCTGATGCAGACTGGGATACAGAAGAACAGCAAAAGTAGCGCCAAGTACAAGAGAGTGTTGAAAGAAGTCTATCTCAAGCTAGACAAAAACAAGAGAGACTACAACCAACGTGCTCCTGCAATTCCCTTGTCACCAGGTGAACAAGTGTTAAAGCGTAAAAGAGAATGAACAAACTTGATGATCAGTGGGAAGCAGAAGCATATACCATCTTACCGTTCAACTTTGACAATACTAAAGTCTGTCTTATCAGCTAAGATGGAGAAGAAACTTCAACGGCAGTGTCCAGAGACCATCTGAAGAAATGCCCTGATAAATTAAGGAACAGAGAAACAAATCCAGGAACATCTCCGCCTATGGAAGAGAAGATGATACACACTGTTTTTGGAGATTTTCCCCAGTCCTGGACTCAAGTAAATCAGGCCATTGTGATACCTGTCTTGACTTTTCCCCAGCTGGAAATACAAGAGGAAGTGACTCGGAACCATGCAGAACTGGAAGAGGCTCCGCACCAACAGGTTCAAGCAGCAATTGTCACCTCAACAGTGGCCAGGCAACAGCAGATTCCGTCAGAAAACGCCATGCCAGCAGTCGAATCGGCAAGTCCACCCTCTGCTATCGGCGAATCTTCCATGCCTACAGAAAATAGAAGTAGTCAAAAAGGTCCAGTATCCCCCTGCTATGTAGACTCACCAGAAGTGTAGCCAAGAGACAGTGCACTACACCAGTGGCAGTGAAAACAGTGAATCCTGTCAGATCACCAACAACCCCTGTACTGCGTAGGTCTACACGTAGCACCAAGAATCAAACCCCAACTCGTTACAAGATCTGGAAATATTAAAAATTGTTGTTATACGTTTGAATTGCTTATCTTGGTTACAGGTTTAAAAATGGACATTGCAGTAATGGACAATGCTTACCCAAAAACTTTCTTTGTAAATAGTTTGGCACCTCCAAGGTGAACCCTGGTTATACCCACTTTGCCGACGTGGGTAGAGCCTTTCTTTGCTTCATCTGACCAAATACAATAACAGATGTACTTTTATAAACTGGTTTTTGAACGTTCAAGAGTCCTCACCTCCCATAAAGGGAAGCTTAGTATATATTAACTTGTTTTATATCATTTTAAAAATTTAGCTGTCTTTTTGCTAATGTATTGTAGTTTTCTTTTCCCAGTCCAGGAGTACTGGATTTAACGGGAGGTGGGGGGGGGTGGGGGGGGGGGAGTGCAGCTCCCCAGGGTCCTGGTCGTTGCAGTAATTTAATTTTCCTCTAGGGGGGAGTGATGTTACGTTTGGAGGTAATAAAGGAGATCTCACCACCAGGTAAACACAATGCATGCAACATGTTCACACTCCAGACCAGAAAGGGGAGCTCTAAGCCTGTTTAACCCCTTCCCGACATGTGACGGTATAGTACGTCACATGTCGGGACCCCCGCTTTGATGTGCGCTCCGGCGGTGAGCGCACATCAAAGTCGCGACATGTCAGCTGTTTTTTACAGCTGACATGTGCGCGCAATAGCGGCGGGTGAAATCGCGATCACCCGCCGCTATTAACTAGTTAAATGCCGCTGTCAAGCGCAGACAGCGGCATTTAACTACCGCATCCGGCCGTGCGGCCGGATATGAGCGCATCGCCGACCCCCGTCACATGATCGGGGGTCGGCGATGTGTCAGGAAGGTAACCATAGAGGTCCTTGAGACCTCTATGGTTACTGATTGCCGGTGGCTGTGAGCGCCACCCTGTGGTCGGCGCTCACAGCACACCTGCAAATCTGCTGTGTAGCAGCGATCTTATGATCACTGCTGCATAGCAGAGCCGATCGCGTTGTGCCTGCTTCTAGCCTCCCATGGAGGCTATTGAAGCATGGCAAAAGTAAAAAAAAAAAGTTTTTAAAAATGTGAAAAAAATAAAAAAAATATAAAAGTTTAAATCACCCCCCTTTTGCCCCAATCAAAATAAATCAATAAAAAAAAAACCCAACCTACACATATTTGGTATCGCCGCGTTCAGAATCGCCCGATCTATCAATAAAAAAAAAGCATTAACCTGATCGCTAAATGGCGTAATGAGAAAAAAATTCGAAACGCCAGATTTACGTTTTTTTGGTCGCCACGACATTGCATTAAAATGCAATAACGGGCGATCAAAAGAACGTATCTACACCAAAATGCTATCATTAAAAACGCCAGCTCGGCACGCAAAAAATAAGCCCTCACCTGACCCCAGATCACGAAAAATGGAGACGCTACGAGTATCGGAAAATGGCGCAATTTTGTTTTGTTTTGTTTTTTGCAAAGTTTGGAATTTTTTTTCACCACTTAGGTGAAAAATAACCTAGTCATGTTAGGTGTCTATAAACTCGTAGTGACCTGGAGAATCATAATGGCAGGTCAGTTTTAGCATTTAGTGAACCTAGCAAAATAGGCAAGCAAAAAACAAGTGTGGGATTGCACTTTTTTTGCAATTTCACTGCACTTGGAATTTTTTTCCCGTTTTCTAGTACACGACATGCTAAAACCAATGATGTCGTTCAAAAGTACAACTTGTCCCGCAAAAAATAAGCCCTCACATGGCCAAATTGACGGAAAAATAAAAAAGTTATGGCTCTGGGAAGGAGGGTAGCGAAAAACGAAAATGGAAAAACGGAAAAAGCTCCGGGGGTGAAGGGGTTAAGGTGAACTCCCCTATAAAACATTCTGATCTGGAGGGAAAGAGAGTTCAGAGTTGAGTTCCTGTCAGGAGGACAGAGGGAAAGTTAGGCAGATGCTGGCTGAGCTTCACTCAGGCAGTTGCTGGCTGAGCTTCGATCAGGCAGTTGGCCCCTGACAGGGGTGGGATCCTGTCAGAGGCCTAGACAGAAGGCCATGGAGCTGCGCCTGCCCCACGTGCGGCAGCTTCCAGAAAGAGACACGAATAGAGAACTGTATTGTGAAGCATGAGGGGAAGTCATAGCAAAAGGAGAGGAAATCAGAAAGAGTTCAAGAGTTCTTCCCTGCACAGGCTGCCTCCTTCTAAGGCACAGGATCCCGGTAGCTGGAACACCGAGGGAGCAACAGTCCTTTATGCCTTGCTCCAGAGACCGGCAGGACAGCTAATTTCAAGTTACTGATCCACCCTACACCCAGGAGGCACGGTGACAACTAGTGGAGGCCGGGGCGTGCTAGAAAAAAAAGCCTCAGGCCACCAGTTATATGGGTTTGTCCTATCCTTACCATCAGGGGGACAGAGAAAGAGACATAACATCTAGAACATCTGCAACAGTTGTGAGAACTTTATGAGAAGCTCAGCAGTAAGGTACTACAACACCCAGGTGCTAGAGGAAGGCTACTGAATTCCACCTGGATAAGGGGACTCTGGATTTGCCTCCAAACCGGCCGGACTCCGCCTGCCCTGTGATCTGGTGCTCTGGACTGTGGACACTGAAGCCTTCAGTAAAAAGGTAAAGAGGCTGCAACCTTGTGTCCTCGTTCTTCACTGCGCCTCTCACCATCCACCATCTACACACTGGGAAGCCCTGAGGATTCACTTCACCTGTGGGAAAGTATACCATCTAGCTGCCATAACATCACCCCAGCGGACCCCTTAAAGCAGCGTCGGTCACCCTGACCGAATACCACAGGTGGCGTCACGAACATTATCCCTTTAAAGACCTTTCCCCTTTCACACGGACGTCCCTAGGGTCACGGACCGGGTCAGCCACCGTGACATCCCCCTTGAGAACAGAAGGACCCGGTACCGAGTACCCCGCCGCCCTTGGGTGCGATCCAATTACGTGTGGCTAAAATGTAATGTGAACCTCACCTCAACCACATTAGGTAAACTACAATAGAGCAATAAATGCTCTTTGTCACTGCCCACCTTAATCACTGAGGTGGAAAGTGTCTTTTTTTTTACTGATTATGCTATTTGGACAAAGCTTTCCATAGCGAAATGCGAATCAGGTGTGGTGGGTTCCTGGTTCCCTGCTTTGCTGGTAATGTTACCTCATATTTTTATCTATTGAGTCTGTTGATGCATATCTGTCTATATCTATTGTACTTTGGCTTAATATTGTTGTTTGGGTATTTGATTATATACACTCACTGGCCACTTTATTAGGTACACCTGTCCAACTTCTTGTTAACACTTAATTTCTAATCAGCCAATCACATGGCGGCAACTCAGTGCATTTAGGCATGTAGACATGGTCAAGACAATCTCCTGCAGTTCAAACCGAGCATCAGTATGGGGAAGAAAGGTGATTTGAGTGCCTTTGATCGTGGCATGGTTGTTGGTGCCAGAAGGGCTGGTCTGAGTATTTCAGAAACTGCTGATCTACTGGGATTTTCACGCACAACCATCTCTAGGGTTTACAGAGAATGGTCCGAAAAAGAAAAAAAATCCAGTGAGCGGCAGTTCTGTGGGCGGAAATGCCTTGTTGATGCCAGAGGTCAGAGGAGAATGGGCAGACTGGTTCGAGCTGATAGAAAGGCAACAGTGACTCAAATCGCCACCCGTTACAACCAAGGTAGGCCTAAGAGCATCTCTGAACGCACAGTGCGTCGAACTTTGAGGCAGATGGGCTACAGCAGCAGAAGACCACACTGGGTACCACTCCTTTTAGCTAAGAACAGGAAACTGAGGCTACAATTTGTACAAGCTCATCGAAATTGGACAGTAGAAGATTGGAAAAACGTTGCTTGGTCTGATGAGTCTCGATTTCTGCTGCGACATTCGGATGGTAGGGTCAGAATTTGGCGTAAACAACATGAAAGCATGGATCCATCCTGCCTTGTATGGAGCATCTTTGGGATGTGCAGCCGACAAATCTGCGGCAACTGTGTGATGCCATCATGTCAATATGGACCAAAATCTCTGAGGAATGCTTCCAGCACCTTGTTGAATCTATGCCACGAAGAATTGAGGCAGTTCTGAAGGCAAAAGGGGGTCCAACCCGTTACTAGCATGGTGTACCTAATAAAGTGGCCGGTGAGTGTATATTTAATTATTTGCTGTACCATTTTAGATGTTACAATAAAGATGTCTTTAGCCTTTTAAGAAAAAGTCACACTTGAAGAAAGTTTCTGATATGCTTTTTTGGCTGCATTAAATAGGATTGAGATGATGCATGCTGCCCATATCACGGGCGTAATTAATCAGAGCCTGAATGCATGTGAAGCAGGGCTGTTTGTGTTTGCTGTGGGTCAGAACTGAGTTCTGATTCCCCCACAACCCCTTTTCTAAATGGATGTCTGGGTGGAGTGTATGGTGTTTTGGAGTATTTGTTTTACTCACTTTTGCTTTGGGAGCCCTTGTTACACCCCGTCCATGGAACTGGTTTTGGCTACAAACAAGACACAATACCTTGGGTCAGGGTTAACAGGTCCGACTTTACAGTGCAATTCAATTACACATGGCTGCAGCATACAGATTAACACATAGTCTCTTTTTATTGATGTTCCCTTGGTTTTGTGTCCCATAAGTCCTTGTCCTGGTCCTTTCCTGAGACCTGCCATCTTCATCCCACTCTGTGACCAGGCTGACATCTTCATCAGTGAGACAGAGGCATGACTCTCTATACCTCTTCTGAACCTTAGGTCCAAGACTGTCCTGGCGTCCAGACGTGGCTGTAGATGTGTCCTCATTCTTCTAGGAAAACTTGTACTGGCTGAACTCGTTGTTCTCTGCTTCACTTTTACTGCAATGGAACCCGCTAACTCTGCTATGTTTAGCCTTGCTCTCCACTCCACCCAGAACTTGCACTTATCAGTGAATGAGTCCTGGACTCTGACTAGACTGCGTTTGACTGACTGTAACCCGGAAAATATTTTGTATAAAACCTCATCTAAACCCACCCAAACTGTGGGTTAATCCCAACTCTATTAACTAGCTTATCCCTAGTGTAGTGCAAACTGTATCTCTATCTACTGTATAGTTCCCCTAGGGGACAGACCTCCCACATTCCCAAGGATGGCCTTAGGCATAGCCTGTAGGAAAACACAACATGCAACACCACCAATACGGATGAAATATAACTTTACTCTTTATCACACTCAATACATGATGAATACATAAAGCTTCCCAACAACCCCTTTGTTGCCACAATCTCTTCTTCATCCAAGCCTCCTCCCTACACGATTGCAGCAAGGTATATTTTTCTCTGAGATGCCAGAGCTCCAGGCCATTTGATATGATAGAGACCTGTCAATCACCTTTAACAGTGCTAGGAAAAGCTGGACAGCTCTTCTACATGTGTTTTATCTGAAATGCCCTGATAGATGCTGCCTGTGTTTGCTAAGTATGAATCAGCTCAGGCTTTCTTTAACCCCTTCACCTGAAGCCTCTTTCACCTTCCTGAGCAGGCCAATTTTTTCAATCCTGACAAGTGTCACTTGAGGTAAATCTGGAACGCTTCAACGGATCCCACTGATTCTGAGATTATTTTCTCGAGACATATTGTACTTTAGTTTATTAACCCTTCAGGTGCTTTACAGGAATTCATGTACTATAGAAGGGTTTTTTTTTTCATAAAAATTTTACTTTAGACACAATTTTTTATTTTCACAAGGGTAACAGGAGAAAATGGATGCCAAAATGTGTTACGTAATTTCTCCTGAGTAAGCTGATACCCAATATGAGGGAGGACTACTGTTTGGGTGCATGGCAGGCCGGGCTTGGATGGGAAGGAGCACAGTTTGACTTTTTAAAAGCAAAAATGGCTGGAATCGAGAGTGGATGCAATGTCGCATTTGGAGAGCCCCTGGTGCCTTAACAGTGGAAACCCCAACAAATGACCACATTTTGGAAACAAGACCCTTCAGGGAATGTATAGTTGGGCTCAAAAGTTTACATACCTTGACAGAATTTTTGCTTTCTTGGCCTTTTTTCAGAGAATATGAATGATAACACCAAAACATTTTCAACACTCATAGTTAGTGGTTGGGTGAAGCCATTTATTGTCAAACTATTGTGTTTTCTCTTTTTAAAACATAACTATGTAACTATGTAACTAACTATGTAACTATAATGACAACCCAAAACATCCAAATGACCCTGATCAAAAGTTTACATATTCTGGTGATTTTGGCCTGATAACAATGCACAGAAGTTGACATAAAATTTATTTTTATTTATTTTACTCATTTATATAGCGCCGTTAATTTCACAGTGCTTTACACACATTATTGGCACTGTCCCCGATGGGGCTCACTATCTAAATTCCCTATCAGTATGTCTTTGGAATATGGGAGGAAATCGGAGTACCAGGAGGAAACCCACACAACCACGGGGAGAACATACAAACTCTTTACAGATGTTGTTCTTGGTGGGATTTGAACCCAGGACCCCAGCATTGCTGCAGTGCTAACCACTGAGCCACCATGTGTATGACTGGCTACTAAAGGTAACATCCTCACCTGTGACCTGTTTGCTTGTAATCAGTGTGTGCATAAAAGCTGAGTGTGTTTCTGGGATCCAGACAGACTTTTGCATCTTTCATCCAGCCACTGACATTTCTGGATTGTGAGTCATGGTGAATGCAAATGAATTGTCAGCGGATCTACAGGAAAAGGTAGTTGAACTGTATAAAACAGAAAAGGGATACAAAAAGATATCCAAGGAATTGATAATGCCAGTCCGCAGTGTTCAAACTGTGATTAACAAATGGAAAATCAGGGGCTCTGTAAAAACAAAACCACAGTCAGGTAGACCAACAAAAATTTTATCCACAACTGCCAGGAAAATTGTTCGGGATGCAAAGAAAAACCCACAAATAAAATCAGCTGAAATACTGGACTCAGAAAACTAGCGGTGTGGCTGTTTCGAGATGCAGAATAACGAGGCACTTAAAGAAAAATAGGCTGCATGGTCGAGTTACCAGAAGAAAACCATTACTGTGCAAATGCCACAAAATATCTCACCTAAAATACACAAAAACAGCACAGAGACAAGCCTCAAAATTTCTGGAACAATGTAATTTGGAGTGATGAGACCAAAATTGAACTTTTTGGCCACAACCATAAATGTTACATTTTGAGAGAGGTCAACAAGGCCGATGATGAATGGAACACCATTCCTACTGTAATGCATGGAGGTGGATTGCTGATGTTTTGGGGATGTGTGAGCTACAAAGGCACAGGAAACATGGTCAAAGTTAAAGGAAAGATGAATGCAGCATGTTATCAGCAAATACTGGAGGCAAACTTGCAATCATAATCCCGGAAGCTGCGTATGGGACCTACTTGGACATTCTAACATGACAACGATCCAAAACACAAGGCCAAGTTGACCTGTTATTGGCTACAACAGAACAAAGTGAACGTTCTGGAGTGGCCATTTCAGTCTCCTGACCTCAATATCATTGAGCCACTCTGGGGAGATCTGGCCCAGACAGCCAAGGAATTTACCAGAACTGGAGGCTTTTTGCCAAGAAGAGTCGGCAGCTTTACCATCTGAGAAAATAAAGAAACTCATCCACAACTATCACAAAAGACTTCAAGCTCATTGATGTTAGAGGGGGCAATACACGATATTAAGAAATGGGGTATGTGAACTTTTGATAAGGGTCATTTGGATATTTTGGGTTGCCTTTAGGATTTAAAAAGAGAAAATACAGTAGTTTGACAATAAATGGATTCACCCAGCCACTAACCATGAGTGGAGAAAAAGTTTTGGTGTTATCATTCATAATCTCTGAAATAAGTCCAAGAAAGCAAAAATTCCACTGGGGTATGTAAACTTTTGAGCACAACTGTATCTAGATATCTGATGAGGAATGTAAACCCCCAGGTGCTTCACAGAAGTTTATAACGTAGAGCCGTGGATATAAAAATCATGTTTTTCCCACAAAAATATACTTTTAGCCACAAAGTTTTTATTTTCACAAGGGCAGGATAGAAAATGGACCCCAAAATTTGCTGTGAAATTTTATCAGAGCACATCGATACCCCATATGTGGGGAAACACTACTGCTTGGGTGCACAGCAGGGCTCGGAAGGAAGGAGAGACATTTTGGAATGCAGACTTTGATGGAATGGTCTGTGAGTGTCATGTCGTGTTTGGAAAGCTCCTCACATTCAAAAACAGCAGAAGCCTCTCCACAAGTGACCCCATTTTGGAAACTAGACCCATCTAGGAATTAATTTAGAGGTGTAATGCATTTTTAACCTACAGGTGATTCACAAAACTTTATAACATAGTTGCCTCACAGAATTTTATAACATTGATAAATTGATAAATGGAAATATGACATTTTAGTGGTAACAATGTAATTTTGCATTTGTTGCAAATTTGTCAGATGCACAAGGGTTAATAGGTGAAACTGGACCCCAAAATTTATTACGCAATATCTCCCGAACGTGGTGATGCCCCATATGTAATCAGAAATTACTGTTTGGCCACACATTAGAGCTGAGAAGGAATGCGTGCTATTTGGCTTTTGGAACACAGATTTTGACAGAATAGTTTAAGAGCAACACTTGAGGAGCCCTGAAGGTGCCAGAACATCAGAAAAAAAACAAAAGTGACCCCATTGCAGAAATTGCACCTTTTATTGAATTCATCTACAGCTGCAGTCACTATCTTATAACATCCATGCCAGGCTTTTTTTTCCCTGGAGAATTGCAACTATGCCAGTTTTAGTGCCCATATATTGTGCCCCCATAAAGTGTTGAACCCTCATATATTGTAGTGCCTCCATACATTGTGACCAGCTTGTGTGTCTAGTGACACACCCCTGTAAATTAAGTGCTTTGTCCCCACTACAATAATGCCATACATGTGGCATTCTGTTGGACCTCACAGCTAAAGTACACCACTTTTTTTAACTTTTACAAGTATTTGTCCGACCAACCTTGGATTTCCTTCAAAGCATGGGTCTCGGCCGGGTCGCCCAATAATTTCGGGGGGATGGGGGTACAATTGATTTTATTTGTGAAGCTTTATCCTTTGTTCTCAGCCATAACGCTTTTCGATTTGATGATTTCTGGTACGTACAGGAGGAGGGGACTGCTATGGGTACATCGGTCTCCTGTACTTTGGCTAATCTTTTTTTAGCAGTTTTCGAGGAGAAATTCGTCTACTCTATGGATAATCCATTTTTGAAAAATATAAAACTCTATATAAGGTATATCGACGATATATTTATCGTTTGGGATGGCGCTCAGGATGTATTTGCACAATTTGTTGAGTATTTGGGGGTGGTTAATACAATGAACATGAAGTTTACATCCCATTTTGGAGGTGCGGTTTTGGACTTTTTGGATGTTAAGATGGAAATTAAAGAGGGGATTGTTCACACTAGTGTTTATCGGAAACCGACCTCTTCTAATTCCCTGCTTCATTATGGTAGCGCTCATCCGCAGTACATAAAACATTCCTTACCTTACAGTCAGTTTCTTAGAGTAAGAAGAATAAACAGCACATTGTTGGGTTTTAAAGAGCAGTCCTCGGAACTGCGTAAGCGTTTTTAGAGTTGGGGTTACCCATCTTCCAATTCTGGATGCAGCTGTGGCAAGAGTAGAGAATGGCGGGGTGGATTTCTCTTCTGATAACAATTTTTTTGAACAACAAAAAGAATATTGAGGGTGATAAATGATTTATTTTCTCCTTTAAATTTGGCCCCATGGATAATGTAATTAGGACAGTCATCAGAAAAAATTGGGATATTTTGTGCAGGGATAGTGATCTTAAGGATAGAGTTGGTAATGGTCCTCTTTTTGCCAGCCGCCGTGGTAAAAATATAAGAGATTTGTTGGTGCACAATCAGGTACGATCTAAAGGCAGTAATTGGTTAACAGAAGGTGCTCTTAAATTCAACTTCAAATGCGGGCAGTGTAATTTTTGTCTTTTTCACCTGACTGGGAGGACTTGTAAAATTGGCCCCATAGATCATGTGGTGCGTGATTTTATTTCTTGTAAAACCACGCATGTGGTGTATGCCATTTTGTGTTCTTGCGGTTTTTACTACATTGGTAAAACTTTTCGTCCTCTGTTTGTCCGCATAAGGAAACACTTTAGTTCGGTCCGTACAGGTAAGGGTGTTCCCCGTCTCATAAGTCATGTTAGACAGGTGCATAATAGAGACATAAAGTCACTCGGATTTGTGGGTTTGGAAAGAGTTGTCTTACCGCAGCGAGGCGGCGATTTGAATAGGCTCCTTCTTAGGAGGGAGGCGATATGGATATTGCGCACTAACGCATTAGGACCAATGGGCCTTAATGAGAGAATTGACATGTGTGTCTTTCTGTAAACATTTTTTTTTTCTGTTTGCAATATTTAATGTTCGTTTGCCTCCTGTCGTCTATTATTATATTTTTCTGTTTTTTGTTTTCCGCTTTGCAGATTTGATTGTATTCCCTTTAATATTTGGTTATTTGATGTTTTTTATATTTCTTGAGCTATGTTTTTCCTTTTTTCTTCTTTTTTTCACATTTTGGGAGAGGGGGAGTTTTTGTGTATGATGTCATTTCAGGGGAGGGGATGCATTTGTATAAATTGTTACCTCATTTCCCGTTCTGGCATCGGGATCTGCGGAAGTGCTGCGTGCGCGAAACAGCTGTCATCCTGTGGTCAACATGATCTCCTTGTCCATTTCGCGTATGTCCTAATAAAGTCTTATCCGTTTTATCGGGCTTGGTGAGTGCAAACCATTTTTTTCTTTTTCTCTGGATTTCAAGCAATTTTTTGGTTATGCACCCGAAGGGCCCGTGTATGGAGTAGGTGGTATGGGTACTGGCATAGCAGCTTAAGGCACGCTGATAGGTGATCGCAGAAAGCAGCAGTGCGGGTATATATATATATTTTTTCTTTTTTCTGGACTTTTATAGTTATGTACCTACTGAATCTATTGCTATTTATTATTTTTTGCATTTCAGGATGTAGGACACTATATGACAACAACCTTAAGAGCTGTTGTTGGCCATGTACAGACCCTACCTAGTATATTATGGCTGTATCGTACAATATAAGCACTTTTTACCATTTACCTATCGCGTCTCCCCTATTTCCTCATAGGTTGGTACCTCCTTTAGGTACAGTATGAGTTATGTTTATTGTGTAATGCTCTTATTGTCTGCACAAATCCCCTCTACATTGTAGAGTGCTGCGGAATATGTTGGTGCTATAGAAATAAAAATGTTAATTATTATTTTGGTTTTCACTCAACTTTCGATTGAAAAGTAGCCAAATAGAATAACTTCACAGAAAAGACAAATCAACATATTTGTACTTTTTTTTTTTTTTATAATACTTGTATGTTAAATTAAAATATAATGTACCTATTATTCTAATGCTTTACTTAAAACACATCCAGATGTATAGTGGGTTCCTTTAGTCACATCTCAGTTTCTCTGAACACTATTTTTGGTGACTGATCCTGTCATTGCCACTCACTTGACAAGCAGGAGGATAACAAAGAACACTGACACTGGATAATATCTCATTTCACTTGAAATTAGCATTATCACTCTTGGACTTTCCTGTACCACAAATCCAAACTATGCCTAGCATTGTCAGAATGACAAAAAGTTGAAGGGTTTTTGGAGACAGTAAGAGTCAGACACAGGAGCACTGACACTAAAGTGATGGAATACTATAGCTGGATTGAAAACAAAAAAAAATGGGAAAATATAGAAGCAAAATATCTAAGCAAGAAATATACTGCATACATGTCAAAGAGCAAGAGAAGATAGAGAAAAGAGAAAATATTAGAGATGAGCGAGCAATAAAATGCTCACATGCTTGTTACTCGAATCGGTCAATTTCTGATGCTTGGGTGCTCTTTTCGAGTAATGAGTATAATTAAGCTCAATAGGAAATCTGAAATTTTTTTTCACCAGATCCTACAAAGAGGTCTGGGGGGCAATCAAAATGTTGAAATGGATGGAAACTGTGCTGAATGTAAGGAGAACAGCATGGGGAAGACCCCTGGAAGATTCTGACTCCCAGATCGCTGCTGAGTACAATGGTGTTACACTTTTACTCCACTTTAAGGACTCACAATAAAACATTCAAAATCGATGAGAAATTTGAGTTTACAGCAAAAAAAATGTCAAGAAACGTTTCTTTTTCCTGGACATTGACTTGAATATAACGCTAAATTTAAAAAGGATTTCAGAAAAAAATTATAATTTAAGTTAATGAAAATTGAATTTTTTAGTAAAAAAAATTGGAAATTTCAGCGTAATTAATGAAGGAAACAATAAGTGCCAAAAATTAGGGACTTAGATACACCCTGTATTAGAGTATTAGACATAAAGGAAAGCCTCATACATATCCTGTTCAAATTGTCATGCAGTGATACTCCTAGACTCATAAAGGCTATGCACTAAGTACAAATCCTCCCCAAAATTAGAAGCAGGGTCATCCATACACCACTGAAGGCAACAACTGTACTGCCTCAATCAAATATTATGAACAAAGTGTAATTGTGGTACTCCTACACTCATAAAAGCTACACACACAGTGCAAAGCCTGCCAATAATTACAAGCAGGTTCATCCATACACCCTTGAAGGCATCAACTGTATTGCCTCATAAATAAATTAAAAGAGTGAAGTTGTGGCACTTCTACACTCATAAAGGCTTTGCACAAAGTGCAAAGCCAGGAAAAAAATATAAGTAGGGTCATCCATAGACCCTAGAAGGTAACAACTGATGGGTCTTATTCAAAAATTGAACATTAAAAAACTTTATGTGCTTCTGTCATCTGGTTGTCTAATACAGGCTTTGTTCATTGTTATCAGAGTGAGCCTGTCAGCACTTTCTGTTGACTGGCGAAAGCGCTTGTATGCTATGACCCCCCACCCGGTGGCTCTAATAACCCACTCACACAAGACACTATCGCAGGGCAGCACAACAACTCCAAGGCATTGAGGGACAGCTAATGTCAGGTGTCAAGATTTGAGACCCAATAGTTGAAGGTTGCAGAGAATTTAGGGAGAATGCTGGTTTTGTCGGACAGGTACTGCTTGACCAACATTAAAAACATTTCTCTTGTTAAAAATACCTAGTCATCAGGTCATGGATGCTAGGAGTGATATTTCAATTTTTCTTTTTTAATAAATATGCAAAAACTACTACATTTCTGGTTTTTTTTTCAGTCAAGATAGGATGCAGAGTGTACATTAATGAGAAAAAATGAACTTTTTTGAATTTACCAAATAGCTGCAATGAAACAAAGAGTGAAAGATATAAAGGTGTCTGAATACTTTCCATACCCACTGTATGTAGCTTTATTTCACATGGTTAAAAAGGGGTCTCCAGACAATTAAAAAAACATGCCACTTGTACATTAAACTGTAGGGATGATTAATTGAATCCAGAACAATTTTTTGAATGTAAATATTTTGAAAGTACACTTCATGTACTCCTACACTCCTAAACGCTTTGCAGAAAGTGTAAAGCCAGGAAAAAATTAAAAAGGAGGGTAATACAGTAATCCTCTTCAGGTGTTCGCTTCATATTCTCCTTCCTTGGGAGGCTGATGGGACTGCCTCCACCTGCTTTCTGGAGCCTGAATACCAGTTGCCTGGGCTGTAAGTGACCCGGCTTTGGGTAGACGCCTCTCATTCAGCCAAACCACATTTGCACTTTGCACTGATGAGGGGCAGTGCCCCGAAACACAGGGTCTGCAAATTGAGATCTGGTTTGGCTCCTAAAGTCATGTGACAAAGCTCGTTTAGGGGTCGACATTGACTGTTAGGATTGCTACTTCCAATAGGTGGCACTAGAGTTCTAGTCCTCTTCATCTCTGAAGAGATAATTTGCATATTTCCCAGAGGAGCATTGCAGCTTTAAGTCTCCTCATCTCGACATGCTTAACATGTCACTCTCTGCAAGAAGAAACAATACTTTTTAATTCAATTCAGAAAACTCAGCACGTTCGCTCATCCCTACAAAACATCTAAATTAGACTATAATAATGGAACACACAATGTCTTCGTTTCTGCTGCATGATTGCCCAATAATGGTGATTCGAACTTTTGCATGGGTCCATCACTGATATTGATCTACGATGGCTAAAATGACTGTCAGCACATGCATGGCCATAAACTTTATAGGTGAATTGTTTTTTCTTTGCTTGTTTCATCAACTAATATACTGTCAACCATTGTCAGATATTATTATAAAATCCCTTTTTTATGTAGATATATTTTTTTATTTAGATTATTTAGATAAATGGTAAACAGGGCACAATAAACAAAGAAAATAAAAACATCAAAGAGCAAAAGAGCTGAGAAAATGTATACTTAGTATTATGGATAAAGAATAAAGATATAATCTAAATGATCATTTATTAACCCCTTAACCCCCAACGGTGGTTTGCATGTTACCGACTGGGCCAATTTTTACAATTCTGACCACTGTCCCTTTATGAGGTTATAACTCTGGAACGCTTCAACAGATCCTGATGATTCTGACAATGTTTTCTCAAGACATATTGTATTTCATGATAGTGGTAAAATTTCTTTGATATTACCTGCGTTTATTTGTGAAAAAAATGGAAATTTGGCAAAAATTTGGAAAATTTTGCTATTTTACAACTTTGAAATTTTATGCCCTTAAATCACAGAGATATGTCACATAAAATACTTAATAAGTAACATTTCCCACATGTTTACTTTACATCAGCACAATTTTGGAACCACAATTTTGTTAGGGAGTTATAAGGGTTAAAAGTTGACCAACAATTTCTCATTTTTACACCATTTTTTTTAGGGACCACACCACATTTGAAGTCACTTTGAGGGGTCTATATGATAGAAAATACCCAAGTGTGACACAATTCTAAAAACTGCACCCCTCAAGGTGCTCAAAAGCACAAACAAGAAGTTTATTAACCCTTAAGGTGTTTCACAGGAATTTTTGGAATGTTTAAAAAATAATTAACATTTAACTTTTTTTCACAAAAAATGTACTTCAGCTCCAATTTGTTTTATGTTACCAAGGGTAACAGGAAAAATTGGACCAAAAAATTATACAATTTGCCCGGAGTACGCTGATACCCCATATGTGCGGGTAAACCACTGTTTGAGCGCATGGCAAAGCTCGAAAGGGAAGGAGCACCGTTTGACTTCTCAATGCAAAATTGACTGGAATTGAGATAGGACGCCATGTCGTGTTTGGAGAGCCCCTGATGTGCCTAAACATTGAAACCTCCCACAAGTGACACCATTTTGGAAAGTAGACCCCCTAAGGAACTTAGCTAGATGTGTGGTGAGCACTTTAACTCACCGAGTGATTCACAGTAGTTTATAATGCAGAGCCTTAAAAATAAAAAATCATATTTTTTCACAAAAATCTTATTTCGCCCCCAATTTTTTATTTTCCCAAGGGTAACAGAAGAAATTGGACCAAAAAAGTTGTTGAATTTGTCCTGAGTACGCTGGTACCCCATATGTGGGGGTAAACCACTGTTTGGGTGCATGGCAGAGCTTGGAAGGGAAGGAGAGCCATTTGACTTTTCAATGCAAAATTGACTGGAATTGAGATGGGACGCCATGTCGCATTTGGAGAGCCCCTGATGTGCCTAAACATTGAAACCCCCTCAAGTGACACCATTTTGGAAAGTAGACCCCTTAAGCAACTTATCTAGATGTGTGGTGAGCACTTTGACCCAACAAGTGCTTCACAGAAGTTTATAATGTAGAGCCGTAAAAATAAATAATCATATTTTTTCACAAAAATGATCTTTTCACCCCCAATTTTTTATTTTCCCAAGAGTAACAGAAGGAATTGGACCTCAAAAGTTGTTGTGCAATTTGCCTTAGTACGCTGATACTCCATATATGGGGGTAAACCACTGTTTGGGTGCATGGTAGAGCTCGGAAGGGAAGGCGCACCGTTTGACTTTTCAATGCAAAATTGACTGGAATTGAGATTCGACACCATGTCCCGTTTGGAGAGCCCCTGATGTGCCTAAACATTGAAACCCCCCACAAGTGACACCATTTTGGAAAGAAGACTCCCTAAGGAACTTATCTAGATGTGTTGTGAGAACTTTGAACCTCCAAATGTTTCACTACAGTTTATAACGCAGAGCTGTGAAAATAAAAATTCTTTTTTTTTTCCACAAAAAGTATTTTTAGCTCCCAGTTTTGTATTTTTCCAAGGGTAAAAGGAGAAATTGAACCCCAAAAGTTGTTGTCCAATTTGTCCTGAGCTGATACCCCAAATGTGGGTGGGAACCACTGTTTGGGTGCATGGTAGAGCTCGGAAGGGAAGGAGGGCCGTTTCGAATGCAGACTTAGATGGATTGGTCTGCAGGAGTCATGTTTCATTTGCAGAGCCCCTGATGTACCTAAACAGTAGAAACCCCCCACAAGTGACCCCATATTGGAAACTAGACCCCCCAAGGAACTTATCTAGATGTGTTGTGAGAACTTTGAACCCCCAAGTGTTTCACTACAGTTTATAACGCAGAGCCGTGAAAATAAAAAATCCTTTTTTTCCCACAAAAATTATTTTTTAGCCCCCGGTTTTGTATTTTCCCAAGGGAAACAGGAGAAATTGGACCCCAAAAGTTGTTGTCAATTTGTCCTGAGTACACGGTTACCCCATATGTTGGGGTAAATCTCTGTCTCTGGCACACGGGAGAGCTTGGAAGGTAAGGAGCACTGTTTTACTTTTTCAACGCGGAATTGGCTGGAATTGAGATCGGACGCCATCACACGTTTGGAGAGCCCCTGATGTGCCTAATCAGTGGAAACCCCCCCAATTCTAACTGAAACCCTAACCCAAACACACCCTTAACCCTAATCCCAACCCTAACCATAACCCTAACCACACCCCTAACCCTAATCCCAACCACACCCCTAACCCCAACACACCACTAACCCCAGCACACCCCTAACCCTAATCCCAACCCTAACCACACCCCTAACTCCAACACACCCCTAACCCTGATCCCAACCATAACCCTATCCATACCCCTAACTCTAGTCCCAACCCTAATCCCAACCGTAAATATAATCCAAACCCTAACTTAAGCCCCAACCCTAACCCTAAGTTTAACCCCAACTTTAACTTTAGCCCCAACCCTAACCCTAACTTTAGACCCAACCCTAACCCTAACTGTAGCCCCAACCCTAGCTGTAGCCCCAACCCTAGCTGTAGCCCCAACCTTAACTTTAGCCCCAACCCTAACTTTAGCCCCAACCCTAACCCTAACTTTAGCCCCAACCCTAACCCTAACTTTAGCCCCAACCCTAACCCTAACTTTAGCCCCAACCCTAACTGTAGCCCGAACCCTAACTTTAGCTCCAACCCTAACCCTAATGGGAAAATGGAAATAAATACATTTTTTTAATTTTATTATTTTTCCCTAAGGGGGTGATGAAGGGCGGTTTGATTTGCTTTTATAGCGGGTTTTTGTTTAGCGGATTTTTATGATTGGCAGCTGTCACACACTAAAAGACACTTTTTATTGCAAAAAATAGTTTTTGCGTCCTCACATTTTGAGAGCTATCATTTTTCCATATTTTGGTTCACAGAGTCATGTGAGGTCTTGTTTTTTGCGGGACGAGTTGATGTTTTTATTGGTACCATTTTCGGGCACGTGACATAACAATTTTGTCGGAGTCACAGAAAAGCATATTTTACAAATTTGCAGCCTTTACAAAGTAATTTTCTTCCTACTGAAGCCAAAGATTGACCTTTCATTGCACCATAAAGTATGATGTCAGCAAAAGTGCCCCCCAAACCAACTATGCTGTACCCTGCAATTACAAAGTATGATGACATTATGCCCCCACACTGTCCTCCATGCAGTATAATGCTCCCCATACAAACCTTAACACTGAATAATTGCTTGCATACAGTAAAATGACCCCTACATAGCCCTCCACCAAGTTTACAGGCCCCTACATAGTTCTCAGAATATTATAATGGCTCTCACATAGCTTTCCATATACTATAATGGGCCCCATAGTCTTCCACATAGTATACTGCACCCATAATCCTCCATATAATATACTGCACCACATAGTTCCCCATATAGTATAATGCACTCCCCATAGTCCTCCTTGTAGTATAATACACTCCCTATAGTCCTCCATACAGTATAATGCACTTCCCATAGTCCTCCATATAGTATAATAATACACTCCCCATAGTCCTCCTCCATTTACTATACGGAGGACTCTGGAAAGTGAATTATATTGTTTTAATTCACTCCCCATAGTCCTCCATATAATATAATGCACTTCCGATAGTCCTCCTTATAGTATAATTCACTCCCCATAGTCCTCCATGCAGTATTATGCTCTCTACATAGTCCTCCATATACTATAATGCACCCCATAGTCCTCATTTATAACATAATGCACTCCCCTTAGTCCTACTTATAGTATACTGCACTCTCCGTTGTCCTCCATACAGTATAATTGACTCCCCATAGTCCTCTATATAGTATAATTCACCCCATATTCCTCCTTATAGTATAATGTTCCCGCCGTACTCCTTCATACAGTGTAATTCACTTTGTATAGTCCTCCATATAGTACAGTATATTGCACTCCCCATATTCCTCCATAGAGTATAATGCACTCCCCATAGTCCTGCATACAGTTTAATGCTTTACCCATAGTCCTCCATACAATATTATGGCCATCACAATGTACTCACTGATTTAAAAAAAAAACCTCTCCTCGTACGTCCGCTGTATCAGTATCTGCAGTAAGGGCTCTGAATTGCTGAACATCTCAGTGCAGAGCACGCCATGTAGTAACGTCATCACAGTCACTGTGCGGAGACATCAGATGCTGAGGCAGAATGATGGAGGAGGAAGCATCACCTGATGCACCCTCCTTCATCATTAGTTTCATCTTTATCAGCATCCATGATGCTCATAATTCGATCACAGGTGGTGGCACCGGCGCAGCCACTGGACCCCTATGGCTCACAGGCCCTATAGCAGTCTCATGGCCTGCTGCCATTGGCAATACACAACTGCTAGCTATCTCTTGTGCATCCTCATACCAAAAATGCAGTGAATTATGTGCACGTAGAGTTTTTTAAACTGTGTCTGCAGCGCCCCAGAGTCCTGGTCGTTGCAGTACTGTGGCTCCGCCACTAAGGGGAGCTATGGTACGTCTGATGGCACTGAAGGAGTTCATCTGATCAGGTATCACAGACACCAATACATTTCACCACCGGGCCTCCAGGGGGAGCTAAGGGTTCTATTCATTAGGCCACTCCTCACACACTGGTAAAACTGGGGGTCAGGCAGGAAGTTAGATAGAAAGCTGACTGGGTTGGAACCAGGCAACACCTTGTGGCAGAGGGTGTTGCAGGAGAAGATTCGGTAGGGTCTCTGTCAGGGGTGGGATCCTGACAGAGGCTTGGCAACTAGAGAGAACGCAACGGGACCGTGCCTGCTCAGTATAGCGGCGGTGCCCAAGAAGGGATTAGAAGCGAGATAGATTGTGCTGAGTGAGAAACGAGATCAAAGCAACAAGGAGAATACCAGTAGGGGTCGTGCTGTAAGATCGAGGCAACATTCTACTGAGGCGCACAACCGGCGGCCGGAACGCCGAGGGAGTATTACAATATTCAGCTTCAAGCAATACTCTAAACAGCGGCAGGACAGTCAGTCTAAGGCGGGCTGTCTCACCTAAATCACCTATGCAGTCTTGGGGGGCAACTTGTGGAGAGGGGCGACTCTAGGGTCCCGGAAGAGCTCCGAGCCTACCCGTCAAACGGGTGCCGTTCTAACTGTAACATCAGGGAGGGACGGAGAATTAGCAGAACATCATCTAATTGAGTTGTGAGGGAACTTAAGAAACGGACACAACAGTTGTGGGGACTTTCCGTAAGCACAGCAGGGAAGGACCGCAACACATAGCGCTAGAAGGAAGGCACAGATTTCCACCTGTGAAGAGAACTCTGGAGGTGCTATTGGACCGGCCGGACTTGCGCAGCCTGGCTATCCGGACTCCGGACTGCGGACCCAGAGATCTTCAGTAAAGAGGTAAAGAGACTGCAACCTGGTGTCCTCGTTATTTACTGCACCGCACTACTACAGCATCACCACCACCCATCCACATCTATTATTTACTGTGCGCCCCTCGGCAGGGCCACGGACCGGGGCCTAGCCACCGTGACAACCCCAGAGCAGAGACTCGCAGGCCCGGTACCGGGTACCCCTCGGCCCTGCGGCGGTGGGGGCGCTGCATGTCTGCTTCAAAAATCACCTTAAAATTCCTTTAAAAATGCAGAAAAAAATGCTTCTTCTTCCTCTTCACTGTGAAATAGTTTAGTTTTTCTGTTCATATCTTCAGTGTTTTGAGTGTTTGTTTTTTTTTACTTCACATTTTCAAAAACACCTGGTGGAGATTAAGAAACGTCTTTGAAGCAACTCTTTAAGGAATCTGCTTTAAACCAGGCACTGTCCAATAAAAAAGCTGCAAAAATGCCTTAGGAAAAAAAGAAAAACTTTGAAAAAATGTTTAAAAATGTCAGGAAATGAAGATGGAGAGTTAGTGAATTGGTTTCCACTTGAAAAACTCCATATTTTTGACGGTCTCAGAAAGCTTCATCTGCACATACCCTCATCGCATATTGAGGAGTCTTTTGGGACTGGTCCGCGCCAAAACAAGCTCGCTCAAAAAGTGTTTAAAAGACTCTTCCTATTGAGAAATGACTTGGCTGTTCATATGTTAAGTCTTTTGATCCTTTTTAATTAGCTTCAGGTTTTCAACGATGACAAGTATTTAAAAAAAAGTAAGCAGAGCATTCCTCAGATGATTCCACTTTGAAGCCGCTAGATACTTTACAATACTGTAGAATTCAATGAAAAGCCTAAAAAAAGATGCATGGGTGGTTTTTTGAGCATTTCGTATGTTTTTTGGAGGGGTTTTGCTTCATAAAATGCTACAAGTTTGCTTAATTGTTTTTAAAAAAAGTAACACAATTTCCGACAAAAAAGGTTAAAGAATGTAAAAAAAAAGCTTACAAAACATTAACCAAAACTGGCGGGTCTGTTACACGCTGCTTGAAAATTGGGGAACAATAGGTTCTCACTAAGAATACAACAATTTTGGTAAAACTCCATTTATGTTCAGTAAGGCATTCCAATATGCATCACTGGACTGCATGCCAATACTCCTCTCATCTATAGTGCTGCCCTTATGCTCCTGTCTGTAAAGCATTCCCAGTCAGCTAGGTATCACATTGCCTTCCACCCAGTGATAAACTTCCTAATAGTGCAGCTACCTCCACCCCCTGCCTGCGATGGGTCTGGATTTCCTTACCATATCCGCAGTACATGCAGAGCACAGTGCCCAGGAACCCAGCAGGTGCCCATGTAATAACATGCCATCTGCAATACATCACCCACATCTAATAATCCCAACTTGTATAATGCATGGCAGCCACATTAACCCTGTGCTGGAGGGAATGAGTGCAGTGGGTGAAGCAGTGTAAGGTTACACTGTAGAGGGTGATGGCACATGGATGGCTGCGGTCACTGGCACCCACCCAATCCCCACCTATCCATTCACAGCAGCCCTGGAAGGGGGCATGTTCTGTATGAAGGGGCTGTATCTCAGAGCTGACTTGGGGCTTGGCTTGTGCTGACGTCCTGTGCTTCCACTTTACACTCATTAAGACTGGAACCCAAACATTTTACTCCAGAGCTGCAGAGCCAGTCACAGAGGAAGGTGCCCATCTTATACCCCTGATTCATCCAGAAATGTGAGTACATGATTTACTGTCTGCATCCTCTGCATCTGCCTCTTTCCTATGCATGTGCAGGACATGTTCTCTAATCAGGGGCTGTATGTTCTTCTGAGCACTGTGGACCCCAATAAATGCTGCTCCCAGCAGGACATCAGTATTAAGACCCCATGCAGATGGGCAGACAGCCCTCTACAACCTGCTGCTGTGATCCCTGTATCATGGTGTCACTAGTTATGTCATTCTACAATATTTACAGTCTTCTTTCCTAACATTTGTATCTTGTTTTCTATTATGTATCTGATCATATGCCACAAAGGATCATCCTCAGTGAGGGTCGCAATCGGGGGTCCCTGCCACACAGATACTTTAGGGACATTTTATACCAAATGATTCTGTCTTAAAGTTAGGAGAGTATTGAACAAAAGAAGTCTTGTTCCCTGTGATGCTTTACACAAAGAAGACAAGTATTAGAGGGACTAAGATGCTGTCATTGATGGCTCTCTCACACTCAGGGCTGCTTCTTTTACATCTGATTTCCCTGCTTTCCACTTTCTCATTGTGAATTGTTTCCTGAGTAAATTTCACCTACTATTCCAAACAGATGTCAGTTCGGTTTCCCAAGAGATGGGAGGACTATGAGAATGTGTCCCCCTCTGCTGGTGTGACTCTGGAAGCTGTGGATTCCTAAGGTTTCATGTCTACACATTATTAGCAGTGTTGTTATCCTCCCCACTTTCTAAGAATCTGTCTCTACAGCAGATCAACAATCAGATTTCATCTGGAGCTCGGCCACATTATGGGAGGTCCATCTTGGTTGATTTTTGTGGTATCATGGAATTATTAGCAATCATCACTGCAGCCTGTCCGACATATTTCACTATCACTAGTTTGCCTGATGAAGAGACCTGTGTAGTCTCGAAAGCTTGCAATTTGTTACCATCTTTTCAGTTAGCCATTAAAAGGTATCAACCACTGAGGACTCTCAATTGTAAATTTTTTTTAGTAGAATGAATGGCATTTTGCACTCCTGACATTTTTCATCGGTTACTAATGACCTGTTTGTTCTTTGCCACTTAAGATCCAACTATAGTAACTCATTAAATGAAGGTATGTATTAGTCTACCTTCAGCGAAGGCTTCTAGATGTCACATGAAGTAACCTAACAGAGCACTATGTGACACCCAACTTGCTAAAATATATGGTGATAAAATATGATCCTTGACTGCTGGTATCAGATACTGAAGCTGCAGGAGGACGGAGGCTGTGTGCTCACATAGCGTGGGCGAAAAAAGACATATGTCCATTAAAGGTGGTATATATATATTACTTAACTGCATGTATTGTGGCTAAGAAATAAAAATCATATTTGCAATTGGGCTTTATTAAATTTACATTTTACCTTTAGCTCTTTGAACTTCACTGCACATTCACCAGTGATGTGGACTGCGGTTAGAAACCAGCTAAGGGGCGCTCAGAAAAAGAGAGAGAAAATAATTACAGCCTCTCTGCCAGACTGAGCTCACTGATAGATTCTCAGTTAACTCGTTATGCAGCCAGCAATAGCTGTAGAAGGCAAACTGTGGAAATAGTTTACTGAAACCCAATTCCAAAAAATGATATTTTTTCTGCCAAATACATTCATTTAAATAAAAATAAGTCCCCAAATATGAACAACCCCTTTAAGTTTAACCATGGAGGGGAAATCTATACATGCTTGCATGTATGCTTTAGATCTTTGCTTTATAGACCTCTTTGACTGTATTTTACCTTATGAGCAGTATATGTGCACACATGTGTATAATATACTCTTAGAAAATGGTATCAAGAAAATAATTGACTACATAGAAGCATTTTCATATGTATCCTCTGGCCTTATGCATTCATAGTTAATTAGAACCCCCGTACTGACAGGTCGCTAAATCTACTTTTATGTCCTTTTCTGATTCTGTCATCAGATCAGTGCAGCAATAGTCAACATATTGCCTGTCTGGCAGAAGCAGTATGGTTGTTGTGTGGGATTCTTACAGTACTTAGCCTACTGTTAGTCTTTGGAAGACTCTTCTATTTTCAGCCTCCTAAACCCATAAAAAAGGCAAGTAGACGTAGTAATACTATCCCTTCTAAAGCTTTAATCACTCAGATCTGCTCTTCGGACCAGATAATAACACTATTTAATTTACAAATCTAAAATTTGTCTATTGCTTGGATATTGTAACTTTATTAAAGGGAATCTGTCAGTAGGATCAACCCTCCTAAGCCGTCTATACGGGCATGTAGGTCATAGGAATGTGAATAAAATGATACCTTGATATATACGATCCTATGTTTTAGGGTATGTGCACACGTTGCGGATTTTGCTGCAGATCCGCAGCGGTTTTGACACTGCGGATCTGCCGCTGTTTTCCCTGAGTTTACAGTACCATGAACACCTATCGAAAACAAAATCTGCAGTGCACATGCTGCGGAAAAAAACGCGCGGAAACGCTGCTTTGTTTATTCCTCAGCATGTCAATTCTTTGTGCGGATTCTGCAGCGGTTTACACCTGCTCCATAATAGGAATCCGCAGATGTAAAACTGCATGTGAAATCCGCACAAAGACCACAAAAAAACCCGCGGTAATTCCGCAGGTAATCTGCAATGCAGTTTACCTGTGGATTTACCAAAACCAGTCCGGAAAAATCCGCAGGACTTTACGCAATGTGTGCACGTAGCCTTATTCCAGAGAAATCCTTGTTTTTCTCATATGTAAATGAGTGGTGAAGATCAGTGGGCCGGACACTGATCTGCATGAGACTCTGCCTCCAGAGATTATTGTAAGGGCTCATACTCATTTGCGAGAAAAACGGACGAGTGCAATCTGATAAAAAATCGTATTGCACTAGGACCAATGTTATTCAATAGGTGACATCTCATCTGCGATATTTTTCTCAGCTGAAATCGGACTGAGAAAAAAATTGCAGCATGCTGCGATTTGCTGCGTATCTCGGACGAGACTCGCCAATGCAAGTCAATGGGTGCGAGAAAAAAAAAAACGCACGGCATACGGACCATCCGTATGCTGTCTGTTTTTTACAGATACCTTACCATACTGTGGCATAGAACACTGTAAATGGTCCTGTAAATTATTGTAGAAAAATAGTAGCAGAGAAAAAAAATGCATTGCATACGGATGTCATATGGATGCTATGTGAGAAAAATCGCATTGTACTCGCATGACCCTCGCATGACACTCATCCATTTTTTTCGGTCCAGATTGCGGACCGTTTTTTTTCTCGCAAAAGGGTATGAGCCCTATATGAAAGGATGAGTTACCAGGGTGAGACATGTAACTGACAGAGAACAGGAGAACTAAACTTTGTCTCCTCATAAACACATTACTGTAGCTCTCACAGCTCTGCTGTATTACAACCATGTCTGCCTGTGAGATGGAAGCTGAGAGGAACCTGCAGATGTGTCAGGTATAATCATACACAGCTCTGCAGTGAGATCAGGAGAGCAGAGAGCGGCCATTACACATCACACTGATATTGAACCCCTTCATATATAATAATCTCTGGAGGCAGATTTCATGCAGATCAGTGTCCGGTCCATAGTCCTGGAACAGCTCATTTACATATTAGAAAAACACAGATTTCTCTGGAATAAGACATCAGATCACAGATATCAAGGTAACATTTTATTCAGCTTCCTATGCCCTACGTGCCCATATAGACAGCTCAGGAGGGTTGATCCTTCTGACAGAATCTCTTTAACTTTTTGTAAACCACACAGAGGGAATGAATAGGAGCCCAGTATGCTTGGACTACATTATGTGGGAGTGCCAAAAAGAATCTTCAAACGTCTTGCCCTCTGGAAATAGATGAGTTCATAAGAGATAATTATAAAGATAAATGAAGGGTGAACATCTGCATTGTGCACCAAATCCCTATAACGCCCATCATTACAGTTTTCTTTCTGGCTTTCTAGTATTTGTAAGATCTGCTTGTTGTAGAAAAACCCTTTTCTCGTTTTGAAATATTAGAGGCATTCTGTGACCCGAGTCGTGCCTGTTCCATTAAAGTCAATGAATTCCTGTCAAAGTTTTTAGAATTTTCATTCCGGTTCCCAGCCCTGGTGCCCAACACCTATAAAACATGAATCATTTCTCCACTTACTTTTTGGTAACCCATAAAATAAGAGTGGGTTCATAATTTGAGATACCCTTTGATATACATATATACATTTATAATAACATATTTTCTTTTCTGATAAACTGGAGCAGTGCTAAAGGGAGTGCAGAAATCTTGAACTGAGAGGCCAAGAAAATCCTTCTAAGTCATATGAGGAGATGAGTGCCAAAAATAATATGTAGCAGTTGTAGGACCTTGTTTCAGATTTTGCATTTGGGAGACCTGGAAGAGTTATTCCCCAAAAGCACATTCTATCCTATCCATGGTTAGGGGATAACTTCCTGATCTCTGGGGATCCAACTGCGATACCAAGATTGGGGCTTCTGAACCCCATAAAGGGGCTCTGCAGCCCCTTCCTAAATGGCGTGCATAAACTATGGGACTAGCCAAGCGCTATGTTCGAACCTCCAGTGATCAGCAAGTTATCTCCGATCCCATGGATAAGGTACATCTTTTTTTCCCGGGGAATTACCCCTTGATTTTCCGAATCTAAAACATATTTAGACACTGCAGCCTGAAATGTGCGGAGCAGCCATAGATAATAATAGAGATGGTGCCGGGTTTGTGGACAGTTCTAATGGAATACACATGACAGAATTCCTTATCCTTAGAGCATCCACTTCTGGAACGATTGTAATTATGGCAGGGGGAGGTAGTCTGACCTTGATGTGTCAGTCTCTCCACTTAAAATTCCTTGGGAAATAACTCTGTTGTCCTGGTTATACATTGGCCAGCTTTATCTTCTTTCATTTCCTTTTGTTTCACATAGGTCAACGTGCCTTTACTTTTATAACCCAACCTTACTTATTCTGCCATTGTTAGGAGAGGTGCGTAAGAACCATTATACGTAAGAACCATTATGGGGGACACGCTAAGGTGCGCCAGTGCTCCGATAAGATGATGTGGATCGCAGTGTTGCCCATTGTAGTGGACATACTATGTAATTCAATACTCTTCCAGTAAGATTGTGTGAAATGTGAGGGACTGTAAAGAGATTTTTCTACATCATTTGGCTCCAACATAATCTGTAGTGCTGGATATGAATCACTAATTTCAGTCTCTGTCCGTAATGTGGCTCACAATCTAATCACACTTATATACACCATTAATCACTGTGGGCCCACACCTTTTGACCACCATACACATTTACTCTCTGCCATTTTATTAGGGAGTAAGCTGCAGCTAGAAACATCTAAGGCCGCCGTCACACTAGCAGTATTTGGTCAGTATTTTACCTCAGTAATGTAAGCCAAAACCAGGAGTGGAACAATTAGAGGAAAAGTATAATAGAAACATATGCACCACTTCTGCATTTATCACCCACTCTTGGTTTTGGCTTAGGGTACCGTCACACAGTACCATTTTGATCGCTACGACGGTACGATTCGTGACGTTCTAGCGATATCGTTACGATATCGCAGTGTCTGACACGCAGCAGCGATCAGGGATCCTGCTGAGAATCGTACGTCGTAGCAGATCGTATGGAACTTTCTTTCGTCGCTTGATCACCCGCTGACATCGCTGGATCGTTGTGTGTGACAGCGATCCAGCGATGTGTTCGCTTGTAACCAGGGTAAACATCGGGTAACTAAGCGCAGGGCCGCGCTTAGTAACCCGATGTTTACCGTGGTTACCAGCGTAAACGTAAAAAAAAACAAACAGTACATACTTACATTCCGGTGTCTGTCCCCGGCGTCTCAGCTTCTCTGCACTGTGTGAGCGTCTGCCAGCCGGAAAGCGAGCACAGCGGTGACGTCTGACGTCACCGCTGTGCTTTCCGGCTATGGCGCTTACACAGTGGAGAGAAGCAGAACGCCGGGGACAGACACCGGAATGTAAGTATGTACTGTTTGTTTTTTTTACGTTAATGCTGGTAACCAGGGTAAACATCGGGTTACTAAGCGCGGCCCTGCGCTTAGTTACCCGATGTTTACCCTGGTTACCGGGGACTTCGGCATCGCTCCAGCGCCGTGATTGCAACGTATGACCGCAGTCTACGACGCTGGAGCGATAATCATACGATCGCTGCGACGTCACGGATCGTGCCGTCGTAGCGATTAAAATGGTACTGTGTGACGGTACCCTTACAGATACTGAGGTAAAATACTGACCAAATACTGCTAGTGTGACGGCAGCCTTACTGTGACTTGCCTCCTCTGAGAACAAAAGCCTTAAAGGTTATCCAGGACTATTTTTTTAAACTATGGGCCTAAAAACTAACAGACAGGTACTTACTAACTACCTGCCTGTTCTACCTGATACCGAAACATGGCGGTCACCTGGGCCGGGACAAGGTATTTTGGTGCCCTGGGCAGATGAAGCCAATGGTACCTCCACCCCAATTCCTGCCTCGAAGCAAAGAAGTGGGTCAGAGACTATGGTAACAGTCCTTGCTCAGTTTTTTACTTCAGTATTTGCCAAATTTGCTTGGTTTTGGCTTACAAATACTGAGGTAAAAAGTCACTAAATACTCAATGTGTGACTGTGGCCTTAGCATTGCAATTCATGTACTGCACCTTCAAAAACACAAGTTTAAAGCAAAATAGCAATTATCTTTTACAAGGAGGCTTCAAATTCACAGGCGCAAACAACAAATATACTTCTCACATGAATCAGTGCAGCTTTCAAAGGTGTGTGAATATCTGTGAAACTGCAGTTTTATGCAAAAACTGCATGGATATTAACAATCCTATTAAAACAGGCTGACTTGAGGTAATGGCACAAGTTGGCGCACTTCACAGCTGTATTAACCCCTCAATGGCATATAACATGCTGTGTCTGTCATATGCTGTCTCCTTGTCTGTCTTGGAAGCCCATATCTTTCCTAGAAGATGATGGCTGTGCTAATCAGCCATCATCTGCCTCTAAAAACAAAATAAACATACACAGCCTGATTTAAAGGGAATCTATTACCTGTTTTTTGCTATGAAATCTGAAGAATCATGATCTGGACACAGAAATCCTGATTCCAGTGATGTGTCACTTACTAGACTGCTTCCTGCAATTTTGCTAAAATCACTGTTTTTCCTGCTGAATATCTAGCAGTTCTCTGAATGCTGAGCTCTGTACAACCCCACCCCCACCACTGATTGGCAGCTTTCTGTGTACACTGTACAACGACCGAAAGCTGCCAATCAGTGATGAGGCAGGGTTACACACAGCAGGAGGAATTCATGGCACGAGACACCCAGTCGTCCAGTGATTATCTCATTATTTTATTGAAACTACAACAAGCAGCTCAGTAAGTGACACATCACTAGAATCGGGTTCTCTGTCCCTACATCATGCTGTTCTCACATTAAATAGAAAAAACCTGGTGACAGATTCCTTTTAAACAATTGGTCATTTTCTGATGACAGCTTCTCTTTAAAGTTTTTTTTTTTACCACTTTAAATGTTATTCTCAATAGTCCCACAGTGGGGTAATAAAAAGAACCTATATCACCCATCGGACCAGCTCTGCTCCTCCGCACCTGCTTCTGTGTATTCTGGTGGTCTTGGGACATCAATATCCAGATGGGACATTGCTGTGACTGCTGGAGCCCTGACATTTCATCCATACAGAAATGTGTGTCTAGATAAGGCTGCATGATAGATATCAAGCAAACACTGAACTTAATGAACCTGTCGTGTGGAAACCATATAAAATTCAGTCATTTCCACTTTATGCTGCATTTTCCCTTCTGGGTCCTAAACCGCATATTGGTAACAATATTTATAAAATAGTTATAAAATCCTATACATTAACAGCGGTTTCTTTAATGTCGCCACATCGCAAGGGTCTGTCGTTTGTTGTTTCTAACACTTTGGTGTAGGGGGCAGAGAACGGGAAGGAAATGTCCCATAGTTACAATTCAGTTTTGAGAGGTAAACGATTACTTGTTGGCTTAATGTATGAAAGAACTAAGTCTTAAGAATGCAAATAGAGTAAGAAACTGGATCATCTTTACGTTACCCCTGAGGTAGACTGGATGAACATAGCCATTCATTTATACAGCTGCTGTGCTTTCATTAAATACTCTGTGTGGGGACGAGTATGTGAACTTTGGGGGGTTCTCCGCACTTCCTATGCTGCCAGTCATTGCATCTATACAGGACAAGTAAAACAACAAGGTTTATGGTGCCAACAAGGCAAACATCCTGCAGCCCATAGTAATCAGTCATATACCATCAGCACAATCCGAAATATCTTACCGTCAGATTTTAGCTTATTCCATGTTATTAAATATCAAGGTGTTTGGTTATAGAAAAATCACACCTTTTACTACCCTGAAATAACATAAAATGTAGAAATCCATGCCAGATTTTGCTTCTATTAAAGACCATTTTTGGAAGCAACAGTTGTTCCATTTCATCGTAGTCGCTCTTCTTTCCATCGCCCTTGGGGTGAGTGGGTAGCGAAGCCAAATATCTTCATTGTGTATTATATTTTCAGCTTCTGACTATCATTGAATGCTTTACTATTCATCTTCACACACCCAGAACTTTGTGACAGCATTTTTCCATGTTGTCAGATTAATTTTCAATGCGCTTTATTTTTTAGTGGAACGGCCACTGAGATGGGATCTTAAAGTTAATGGGGCACAGTGTTTTGTGTACATAAGTCAGTATAAGAGGACTTCAACAGATGTACTCTCTTCAATTCTGCAAAGGGCTCCTCCGAGGATTTGATTGCAGCCTGCTTCTTGTCAGCAATGCTATATGCACATGATGAGAACATATGGGATACACCCTTCCAGGTTATAACCTTCCTGAGTAAAAGAAAAAAAAATTTAAACTAGATTTATTAGTGAAATGTAGTAGAGATGACATCATTGCAGTTGACTGGAGCTCGGTTCAACTTGTGCTAAGATTATGGTCCTAAAAGTCCATTAAACATAGGAGAATCAATTAGCAGCTCAGGAATTTTGATTGACAGCCTGGGGTGGAAAGAGGGAAAAAATAAATAAACTCATATGAGGTCTGTTACCTCCACTGATGACTGGAGTTCCTGCTGTAATCAGGCTGCACCCTACCTCTACCACCAAACACTCTTAAGGTACCGTCACATTAAGCGACGCTGCAGCGATAGCGACAGCGATCCCGATCGCTGCAGCGTTGCTGTTTGGTCGCTGGAGAGCTGTCACACAGACCGCTCTCCAGCGACCAACGATGCCGAGGTCCCTGGGTAACCAGGGTAAACATCGGGTTGCTAAGCGCAGGGCCGCGCTTAGTAACCCGATGTTTACCCTGGTTACCAGCGTAAAAGTTAAAAAAACAAACAGCACATACTCACCAGCGCGTCCCCCAGCGTCTGCTTCCTGACACTGACTGAGCTCCGGCCCTAACAGCACAGCGGTGACGTCACCGCTGTGCTTTCACTTTCAGTTTAGGGCCGGCGCTCAGTCAGTGTCAGGAAGCAGAGGCTGGGGGACGCGCTGGTGAGTATGTGCTGTTTGTTTTTTTAACTTTTACGCTGGTAACCAGGGTAAACATCGGGTTACTAAGCGCGCCCCTGCGCTTAGTAACCCGATGTTTACCCTGGTTACCAGTGTAAAATATCGCTGGTATCCTTGCTTTTGCTGTCAAACACGGCGATACACGGCGACCTAGCGACCAAATAAAGTGCAGACCTTCTAGCAGCGACCAGCAATTTCACAGCGGGATCCAGATCGCTGCTGCGTGTCAAATACAGCGATATCGCTATCCAGGTCGCTGCAACGTCACGGATCGCTGGCGATATCGCCTAGTGTGACGGTACCTTAAGGGCTGTCCCACACGTCCAGATAATTCCGGTACCGGAATAAATCGGTACCGGAGTTATCCGTATCCGTGTGCCTGGGAACTCACGTAGACCATACGTGCGGCACACGTGTGCCGCCCGTATGGCGAGTGGGTACCACACGGAGCGTGTGGTACCCACGCGTGTGGTACCCTGCATCGTGCTGAAGCCGCGATTCATATGTTCCCTGCAGCAGCGTTTGCTGCAGAGAAAATATGAATAATAGTGTTTAAAATAAAGATCTATGTGTCCGCCGCCCCCCCACCCCCTGTGCGCCCCCCCCGCTCTTCAGAAAATACTTACCCGCCTCCCTCGCTGCTTCCTGGTCTGGCCGCGGCTTCTAGTGTATGCGGTCACGTGGGGCCCATCATTTACAGTCATGAATATGTGGCTCCACCTCCCATAGGGGCGGAGCCAACTATTCATGATTGTAAATGAGCGGCCCCACGTGACCGCATACAGTAGAAGGCGCGGGGCAGAGAGGAAGGAGTGACAGCCAACGTGGGAGCGGGTGAGTATTTTCTGACCAGCGGGGGGGCGCACAGGGAGCGGGGGGGCGGCGGACAGATAGATCTTTATTTTAAACGCTATTATTCATATTTTCTCTGCAGCAAACACTGCTGCAGGGAACATATGAATTGCGGCTTCAGCACCAGTGGGGGGGACAGCGCTTACTGTAGCGCTGTCTCCTGCACGCCACACGGAGAACGTCCGTGTGAGGTCCGTGTTTTACACGGACCCATTGACTTTAATGGGTGCGTGTAATACGTGCGCTCCCACGAACACTGACATGTCTCCATGTTTGGCACACGGAGACACGGTCCGCAAAAAATCAATGACATCTGAACAGATGCATTGATTTTTATGGGTCTACGTGTGTCAGTGTCTCCGGTACGTGAGGAAACTGTCACCTCACGTACTGGAGCCACTGACGTGTGAAACCGGCCTTAGGCCGGTTTCACATGTCAGTGCCTCCAGTACCTGTAGTGACAGTTTTCTCACGTACCGGAGACACTCACACACGTAGACCCATTCAAATGAATGGGTATGTGCACGTCAGCGTGTTTTGATGGACCGTGTGTCCATGTGCAAAACACGCAGACATAATAATAATAATAATCTTTATTTTTATATAGCGCTAACATATTCCGCAACGCTTTACAGTTTGCACACATTATCATCACTGTCCCCGACATGTCCGTTTTTACCTGGACACACAGGCCGCAAAGCGTGTCACACATGTGCACATGGAGAACAGTGCACACTGTCCTCCGTGTGCACTGACAGCTGCGGGAGAAGCAGTGCTACTGTAAGCGCTGTTCCCCTGCGTGTAGTGCTGAACGTGGCTCCTGCAGTATGCAGCGCTGGCAAAAATTAAGAGACCACATTGATTTCTGAACTCTTCCTGAGTTAAAACATTAGTATTGTTGTTTCTAAATGATAATGAACTTGTTTTCTTTGCATTATTTGAGGTGAAAGCGCTGGGGGGGTTTTCTTTTAATTTTGACCATTTCTCCTTTTCAGAAAAAAAAATACAAAATGTATTGCTTGGAAATTCGGAGACATGTTGTCAGTAGTTTGTAGACTGAAAGAACAATTTACATTTTACTCAAAAATATACCTATAAAGAGAAAAATCAGACAAACTGAATATTTTGCAGTAGTCTCTTAATTTTTGCCAGCGCTGTATACTGCAGGAGCCCCACACAGCCTCCCTATATACACTGCATGAGGCCCCCATGGTCTCCCCATGTGCAGCATGTCACCCCATATGCAGCACCATGTGCAGTATGTCACCCCCATATGCAGCACCATGTGCAGTATGTCACCCCCATATGCAGCACCTTGTGCAGCATGTCACCCTCATATGCAGCAGCATGTTACCTCCATATGCAGCACCCTGTGCAGTATGTCACCCCCATATGCAGCACCATGTGCAGTATGTCACCCCCCATACGCAGCACCATGTGCAGTATGTCACCCCCATATGCAGCACCATGTGCAGTATGTCACCCCCATATGCAGCACCATGTGCAGTATGTCACCCCCATATGCAGCACCATGTGCAGTATGTCACCCCATATGCAGCACCATGTGCAGTATGTCACCCCCATATGCAGCACCATGTGCAGTATGTCACCCCCATATGCAGCACCATATGTGCAGCATGTCACCCCATATGCAGCAGCATGTCAGTACCATATGCAGCACCCTGTGCAGCATGTCACCCCCATATGCAGCACCATGTGCAGCATGTCACCCCCATATGCAGCACCATGTGCAGTATGTCACCCCCATATGCAGCACCATGTGCAGTATGTCACCCCCATATGCAGCACCATGTGCAGTATGTCACCCCCATATGCAGCACCATGTGCAGCATGTCACCCCCATATGCAGCACCATGTGCAGCATGTCACCCCATATGCAGCAGCATGTCAGTACCATATGCAGCACCCTGTGCAGTATGTCACCCCCATATGCAGCACCTTGTGCAGCATGTCACCCTCATATGCAGCAGCATGTTACCTCCATATGCAGCACCCTGTGCAGTATGTCACCCCCATATGCAGCACCATGTGCAGTATGTCACCCCCCATACGCAGCACCATGTGCAGTATGTCACCCCCATATGCAGCACCATGTGCAGTATGTCACCCCCATATGCAGCACCATGTGCAGTATGTCACCCCCATATGCAGCACCATGTGCAGTATGTCACCCCATATGCAGCACCATGTGCAGTATGTCACCCCCATATGCAGCACCATGTGCAGTATGTCACCCCCATATGCAGCACCATATGTGCAGCATGTCACCCCATATGCAGCAGCATGTCAGTACCATATGCAGCACCCTGTGCAGCATGTCACCCCCATATGCAGCACCATGTGCAGCATGTCACCCCCATATGCAGCACCATGTGCAGTATGTCACCCCCATATGCAGCACCATGTGCAGTATGTCACCCCCATATGCAGCACCATGTGCAGTATGTCACCCCCATATGCAGCACCATGTGCAGCATGTCACCCCATATGCAGCAGCATGTCAGTACCATATGCAGCACCCTGTGCAGCATGTCACCCCATATGCAGCATCAATGTGAGGCCCCGAGCTGATGTCATAGGGCAAATATAGGTCACTGGATTTCTTTTTAAATTGGAACCAAGCAGCTTCAGAAATGGTGCAATCTATGATCAGCATATTATAAAAACACTCAACTGATTGGTATATACGTTTGTAGGAAAGGATTCTGAATAATTTATGTTTTATTTATTGAAATCTCAGGTCTATTTATGCTGAACAATCCAGTAGGTGGTCCTAATCAGTGACCGACTGAATTGTGTATAAGCTCTGCTCTCTTAAAGGTTTTTTTTTTTTTTTTTTAATGCCAATAGATGAGCGCTAGAGAAAAGTAATAAAATCAGTGTTACTTACCCTCCCCAGGTTTAGCTATGCATCTTTGCTATTGCTCTAGTCTTTCTTTACAAACGTCACAACTACATCACGTGACCACTTCATCCAATCACTGGGCTCAGCAGCTTCTGCCATCTAATTTTTGCAAATGAAGGTAGTGATTGGCTGCAGCAGTCACTTGTGTTGTAGTTGAGGCATCACCTCAGCCTGTAAATATAGACTGGAGCAATAGCACATACGCATTGTTTTACCCAGGGAGGATGAGTAACTCTGATTTTATTAATTTTCCCTAGTGCAAGTGCGGCGCCCCAGGGTCCTGGCCGTCGCAGTAGTGTTGCTTTCCTCCTGGGGAGAGTGATGCTACTTTCAGAGGCAAGGAAGGATAACTGCATCCAGGTATCACAAACATGCAACACATGTCATACTCCAGGCCACCAGGGGGAGCTTCCGCTCCTATTTACTAGGTGACTCACCATATATATATATATATATATAACTGGTAGTCTGTAGGGAAAGGTAGTTAGTTCCAGACATCAGTCTGAGGTGGACAGGGGGTCCACAGAGCTGTGCATGCCCTCAGAGCTGCAGCTCCCACAAAGAGACATTTTGGAAGGCAGAATTGTATTGCAGTGAGCATGAAGGAAGGCAAAGCAAAGGAGAGGATACCAGAAGGGGACCAGCCCCGAACAGGCTGCCTCCTTCTGAGGCGCAGAACACCGGTAGCCGGAACACCGAGGTAGTAAGGACCTCTATGCCTTACTTCAGAGACTGGCGGGACAGCTAATTGCATGTTACCTGTCCGCACCTACACCCAGGAGGCATGGTGACATCTACAGATCCAGGTTATCTAAGAGACCCTATAAACAGGCTCAAGTCACCAGTCATACGGGTATTGTCCTATCCTATATGGGGGACAGAGAGAGTGACACTACATCTGTGAGGACCTTATTTGAAGGTTATGCAGTAAGGGACTACACCACTACAGCGCAAAGGAAGGCTATTGATTTCCACCTGGACAAAGAGAACTCTGGACTTGCCTCTGAACCGGCCGGACTCTGCCTGCCCTGTGGTCTGGTGCCCTGGACTGTGGATACTGAAGTCTTCAGTAAAGGTAAAGAGACTGCAATCCTGTGTCCTCGTTCTTCACTGTGCCATTCACCATTCACCATCTACACACCGGGAAGCCCTGGGGATACACTTCACCTGTGGGAAGGTATACCATCTAGCTGCCATAACATCACCCCAGCGGACCCCTTAAAGCAGCATCGGTCACCCTGTCCGAATACCACAGGGGGCTTCACGAACATAAACTCTATCCCTTAAAAGACCTTTCTCTTTTATACAGACGTCCCAGGGCCACGGACCAGGTCAGCCACCGTGACATCCCCCTGTGAACCGAAGGACCAGGTACCGAGTACCCCACTGCCCTGACGGGGCGCTCCAGAAGCCTATTTGCATAGTAAAAATGAAAATAGTAACATTTCAGACTAGTTACAAAGCACACATCACACAAAAATAGCTCACACATCAGACACATTACACAAGAAGAGCTCACACATCGTAAGTCACACAAGCATAGTGCTCACATCAGACACATTACATAAACACAGTGCACAGGTCAGACACTTCGTTGGAGCCCAGCACACACATCAGACATAAGCACAGCGCACATATCAGAAATTTAACATAAACACAGCGCACACATTAGACTAATCAGTCAAGCACATCAGACATAAGCACAGGGCACACATCACACACATCAGACACAAGCACACAGATCACACACATTACACAGGCACAGCGCATACATCAGACACATCACACAGGCACAGAGCACATATCAGACACTTCACACAGGCACAGAGCACATATCAGACACATCACACAGTCACAGCGCACACATCAGACACATCACACAGGCACAGCACACACATCAGACACTTCACACAGGCACAGAGCACATATCAGACACATCACACAGTCACAGCGCACGCATCAGACACATCACACAGGCACAGCACACACTTCAGACACATCACGCAGGCACAGGGCACACATCAGACACATCACACAGGCACAGCACACACATCAGACACATCACACAGGCACAGCACACACATCAGACACTTCACACAGGCACAGAGCACATATCAGACACATCACACAGGCACAGCACACACATCACACAAGCACAGAGCACACATCAGACACATCACACAGGCACAGAGCACATATCAGACACATCACACAGGCACAGCACACACATCAGACACATCACACAGGCACAGCACACACATCAGACACATCACACAGGCACAGAGCACACATAAGGCACATCACACAGGCACAGCACACACATCAGACACATCACACAGGCACAGAGCACACATTAGACACATCACACAGGCACAGCACACACATCAGACACATCACACAGGCACAGGGCACACATCAGACACATCACACAGGCACAGAGCACACATCAGACTCATCACACAGGCACAGCACACACTTCAGACACATCACACAGGCACAGGGCACACATTAGACACATCACACAGGCACAGCACACACATCAGACACATCACACAGGCACAGGGCACACATCAGACACATCACACAGGCACAGAGCACACATCAGACACATCACACAGGCACAGAGCACACATCAGACACATCACACAGGCACAGCACACACATCAGACACATCACACAGGCACAGGGCACACATCACACAGGCACAGCACACACATCAGACACATCACACAGGCACAGGGCACACATCAGACACATCACACAGGCACAGAGCACACATCAGACACATCACACAGGCACAGCACACACATCACACAGGCACAGAGCACACATCAGACACATCACACAGGCACAGCACACACATCAGACACATCACACAGGCACAGGGCACACATCAGACACATCACACAGGCACAGAGCACACATCAGACTCATCACACAGGCACAGCACACACTTCAGACACATCACACAGGCACAGGGCACACATCAGACACATCACACAGGCACAGCACACACATCAGACACATCACACAGGCACAGGGCACACATCAGACACATCACACAGGCACAGAGCACACATCAGACACATCACACAGGCACAGCACACACATCAGACACATCACACAGGCACAGCACACACATCAGACACATCACACAGGCACAGGGCACACATCAGACACATCACACAGGCACAGAGCATACATCAGACTCATCACACAGGCACAGCACACACTTCAGACACATCACACAGGCACAGGGCACACATCAGACACATCACACAGGCACAGCACACACATCAGACACATCACACAGGCACAGGGCACACATCAGACACATCACACAGGCACAGAGCACACATCAGACTCATCACACAGGCACAGCACACACTTCAGACACATCACACAGGCACAGAGCACATATCAGACACTTCACACAGGCACAGAGCACATATCAGACACATCACACAGTCACAGCGCACACATCAGACACATCACACAGGCACAGCACACACATCAGACACTTCACACAGGCACAGCGCACACATCAGACACATCACACAGGCACAGCACACACATCAGACACATCACACAGGCACAGAGCACACATCAGACACATCACACAGGCACAGCACACACATCAGACACATCACACAGGCACAGCACACACATCAGACACATCACACAGTTACAGCGCACACATCAGACACGTCACACAGGCACAGCACAGACATCAGACACATCACACAGTCACAGCGCACACATCAGACACATCACACAGGCACAGCACACACATCAGACACTTCACACAGGCACAGAGCACATATCAGACACATCACACAAGCACAGCACACACATCACACAAGCACAGAGCACACATCAGACACATCACACAGGCACAGAGCACATATCAGACACATCACACAGGCACAGCACACACATCAGACACATCACACAGGCACAGAGCACACATCAGACACATCACACAGGCACAGCACACACATCAGACACATCACACAGGCACAGGGCACACATCAGACACATCACACAGGCACAGGGCACACATCAGACACATCACACAGGCACAGAGCACACATCAGACACATCACACAGGCACAGCACACACTTCAGACACATCACACAGGCACAGAGCACACATCAGACACATCACACAGGCACAGCACACACATCAGACACATCACACAGGCACAGAGCACACATCAGACACATCACACAAGCATAGAGCACACATCAGACACATCACACAGGCAGAGCACATATCAGACACATCACACAGGCACAGTACACACATCAGACACATTTAAACAGGCACAGCACACACATCAGATACATCACACAGTCACAGAGCACACATCAGACAAGTCACACAAGCATAGTGCACATATCACATGAGCATATTGCACAAATCAGACACATAACAGAAGCACTACACATACCAGACACGTAACAGAAGCACTTTGCACAAATCAGACATGTCACAGGACCACATCGCACACATCAGACATGTCACAGGACCACATCGCACACATCAGACAGTCACATGACACTAGCACAGAGCACTTAGGAGACACATCTCACAAGACCAGCGCACACATCACAGAAATACAGGACAGACGCTGAACATATACATTAGACAAGCACAAACCAATTGCTTGTGCCAAATTATCACTGCACAAAATATATCATACCCACCTACACATGCTGCTGCTTATACTCGCCTTGATTCAAACCATACTGCAAACTTCTGTTTGCTTCCCAGTTGTATATACATTATGCAGTACCCAGTTCTGGGTCCTCTTCTGGGCCTCGCTTCCATTCTGGGCCCCTCTATGCAGGTGTATTGGCTGTATAGACCATGTGTTTGCTTTTGCCCTTGGTGCATTTTGATGTTCCAATTTTAGTTGTCAATGCACCATGAATGAGCACCAATCAGTTACAGACAAGATGTTTGCACAGGTCGAACAATAATTGGGTACAACAATCGCTAATCTGGGAAATGACAATGTGCTAGTGATAATGATTTTTTTGTGTGATATAAATGATCTGATCTCTGGAGAGACCAGGGTTTTGCTTGTTTGTTGGGTAATCTCTGGCACGTTTACACTGGCAGATAATTGGGAGAAAGCATTCATTCCGATTATCTTCTTGTGTGAATCCATCATAACCATACAGATCGAGACAGATGACAATCTCTGCTTGGCTGCAGCATCCAGTTTTGGAGAGAAGAAGAGAATGTTGAGTGACAGCCCCCGGGATGGAAGTGCGGCAGGGATTCATGGGGCAGCATGGCCTATTTCTCTTTTTAATAGAATGCTTGGGCCATAAGTGAATTACAAGAAAGACGACAACCCCCGTAAAGGATAGAAAGAACAATTCAATAATCAAGGGACCCACAGAAAGAATGTACAAATGTGTTATATTTACAGATATGAAACCTCTCTTCAATGATGTTCCACCAATTGGCAAAAAGTTTTCTCACAATCACAACTTTCACTTTTCCTGTGGATAGGAAAAAGTCTATTAGTCTTATGTAGTCATTTTGTTTATTTTTGTTGTAGTTTTTCAATAGTAAAAACATCTTTTCAAAGATAAGTTATGTTCTAAGTGACATACTGTAATATATCCAAATATAAACTAGTTACTTGTATGTTTGCTACTTTAATAAATGATTGTGTACAGAGAAGGAACATACTATATTGTTATTATTTCTATAGCACCAGTAATTGTGCAACACTTTACAGATACCATCATCACTGTCCCCATTGGGGCTCACAATCTATGTTCCCTATCAATATATTTTGAAGTGTGGAATTAAACCCACGCAAACAAGGGGAGAATGTACAAACAACTTACACATGTTGTCCTTGGTGGAATTTGAACCCAGGACCCCAGCGCTGAAAATCAACTGTACTAACCACTGTGCTGTCCACCACTAATGGACCTCTTTTGTTGCCGCCTGCTATAGACCAGTACCACAGTGCACAGTTACTCATGTTTTCCTTCTGTACATATATTACCGTAATTACTTTGCTCCATGTGCCTAGAATTACTCAATTTTACCTGATCATTTTGCAGAACTGTGAATGAAAAGTCCAGGTGTTCTCAATATAACAGATAAGACTAATTGTTTGACTTTAATCATTACCATGTATCATATTTTACAAGAGCCTTTAGAGATCAATAGGCTGGCAAATTAGTAGCCAGAGAGGTTTTTGTGCCTTAATTCTTTGGGGAGCTCTTTAATTTTGTAATCTGTAAGGAATGTAAGTATATAGCCACTGGCCTAGTTCTGTTGTATACAATGAAGGCTGACATCAATTAGGAATCTGCTCCTAGACATGAAGATCAAGTTCATAAAGTAATGTTAGAGTACATCAACTGTACCCTACCAGCTTGGTGGTAGACCAAACCATACATTTTTTTCGAACTTAAGAGCCCTATTTAAAGAGAACCTGTTATCAGGATTTCGTGTGCCTGTAAAGGTGCTTGAATGCTGAGTAAATCCTTATCTTTTTTGCACAAATCTGTTTTGTTGTTTTAGAGAAATCCATAGTTGAAATTGTATGCTAATGAGATGCAAGTGCAGTGGGGGGGCCCTGAACTTAGAGTGCTCCTGCCCTCTCTCCATGTTCCTTGCTGGTGCACACTCAGGGGTCCGATTCGCTGTTTCAAACAAACATGTGGTTTATTATTAAATGTCCATAAACTGTTAAGCTTAATAAAACAAAACAGCTTCTACTGGGTGCAAAAGTTATAACAAAACCAAAACGGAAAATAAACAGTCCATATATAGCATGGGCTCACCAGTTATGGTGAATTTCAGTCCTCAACTTAGCCTCTAGCCGAGACTGAGCCACACAAGCAAGGTCTTTTCACCTTGCACACACAGACCACAAATGATACAGCTGGATTTCCTCATATCTGCCATACCGCGCCACAGGGTGGGGATATGTCAGCAGGCAGTCCCACCCATCTCTCTAACTGCTTGTAAACCAGGCCCTTGCCATGCCCTATTAACATTCTCAGCACTATACGTGCTGGAGCTTGCTTCCGGGTGTACATCACAGAGGATAATCACCTCTGTAATACATATCCCCCTTCAATAATGTGTCCAGCAGCTATCTTACATACCCTCCCCTCTGCCCAAAGCCGGGGGGCTTGGCACCTTCTGCCATCATACAGTGGACCCTCGACAGAGCATTAGCATTGCCATGCAGTTTTCTGGGCCTATTCTCCACATGGAAGCTAAAATCCTGAAAAGCTAGGAACAACCTAGCCACTCAGACATTGATCCCCAGTGTTCTCCATTGTTCTTTCCTAGGCGGCAATTGTCTGACAGTAACCTGAACTTCCTACCTAAAAGGTAGTACCTTAAAGTATTCCACGCCCACTTGATAGCCAAATACTCCTCCTCTACGATGGAGTAGTTTTTCTTGCTGGAAGATAGTTTCTGACTCAGGCACATTATCGAGTGTTATTTGCTTTTCACTTCCTGAGACAAGATGGCACCTAATCTGACATCTGATGTGTGCATTTGAACCACAAACTATTTTTAAGTCACGAGCCACCAATACTGGCTGTATGCGCAAGGCTAGCTTCAGTTCCTGGCTTGTTGTCTTAGCTTCCGGAGACCATTTGACAATAGCTGACTTTGTTCTGAAAAGGAGGTCCTTCAGAGGTTAGGGATGAACCGACGGTAGGAACTCATGATGCCCAGAAACACTCTGACCTTTTTGTTTAAGAGCAGTTGTGGACAATTCTGGACTGCGTCAACCTTATTCAATTGGGGTTTGATCTTGCCCCTGCCTACGATATATCCCAAGTACTTGGTTTCTCCTATCCCTATGGCACATTTCTTTGGGTTTATGGAAAACACTGCATCCTGACATTCTGGAAACAACCATTTGGAATTGAAAAGGCTATCTTATCCTTGGCATCCTTGGAGAGGGTAATCTGCCAATATCCTATTGTGAGGTCTAGAGTGGTAATTTACTGGGCTGTCCCCAGCCTTTCAATGAGCTCGTCGATGTGGGGCGTTGGATAGGTGTCAAATTTAGAAACGTCTTTCAGATTCCGGTAGCCATTGTAGAACCGCCATTCTCCATCTGGTTCAGCAACAAGACGATGAGACTAGACCAGCCGCTCTTGAACATTTTTTTCACCTCTTTCAAGATTACCTCTCAGCGAGGTAATCTGCTATGGATTCAAATTCACCCGGACATGAAGCTCCGGGAGGACTTCATGTTCTGTGACCTGAGTACAACCTGGCAACTCTGAAAACAGGTATCTGTTCCGATGAAGCAATTCTCGTCACTGCTGCTTGAATGTGATTTTTTTTTCTAAAACATATTATATTCATTATGTCAAATAGGGACAGGTCACTGAGGGTCAGTGAACTGTCATACGCCCATACAGGTGAATACCTAATCAGAGCACCACAAAACTGATTTAATCAACCAAGGTATCATTTTAATCAGTATAACAGTGCCGATCTGACACTTTCTGTAGGTTACTGTCCACAATCCCGATGACAGGTTCGCTTTAAACCTTTCCACCAGACTGTCCGTCTGTGGATAGTACACTGAGGTCCTGCGTTGTTCAGGGTTTTGCACAACTCTCTCATCACCTTTGACATGAATGGAGTCCCTTGGTCTGTTAGGATCTCCTTAGGCAACCTTTCCTGGAAAAGATATTGACCAACTTCCGAGCTATACACTTAGTAGACAAGTTTCATAGTGTTACGGCCTCCAGATACCATGTAGCATACTACTCGACCACCAGGATATACTTATGGCTTTTGGCAGACTTGACCAGGAGTCACACATGATCCTTGAGTATGTGATCAAATGGGACCTCAATTATGAGCAACGTTACTAAGGGACTATGGAGTTGAGCTGTCAGATGGGACAAGTCTTACAATAGTTCATGATCTCTTGGTGACAGCCAGACAAGTAGAATCTGTGGAGGATCCGATCCTTTATTTATTTATTTTTTACAGCAGCAGCTATTAATCATTTAGGAGACCATTTACAGTTTGCTATGTTACAGATTTACAATGCATCTATAGAAATCAGATGCTGTACCGTGGCTCCATATGGCATCCAACTTTTTTCACTCACCCATACGTTTGAACGGGCGAGTCTCATCCGATTTAGGGAGGAAACTAGTGCTTGCTGCGATTTTTTTTCACATGCAGAATCGGTCCGTGAAAAAAAAATGCTTATCTGCACTATCCCATTGCATAATAATTGTCCGAGTGCAGCCGTGAATAATATAAATATAAATTAACTTTCGCGGACAACATTTGGACTGAAAATACGGTTGTGTGACTCAGCTCTTTCAAAAAGTTTTTGACATAGATCCTTATCATAAGGCCATGTTCACACCTTCAGTATTTGGTCAGTATTTTACATTAGTATTTGTAAGCCAAAACCAGAAGTGAAACAATCAAGAGGAAAAGTATAATAGAAACATCTCACCACTTCTGTATTTATCACCCACTCCTGGTTTTGGCTTACAGATACTGATGTAAAATACTTAACAAATACTGAACGTGTGAACGTGGCCTTAGAGGCAGGATTACAATGACAGGTAATACCTCTATACATGCCTAATAACACAGCATCCACCAATCACAATGGGGAATTTCATGTCACAGCTGACCATGCTCCCCCTCTTTTCATAATAACATTTGCACAGAATCATTATATGCTTCAATACAAAAGATGGGATTGAGTGTGGTCATTGTGGTCTAAAAAAGCCCCCATGGTCAGTGTGAAAATTTTAAAATTTATAATATAGATATTAAAGCTTATAAAGTGAAAAGAAAAAACATCGGCATTATTTTTTTAAATATACATGTAACATAACACCTGAGTTAAACAAGTCAATTTCAGATAATAGTTTCTCTTTAATGCACTTGATTGTTAAAATTAGCCCTACATCTCTAGAGCAGACTTGATAATGGAAGGTAAAGAAAAAAGTCAACTTTATGGAAGAATATAAATTGGCAAATGTTACGTCCTTGTTTTGTTTTTCTTTTCAGAGACTGTTCATCTGGAGCACAGCCCTAGTAAGTCACCATGCAGCCGGGAATAGCTATCTTCCTCATACTCGTCGGCACTTGTCACTGCCTTCCTTTCTATAATGGTTTCTACTATGATCATATCCTGAATAACAAATCTGGAAACGGCAATGGAGACGGTAGGAACCTCAGAAACACTGCATTTAATTATGATTCATTGCATGATATTGGGTTATTGTGGATTTTTTTTATGTGAATTAAATATATATCTTCAGTTTAAGGCCCTTTCACACTTCAGATTTGTTGGCACATGTGATATTCATTATTTTTGCAGATAGAGCACAAGGCAAATTACATGGAACATGCCTTTTCATTTCCTTTTTATCTGCAGACCCATTGTCAGCAAAAAAAAAAAGAAAAATGGAGACTTCTATCTTGAATCTTGTTGTAGAACAAAGTCGCCAATGAAAGTCAATGGCCATTGAGAAAAATGGATAGGATACAGATATCATTCGTATATTGTCCATATTTTACTACCGCATATACTCGAGTATAAGCTGACCCGTGTATAAGCCTAATTTTGCTATGGAAAACTGGGTAAGCTTATTGACTCGAGTATAAGCTGGGTATGCATTGTCCCCTCATCCCTGTCCTGCTATGTGTGACTCCCCAGTCTCCTAGTTGTATGCATAGCTCGGCATCCTCCCCCTTGTATGCATGGCTCGGCGTCCTTTCCCGTCCTCCCCCTTGTATGCATGGCTCGGCGTCCTCCCCCTTCTATGCATGGCTCGGCGTTCTCCCCCCCGTCCTCCCCCTTGTATGAATGGCTCAGTGTCATCCCCCGTCCTCCCCCTTGAATGCATGTCTCTCCGTCCTCTCCCATCCTCGCCCTTGTGTGCATGGCTCTGCATCCTCCCCCATCATATTCACCCTCCTCGCGTGGTCGCTGCACATCCCTACATCTCCCTTGTCCAGGCGCAGCAGATCTTCCTGTGCTGAGCGGTCATGTGGTACCGCTCATTAAGGTAATGAATATGCACTCCACGCCTATGGGAGTAGAGACACGTGCATATTCATTACCTTAATGAGTGGTACCACGTGACCGCTGAGCACAGGAAGAGCTGCCACACCGGGACAACAGAGATGCAGTGATGTGCAGCGGCCACGCGAGGAAGGCGAGAATGATGTCACAGCTGCTCCTACCACTGCTCCGTCAATGACCCTCCCCCACTGGCTTTCTGGACAATGACTTGTGTATAAGCCGAGGGGGCGTTTTCAGCACAAACAAATGTGCTGAAAATCTGGGCTTATACATGATTATATACGGTATTTATTGGATAGGAAAAGCTAAAAAAAACTTAATGTGAGAAAAATAGATGCAAAAGGACTGTAAAAACCGACACATGGACCAAAAATTGGTTCCAGCAAACAAAAAATTCCTCTGGCTTTCAGTCATGGAGGTGTGTTGGGAGCAGCTACAGTCAGTGCTCTGTACATAGTGATCAGCGGCTATAAGCACACTCCAGGATTTTGATTGACAGCTTGCTCTGTACAGATGCACCCAAGGCCGGCTCCAGGTTTTCGTGGGCCCCAGATGAAAAAGTCTCAGTGGGCCCCTTTAACACATACCACAATTCATGATGCACAGATACGGCAGAGAAATACAGGTATAGTACAATGCCAAAGATTTCACTTCTTACATTACATGAGTGATATCTATTGTAACTTCTAATAGGTCAGAAATTGGACAGTAAAGTCCTCCATGCAATATTATTGGCACCACATAAGATGCTCCATATGTAATTGGCCCCATAAGATGCTCCAGATATAATTGGCCCCATAAGATGCTCCATATGGAATTGACCCCATAAGATACTCCATATGGAATTGGCCCCATAAGATGCTCCATATATAATGGGCCCCATATACTGCTCCATATGTAATTGGCCCCATAAGATGCTCCAAATATTAAAAAAATAAATAAAAATGGAATACTCATCTCTTCTCACTGGCCGCTGCTCTGTTCCAGACTCCTCAGCGTCACGATCTTCTGGCTGTCACGCTGCAGCACTGCAGGTAAATACAAACTCCAATAGATGGCAGCATAGTGGAGAGAGGGTTGAAAACATGCTCAGAGCAGAGCAGCAGAACTGCAGCGAGGCTACCACCAGGTGGCAGCAGAACAGTCAGACAAGCCGGATCGATACCAGAAAGTAGCATTGTTCCAAGGGGAATCCCAAACACAGAGTCAGAGGAGCTCCAAAAGGTTAGTAACGGTCCATAGCAGAAGTACCAGAGGGAAGAGACAGAATCAGGTCAGAGCCAAAGCAGAGTTAAGTACCAGGGAATCCAAGCACGCAGGGACACACAGAGTCAGGGCAGGAAGAGGGGAATGAACAGACACAGGCAAAGACAGCTAAACGCAGCAGGACGAATCAGGGTCTCTCCAGAGCCAGCTACACACACCGTAGGCAGGAAATATAACTGGCACTGTCTGCAGGATGCAGTGCAGAGAAATAGCAGACCCAACACCTGAACGAGGCAGAGTAAGTTAACCCCTGACATGACCAGACCAGGAAAGGAGAGACAGGACCCAAAACCTGGTCTGGATCATGACACCGTCTCTCTGCACTATGACTGTTCAGGCAGAAGGGACTATTCTGACTCATGGGTATGTAGAACGCAGTGGTGCCTGGATAGACCTATTCTTTTGGGCGCTTCCGTATTGACCTGTACTCACGTTCATACCGATTTATCAGATAGCTTAACTCAGCCACGTTCTCATGTAAGAAGACTCCAGGAAAAGAGGATTGCTTTAACCGAAATTCTTGTATTATGATGAAAGTAGCAGGTAAAAAGGAATATTCAACAGAGGACATGTAGTAGGATGCATACAGATGGAGGAATGATGACAAAATGGAGAATAAGGGCGTGAACAAACATACATCACAGGACTACAGTGAGAGAGTTGGGACAAAATACAGGGAAAAGCAAACTTCTGCCTAGAAAGAAGGATAGAACACAAGCAATGCAAACATTGAATGATTTCCCAAGTCGTGGGACATGACACTCCCCGTCTGAAATCCTTGGATTTCACGATGTCCGTAATTCTTCGAAGTCGTTCGAACCTGAAAAAACAAGAGGAAGAAAACATGCATGCAATAATAAACATAAAAGATTTTTAAGTCCAACTCGTTGTTGTTGACCCGTAGATCACACCGAAAGATAAGTTCAAGTATATAAAACCCATCTTCAGATTGGGGAAGCCGCAAACATGCAAACTCTTCCACCAACCCAGAATCCAATGGGAATGTTAAGGGTTCAATCCAATGGAAAATGTCAACATTCAATAAACTGGGGGATGAGGAGGAATGCTCCCCGCCGTGAACAACGTCCAGGAGCATGTTCAGTTCATGTGATGTCCTCCTTTCGTAGAAGCAACACGAGTTCAGTGACCGGGCGGAAGAAGGTTCGGGTAGAGCCCCCTTTTGTCACCTTAACTTCTACCTTACGAGTCTTTCCGTCCTCACTGGGTAGGACCTTGGTGATAAGTCAAAAAAAACACCATTGGAGGAAAACCTCCACTAAACTCAAAAAAAACACCAGAACACAGGCATGCTTACCTGTTCAAGGCCTCCAACAATTGCACTACCCAGGGTGCACCAGGCCCAAGTAAAGATAGCAAACAACACAGGTGCAAATAATACCGATGCAGCCAACCTACAATCAGGAATTGGCTGCTTGGAGCACCCGTGCAAAAAATAGTCTGTATGTGGCATGTTCACACAGGACTGCAAAGTATATGGTGAAAAGCCTATTAATGACGCCATATATATAGCGGGCTAACCATGATGCATCCTGTGTGAACAGAGGCCACAGTGTACAGAGCCATCTAGGGCCCAGGCGCACCCTGGAAAAATGTACAGTGCACCAAAAACATAACAATGTATGCAAGGTATTGGTTGATATTATGGCCACAATATTGAAGCTGCCAACCCACGTCAAGGGTCCTTGTATCTTGGCAGTCCTAATCTAAAAAAACACCATTGGAGGAAAACCTCCACTAAACTCAAAAAAAACACCAGAACACAGGCATGCTTACCTGTTCAAGGCCTCCAACAATTGCACTACCCAGGGTGCACCAGGCCCAAGTAAAGATAGCAAACAACACAGGTGCAAATAATACCGATGCAGCCAACCTACAATCAGGAATTGGCTGCTTGGAGCACCCGTGCAAAAAATAGTCTGTATGTGGCATGTTCACACAGGACTGCAAAGTATATGGTGAAAAGCCTATTAATGACGCCATATATATAGCGGGCTAACCATGATGCATCCTGTGTGAACAGAGGCCACAGTGTACAGAGCCATCTAGGGCCCAGGCGCACCCTGGAAAAATGTACAGTGCACCAAAAACATAACAATGTATGCAAGGTATTGGTTGATATTATGGCCACAATATTGAAGCTGCCAACCCACGTCAAGGGTCCTTGTATCTTGGCAGTCCTAATCTAAAAAAACACCATTGGAGGAAAACCTCCACTAAACTCAAAAAAAACACCAGAACACAGGCATGCTTACCTGTTCAAGGCCTCCAACAATTGCACTACCCAGGGTGCACCAGGCCCAAGTAAAGATAGCAAACAACACAGGTGCAAATAATACCGATGCAGCCAACCTACAATCAGGAATTGGCTGCTTGGAGCACCCGTGCAAAAAATAGTCTGTATGTGGCATGTTCACACAGGACTGCAAAGTATATGGTGAAAAGCCTATTAATGACGCCATATATATAGCGGGCTAACCATGATGCATCCTGTGTGAACAGAGGCCACAGTGTACAGAGCCATCTAGGGCCCAGGCGCACCCTGGAAAAATGTACAGTGCACCAAAAACATAACAATGTATGCAAGGTATTGGTTGATATTATGGCCACAATATTGAAGCTGCCAACCCACGTCAAGGGTCCTTGTATCTTGGCAGTCCTAATCTAAAAAAACACCATTGGAGGAAAACCTCCACTAAACTCAAAAAAAACACCAGAACACAGGCATGCTTACCTGTTCAAGGCCTCCAACAATTGCACTACCCAGGGTGCACCAGGCCCAAGTAAAGATAGCAAACAACACAGGTGCAAATAATACCGATGCAGCCAACCTACAATCAGGAATTGGCTGCTTGGAGCACCCGTGCAAAAAATAGTCTGTATGTGGCATGTTCACACAGGACTGCAAAGTATATGGTGAAAAGCCTATTAATGACGCCATATATATAGCGGGCTAACCATGATGCATCCTGTGTGAACAGAGGCCACAGTGTACAGAGCCATCTAGGGCCCAGGCGCACCCTGGAAAAATGTACAGTGCACCAAAAACATAACAATGTATGCAAGGTATTGGTTGATATTATGGCCACAGTATTGAAGCTGCCAACCCACGTCAAGGGTCCTTGTATCTTGGCAGTCCTAATCTAAAAAAACACCATTGGAGGAAAACCTCCACTAAACTCAAAAAAAACACCAGAACACAGGCATGCTTACCTGTTCAAGGCCTCCAACAATTGCACTACCCAGGGTGCACCAGGCCCAAGTAAAGATAGCAAACAACACAGGTGCAAATAATACCGATGCAGCCAACCTACAATCAGGAATTGGCTGCTTGGAGCACCCGTGCAAAAAATAGTCTGTATGTGGCATGTTCACACAGGACTGCAAAGTATATGGTGAAAAGCCTATTAATGACGCCATATATATAGCGGGCTAACCATGATGCATCCTGTGTGAACAGAGGCCACAGTGTACAGAGCCATCTAGGGCCCAGGCGCACCCTGGAAAAATGTACAGTGCACCAAAAACATAACAATGTATGCAAGGTATTGGTTGATATTATGGCCACAATATTGAAGCTGCCAACCCACGTCAAGGGTCCTTGTATCTTGGCAGTCCTAATCTAAAAAAACACCATTGGAGGAAAACCTCCACTAAACTCAAAAAAAACACCAGAACACAGATACAAGGACCCTTGACGTGGGTTGGCAGCTTCAATATTGTGGCCATAATATCAACCAATACCTTGCATACATTGTTATGTTTTTGGTGCACTGTACATTTTTCCAGGGTGCGCCTGGGCCCTAGATGGCTCTGTACACTGTGGCCTCTGTTCACACAGGATGCATCATGGTTAGCCCGCTATATATATGGCGTCATTAATAGGCTTTTCACCATATACTTTGCAGTCCTGTGTGAACATGCCACATACAGACTATTTTTTGCACGGGTGCTCCAAGCAGCCAATTCCTGATTGTAGGTTGGCTGCATCGGTATTATTTGCACCTGTGTTGTTTGCTATCTTTACTTGGGCCTGGTGCACCCTGGGTAGTGCAATTGTTGGAGGCCTTGAACAGGTAAGCATGCCTGTGTTCTGGTGTTTTTTTTGAGTTTAGTGGAGGTTTTCCTCCAATGGTGTTTTTTTAGATTAGGACTGCCAAGATACAAGGACCCTTGACGTGGGTTGGCAGCTTCAATATTGTGGCCATAATATCAACCAATACCTTGCATACATTGTTATGTTTTTGGTGCACTGTACATTTTTCCAGGGTGCGCCTGGGCCCTAGATGGCTCTGTACACTGTGGCCTCTGTTCACACAGGATGCATCATGGTTAGCCCGCTATATATATGGCGTCATTAATAGGCTTTTCACCATATACTTTGCAGTCCTGTGTGAACATGCCACATACAGACTATTTTTTGCACGGGTGCTCCAAGCAGCCAATTCCTGATTGTAGGTTGGCTGCATCGGTATTATTTGCACCTGTGTTGTTTGCTATCTTTACTTGGGCCTGGTGCACCCTGGGTAGTGCAATTGTTGGAGGCCTTGAACAGGTAAGCATGCCTGTGTTCTGGTGTTTTTTTTGAGTTTAGTGGAGGTTTTCCTCCAATGGTGTTTTTTTAGATTAGGACTGCCAAGATACAAGGACCCTTGACGTGGGTTGGCAGCTTCAATATTGTGGCCATAATATCAACCAATACCTTGCATACATTGTTATGTTTTTGGTGCACTGTACATTTTTCCAGGGTGCGCCTGGGCCCTAGATGGCTCTGTACACTGTGGCCTCTGTTCACACAGGATGCATCATGGTTAGCCCGCTATATATATGGCGTCATTAATAGGCTTTTCACCATATACTTTGCAGTCCTGTGTGAACATGCCACATACAGACTATTTTTTGCACGGGTGCTCCAAGCAGCCAATTCCTGATTGTAGGTTGGCTGCATCGGTATTATTTGCACCTGTGTTGTTTGCTATCTTTACTTGGGCCTGGTGCACCCTGGGTAGTGCAATTGTTGGAGGCCTTGAACAGGTAAGCATGCCTGTGTTCTGGTGTTTTTTTTGAGTTTAGTGGAGGTTTTCCTCCAATGGTGTTTTTTTAGATTAGGACTGCCAAGATACAAGGACCCTTGACGTGGGTTGGCAGCTTCAATATTGTGGCCATAATATCAACCAATACCTTGCATACATTGTTATGTTTTTGGTGCACTGTACATTTTTCCAGGGTGCGCCTGGGCCCTAGATGGCTCTGTACACTGTGGCCTCTGTTCACACAGGATGCATCATGGTTAGCCCGCTATATATATGGCGTCATTAATAGGCTTTTCACCATATACTTTGCAGTCCTGTGTGAACATGCCACATACAGACTATTTTTTGCACGGGTGCTCCAAGCAGCCAATTCCTGATTGTAGGTTGGCTGCATCGGTATTATTTGCACCTGTGTTGTTTGCTATCTTTACTTGGGCCTGGTGCACCCTGGGTAGTGCAATTGTTGGAGGCCTTGAACAGGTAAGCATGCCTGTGTTCTGGTGTTTTTTTTGAGTTTAGTGGAGGTTTTCCTCCAATGGTGTTTTTTTAGATTAGGACTGCCAAGATACAAGGACCCTTGACGTGGGTTGGCAGCTTCAATATTGTGGCCATAATATCAACCAATACCTTGCATACATTGTTATGTTTTTGGTGCACTGTACATTTTTCCAGGGTGCGCCTGGGCCCTAGATGGCTCTGTACACTGTGGCCTCTGTTCACACAGGATGCATCATGGTTAGCCCGCTATATATATGGCGTCATTAATAGGCTTTTCACCATATACTTTGCAGTCCTGTGTGAACATGCCACATACAGACTATTTTTTGCACGGGTGCTCCAAGCAGCCAATTCCTGATTGTAGGTTGGCTGCATCGGTATTATTTGCACCTGTGTTGTTTGCTATCTTTACTTGGGCCTGGTGCACCCTGGGTAGTGCAATTGTTGGAGGCCTTGAACAGGTAAGCATGCCTGTGTTCTGGTGTTTTTTTTGAGTTTAGTGGAGGTTTTCCTCCAATGGTGTTTTTTTAGATTAGGACTGCCAAGATACAAGGACCCTTGACGTGGGTTGGCAGCTTCAATATTGTGGCCATAATATCAACCAATACCTTGCATACATTGTTATGTTTTTGGTGCACTGTACATTTTTCCAGGGTGCGCCTGGGCCCTAGATGGCTCTGTACACTGTGGCCTCTGTTCACACAGGATGCATCATGGTTAGCCCGCTATATATATGGCGTCATTAATAGGCTTTTCACCATATACTTTGCAGTCCTGTGTGAACATGCCACATACAGACTATTTTTTGCACGGGTGCTCCAAGCAGCCAATTCCTGATTGTAGGTTGGCTGCATCGGTATTATTTGCACCTGTGTTGTTTGCTATCTTTACTTGGGCCTGGTGCACCCTGGGTAGTGCAATTGTTGGAGGCCTTGAACAGGTAAGCATGCCTGTGTTCTGGTGTTTTTTTTGAGTTTAGTGGAGGTTTTCCTCCAATGGTGTTTTTTTAGATTAGGACTGCCAAGATACAAGGACCCTTGACGTGGGTTGGCAGCTTCAATATTGTGGCCATAATATCAACCAATACCTTGCATACATTGTTATGTTTTTGGTGCACTGTACATTTTTCCAGGGTGCGCCTGGGCCCTAGATGGCTCTGTACACTGTGGCCTCTGTTCACACAGGATGCATCATGGTTAGCCCGCTATATATATGGCGTCATTAATAGGCTTTTCACCATATACTTTGCAGTCCTGTGTGAACATGCCACATACAGACTATTTTTTGCACGGGTGCTCCAAGCAGCCAATTCCTGATTGTAGGTTGGCTGCATCGGTATTATTTGCACCTGTGTTGTTTGCTATCTTTACTTGGGCCTGGTGCACCCTGGGTAGTGCAATTGTTGGAGGCCTTGAACAGGTAAGCATGCCTGTGTTCTGGTGTTTTTTTTGAGTTTAGTGGAGGTTTTCCTCCAATGGTGTTTTTTTAGATTAGGACTGCCAAGATACAAGGACCCTTGACGTGGGTTGGCAGCTTCAATATTGTGGCCATAATATCAACCAATACCTTGCATACATTGTTATGTTTTTGGTGCACTGTACATTTTTCCAGGGTGCGCCTGGGCCCTAGATGGCTCTGTACACTGTGGCCTCTGTTCACACAGGATGCATCATGGTTAGCCCGCTATATATATGGCGTCATTAATAGGCTTTTCACCATATACTTTGCAGTCCTGTGTGAACATGCCACATACAGACTATTTTTTGCACGGGTGCTCCAAGCAGCCAATTCCTGATTGTAGGTTGGCTGCATCGGTATTATTTGCACCTGTGTTGTTTGCTATCTTTACTTGGGCCTGGTGCACCCTGGGTAGTGCAATTGTTGGAGGCCTTGAACAGGTAAGCATGCCTGTGTTCTGGTGTTTTTTTTGAGTTTAGTGGAGGTTTTCCTCCAATGGTGTTTTTTTAGATTAGGACTGCCAAGATACAAGGACCCTTGACGTGGGTTGGCAGCTTCAATATTGTGGCCATAATATCAACCAATACCTTGCATACATTGTTATGTTTTTGGTGCACTGTACATTTTTCCAGGGTGCGCCTGGGCCCTAGATGGCTCTGTACACTGTGGCCTCTGTTCACACAGGATGCATCATGGTTAGCCCGCTATATATATGGCGTCATTAATAGGCTTTTCACCATATACTTTGCAGTCCTGTGTGAACATGCCACATACAGACTATTTTTTGCACGGGTGCTCCAAGCAGCCAATTCCTGATTGTAGGTTGGCTGCATCGGTATTATTTGGACCTTGGTGATAAGTCCCATTGGCCAGTCATTACGATGAGCCTCTGTATCCTTTAAGAGAACAAGGTCTCCTTCTTGGAGATTGGGACTGGGCGTCTGCCATTTGTGACGGTTTTGAAGCAAGTGTAAATATTTGGTCTTCCATCGATGCCAAAACACGTTAGCCAGGTGTTGTACTTGCCTCCACTGACGTCTGTAAATGTCCTTATTATCGAAGTTCCCAGGCGGAACTGTAGCAGCTCCAATCTTCTGTGTGAGAAGTGTGGCTGGAGAAACATCAGAACCCAAGTTGAGGTCCTTTAGGTTTGTGGCGTGGTCCTCAGATGGAAACGCGTTCATTACTTCTTGTACAACTTCAGCAATTTCTACTGCCAATACCGCAGCGCAAAGCTCGAGTCTGGGTACAGAGTGTGCAGGCTTTGGAGTTAACTTGGCTTTACCCAGGATGAAACCACAGTGTACCTTGTTAGCTCCTAAGGTCATCAGATAAGCTACTGCGGCTATGGCTTCTGTAGATGCGTCAGAGAAAATATGAACTTCTCTTCTGATTGCAGTCAAAGGTGATCTTGGAGAATAACAACGTGGGACTTGGAGTTGCTCTAAGAACTTCAGAGACTTCTTCCACGCCTCCCACCTTTGCTGTTTCTGAGTTGGGAGCGGGGTGTCCCAATCCGTGTTCTCGGCCGTAAGCTGTCTTAACAGTATCTTGCCTTGAATAGTGATGGGTGCTACAAACCCGAGAGGATCATAGATGCTATTTATGACAGATAGGACTCCTCGTTTGGTAAAGGGTTTGTCATAGGGTGACACTTGGAAAGTGAAGGTGTCCCGTTTGATATCCCACAGTAGACCAAGGCTGCGCTGTGTTGGAGGAACATCGGAACCCAAGTTGAGGTCCTTTAGGTTTGAGGCATGGTCCTCAGATGGAAACGCGTTCATTACCTCTTGACTGTTAGAGATAATCTTGTGGAGTCTGAGGTTTGATGTGGATAGCATTTCCTGTGTTCTGGAGAGTAGGTCAATTGCATCTTCGCTTGTGGGCAAGGACTTGAGCCCATCGTCCACGTAGAAGTTCTTCTCTACAAATTGCCGAGCATCGGAACTGTACTCTCTCTCACCTTCCTGGGCTGTCCGTCTCAGTCCATAGATCGCCACAGCAGGTGAGGGACTGTTGCCGAAGACATGGACCTTCATCCGGTAGTCTATGACCTGATTGTTGACATTGTTGTCTTTGTGCCATAGGAACCTAAGATAGTTTCTGTTGTCTTCTTTCACAATGAAGCAATGAAACATCTGCTGAATGTCGGCCATTATGGCAACAGGTCCTTGTCTGAAGCGGATCAATACTCCAAGGAGGCTGTTGTTCAGGTTGGGCCCAGTTAGGAGCAGGTTATTGAGAGAGAGGCCTTCAAACTGAGCACTGGAGTCAAACACCACTCTGATCTGGTTACGCTTGCGAGGGTGATAGACACCAAAGGATGGAAGATACCAACATTCTTCTCCCTCCCTCAGTGGTGGCGCAGGTTCAGCATGATTTCTGTCAAAGATGTTCTGCATAAAGTCAATGAAATGCTTCTCCATCTCTGGTTTCCTCTTTAGGGTACGCTTTAAGGATGAGAACCTTGCAGTTGCTTGCTGCAGGTTGTTCGGCAACCTCACTCTTGGGAAACGAAAGGGTAAAGGAGCTACGCAACTGTTGGAGTCGTCTTGAACAAATTCTTTATCCATAACCTTTATAAATTCTTTATCTTCTCTTGTGGGTGCCAACTTGTTGTCATTACTTGTGGAATCGAACACTGATGACCCGAGGTTTTCTTCCCAAGACTGGAGTGTGTTCATGTTGTTGAAGGATTCCTGTTGCCACTTGGTGTTGCTCACTTTCTCTTTCACCCAGTAGTGATGTGGGCATGGTTGGAAATGAGTGCTGCGACCATTTGACAAGATGTGTGTTTTGTAAGAGGAGATGTTGTTAGGTCTCTTCATCTTATGTATGCAAACATTGCCTATGATTACCCAGCCTAGATCTAAGCGTTGGGCAAATGGTGCATCGTGTGGTCCGTTAATTTGCTGACGCACCTTGTGCAGCCGGAGAATGTCTCTGCCAAGCAGAATCAGGATATCTGCACTGTTGTTGAGGGCTGGTATCTTGTTTGCTATCCCCTTGAGATGTTGGTGATGAAGAGCAGCCTCTGGCGTTGGGATCTCTTCTCGATTGGATGGAATCTGGTTGCACTCGACCAGTGTAGGTAACGGTATCTCGACGGTGTTCTCGAGAGATGTCGCTGTAAGACCACTGGCCCTTCTCCCATAAACCTCTGTAACACCACTGCAGGTACCTAAGGTGTAAGGGTAAGCATTTCCCTTTAAGTTAAACATATCAAAGAGTTCTGACCTTGCAAGTGATCGGTTGCTCTGATCGTCCAGAAGGACGTACACCTTCACGGCTTTCTCTGGGTGACCGTTGGGATATACGTTCACCAGGCAAATCTTCGCACAGGACTTGTCCCAGAGGTCTTCTCCGCAGACTTCTGTGCATGAAGAAGATATTGTGGTATGGCTTGCAGTTTGAGCTGCGTCCTCCCCGCCATGACTCGTGGTGGGGGAAGGAGTAAGTGTAGAGTCAGGATGGAATGGGTGGAGCGCTTGTACGTGGTCCTCACTGTCACACTCCATGCACTTAATTGTAGCTTTACAGTCTTTAGCAAGGTGTTCGGTAGAAGCACAGCATCTGTAGCATACCCCGAACTTCTTTAGAAGCTCCTTGCGTTCTTGGAGCGGTTTCTTCCTGAAGCCGATGCACTTTTTTAAGGGATGTGGCTTCTTGTGGATGGGACACTCACGATTTGGGTTCTCTATCTTTTCACCTTTGTTACTCTTGTCTGGGGGTGATGTTGGTAAGGGAAGAATATCCGTCTTCTTCACTGACACTGGACCCCTGCGGTTTCTGTCGTTCGAGCGTGCGCTGACGTATTTAGAAGGAGGTGAAGCTGGGCCCCTGGATTCTTGGTAAGAAAAGCTTGGGTCGTTCTTGCGCTCTGCCACATCTTTTATAAACTCACAGAAGTAGGAGAATGGAGGAAATGACACTTGATGGTCTTTCTTGTATTTTGACCCTAGTGTAGTCCACTTTTCTTGCAAGTTGTACGGTAGCTTGGAGATAATGGGATTTACTCCACGAGCAGTGTCCAGATAGCTGAGGCCAGGTAGGTGGGTGTCTGCCTTGGCCAGATGGAGCTCTAACAGCAAGTCACTGAGCTCCAGGAACTTTGAACTGTCTTTGCTTGATATCTTTGGAAAACTCTGTAATCGCTTGAACAGTGCGTCCTCTATGGCTTCTGGACTGCCAAAGTTTTTCTCTAGTCTTTCCCATGCAGCCATGAGACCAGCCGTTGGATTACTGATATGTACAGACCTGAGTCTCTTGACACGCTCGGTGGATTGTGGTCCTAGCCATCTGATTAGCAGGTCCAGCTCTTCGGCAGCAGTGATGCCGAGGTCACTAGTTACGGTTCTAAAGGCATTTTTCCAACCTCTGTAATTTTCAGGTTGGTCGTCAAACCTTGTGAGACCAGTTTTAGTAAGTTCGCGGCGAATCATGTACCTTGCGAAGTCGGACATGTCTGTTCTTTCTGACTTAGGATGCACGAATGTAGGTTGAGCAGTGCTGTACATAGGGGTGGAGATGTCTTGGCCTTGAAACGTGGGTAAGTATGGAGTGGCATATGCATTTAGTCCAGCAACCGGTTTGGTGGGTATAGTCTCTGCTACATGCGGAGCTGGCACTATGCGGTTGTTGAAAGTATAATGACCTGCCGGTATATTAGATTGCGTGTAGATAATAGCCTGTGGAGTTTGATGAGATGCAGGGTCTTGGCACATACCGGAATACGAAGGAAATTCAAGTTTGGGAGCATTGTACTGACCTTGAGTGTAGGGTTCTGTAAGTGGATCGGCATCCTGGTGCCCTGGAGAAGCATGAACGCCATCAAGAGTGTTAGTGATGATCTGCGGTTCGGATCTGCGGTTTTGGCTTAGCACGTAGTCTCTTGTGCGTTCAATAGGGTCCTCTGCCTCCACTTCACACAAACTGATGCTGTCTCTTTGACTCCCACTGATAGCTCGCTCCAGGATCCTTAACTCCGCCATGGCTGTTGCGTGCTCACATTCCTTCTCCAGAGCTTCCTTGCGTGCTGCATCCGCATCCATTTCTGCTCTCTTTTGTGCTGTGGCTGCATCCATTTCTGCTCTCCTTTGCGCAAAGGCTGCTTGTATCTTAGACGTTTCTGCCTTAGCACGTGCCCTTATAAGCTGCTGGCTGAGAGTGGAATATTTTGATGAACTTGACCTAGATGAGCGTTTTGAGTGCTTAGACGATTTGGATGAGCGAGATGATGCATCTGGTGTCCGTGCAATTTTAGCCTCTATCTTTGTCTTAATGTCGCGTACGGTGTAGTCTCTTTCAGAATTAAGCTGCTGGAAACTTTGCAATTCGTTTAAAGTCTCTGGCAGATTCAGTTTTTTCAGGAGAATAATGTATTGGTCAGTCTTCTCCATATACATTTGGTATGCTGTGCATAATTGTTCTAGGGCTCCCTCAAGTGGTAACTCATGAGAAGCAGGCTTTGATACAGTGTCTATGTGACTCAGCACTTTCTCCCATAGTGAAGACACATCACGATATACAACACATTTTTCAGTCTCTAAATTCTCCATGACTTTCCATGTAGGTTTGACTGTACGTTTTCCCCTTTCACTAGCTGGTGGATGGGGATCTAGGTCTCTTTCCTGTGTTTGTAAGTCTGGTAGGGACATTGTATACCTCGCTTCAGACATGATTTGTTTGCAGGCAGGAAGAGTGGATGATGAGGGTTATACTTCTCACTGTTTATCTGCAGTGTGTGCTTCTATGCACGCTGGGGTCTGGCTGGGAACTGGGTTACTGTGTATCTGGGAAATGTCCTTTTCCACTGAGGTTCAGCACAGACCTTGAGTTACTGTCTCTGAAGGCAGGATATTCCTTTTTACTATTCTGACTCATGGATATGTAGAACGCAGTGGTGCCTGGATAGACCTATTCTTTTGGGCGCTTCCGTATTGACCTGTACTCACGTTCATACCGATTTATCAGATAGCTTAACTCAGCCACGTTCTCATGTAAGAAGACTCCAGGAAAAGAGGATTGCTTTAACCGAAATTCTTGTATTATGATGAAAGTAGCAGGTAAAAAGGAATATTCAACAGAGGACATGTAGTAGGATGCATACAGATGGAGGAATGATGACAAAATGGAGAATAAGGGCGTGAACAAACATACATCACAGGACTACAGTGAGAGAGTTGGGACAAAATACAGGGAAAAGCAAACTTCTGCCTAGAAAGAAGGATAGAACACAAGCAATGCAAACATTGAATGATTTCCCAAGTCGTGGGACATGACAGGGACACCTACATGGCGTCATTGCGCCCTCTGACCTGAATGTAGCATCGCACTGCACGCGCTGGCCTGGCACCTCTCCTGATCTGAGCAAGACAGTATGATGTATTTCTATGCAGCTCTCAAGCTCAGGTCAGGAGAGCCGACAGCCTGTACAAGGTGTACTATGCGATTCTCGCAGGAGAAATAGGGCAGTCTGTCTCTGCCCTTAAACCTATATCTGCAGGTTAATAACATTTGGGGACATGACAAATTCCCTTTAAAAAATACCTACCTAGACCATGACAGGTGTGGGATTATTGCACTCTGCTACTATAATACATTATGCTTATATTTGGCTCAGAGTCATATAAGGTTACCACTACTCATAGAAAGGCTTTGATTATTACCTAGGCACCCTTCACACGTCCGTTTTTTAAGCTCCACAAATACGGACACACGCATGCCAATGGTGGTGCGCACGCATCAGATTTTTCACACGGACCGTGTATCCATACGAAAAACCCACAGGTGTTCTTTTTTTTCCAGCAGCACAGAGGAAATGCTTACCGACATCTGCACGCTGATGACATTCATGTGACACATACCAGAATGAAATACTCCGGCAACTTGGAAAAGCAGGAAAATTAGTGCTATTCACAGATGCCGGGTGCTGACTACAACTGTCTTCATCCTCGCCTGGTCTCCCTGCGACCAGAGAGACCAGGCGACGATAATGACAATGGTAGTCAACACCGGGCATCTGTGAATAGCGGGATGTTTTCTGATTTTCACAGTGTTGCCTTTTATAAATAATTAAATTAAAAAAAAACAGCTTGGGGTCCCCCCTATTTTGTAAAACCACCACAGATAAAGCAGACAGTTGCGTGCTTCTATTATCAGGCTGGGAAGATCCATGGCTATTGGACTCTCCCCAGCTAAAAAATAGAAGTCTGCAGCCACTTCAGAATTGGCGCATCACATTAGATGCACCAAATCTGGCTCTTTACCTTGCTCATCCTGATTGCCCTGGTGCAGTGGAAATTGAGGTCATATATGTGGTTGCTGAGAGCTGTGATTTGTCAAAAATCCCCTGTGAGAAACGAACGTCGGGGCATCCAGGGATCACTGGTCACCTTAAATATAGGTAAGATATGTCCCCAGAGGAAAATGCATGGATGTAATATGGACTTTAGATATATATGAGCTACCATTACACATTACCTCTCTTAGGATAAGTATATATAGAGAAGCTATGGATGTACTTGAGTTATACTGATAACTTTTTGTCGTCTGCTGTGGTTATTTTATGCTCTTTTGAGGTGATGGATATTTATCTGCTGGATGTATAATATCCTTTATATACTTTAAATTATTCCTCTGTGCTATGACAGCCCAAGTACTGTGAGTGCTCCCCAGGTGACACTTGTTGTTTCCTTCTTGATGTACACCCTGTACATGTTTTCTTTATTATTGATTTTGATTAAATAAAAAAAAAAATTGTTTATATTCATGAAGTCAGCACTCCATTTTTTCTATGTACAGTATGTAGAGCTAACAAACATCTTGATGGCACAATGCGCCCACTTTCTGTGCCACCTTCATTGTGTTATAAACAGCTTTAGACAAGCAGAGTAACTGCCCCTCCGGTGAATTAGTACATGGTCCCCGTTTGCATGGATGCATTATTCTCTGTAGTTCGAAGTAAGATGTTCATCTCCCTTCAGCAGGAAATTCTTGGATTAAGTCCCGTCACTTACAGTGAGTGCTGCCGCTGCTCCTTCTAATCATAACTTAGACTGTGCCAGTTCCTGAGAATCAGACCTGTGATGGGACAGGTAATGAGCATGTGTGAAGTATACTTTACAGACTGCAGCGATGGCTGAGCCTTCTTACAATGATGGCGATATGTCAAGCTGCCACTCAGCAAAGACAGCATTTTCTAACACTCATTATAGTCAGAAATAACCCTGGAAACACCGAAAAGAGGATAATGATGAACGAGGGCCATTTATCACCAAAATGGTGACCTTTCCTGTGATATTTGGGGCACATCGCAGTTCTAGAATGGATATACCGTACTATATGCTTTGTTCAGGTTCGAGTTTTTGTAGTATTAGTCTAAAGCAACATGATTTCCATATGAAATGTAAACGAGTGTACAGGCTCTCTAACCATTTTACCTGAAAATCAAAACGCTAAAAACTTGATTGTCGCCAGTGCAGATTTTACAGGAAAGAATCATAGGTTTAAAGAGTAGACCCTTATTGTAGGCATATCATGGGCAACTCTTCATCCAAACATATGACAAATATCAGGTAATTGGCATGCAGCAACTAAAATCATGCTGATGTGTTGGGCTGAAGACTTGTAGCTCTAACCTTGACTATATTACCTACTGCAATAAAACAAAGTTAAGCAAAGGCGTTTTCCCAAAACAGGCTCCAAGATAGTATATCTCAGGCTTAAACATCACATTAATTTTACCTGTGCGTTTTTTTGGTTATACTACTACTATTATTATCCCCATACATTCTTCCTGCTTGAATAGTGATACTCTGGTCTTCCACCTTTTATAACGTTTAATCATTTAATAAATTGATTTTATGGTTGAATATACTCTTGGATCCTCTTTTGCTTCAATTATGCTGAGTGGGGATTGTTGTGTAATAAAACAAAGTTGCCAAACATTATAGTAGAAAAACCCAAGATAACAACAAAATAAGCCATTCAACCATGTCAAGGTGACCCTGCTCGGAACGGTCCTATCCTCTAATATTAGAAACCTTACCATTTGTCACGTGACGTACATGTGAATAAGGGTTGAGAAGGACTGAGGTACAGCTAATGGATACCCAGTCATTTGGAAACCAGATGAATTTAATGACCAGCTCAAAGAAAATGGGAGGCACAAACTTTATCTGCGCAGAGTGCACAAAACTGAAACAAAAAGCTAAAGAGATGAACTGGAATATAAGTTGTTATGCATGCAGAGTGTAGGCACAATAAACAGGCAAAGCCCAAGATAAAAACAAAGTAAGCTAACACCGTTCAGTAAACAAATAAATAGCTATAGTGTAAGGGTACCGTCACACATTGAAATTTCCATCGCTACGACGTTACGATTCCTGACGTTCTAGCGATATCGTTACGATATCGCTGTGTCTGACACGCTACTGCGATCAGACACCCTGCTGAGAATCGTACGTCGTAGCAGATCGTTTGGAACTTTCTTTCGTCGCTTGATCACCCGCTGACATCGCTGGATCGTTGTGTGTGACAGCGATCCAGCGATGTCTTCGCTTGTAACCAGGGTAAACATCGGGTAACTAAGCGCAGGGCCGCGCTTAGTAACCCGATGTTTACCCTGGTTACAAGCGTAAACGTAAAAAAACAAACCGTACATACTCACCCGTCGGTGTCCTTCAGGTCCTTTGCCGTCTGCTTTCTGCTCTGAGTGCCGGCCGGAAAGTGAGAGCAGATCACAGCGGTGCTGCGCTCTGCTCTCACTGTACGGCTGCACTCAGAGCAGGAAGCAGACGGCAAAGGACCTGAAGGACACCGACGGGTGAGTATGTACTGTTTGTTTTTTTACGTTTACGCTGGTAACCAGGGTAAACATCGGGTTACTAAGCGCGGCCCTGCGCTTAGTTACCCGATGTTTACCCTGGTTACCCGGGGACTTCGGCATCGCTCCAGCGCCGTGATTGCAACGTGTGACCGCAGTCTACGACGCTGGAGCGATGATTATACGACGCTGCGACGTCACGAATCGTGCCGTCGCAGCGATGAAAATTTCAATGTGTGACGGTACCCTAAGAAAATAATATGGGGGCTTAGTTAACATAAGTTTGATTAAAAAAACGTAAAGGCCATCCCACCATGTCATGGTGACCCAATTTGGGATGGTCCTCACCTCTAGTATTAAAGCCATATCATTTGTCAAGTGACGTACTACTAGGTTAGAATCGGTTTTCAGTCTCTTGTAATTTGTTTCCATTCACCAACCAACCACCATCAAACAGATCTCAAAATACGCTGAATCACAAAGTATATTGGAAATTACTTATTAATTCAATATAACTATTAAATGAGTACTCCCATCAATATTTTATCCTCTCAATATATTCCAATCATTATATTATATGGCATTGTGTACTTACAATTGCTCATTTTGCCTTTCTACCCAGCTAATTAATTTCTTTTTGTTTGCTCTATGTAGAAATAGGAAGTCTCTTGTTCCTGCATTTATCATCTCCTCTTCCACTCCTGACCCAGTTGCTCCCCCCCATCCCCCCCCCCGCCAAGGACTTTTGCAGTTTTGACTCATACAGAGAAAACTGACTTCTTGTTTCTACATAGAGCTTAGAAGAATTCAGCTAGTCAGTTATTAATCATGTGTCATAGACCTAATGAAAACAAAAGAATTAGCTGGGTAGAAATGTAAAATGAGCAATTGTAAGTACACAGTGATGTATAATATGTAGATTACAATATATTAAGAGGATAACAATTTTGATGGGACTTCTTCTTTAAAGGCTATGGACACTTGACATGGAAAAAAAATATTTTTATGTTTTTTAGTGGTTCCTATTATTTAATTAAATTAAACTAAGTTTCAGTATGCAGTCTCCATTCATTTTCAGACCCCCCTAATATGCAGTTTGTTACCTGACTCAAGTGTCAGATTTTTTTCTTGTGGGAGCGTCTCTCCCTGTAATACATGCTGGATGTGAGCTTTGTGTGTTGTATCCAGGGTACTGGAGTCTTCACTTGATTTAATGTTCCATCCCAACTCCAATCTAGTATTTCCTCTCTATTTGCTTTCCATCTTGAGTATAGCCTTTTTTATTTTCCCAACAAGAAACACTCCCCTCTTACTTTAACAGATGTCTACAACCCTCTCCCGATGTTGTCAGTATCACTGAGAGCATGGAGAGAGAACCAGAGAGATTTCAGGAACACTGTGCCATATTAATGTAGGTGTGACTGATAATGCAACTGACTTCATATTCACTTAAAGGGAATCTAGCAACAGGTTTTTCCTTTGTAATCTGTCAGCAGCATTATGTAGGTACAGCAGTTATGATAGAATCCCAGGTTTCTCTGCTGCAGATTGAGCAGGGCTGAGATGTTGAGCTGTGTATAACCCCCACCCCACCACTGATTGGCAGATTTCTATGTACATTGTGTAGTGACAGAAAGCTGCTAATCAGAGATGGAGGCATGCTTGGACTAGGAGGCACGAGACAGCTTGTCTTGTAGTGATTATATTCTGCTAGTAAAATAGTGATTGTGCTTAAACAGCAAAATACAGGTCAGTAAGTGACACATCACTGGAATCCGCATCTCTACCGCATCATGGTACTTTCAGATTTCATCACAAAAACCCGCTGGCGGAATCCCTTTAATGTTACTGAGGTGCAGAGAGCTGTAGTACTAGTAAATACACCCGGTAAATAAAGGAGCTGTGCCCGGTAAACAGTGAAGGATTTGCTGCCCTCCAGCACCATGCATTTTTTGGTGGCTGTACTTGGTACTGCAGATAACGACAGCCAAGTGAACCGGACCATTCTGTAATACTAAGCCCAGCCACAGCCATAGAGTTCTGCTCTTGGTAAGTAGTGAAGCATGGGGTGGCCCCACCAATCAGCTGGATGGTGGGGGAGTTGGACTCCAACCAAAAATATTATTGATTCTAAGGCCGGAGACACACTGGTGCGAGAGACGGCCGAGTCTCGCTGGTTAAAAGCAAGCTGTGGCACCTGCATTCCGGAGCTGAGCGTGCAGCTCCATGTATTGCTATGGAGCCGCACGCTCCGCTCCGGAATGCAGGTGCCACAGCTTGCTTTTAACCAGCGAGACTCGGCCGTCTCTCGCACCAGTGTGTCTCCGGCCTAAGACTATGAGTCTCTCCCTTGTTCAGAATTGCTAATTTTCCCTACTATTGTAGCATGGAGGACTTATATGCTTAATGCTACTTTCCCACAATGAGTTTTGGTGTTGCATATTTTCTACAACATTTTTTCACCAATTAATTTAGATTACTTGCATTTTTTTAATCGAGTTTTTGACAGCGTTCTTATCACGATTTTGATGCTGAAGGATTTGTCTGTTATTGTATCTCCTGTTTTATACAAATCTGTTTAGTTTTTGATATATTTCCTTACTTCTTGGTATTTAGCTTTGCCAAAACTTTATTGATAAGTCACTAATATTGCATTTGCGTTTTTTCCGCATCGAATGCAATTTTGTTGGGGAAAGAAATCTCTTAGCGCCCAAAAAAGAAGCTAACGTGTTAGGGTATGTTCCCACGATCAGTAAATGCTGTGGGTTGGACGCTGCGTACATCTGCAGCGTCCAACCCGCAGCGGCCAGATGTTACAGCATAGTGGATGGGATTTCAAGAAATCCCATGCCCACTATGGGTGCACGGACGCCTCCTTCTTCCCTGCAGAGACAGACATGCGGCGCCTCTTTCTAGACAGCAGCATATCTATTTATCTTACACTCAGTCTCCGCAAGACAAATATCACCAGTCCAATGTATAGGAAGCAGTGATTCTGCACGGATCAATGAACACATGCGGAATTGCCTGTGTTCACAAGCCGGCAGCACTTTGGACAGAGCGGACATGTGCTGCGTCCAATGCGCTGCCGATTACTGACTGTGGGAACATACCCTTACGAATTTTAAACCTCAGTTTACATTGTGTAAAAACAGCCCAGTGGGCATCATGAGATTTCGATAAATCCCACCCACTTTGCTGGAACTATAAGGCTGTGTTCACACGTTGCAGATTATTCGCGTTTTTTTCGCGTTTTTTCCCTATAAAAACGCTATAAAACCGCAAATAATCTACTTATATTATGCATCCTATCATTTTTAATGAATTCTGCACTTTTTGTACACATGATGCGTTTTTTTCCGTGGTAAAAACGCATCGCGGTAAAAAACGCAGCATGTTCATTAATTTTGCGGGTTTTTTGCGGATTTCCCACTTAAAATGCATTGGGAAGTGTCCGGGAAAAAACGCGGCAAAAACGCGTCAAAACCGCGGCAAAAACGCGTCAAAACCGCGGCAAAATCGCGGCAAAAACGCACGCGGTTTTCTTGCGGATTTCTTGCAGAAAATGTCCGGAATTCTCCAGAATTTTCTGCAAGAAATCCTGAACGTGTGCACATAGCCTTAGGCGTGCGTTTTTGCCGCGATTTTGCCGCGTTTTTGCCGCGGTTTTGACGCGTTTTTGCCGCGTTTTTTCCCGGACACTTCCCAATGCATTTTAAGTGGGAAATCCGCAAAAAACCCGCAAAATTAATGAACATGCTGCGTTTTTTACCGCGATGCGTTTTTACCGCGGAAAAAAACGCATCATGTGTACAAAAAGTGCAGAATTCATTAAAAATGATAGGATGCATAATATAAGCAGATTATTTGCGGTTTTATAGCGTTTTTATAGGGAAAAAACGCGAAAAAAACGCGAATAATCTGCAACGTGTGAACACAGCCTAATACTCTGCTTTTTGTTTAGCGAAAGTACGCAGCATAAAAAACTCAATAAAAACTCATGGTGGGAACGAAGCCTTAATCTCTCTTCTGTCAGTAAATAAAGCTGCTTTGTGACAGTCTGGGCCTGCTTCTGCGGCAGCCCATTGTCTTATGAAAGGCTAGAATCTGAATATCCCAGGCTTTCTATGCTATTATTGCACCATTCTATACCTTCCACATATACAGGCAGTTCTTCTTATTATCAGACTATATTATGGGACTGATGTTCATGCAGTTATGCAGTACTGTAGGTGTTCATACAAAGGATCTGATTGCAACAATGAACATGTTGTGAGATCGTGCTGAGGGCAAGAAGCAGCAAGGTCGCCGCTATTTCTTTGTCTGGAGATCGGTGTGGTTTTATGATTTGCTGGGACGAGGATCAGACACTGCTGTCGGGATTCTGCTAGGATTGGCATTAGTTTTGCTTCCTGGCCTTGTTCCTTAGTTGAAGACAGCTGGTGCAAATACTGGCCAGAGTGCTACAGAAATAAAAATGATAATGTAAAACATACTTTGTGTAGCGGTTCACAGGCATGGAGCTAGAACATGTTTTAAAAGAATTGCTAAAAATAATAAATCAGGAATGATAAGAGTTAACTCGCCATATCTTCCATATACATATTGTTATTTTTGAGAATTAGCCAACAAGTAGTGATGAGCGAATATACTCGTTACTCGAGATTTCCCGAGCACGCTCAGGTGACCTCCGAGTATTTTTTAGTGCTCGGAGATTTAGTTTTCACCTCCACAGCTGACTGATTTACATCTGCTAGCCAGCATAAGTACATGTGGGGGTTGCCTGGTTGCTAGGAAATCCCCACATGTAATCAAGCTGGCTAAGAGATGTAAATCATTCAGTTGCGGTGAGGAAAACTAAATCTCCGAGCACTAAAAAATACTCCGTGGTCACCCGAGCGTGCTCGGGAAATCTCGATTAACGAGTATATTAGCTCATCACTACTGACAAGTAAGGCTGGTTTCACACTTGCGTTTTGATCTGCAGCGTTTGTACCGAAAAAAACGCATGCGTTTTTTCCCCTATGTTTAACATTAAAAACGCATGCCGTTTTTTGTACGCGTTTGGCCGCGTTTAACGACGCATGCGTTTTTTTGCTGCATGCGTTCTGTCGCAGAAATGCAACATGTAGTAATTTTCAGAGGCTTTTTTTGACGCATGGAAACGCATGCGTTTGTTTGCATTTGATTTGCGTAAAAAAATATATTGATGTCTATGGAAACGCATGCGTTTTTGCGTACATGCGTTTGCTTGCGTTTTAAACACATGCGTTTTTATAGAAAAAAACAAGAATACACCCTGATAAGCCACCCCCCACCATCAAGGTGATAAAGGGATTCTAACCCTAACCCTAACCCTAACCCTAGGGATCCAAACCCTAACCCTAACCTTAACCCTAACCCTAACAATATGACAGTGAATACTCTCCGAGTTTATATTTTTAGTACTCTATAGCAATACCGTATATCTTGGGGTGTCCACATTGAACAAAGCTTTTTATTACAAGAATGTCCTGGTCACCAGGTCAACATAATAGCCAATCCCTATGGATCCCTAGGATCCCTAGCGTTAGGTTTAGGGTTAGGGTTAGAGTTGGGATCCCTTTGGTCAGGGTTAGGGGTAGGGTTAGGGTTTGGATTCCTAGGGTTAGGGTTAGGGTTTGGATCCCTTTATCACCTTGATGGTGGGGGGTGGCTTATCAGTGACCTGGTGACCAGGACATTCTTCTAATAAAAAGCTACCCCTAACCCTAACCCTAGGGATCCAAACCCTAACACTAACCCTAACCCTACCCCTAACACTAACCCTAGCTAATTCTATTAATAGTGGGTTTTCTAGTTGATTTTGATGATTGGCAGCTGTCACACACTTCTCAGCATGCGTTTCAAAAACGCAAACGCAGGAAAAACGCATGTAAACGCGTCAAAACCCCGCGTTTTTTTACTGCATGCAAAAACGAATGCGTCTAAAAAACGCAGTGTTTGCACGCGTTTACATGCGTTTTTTCACCACCTGCGTTTTTTTTTTTTAAAACGCTGCGTTTTTAAACGCAAGTGTGAAACCAGCCTAAGCTATGGGGACTGGTTAGGAGTAACACAAGATCATTATCCACTCATGACCCTCATTTCTTGAGTTTGTAGAATCTGGCACACAAACTGCCAATTTCCAACTTTCCTAGATTCACACTTCAATTGTAAAGCTTTATAGATACTTTATTTAAAATCCTAAATATTTGCTTGTTCTTCTCTGGATTTCAACAAAGTGCTGGAATTGCTCCGATTCTGTAAACTTAGTGGTTGTTAAAGTTACAAATTGGCTCCCTCTAGTGGTCACTGATCAGAATAGCCGTCAGTGACATTGTGCCTAGTGTTTCAGGCACTTCTGGCAATGTACATAGTAGCAATGTTCTTCAGGAATCAGTGAAGCATTTTGTGCATAGGTAATGTAAGTTTTATTACATTTGATTATACTTTTATGAATGATAGAAGTAAAGCTCATGTTAATGGAAGTAGAGCGAGTACAAAGGAGGGCAACAAAATTAATAAAGGGGATGGGGGAACTACAATACCCAGAGAGATTAGCAAAATTAGGATTATTTAGTCTAGAAAAAAGACGACTGAGGGGCGATCTAATAACCATGTATAAGTGTATAAGGGGACAATAAAATATCTCTCCGAGGATCTGTTTATACCAAGGAAGGTGACGGTCACAAGGGGGCATTCTCTGGGTCTGGAGGAGAGAAGGTTTTTCCACCAACATAGAAGAGGATTCTTTACTGTTATGGCAGTGAGAATCTGGAATTCCTTGCCTGAGGAGAAGGTGATGGTGAATTCAGTCGAGGGGCTCAAGAGAGGCCTGGATGTCTTCCTGGGGGGTAACAATATTGTATCTTACAGTTATTAGGTTATTTAGAAGGACGTAGATCTGGGGATTTATTCTGATAGAATATAGGCTGAACTGGATGGACAAATGTCTTTTTTCGGCCTTACTAACTATGTTATTATGTTACTAAATTGGTAACACAGCTCCAGGTTACTTCTTCAGAAGTGTTTCCTTAGTTATGCATGTCACATTATCTGTATATCACCATTGTGTCCAGACATGAGGCCATGGTATCTGGAAATCCAGCTGCTATGAAGCTTGGTGTATAGCGGTCTCCTCAGAGGTGCAGTTAGTGATAAGTGTGGAGAAGGGGACATGATCACTGTAAAATGAAGAGCAGGAAATAAAATCCACAGTCCTTTAGGCCACGTTCACACACTCAGTATTTGGTCAGTATTTTACCTCAGTATTTATAAGCCAAAACCAGAAAAGGAACAATCAGAGGAAAAGTATAATAGAGAGACATCACCATTTCTGTATTTATCACCCACTCCTGGTTTTGGCTTACAAATACTGAGGTAACAAACTCACCAAATACTGAACGTGTGAACATGGTGTTAAGGTACTTGTGACGTGGGTTATTTTAAAGAAAAAAAAGTTACAAATTATTACATCCTTTCTATGCCATAAAAGTGGCGTACAGTTCCCATCATAATTCCAGCTTTGTAAATTTTCTTCATTTTTGTTTTGTGTTACAGTAATTCAGTTCAATGGTGTGAAACTTGTGGTTAATACTCCAGAAGACGCCCTCTTCGCCTACCGGGGAGGTAACATCACACTGCCATGTACATTCCACTATGAACCAGAACTACAGTCTCCAAGAAGACTCCGCTTCAAGTGGGCCAAGCTCCACAAGGATAACACCAAGGAGAAGGATGTGCTGGTGGCCATTGGTTTAAGGCATCGTAGTTTTGGAGAATATAAAGGTCGAGTACACTTACATCAAAAGAAGCCCAATGAGGTGTCCCTGGTTATCACTGATCTACGTCTGGAGGATTATGGAAAGTACAAGTGTGAGGTCATCGATGGGCTTGAAGATGAAAGTGGCATTGTGGAACTTGAATTAAGAGGTGAGCAAAGAACATGAGCACACAACATTAGATGGTAATGGAGACCTTGTCCAATATTTATGAGTTAAAGGGTTTATGCCGCGTTGTGAACTTATCCCTTATCCATAGAATAGGGGATAATTTCACGACTGCTGGGGATCCGACCAATTATACCTTCACCGATCCCAAGAGCCCCATCTGAATGGAGCAGAGGTGTGTGTTTATTCTCTATGGGTCCCAGAAAATGAATGGAGGGGAGGTGCATTCTCAGGATCGGTGGGGGAGCAAACTTGGCAATAGCCTTTAAGACCTACTGAGACTTGTTGCAGTGTACGAGGATAGGGTTACACATTACGCCGGCGTCACACCTAGCGTATAGAAATACGGTCCTTTTTTATGGCCGAGATACACAAAAAAGTTCCTGAACAGTGATCCGTATTCAATGCGAGGATGCGATTTTTTTCTCCATGTGTCATCCGTATGGCATCCGTACGGTGAGATTTTCTCGCCGGCTTGAAAAATGGACATAGAATGGATCCATGGGCTCAAATACTCGTGAAAACATATATACAGTTATATATATACTAGATGGCAGCCCGATTCTAAAGAATCGGGAGTCTAGAATCCATATATACTTTATTTATTCAAATGTAAGAATAATACAATTAATAAATAATAGTAAGAAAGAACAAAAAATGGCTGCACTCACCAGCTCTTGACAATTCTTGACAGTACGGCACATTTCTGATTGGTCGCTCGCGGCAGGCGGCAACCAATCAGAAAAGTGCCGCGCACCACGAAGGCATATATCTTTGTCCACCCTGAGCGGGTGTAGGACGCTGGTGATGTCACTTATCTCCGGACATTATCTCCGGACAAAGCCACGGAAGTTGGCACAAATTGCCGGAAGTAGTATTCTAGGCAATTATATATTAGATTTTAATGTTATCAGTGTTTACCTTTGAACGTTTATATTGTATTGTCCTGTCACCAGCCATGTGTACGATTATCGGCCGAAAGCCTCTCTGGAACCAATAATCACCCCATGTAAAGGTATCTTTATAAGTTAAAGATTCAGAATACTATGACTTTTATCATATCCTGAACAGTCAAGTTTTTTATGAACCGTTAAGGTTTTCTGGTTGAAGTAAAAAAAACTCTGAGTGTTTACAGTTTGAAACCATAAAATGTTGAAAAATTATGTCATTCTTGAGTATATCACTCAATGGTGCTCATAAACATGTCAAATTTGATCTATAATATACTTTAATATACGTTACTTTAATCTTTAATATACTTAAGAACAGGGCCCCAGACATCACACAGGGGGTCTGAAACACCGCACAGTGGTCCAAAATATCGCTGTGCTCTGCCTGGGGCCCCATATGCTGCCTGGGGCCCCTGTGCTCTGCCTGGGGCCCCATATGCTGCCTGGGGCCCCTGTGCTCTGCCTGGGGCCCCTGTGCTCTGCCTGGGGCCCCATGTTCTGCCTGGGGCCCCTGTGCTCTGCCTGGGGCCACTGTGCTCTGCCTGGGGCCCCATATGCTGCCTGGGGCCCCTGTGCTCTGCCTGGGGCCCCATATGCTGCCTGGGGCCCCTGTGCTCTGCCTGGGGCCCCATAGGCTGCCTGGGGCCCCTGTGCTCTACCTGGGACCACTGTGCTCTGCCTGGGGCCCCATATGCTGCCTGGGGCCCCTGTGCTCTGCCTGGGGCCCCATGTTCTGCCTGGGGCCACTGTGCTCTGCCTGGGGCCCCATAGGCTGCCTGGGGCCACTGTGCTCTGCCTGGGACCACTGTGCTCTGCCTGGGGCCCCATATGCTGCCTGGGGCCCCTGTGCTCTGCCGGGGGCCACTGTGCTCTGCCTGGGGCCCCATATGCTGCCTGGGGCCCCTGTGCTCTGCCTGGGGCCCCATATGCTGCCTGGGGCCCCTGTGCTCTGCCTGGGGCCCCTGTGCTCTGCCTGGGGCCCCATGTTCTGCCTGGGGCCCCTGTGCTCTGCCTGGGGCCACTGTGCTCTGCCTGGGGCCCCATGTTCTGCCTGGGGCCACTGTGCTCTGCCTGGGGCCCCATTAGCTGCCTGGGGCCCCTGTGCTCTGCCTGGGACCACTGTGCTCTGCCTGGGGCCCCATATGCTGCCTGGGGCCCCTGTGCTCTGCCTGGGGCCACTGTGCTCTGCCTGGGGCCCCATATGCTGCCTGGGCCACTGTGCTCTGCCTGGGGCCCCATATGCTGCCTGGGGCCCCTGTGCTCTGCCTGGGGCCCCATATGCTGCCTGGGGCCCCATGTTCTGCCTGGGGCCCCTGTGCTCTGCCTGGGGCCCCTGTGCTCTGCCTGGGGCCCCATATGCTGCCTGGGGCCCCTGTGCTCTGCCTGGGGCCCCTGTGCTCTGCCTGGGGCCCCATATGCTGCCTGGGGCCCCTGTGCTCTGCCTGGGGCCCCTGTGCTCTGCCTGGGGCCCCATGTTCTGCCTGGGGCCCCTGTGCTCTGCCTGGGGCCACTGTGCTCTGCCTGGGGCCCCATATGCTGCCTGGGGCCCCTGTGCTCTGCCTGGGGCCCCATATGCTGCCTGGGGCCCCTGTGCTCTGCCTGGGGCCACTGTGCTCTGCCTGGGGCCCCATAGGCTGCCTGGGGCCCCTGTGCTCTGCCTGGGACCACTGTGCTCTGCCTGGGGCCCCATTTGCTGCCTGGGGCCCCTGTGCTCTGCCTGGGGCCACTGTGCTCTGCCTGGGGCCCCATATGCTGCCTGGGGCCCCTGTGCTCTGCCTGAGTGTAGGACACTGGTGACATCACTTATCTCCGGACATTAGCTCCGGACATTAGCTCCGGACATTATCTCCGGACATTAGCTCCGGACATTATCTCCGGACATTAGCTCCGGACAAAGCCACGGAAGTTGGCACAAATTGCAGGAAGTAGTATTCTAGGCAATATAATATATATTAGATGGGCATTTCCTGAAGGAAATACATGGTGCTTGAACAGCGCTACCAGCTTTACAGCAGCACTTTTCACACACGGGACTGGGGGGCGCGCTTACTTTTGCACCCGGGGCCGGGGGCGCGCTTACTTTTGCACCCGGGGGCGCACTTATTTTTGCACCCGGGGGCGCACTTACTTTTGCACCCGGGGGCGCACTTACTTTTGTACCCGGGGGCGCACTTACTTTTGCACCCGGGGGCGCACTTACTTTTGCACCCAAGGGCGCACTTACTTTTGCACCCGGGGGCGCACTTACTTTTGGGGCCGCACTTACTTTTGGTGGGCGGGGCTCCTCGGCCTCCGATTTGGTTGGTGGGGCCCCTCGTCCTCTGATTTGGTGGGTGGGGACCCTCAGCCTCCGATTTGGTGGGCGGGGACCGGCCTCCGATTTGGTGGGCGGGGACCCTCGGCCTCCGATTTGGTGGGCGGGGCCCCTCGGCCTCCGATGTGGTGGGCGGGGCCCCTCGGCCTCCGCTTTGGTGGTCGGGGACCCTCGGCCTCCGATTTGGTGGGCGGGGACCCTCAGCCTCCGATTTGGTGGGCGGGGCCCCTCGGCCTCCGATTTGGTGGGCGGGGACCCTCGGCCTCCGATTTGGTGGGCGGGGCCCCTCGGCCTCCGATTTGGTGGGCGGGGTCCCTCTGCCTCCGATTTGGTGTGCGGGGACCCTCGGCCTCCGCTTTGGTGGGCGGGGCCCCTCGGCCTTCGATTTGGTGGGCGGGGCCCCTCGGCCTCCGATTTGGTTGGTGTGGACCCTCGGCCTCCGATTTGGTGGGCGGGGACCCTCGGCCTCCGATTTGGTGGGCGGGGACCCTCGGCCTCCGATTTGGTGGGCGGGGATCCTCGGCCTCCAATTTGGTGGGCGGGGACACTCGGCCTCCGATTTGGTGGGCGGGGACCCTCGGCCTCCGATTTGGTGGGCGGGGACCCTCGGCCTCCGATTTGGTGGGCGGGGCCCCTCGGCCTCCGATGTGGTAGTCGGGGCCCCTCGGCCTCCGCTTTGGTGGGCGGGGTCGGGCCCCTCGGCCTCCGCTTTGGTGGGCGGGGCCGCTCGGCCTTCAATTTGGTGGGCGGGGCTCCTCGGCCTCTGATTTGGTTGGCGGGGCCCCTCGGCCTCCGATTTGGTGTGTGCTCTGCCTGGGGCCACTGTGCTCTGCCTGGGGCCCCATATGCTGCCTGGGGCCCCTGTGCTCTGCCTGGGGCCCCATATGCTGCCTGGGGCCCCTGTGCTCTGCCTGGGGCCCCATGTTCTGCCTGGGGCCCCTGTGCTCTGCCTGGGGCCACTGTGCTCTGCCTGGGTGTAGGACACTGGTGACGTCACTTATCTCCGGACATTAGCTACGGACATTAGCTCCGGACAATAGCTCCGGACAAAGCCACGGAAGTTGGCACAAATTGCAGGAAGTAGTATTCTAGGCAATTATATATTAGATATATAAATATATATATATATATATATATATATATATATATATATATATATATATATAGGGCCAGTGAGACACACACGCGCACACACACACATATATATAGTACAGACCAAAAGTTTGGACACACCTTCTCATTTAAAGATTTTTCTGTATTTTCATGACTACGAAAATTGTACATTCACACTGAAGGCATCAAAACTATGAATTAACACATGTTAATTAGGCTGGTGACTCGGATAAACTTATCCTCAGAAGCAGAGGTGACTCTTGGTCTTCCTTTCCTGGGGCGGTCCTCATGTGAGCGAGTTTCTTTGCAGCGCTTGATGGTTTTTGCAACTGCACTTGGGGACACTTTCAAAGTTTTCCCAATTTTTCAGACTGACTGACTTTCATTTCTTAAAGTAACGATGGCCACTCGTTTTTCTTTACTTAGCTGCTTTTTTCTTGCCATAATACAAATTCTAACAGTCTATTCAGTAGGACTATCAGCTGTGTATCCACCGGACTTCTGCACAACACAACTGATGGTCCCAACCCCATTTATAAGGCAAGAAATCCCACTTATTAAACCTGACAGGGCACACCTGTGAAGTGAAAACCATTCCCGGTGACTACCGCTTGAAGCTAATCAAGAGAATGCCAAGAGTGTGCAAAGCTGTCATCAAAGCAAAAGGTGGCTACTTTGAAGAACCTAGAATATAAGACATAATTTCAGTGGTTTCACACTTTTTTGTTAAGTATATAATTCCACATGTGTTAATTCATAGTTTTGATGTCTTCAATGTGAATGTACAATTTTTATAGTCATGAAAATACAGAAAAATCATTAAATGAGAAGGTGTGTCCAAATATATATATATATATATATATATATATATATATATATATATATATATATATATATATATATATATATATATATATATATATATATATATATATATATTTATTTAATACAGAGCTAGATGACATAAAAGCTGGTAATTCAGTTGCCGGCTTTTGCTATCTCCTCGCCAAACCTGACAGGATATGAGACATGGTTTACATACAACCATTTCATATCCATTATATTTTTACATATCTCTCACTAATAATGTTAGTAGTTTGTGTGTGCAAAATTTGGGAGCTGTAGGTGTTAAAATTAAGGGTTAAATCATGGAAAAAACTGGCTTGGGCTCCCGAGCAATTTTCTCCGCCAGAGTGGTAAAGCCAGTGACTGAGGGTAGATATTACTAGCCTAGAGAGGGACATGGTTATTGCCCCCCCGGCTGAAAACATCTGCCCCCAGCCACCCCAGAAAAGGCACATCTGTAAGATGTGCCTATTCTGGCACTTAGCCACTCTCTTCCCACTCCCCTGTAGCGGTGGGATATTGGATACTAAGGGGTTAGTGTCACCTTTCTAATGTAAGGTGACATTAAGCCTGGTTAATAATGGAGGGATATCAATAAGACACCTATCCATTATTAATCCAATAGTAATAAAGGGTTAAAAATACACACGCACATTATAAATAAAGTATTTTAATGAAATAAATAAACACATGGGGTTTTAATATCTTTATTGTACATGCAATCCAACTGATGACCCTCGTTCTTCTGAAAAAAAAGGAAAATAAAAAAGCAACAATATCCCATACCTGTCTGCCATACAGTCATGTCCCATGATGTAAATCCATCTGAAGGGGTTAAATACATTTACAACCAGGAGCCTGCTAATGCAGCCGCCCCTGGCTGTAAAAACTGGGGAATGAATGGAATGCAGCTTCTTTGACTTGCGGTGCCGTCATAGAAGCTGCGCCCCCTGGTGGCAAACACTCATTTGAACTGTAGAGTGGGAATTTTTCTGAAGTATTTGCAGTCGTAATTTCTGCACCAAAACCTTTGCATTTTACAGTGCCAGAAACATGAAAAAGTTACCTGAAATCTCACGCACACGCTGCTTATTCTTTCCTTGCAGATTTAAAATAATTTCCAATCTGCGGCATGTCAGTTCTTTCAGCATTTTTGTAGTCTTTTTCACCCATTCAAATGACAAGGGGAAAAATGCATGTAAAAAATGTCATACCTGCATATTTCATAATGTGTTTTTTCTGCCAAGACATGCGGTTTTGGTGCAGAAATTTCTGCTACAAATTTTCAATGTGTGCACATACCCTTAGACTGGACAAAACCAGCAAAGTCATCGTGTAGCCATAGCCTAAATTACAGGCGACCTGTCACATTGTGTGGTCCGATCTGTGGACAGCACGTTGTAGAAGGAAAAGCTGAGCAGAATGATATATAGATGCAGTATAATTTCTATTTTATTCATTGAAAGCCCTGGCATTTGTATTTAAGTCCAGTGGGAGGTCCTAGTAGTGATTGAAAGCCATCTCTGCATACACAGTCATGCAAGAAAGACTAGCAATCACAGATTAAGACCGCCCACTGGACTTAAAGGGAACCTGTCACCCCCAAAATCGATGGTGAGCTAAGCCCACCGGCATCAGGGGCTTATCTACAGCATTCTGTAACGCTGTAGATAAGCCCCCGATGTAACCTGAAAGATGAGTAAAAGAGGTTAGATTATACTCACCTGTGCGGACGGTCGGATCCGGTGGGCATCGCAATCCAGTCCGGGGCCTCCCATCTTCTTACGATGACGTCCTCTTCTGGTCTTCACGCTGCGGCTCCGGAGCAGGCTTACTTTGTCTGCCCTGTTGAGGGCAGAGCAAAGTACTGCAGTGCGCAGGCGCAGGGAAAAGTCAGAGAGGCCCAACACCTGCAGTACTTTGCCCTGCCCTCAACAGGGCAGACAAAGTAAGCCTGCGCCGGAGCCACAGCATGAAGACCAGAAGAGGACGTCATCTGATGAAGAGGGGAGGCGCCGGACCGGACCTCAACATCCATCGGACCCGACCGGGACCGCCCCTGGGTGAGTATAATCTAACCTCTTTTCTTATCTTTTAGGAAACATCGGGGGCTTATCTACAGCATTACAGAATGCTGTAGATAAGCCCCTGATGCTGGTGGGCTTAGCTCACCCTCGATTTTGGGGGTGACAGGTTCCCTTTAAATACATACAAACAGCAGGGCTTTCAATGAATAAAATACAAATTATATTGCACCTATACCTAAAAACTCCACAGCTTTCAATAAATAAAACGCAAGATTGACTAAAACATTTCTCATAAAAATGTATATAAATCTGATCAGCTTTTCCTGCTCCATAACATCCTGCTCTATTTTGCAGCTCAGACACCATTGACAACATGAAAGGTTCCCTTTAAAATTCACTGAGGGAGGGAAAGTATTTGTTAATAGATTCCCTCTAGCCCCAATTCAAGCCTCAAATATCCATATCCATCACTTCGGACCAGAAGACGTCTTCCCCTGAATTACAAGGGAAGGAAATACCAGGGCCAATACCACCGATGCTTCTGTAGACGAGAAGGTGGTTACTGTGATCCTCAGCGAAATTAAAGAAGCGAGACCAATCACCATGCTGGCTAGGGTGCATATTTTTAAGCAATAGTCTAAACATATTGTGATAGAATAATTTGGAGTTTACTAGACCAAATACTTATGAGATTATTTTTTGCACTTCCAAAATTGGCCACTAGATGTCAGGATTAACAAGATATTTGAAATCTATCGCTACATCTAGAATTTCCATCATTACAAAATGTATCATTTATTTTGCCCATGAAACAAAAAGATAATCGGAATTGGTGGATAAAACAAATGTGACCGAATGCAGATTGAATTCTTGTGCAAATACATTGGTTTGGAGCAGATATTTTTTAATTGGTCTGTGATGGGAATAAATGTAAATTTCATTTTTGGCAGTGAAATCAGTCATTGAAGGTGTTGTATTTAGGATATATGGAAATCATAGGCGTTCCCACACTCAAGACCTCATCCTCTATGAGCCAAAGCAGAGAAGTGTTACTTTACTGCCCAAAATAGTGTAAACCCTTAGAATAAATTGCATTTTTGATGTTTGATGGCTCATAACATCAGGTTTTGTTTTTGTTTAACCCCTTAGCAATTACACATTACTCTATAACTGTATGAAGCAAATTCTGCACACCAATCTTAATGGAGTGCTGCAGTACGATGAGCCAAATTAATTAAGAAGCATGTGCTTCATTAAGCCATATTTATTAAAAAGCTGCAACCTACAACTGCGATGCCCCTCTGTCAGAAATGTTACTCCAGTCAGGGCTGATGTACATTTTACCATATGCCAAAGGTTTCTCAATTGTTGCGCAGTATGCATACTGTGAGGATTCACAAGTCTGCAGACTTCTAGTTTAAGATCGGACAACCAGGGGTGTAACGACCACGGACCATGAGGGTGGGGGCCCGCTGACGCCACCAGAAAGTTCAACTGGATGTGCATACCCAGTTGCACATTCAGCTGAAGTGTGTTGTGGCACGTAGACCCATTTGGTCTGTGCATAGCAATACACGCTGCCGGCCAATCAGAGGCCAGCAGACGACATCGGCAAGCATGTTACTTGGGGCGCATGGCAGTGACATCACTGTCTCTGTCTCTTGCACACTGAAGTCAGTTGCCATCTTCAGCAGAGGACACTGCGTGGCAGGGAGCGGATGGGAGGTGAGTATAATAGTTCATTTTTTTCTATGCATTAAAGAACAGCGGCAGAACATGGGACATATACCAGGATGGGGGATATATATATAGCAGGATGGGGCCCAGGACAAGAGACACACATATGAGGATGGGGAATACATTTATATCAGGATGGGGCCAGGATGACGGTCGTATATACCAGGATGAGGGACATACAGGTGCTTCTCAAAAAATTGGAATATCAACAAAAAGTTAATTTATTTCAGTTCTTCTATAAGAAAAGTGAAACTCATATATTATATAGAGTCATTACAAGCAGAGTGACCCATTTCAAGTGTTTATTTCTGTTAATGTTGATGATTGTGGCTTACAGCCAATGAAAACCCAAAAGTCATTATCTCAGTAAATTAGAATAATTGACAGAAAACACCTGCAAAGGCTTCCTAAGCATTTAAAAAGGTCCCTTAGTCTGTTTCAGTAGGCTCCACAATCATGGGGAAGACAGCTGACTTGACAGATGACCAGAAGGCAGTCACTGACACACTCCACAAGGAGGGTAAGCCACAAAAGGTCATTGCTAAAGAAGCTGGCTGTTCACAGAGTGCTGTATCCAAGCATATTAATGGGAAGTTGACTGGAAGGAATAAGTATGGTAGAAAAAGGTGCGCAAGCAACCGGGATAACGGCAGCTTTGAAAGGATTGTTAAGAAAAGGCCATTGAAAAATTGGGGGAGGTTCACAAAGAGTGGACTGCTGCTGGAGTCATTGCTTCAGGAACCATCACACACAGACGTATCCAGGATAAGGGCTACAAGTGTTTCATACCTTGTGTCAAGCCACTCATGACCAATAGACAATGCCAGAAGCATCTTACCTGGGCCAAGGAGAAAAACAACTGGACTGTTGCTCAGTGGTCAAGGTGTTGTTTTCAGTTGAAAGTAAATTTTGCATTTCATTTGGAAATAAAGGTCCAGAGTCTGGAGGAAGAGTGGAGAGGCCACAATCCAAGCTGCTGGAGGTCTAGTGAGAAGTTTCCACAATCAGTGATGGTTTGAGGAGCAATGTTATTTGCTGGTGTAGGTACAATGTGTTTTATCAAGACCAAAGTCAGCGCAGCTGTCTACCAGGAAATTTTAGAGCACTTCATGCTTCCCTCTGCCAATACGTCTTTTGTAGATGGAAAAATTCATTCTCCAGCAGGACTTAGTACCTGTCCACACTGCCAAAAGTACCAATACCTGGTTTAAAAACAACAGTATCACTGTGCTTGATGGGCCAGCAAAACTTGCCTCACCTTAACCCCATAGAGAATCTATGTGGTATTGTCAAGATGAAGATGAGAGACACAAGACCCAACAATGCAGGCAAGCTGAAGGCTGCTATCAAAGCAACCTGGGCTTCCATAACACCTCAGCAGTGCCAAAGGCTGATCGCCTCCATGCCACACCACATTGATGCAGTAATTGATGCAAAAGGAGCCCCGATCAAGTATTGTGTGCATTTACTGAACATACATTTCTGTAGGCCAACATTTCAAATTTTAAAATCAATTTTCAAGCTGGTGTTATAAAGTATTCTAATTCACTGAGATAATTACTTTGGGATAAAAGGAAAAAGAAATCCAGCTTCCAAAAATATCAAAATTTATTGAAGATAAAATCCAAAGTCCAATGACATGGTTCACAGGAGAATGAGTAGCAGCAGGCTACGCGTTTCGAACAATGAGTTCTTTTTCAAAGCTGCTCACTATGCATCACAGTATGGTTAAATAGCAGCTGTGACAAATCACAGTGAGTAAATTTATCACCTGACACATAAGTGAATATACAGTGGGGCAAAAAAGTATTTAGTCATTCAGCAATAGTGCAAGTTCCACCACTTAAAAAGATGAGAGGCGTCTGTAATTTACATCATAGGTAGACCTCAACTATGGGAGACAAACTGAGAAACAAAAATCCAGAAAATCACATTCTCTGTTTTTTTATCATTTTATTTGCATATTATGGTGGAAAATAAGTATTTGGTCAGAAACAAACAATCAAGATTTCTGGCTCTCACAGACCTGTAACTTCTTCTTTAAGAGTCTCCTCTTTCCTCCACTCATTACCTGTAGTAATGGCACCTGTTTAAACTTGTTATCAGTATAAAAAGACACCTGTGCACACCCTCAAACAGTCTGACTCCAAACTCCACTATGGTGAAGACCAAAGCGCTGTCAAAGGACACCAGAAACAAAATTGTAGCCCTGCACCAGTCTGGGAAGACTGAATCTGCAATAGCCAACCAGCTTGGAGTGAAGAAATCAACAGTGGGAGCAATAATTAGAAAATGGAAGACATTCAAGACCACTGATAATCTCCCTCGATCTGGGGCTCCACGCAAAATCCCACCCCGTGGGGTCAGAATGATCACAAGAACGGTGAGCAAAAATCCCAGAACCACGCGGGGGGACCTAGTGAATGAACTGCAGAGAGCTGGGACCAATGTAACAAGGCCTACCATAAGTAACACACTACGCCACCATGGACTCAGATCCTGCAGTGTCAGACGTGTCCCACTGCTTAAGCCAGTACATGTCCGGGCCTGTCTGAAGTTTGCTAGAGAGCATTTGGATGATCCAGAGGAGTTTTGGGAGAATGTCCTATGGTCTGATGAAACCAAACTGGAACTGTTTGGTAGAAGCACAACTTGTCGTGTTTGGAGGAAAAAGAATACTGAGTTGCATCCACCAAACACCATACCTACTGTAAAGCATGGTGGTGGAAACATCATGCTTTGGGGCTGTTTCTCTGCAAAGGGGCCAGGACGACTGATCCGGGTACATGAAAGAATGAATGGGGCCATGTATCGTGAGATTTTGAGTGCAAACCTCCTTCCATCAGCAAGGGCATTGAAGATGAAACGTGGCTGGGTCTTTCAACATGACAATGATCCAAAGCACACCGCCAGGGCAACGAAGGAGTGGCTTCGTAAGAAGCATTTCAAGGTCCTGGAGTGGCCTAGCCAGTCTCCAGATCTCAACCCTATAGAAAACCTTTGGAGGGAGTTGAAAGTCCGTGTTGCCAAGCGAAAAGCCAAAAACATCACTGCTCTAGAGGAGATCTGCATGGAGGAATGGGCCAACATACCAACAACAGTGTGTGGCAACCTTGTGAAGACTTACAGAAAACGTTTGACCTCTGTCATTGCCAACAAAGGATATATTACAAAGTATTGAGATGAAATTTTGTTTCTGACCAAATACTTATTTTCCACCATAATATGCAAATAAAATGATAAAAAAACAGACAATGTGATTTTCTGGATTTTTTTTTCTCAGTTTGTCTCCCATAGTTGAGGTCTACCTATGATGTAAATTGCAGACGCCTCTCATCTTTTTAAGTGGTGGAACTTGCACTATTGCTGAATGACTAAATACTTTTTTCCCCACTGTATACAATAAAAACATCAAAAAATAACAAAGACAAAGGAAAATTCACATACAAGTGCATCAAGCATTACATACAAACTAAATAATGTTGATATCTTAATAGTGGAACATAATTTCTTTGCGAGCATTCAAGCCCGCAGGATGGCAAGTGTTAAGGCAGAACATCCAGTAAGCTTCACGCGTCATTAAGCGTCTTTTGAAGTCTCCTCCTCTGGCTGACATCGCAAGCTTCTCAATGCCGACAACCCGGAAAAATAAAATAGGGATGTTTTTTAAAATAAGAGATTTAATACTATTATATTGAGGACTGTATTTAATAGAGCAAAATGTCTTTTGATTTTGATTAGAATTCCTCTCCCTATTTTTTGGCAAGAGCATATCGCTGCGTTTTTTCTTTTTCACTATATTTTTGGCTCTATCGAGCGATCAATTAGAGTAGCCTCTCTTTTCCAATCTTCTGCAGCACGAATCAATTTCTTGCCTGAGAATACCAGCATCATTGCAGTTTCTAGTTATCCTGGTTAATTCACCTACTGGTATGGATTTAATAGCATGTCCAGGATGACTACTAGACGCATGCAAGATGCTGTTACCCGACAATGGTTTACAATATGTAGAAGTGGTGATGACATCACCTACAACACCACGCAACGTCAGATCCAAAAAAGAAATTACATGTGAATCAGTGTTACAAGTAAAACGAAGATTAAATTCATTAGAATTAAGAAAACTCAAAAATTCCGGTATGGCAGATACATCGCCACTCCAAATAAGGAGCATGTCGTCGATGTATCTGCCATACCAGAATATATCCGAAAAGAACGGATTGCAGTCCGAATATAGAAACAATTCCTCCCAATAAGACATGACCAAATTGGCCACGGATGGTGAATGTTTACCTCCCATAGAGACTCCTTTGCATTGGAGAAAAAACTGTTGATCAAAAGAAAAATAATTATGAGTCATCAGAAAATAAATAGCTTGCATAATGTAATTGCACAAATCGATAGTATAATTGCTGTATTTGTGCAGATGAAATTCAAGCGCTTGAATGACAATATTCTGTGGGATACATGTATAAAGAGAGATGACATCGCAGCCTATCCAATGGAAACTGTCACTCCATACAGTATTAGAAAGTTGATGCAAGACATCCCTTGAATCTCTCAAAAATCCTGGAACTCTCATGACAAGAGGCTGCAACAGAGAGTCCACCCATTGACTTAAATGTTCCATAAGGGAACCCATCCCAGATATAATAGGACGCATTGGAGGAGGTGTAGTGCCCTTGTGCACTTTGGGCAAACCGTACATCATGGGTATAATAGGATGACCCACCTTCAGATATTCCACATGCGTTTTAGTAAGTATACCCAAAGCTGCACCATCATCTACTAGGCTACACAATTCATTCTTAAAAGAAAGTGTGGGATCTGAAGGCAATCTCCTATATGTCGTACTGTCACTGAGCAGACAATTAATTTGATCTTTATATGTCGATGTGTCCATCACTACTATTAAACCACCTTTGTCTGCCTTTTTTATAGTGATCTCGTCCATGTTTCTGATTTCTTGAAGAGCTTTGCGCTGCTTCAAATTAAGATTACCTTTACATGCTTTCTGCTGAACAGATATATCTAGAGATCTCAAGTCCTGTTCGATAACAGCTATATGATAACATGCATAAAATGTAAACTGAGTTATATAGGTTGTACTACTCGTACGCTTAAGATCCGTATTTCTGCGCACATTACTGACATTGTTGTCTCCACTGATAGTAATCGCTCCATGTCCCATGCTTCTAAGCATTTTATTACCTGTCACCAGAGGAGCACAGCATTTTTCCGGGTTGTCGGCATTGAGAAGCTTGCAATGTCAGCCAGAGGAGGAGACTTCAAAAGACGCTTAATGACGCGTGAAGCTTACTGGATGTTCTGCCTTAACACTTGCCATCCTGCGGGCTTCAATGCTCGCAAAGAAATTATGTTCCACTATTAAGATATCAACATTATTTAGCTTGTATGTAATGCTTGATGCACTTGTATGTGAATTTTCCTTTGTCTTTGTTATTTTTTGATGTTTTTATTGTATATATTCACTTATGTGTCAGGTGATAAATTTACTCACTGTGATTTGTCACAGCTGCTATTTAACCATACTGTGATGCATAGTGAGCAGCTTTGAAAAAGGACTCATTGTTCGAAACGCGTAGCCTGCTGCTACTCATTCTCCTGTGAGCCATGTCATTGGACTTTGGATTTTATCTTCAATAAATTTTGATATTTTTGGATGCTGGATTTCTTTTTCCTTTTAGCTTATCGTTCCACGTGATGACTGCACGGTATCCGGGCTTCCCCACAACAAATGCCTAATAGGTGAGCTGGTTTTCACTATTTTTCCTTATAATTACTTTGGGGTTTTCATTGGCTGTAAGCCATAATCATCAACATTAACAGAAATAAACACTTGACATTGATCACTCTGTTTGTAATGGCTCTATATAATCTATGAGTTTCACTTTTGTATTGAAAAACTGAAATTAACTTTTTTTATGATATTCTAATTTAGTTAAAAGCACTTGTGTATATATACCAGGATGGGGGGAGGCGGTTCAAATTTTGCATTGGGGCCCATCAGACTCTAACGCCACTGCAGAGTACCCCTTTAATTTTGGCTGAAAATGGGCCAACTTTTGCCACATTTTGGTGAAAATTTGGTGCATTTACTTTTTGGGAGTTCTAAACACTTGTTTTGCCTCATATGAGAAGAATGCAAAAAGAAAAGTGAGTGTCAATATTTTGATCCACCCTTTTGTTAATTTGGTAGCAAAAGCTTAATATGTAATTTGCTTCTTTAAAACCTTTGCTGCACTACTTATCTGACACTCCCAGATCTCAGCTCTCCAGGCTTCTGGAGAGCATGACTGTGTCGTTCTCCACACTACACAGGGGCTGGCGCTTAGAACCTGTTAGTACACACCATTAACGATTTTGGACAACTTTACTGAAAGAAGATGCCTCCAAACTCCAGCACTTGGATTTCCAAGTATTAATTTCATAACAGGAGACAATGACAGGTTTGAGAAATTTTGCCTTACTTTGTACTATTTTAAGAAAATAGTGCAGTCCACTAGAAAATCACCCAGAGTTAGAGATGAGCAGATATGCCAGGATTTGAATTTGGCAAATTGCAAAAATTTTTCAAGGAAACTGGATGTGCAGCGAAGTTATTCTTTGCGAGTTAAATGTTTATTTCCTTTCTCTCCAGATTTCAGAGCACAATAAACTTAGGATGTAATAAAATAAATTAATACTCATCTCACCTGTCTTGCCTTCCCCCATCTGGGCCTTCACATCTTTTCTAATGCCTGTCTCCTTTTTCGCACATCCCCATTGACCTCTTCAGTGCAGGCCAACATTTCCAGTACAACTCGGTCTCTACTGTCCCTGAATGCAGTGCTATTACTTTTGCAATGCCACGATGGCATGGCAAATAGTAATATTGTAAGCCTAGCAATGCTGTAAGTCCTCGTCTGGAATGAAGAGGCTGATGGTGATTAACATCATAATAATCTTTACCTGTTTGCAATTGGCCACCATTTCATTGAATTCTTTCTAAACGAATTACAAAAAAAATCGGTATTCTGGATAACACAAATTTTTAGAAATGTAATTCCACTTGAATAAATTCGCTGTCCTCCACTCATTAGCCCATTTTAAAATTATGAGATGTTATCCCAAATGACACAATTATCTTGCATCAACTCTTGTGTGTTAAACTGTTACTGTTTTCGTCTTGGTCTCCGGCATGTTTTTTTTGTAATTTACCAGTGGACAGGTGCCTGTGTCCTCATGTGTTTTACTAATAAAATACTCTTATTCACAGGTGTGGTCTTCCCATACCAACCACGTCATGGAAGGTACCAGCTAAATTTCCATGATGCAAAGAAAGCCTGCGAAGCTCAAGACTCCATGATGTCTTCATTTGAGCAGCTGTTTAGAGCTTGGGAAGAAGGTTTGGATTGGTGCAATGCTGGATGGTTAATGGATGGTACTGTTCAATACCCTATTACTTTACCCAGAGAACCTTGTGGTGGGAAGGAGACAGCACCTGGAGTAAGGAGCTATGGGGAACGTCACAAGCATCTGCATAAGTATGATGTCTTCTGCTTTTCTTCAGCGCTGAAAGGTGAGGTCCAAAGCCTAGATCCATAAATTGTCCTCAAAGATTTATTATCTGGTGTTTGCTCCTGAAAGTTGGCTAGTTAGAAAAAAGGGACGTGTATATGCAGCGCCCCAGAGTCCTGGTCGTTGCAGTAATGTCGCTCTTCCACCAGGGGGAGTGATGTTACATCTGATGGTACTAAAGGAGTTCACCTGACCAGGTTTCACAGTCACACACTACACTTCACACTCCAGTCCACCAGGGGGAGCAAAGGTTCTATTTACTAGGCCACTCCTCACACACGGGTAAAACTGGTGGGTTGGATAGGAAGTCAGTCAGAAGCTGCCTGGGTTAGACCCAGAGCGGACCTGTCAGGCAGACAGTGGGAGAAGGAGGAACATCTGAGCTGCAGACAGAGGGTCCCTGTCAGGGGTGGGATCCTGACAGAGGCCAAGCACGAGATAGAACGTTACGGAGCTGCGCCTGCACTTCATTGCGGCAGCATCCTAAGAAAGGACACGAAGCGAAGTATATTGTGGAGAGTGAGAAACGAAGTCACGGCACAAGGAGATAATACCGGGAGGAGTTCTGCCCCAAGATCGGCAGCCTCCTTCTGAGGCGCGTAGCCGGTGGCCGGAACACCGAGGGAGTAATAGGCTCTACGTATTACTTCAGAGACCGGCAGGACAGTTGATTCCAAGTTGGCTGCCCGACCTTAATACCTATGAAGACACGAAGGCAATTTGTGGGAGAGGGGCGTCACTAGGGTCCCTATAAAATATCTCCAGGCCTACCCCGTCATACGGGTTGTCCTATCCATATCATCTGGGGGACAGAGAGAGAGAGAGAACATCAGAAACATCCACGAAAGTTGGGAGGACTATCCCATGGTGCTCAGCAGGGAGGTACTACAACACACAGGCGCTAGTAGGAAGGCTACTGATTTCCACCTGGATAAGGGAACTCTGGATGTGCCTTCGGACCGGCCGGATTCAGCCTGCCCTGTGAACGGTACTCTGGACTGTGGACTCTGAAGTCTTCAGTAAAAGGTAAAGAGGCTGCAACCTTTGTGTCCTCGTTATTCATTGCGCCTTACTACGTCCACCATCACCACCTACACATCTGGGAAGCCCTGGGGACATACTTCACCTGTGGGAAGGTACACCATCTAGCTGCCATTCCAACACCCCAGCGGACCCCTAGCAGCGTCGGTCACCCTGACCGAATACCACAGGTGGCGTCATGAACACCGTACAAACGACTACTTCTTTAAGTGGACGCCCCTCAGAAGGGCCACGGACCGGGTCGGGCCACTGTGACATCCCCAAAACCGAGAGAGATAGACCCGGTACCGAGTACCCCATTGCCCTTACATGTGGGGGCGCTCCATATAACAGAAGAAAATGGGTCAAGATTCACCAAAAATGTTGGCTGTGTGTAACACAGGTTTCCATTATTCTTAGAGTGAAAGGCAGTGGACTTTGTCTTCATTGTAGACTTAAAGAGGTTGGCTCACACACTATTTTTTGTATAAAATCTATTAGTTAGCCTGTGCAAAAGTCATTGTATAAAGGGAGAGTCAGCAGTGACCTTACCTATTGTGACTAGTGGATCCTGTTGAATCAGCTCTGTATAAAGGTATCACCAGTCATTCTAATCCAGCCTAAGTGGCCAGTGTGAACATTGCAAGACAAACTTCAATAAAAGAAAAGAACAAAAAAAGAAGATAATTTAACATAAAAACACCTGTTTTAATTGATGTTCTGATGACATGTTCCCTTTGAGTGTCTAGCAGCTACTTATCTCCTGTTGGAGCAAATGAATGGGCATGTCAAAAAGCAATAGCATGCAGAAAATGGATCCCATTTCTATTACAAACATTTAAAGCATTCAATTAAATCAATTAATTTTATATTAATCTAAAAGGAATAAACCTTGTTTAAGACTGTCAGTGACTGAATTTCCTCCTGGAGCATTAATAGAGAATGTATGAAGATTCTAATTGTAAGACACCTAACTATTAATCTTTAAAGGGGATATCCAGGATCACAATATTGATGGCTTATTTTTAGGATGGGTCAAAAATATTAGATTACTTTTCCAGGCACTTGCGTGAATGAGCTGTTGAAGCGATCATGGTACTCGTGTGAGCGTTGTGGCTTCTCCAATGTTTGCGTTGCTCTCTCTACCTGTTATACTGAGTATTACATTGTTGTCCCATCAGCTTGAATGAGACTAAGCTGCAATACCCAAGACAACTGCTACTAACCGTGATGGCATGCAGGTAGACGGATCAGTGTAAACATTGAAGAGGTTGCCTACTTGCCTATTTGAACTTGTGATCTTAGAGGCTGCTGAAAGTTGGACAGATTGGACATTAATGGCCTATCCTAAGGATGGGTTATTAATCTTGCTATTCTGTAAAATCACTTTAAGGATCTTGGTATGACATGGAAACAATGCAAATAGTTTTGTTACTAGCCTCCCTCTGGAGTGCACAGAGTGTAGTCGATAAAAAATTATTTACAAAAGTTGAAGTAAGCCATTGACAGACTGATTTAAAGAGTAGAGATGGGCAGACACGTAGATGTTCTAGTTTGGCAGAACAGTTCTAAAAAGTTTGGGTTCAGGTACCAGAACAGTACCCGGACCCAAACTTGAACCCGGACCCCATTAGCTTCTGATCGGCAGTAAAATCATCACCGCCATTCAGACAACTGCAAATTCCATGATGTCAAAAGACAGCGTGAGTGCACAGCTATGATTGGAGGTATAAAGTTTACCTCCGGTCACTGGTGTCAGCTGATGGGACTACTACTCCAATCAGCTGACTCCTGCTGCCGCTAATAAGAGTGAGAGCTGGAGCAGCTGATGGGAATATTCATCAACTGGCTCCTGTGCTGTAAATAAATAATAATTAAAAAAAATGCCACTGTATTTTTGATAACCAGCCAGGCAAAACTCACAGCTAGGGGCTACAACCCTCAGCTGTCAGCATTAACAAGGCTGGTTATCAAGAATTACATAACATGATGACTTTCACATATTCTTTTTATTTTTCAAAAGAAAATATAGTTCATACAAATGAAAAATGTACATGGTCGACATAACCCAGTCAACGCGTTTCGACTGCAATAAGACTGCTAAGTAAGACCGATGAGTAAGACTGCTTAGTGCAGTTGAAATGCGTCGGCTGAGTCATGTCGACCATGTAAATTTTTCTTTTGCATACACTATATTTTCTTTTGAAAAATAAAAAGAAAAGGAAAATCCAGTCCTGTTGAGCTGGACTTCAATTTTTTCTATTATCCTTGATGTGAGGCCAGGGCGAGTCCGGTGTCTGAGCCCCAGGTGGATGAGCATAGAGCAACTGGGGATGCTGGAATCAAGTTTCTATGACTTTCACATATATTTCATTAAATTTTTAACTGCTCGCAAATTACGGTAATTGAAATCGTACATGGAAATGATGGCTCTCTTATATATGAATAGTTATTTTTGTGCATTATTTTTTATTTACCAGGTCGAGTTTACTATCTTGAACACCCTGACAAGTTGACATTTGAAGAGGCCAGAGATGCCTGTATTCAAGATGGTGCTCAGATTGCCAAAATCGGTCAACTTTACGCTGCATGGAAATTTGTGGACTTAGATCGCTGTGATGCTGGATGGTTAGATGACGGAAGTGTGAGATATCCAGTTGCTTTCCCACGTCTTAATTGTGGACCACCAGAACCTGGCGTACGGAGCTTCGGTTTCCCTGAAAAGCACACAAAACATGGGGTTTATTGTTATAAGATGAGTTAAATGCTGCCGTGACCCCCACTCAGGGAGTGTGAACATTTACTTTATGCAGCATATTCTCTTGTTACACCAGAAGGAAGGTGGATGTACAGATGGAGAATGCCTGCCTGATAAACTTGTCCTACAGCAAAGACTGGCATAGAACATAAGCCGGAGGGTTCTATCAAGTAAATCGGTGTTGTCATATAGTCCTTATATTTTATTTTTGCCAGTTTTAAGACTATATTTTTTCACAGTTACCATATGATATTTGATGTTTTATGGAGGTAAAAATGATACTAATTTTGGTAATGCTGTCACCGCTCAATTCCCTAGGAGTCATGCATATAAGCTAAATTATAGCCGGAATGCATATAGTACAGGTCGAAGCATTGGTGCATGTTAACATCATTGTTCAGTCTTAGATTACTGACTCACACATTGGGAGAGAGACATACATAATGTACCGTACTTTATGGTTCTGTACTCTACTGTATTGAGTACAGATGAAATATAACAGTTTACCAACAGAGGGCACATTGTGGAATAGGAGGGAGATGTAGTCACTACACATAGGCAAGGGCTGTCATTAGAGGGGGTGTATATTTATTTAAAATCAGCCAACATTGAATGCCTTTTTTATGGTTTATGATGGAGATTATAGAATAAATCCTGAAAAAAGCATATGTCTTCAGTACTGTTCAGTTTCTGTACCTTAAGAAGTAAAATAAAGCCTTGAAGTTATATGCATTTATTTTAATTATCCTGTGTTTTTCACTTTATATGGATCTATAAAACTATTATTACTAAAGGTGTAGTGTGTCTTTCACAGGTGTACATAGAAATCATGGAGCGCATGCCCTCCCCCCAAAAAATATTTGACAGGATCACAGAAGAGCAATTTTCCTTCTATTGAAGCACTAGATTCCGCTTTCATTGCACACACAAAGTATAATGCCAACAAAAGTGCCCACAAACACTGATACCCAGACAGTGAATTCTTCCTAGTAGCCTCCAAATGCACAGTATGATGACTCTACTGAACCCCACCTTAGCTTCCTCGGCAAAGTATGGTGGCCCCAACACAGTATGATCCTCCAACTGTGACCCCCACACAACCCTCGCAGTATAATGGGCTTACATACAGTATAATGGCCCCCACACCTCACCACGCTATATAATGGCCCCCATACAGCCCTCCACACAGTATAATGGAATCCACACAAACCTTCACACTGTATAATTGCTTGCATACAGTATAATGGCCCTCGCATAGCCGTCCGTCAAGTATAATGGCTCCCACATAGCTTTCCAAATATTATAAATCTCCCCACATATCCCTCAAACACTATATATTTCCCCATATAGACCTCCTTATATTAGAATAGTGCCAACATAGCCCTGTATATAGTATAGTGGGCCCCATAGCTCTCCATATAGTATATTGCACCTGATAATCCATATAGCATAATGCACTCCCCATAGTCCTCCATAAAGTATATTTCGCTCCCCATAGTACTCCATAAAGTATAATGCGCTCCCCATAGTCCTCCATATAGTATAATGCACTCCCTATAGTCCTCCATATAGTGTAATGCACTCCCCATAGTCCTCCATAGAGTATAATGCACTCCCCATAGTCCTCTACATTCCATACAGTATAATGCACTCCCCATAGTTCTCTATTCAGTATAATGCGCTCTCCATAATTTATACAGTATAATGTACTCACAATAGACCATCATCGTCCATATAGTAGAATGCACTCCCTATATCATCTACACAGTATAATGCACTCCCCATAATCCTCAAAGTCCATACAGTATAATGAACTCCACCATACAGTATAGTCCACACCCCATAGTCCTCCACATTGTATAATGCACTCCTCATAGTCCTCCATACAGCATAATGCTCTCCGCATAGTCTTCCCTACAATTTAATGTACTCCCCATAGTCCTCCATGTAATATAATGCAGTCCTCACAGTCCTCAATATAGTATAATGTACTCCCCAAACTCCTCTATTGTCCATACAGTATAATGCAGTCCCAATAGTCCTCCATCATCCATACAGTAGAATGCACTCCCTATAGTCCTCTATACAGTATAATGCACTCCCCATAAAACTCCATAGTCATACAGTTTAATGCACTTCCCAATACCATATTATGTATTCCCCATAGTCCTCCGTAGTCGATACATTATAATGAACTCCCCATAGTCCTCCATTGAGTATAATGCACTCCCCATAGTTCTCCATATTGTATAAAGCACTCCCCATAGTCCTCCATACATTATAATGCACTCCTCCTAGTCCTCCATAAAGTATAATGCACTCCCCATAGTCCTTTATACAGTATAATGCACTCACCATAGTCCTCCACATAGTATAATCACTCCCTATAGTCCTCCATACAGTTTAATGCACTCCCCATAGTCCTCCATATTGTATAATGCACTCCCCATAGTCCTCCATAGTCAGTACAGTATAATGCATTCCCCATAGTCCTCTACACAGTATAATGCCCTCCCCATAGTCCTCTATAGTATTATAGCCACCACAATTAAACAATTAGTTCCCTCGCTGCTCTGTTCTCTGCAATGAGCGTTCTGAAGTGAAGCACATCTCAGGGCAATTGGCGCCATGTAGTGACATCATCGTATCAGCTGCACTAAGACTACAGATGCCGAGGAAGATTAAGGGGGAGAACCTCAGCTGACACTCCCTCCTCCATCATTTCTTTCACCTGTATTTGCATCCTGGATGCTGATACAGTTGAAATTACAAAGACAGGCAGGGTGCCAACTCCCCCTGGCTCACAGGCCCCATAGCAGCTGTGTGGCCTATGATCGTTTCTGCAGGAAACCCCAGATTTCGACACACATATTTTTTCCCTATAATATGCATCATTTACCAGGGCAGCACCTGTTTCATTCCCCAGTTTTCCATCTCCCGAACATGTGTGTTCTTGGTCTAATGATGAAGCATCCAGGAGTCATACATAGGAAACCTTTGTGAAGTGTTGCTTTTTGGAGGTCGCAGGAAGCCTTTGGAAGACTCGGGAGATTTGTCATCTACAGCGGGAGTCCATAAGGTCAGCTCTTGGAGTTTTTTCAACACTCCTGGAGAGGTGGTAAGTATTGTCAAGGTGAAAATATACTTTCTTATATACCTTTTGTACTTTTATATATCTTATACTGTGAAACAATAAGTTTTTCCTAACTGCTAGCTAATGCAAATGTAATTGTATCTAAAGATGGCTGCCAGTGTTCACTTTAACTCCAGTTCAGCGTCTAAAGAGTTAAGAATTATTTCTCCTGAAAAGATAACTCTGGAATGTGAAGAAAGAAGTAACCATCGGAGATGTCCTGACGAATCAGAGAGAGAGACTGAGCACTAGATGTATGCTGCTTAAACTCCGCCTAATGCATTCCTTTTTAGTACTGTGTATTTGGAAAATAAAGTTCAGTTGGTATGACTGTGGCTGACACATGGTCACATGAGCATGCACTGAGATTGAACCAGCTACCTGTCTGACTCATTCTTACCCGGTACCACATGCTTATAGTTTAATTTGGAATGACTGGTGAATGAGGGTTTATTGTCGTTTACGACCCCGACAATTTGGCGCGACCAACGTGGGGCGTGGCCAGCGATCCGAGACCCCCTGGACCCATGCCTGGATGTCTGTGGATGATACCCGTAGTGGCTGACCTCGAGGACTGATCACCCTCCGCACACGGTAAGTGGCGATCATATACATTGTATGTGTCACACTTGCTAGTGTCTCAGCCGTTATTGGTTTGTCTGTGGTCTCCTTGGGTCTGGGGAGTGACCGGTCGAGTGGTGAGATCGAACGCGATCCTGTGCCACGCTCTGAACCAGCAACTGAGAGACGTCGCATCCTGTGCGTCCTCTGTACACCACACCTCCTCCACCGGTCATTCTACTCTGTTCAACCACCCTACCCGTGACTATTGTCTAGTAGTGAAGTGGAGTGAAAGATTGAGCAAGTTGTAGATTGTGGGGCGGCTTAGGGAAAGGGATAGGAGACGCAGCCTCTGTGATATTGTACCAACTAGGTAATTTAAGACGTCCCGGAGGGGGAACAACTGTATTTCTGTGGAGGGCTCTCACTAGGAGACCGCCTCCCGACGGTTTGGAATATCGTGGCAGGATAGTCTGTTAATCACTGGTGTTCAGGTTAGGGACAGAAAATATTGAGCGCGAGGCTCTTTTTCTTATACGTTGAGCGAGAGGCTCCGTGTTTTTAGAATACCAGTGTTGAAGATCGCTGCCAGTGGCCTACTGCAGGAGGACACAGTATTCTGTAAGAGTCATGTTGCGTATCTTAAAGCAGAAGAAGTCCGTGCCCCACAAGTTAGATGAGGATGCCGTGGAAGTCAGGGCAATAGTTGAGTCACGGGAGGGCAAGAAGGCAGTCAAGAATGTTGAGAGATTGTATAAGCATGTAGGATTGCCCTAGTCAGGGAGATTGTAGCCGGCTATGTGGCCCAATCTCATAGAAAATAAACGAGGCATGTTGAAAGATAAAGGATTGTTAGAACAAGCGCAAGCTCATCTGCGAGTTGCGCGAAGCTTAAAGAACAAAGGATGAAAATAGGTTGATGGAGAGGAAGGATCAGACAATGTAGAACCCGTGTTTGGTTATAAAATGCCTTTGAACTGTGATTTTACAGATTGTAAAATGGCCGCCGTGCCACTGGTGATGAGAATGCGGTCCCAGCCATCGCCCTGTAATGGCGGCGGAAAGAGATCTCCAGAAGCGTAGGTGTGTCCTGTTTGTGTTGTGCAGAATCCAACCTGGGTGGAGACCTGCCTTGTGTGCGTACGGACCGTCCTTGGGGCTCCGCCCAGACCACGGAGGATCATAGGAAAGTTTTCTAGAAATTAAGTCTGAAAACTGCTGTAATTTGTTACTTTGTAGAAGATACTGAGCTTCTATCAATGCTGTGTTCTAGATGGGAGGGGCGGAGCGGACCGCTGCGAGATTTCTTTGTCAGTTTTTCTCTTTTCTCCTTATCTGCGCTACGTGCCGGAAAAAGAGGGGGGGCAAGGAGCTGGGCTTCGCTTCTCCCTCTTGCGCTGAGGAATGCAGTGCTGGATGGGAGGGGGCATGTGAATCCCTGCGCGACTTGCTTGAAATTTTTCTCCCTTCAGTGCTGTGGGCTACGGGGGGGGGGGGGGCATGTATTGCATTCCAAAGTTTTCTCTGTCCTTGGTTTAGTACACGCTGAGAGATTTGTGTTTAAAGCAATAAGTACTGTATGGAATTGAAAGTGAAATAGACCTGTGCCTGGTCTTGGAGGAAAACTTGTAAATAATTGAAAGATTGGTAAAAGGCACCAATATATCCTGGACTGCCGAGAAGTTCTATGGGCGTCTTATGGTAGTGTTTAAAGATCTGTGATTTTCACTGTAACAAAAAGCCCATTCATACCTTTTTGTAGTAGATCCGATATTGAGATTTCCACTCCGGATGATGCATTGAAAATAGTAAAGAGTTTTCAAAAGAATTTAGCCCAGCAAGAAAGGCAAGGGTTAAATCACTAGCCGTAGTAATTCTTGCTCGCTCACTGGCCCCCATCGCTGCAGCTGCGAGATCAGTGTTTCTTATCTCCATGTAACAGACTCCAGTTTCTGCCCCCTCCTATCGTACATGCAAGTCCAGCTTCACACTCCAATACGCCTTTAACCCTGTATAGGAATCTCACTCCCTCTCAGCTTCGTCATGTCAATTTTCAGACCAAGAGCTTGCTTTAATCGGTGTAAATGCCAGACCCCCCCAGCCCGGAAAGGCCTCTACATCTCCTCTTCCCGTGAAACCTACACACCTACAAGGCCAGACTTTCTAGGAATCTGAAGTTTGGTTTCCCTGTCATTCACGTTACTACATCACACCTCAGGAATCCCAGGTTCTTTTCTCAGTGGGGTATGGGGACATAGTTACCCACCAGGTAGGAGCCATAGTGAACCCAGCTAACTCTACCCTGTCACATAGAGGTGGTTTGGCCCAACAAATAGCAAAAAAGGGGGGGGGGCCAGTCATAGCCCAAGAGTGTCAGGCCTACCTTGCCACTTATGGCCCCTTGCATCCAGGAGACGCTATGTCCACCCAAAGAGGGAATTTGCCCTGTGATATAGTGTTACACACTGCAGGCCCCGTATATGATTACAAGACACCCGAGCACTGCCGTACAGTATTGCAGACTGCCTTGCAGACAGAGCTCACCTATACAGGACATGCTACAGGTGTGCTGATTCAGCTTTATGGAGATAAACAGAGATCTGTTGCTTATTACAGCGGCCGCCTGGATACGGTGGCAAGAGGAAGTTCCTCCTGTGTTTGGACTGTGTTGTATTACCCACTGATGGTCCACACCCCACACGATGTACATAGTATCTTTAACCAGGTACAACCTAGCCACATGTCCATGGCTGGACAGCTGCGACTTCAGTGTGCTATTCTCATGCCTACTAATGTGATTTTGAAAAGGTGCACTGTCCTAAACCCCGCTACTCTTCTCCTAGTTCCCCTGGATCCAAAGGGGGGAGGAGCAGGTGACATGAGCAAGGACACTCTTTTTCTTTCTAGAATGGATCCAGAGGAACAAGATTAGGTTTCCAAACCACATGATTGTCTAGAATTGATGTTTCAGGAAACGGCTAGTCTCTAGTGTGCCTATTCTAATGCTGATTTTGAGCTTTTTGTAGATGGATCCCATCACCAAGATGACCAAGGATGCTACTGTACCAGATATGCTGTGGTCTCAGAACATGAGGTAATCAAGGCAGAGTCAATGCCAGCTCATATGTCTGCACAAGAAGCAGAGCAAACTAGCAGAAGGTAAGACTGTAAATATCTACACTGATTCCAGGTATGCTTTTGGCATTGCACACGGTTATGGGCCTATCTGGAGAGCCAGGGCTTTCCTGACAGCAAATTGCCACCCCTTTAAACATGCTGAGGCAGTCCAGCAACTTATGAATGCACTACAGCTCCCCACTCAAGCAGGCATCATAAAGGTAAAGGCACATACCAAAGGCACTGGTGGACGGACAAAGGGTAATGCACTGGTAGACCAGGCTGCCAAGAAAGCAGCAAGCACTCCTGTAGCCTCTAAAGTACATCACCTAGACACCCCACCATCTCCACTTGTGTTGAAAGACATCTTAGCCCGGTTACAAGAACAGGCAAGTAAGGAGGAGAAAAATAGGTGGCAAAAGATAGGGGCTTGCTCTGATACCGTCACTGGACTATGGGGGAGGGGTGAAAAGGTCTGCCTACCACAGGTACTGTACCCAATGATGGCACAGGTTCTGCACGGGAATGTGCACCACTCGAAGACGGCCATGTGTGACACCCTACAGAGACAATGGATTGCCCCCGGGGTTTTCCACCTGCGCAGAAAGGCAGGTACAGAGCTGCATGATATGTGCCACACATAATCAGAGTAGGACAGTGAAAACCCCATCCAAGCACACTCCTCGGCCCTTTAACCAATTCCAGAGACTGCAGATTGATTATATTCAGTTACCCAGGGTAGGGACGTATGAGTATGTGTTGGTCTGCATTGATTTATTTTCAGGTTGGCCAGAAGCCTACCCAGTTGCCAAAGCTACGGCTAGGACAACGGCGAAGAAACTGATGGCTGAGATCATATGCAGGTATGGAGTTCCTGAAGTCATTGAAAGCGATCGGAGTTCCCATTTTACTGGAGAGATCATGTCAGAGGTAATGGCAGCACTGGGGGTAAGTCAAGCGTTGCATACTCCATACCATCCGCAGAGTAGTGGAAGAGTGGAGAGACTAAATGGAATTCTTAAGCCTAAAATCCAGAAGGCAATGACAGAGACTGGTAAACCATGGACAGAATGCCTTCCTCTAGTTTTGTTTTCAGTGAGATATACCCCAAACAGGAAGACAAGACTGTCACTGTATGAGATTCTGTTTGGCAGGAGCCCCAATTTTGAATGTTTCTTTCCACAACAGTTGCAACTCAAGTACCAGGACTTGACTAGCTATGTGCAGGCCTTACATGGACACCTTGCCAAAGTACATTTAACTGTCTTCAATTCTCTTCCAGACTCAGACAAGGTTCCTAAACACCATCCCTTTATGCCAGAAAACCTAGTGTATATAAAAAAATTTGTGCGCAGAGATTGTCTCCAGACAAGATTTGAAGGACCCCACACGGTGATCCTGGTCACCCCCACTGCAGTAAAACTTGAAGGAAAGAGCACTTGGATCCACACCTCACACTGTAAAAGAGACCAAACCAGTGTTTAGTCACAATAGTGACTTAAGGAAAATGTTGCTGTTGTTTTTGATCCTGGAAATGGGGGCCATCCTCGCCCCTACCTCTTCGGCCCCTATTGTGAATAAGAATCCTGGTTCCACTATTCTCTGGGTAAACCTGACAGCCCCGGTGAATATCTGGCAATTTGATTTCTGTGATGTAGTCAAGTGCCTCGAGACTGAACGGGTGGTAGAGGGAATCATCCAGTTTTATATGTGTGTGTTACCAGAAATGACAACAATAACTGTTATTATTGGTCAGATGCTGCCTGGAATACGGGGGATGATTGGGGATATAAACCTAGCGAAGCCACGTTCCCTAAGGATGGGACGGGTAGGAGTCTTCGTGGAAGAATGCATCTAACAGCTTTTCTGCAACCACCTAGAGGCTGTAAATGGGGTAGAAGCTGTCACCCCCTCCTCCTGAATCTTGAAAACCCCCAATCTGCTGATCTGCAGACGTTCGTATTGGGAAGGCATTATAATTATGTATTTAGTAGTGGATACCATGGGAATTTAGGCCATATACAGCTCCAGGATATTAGTTTCAGACCAACCAAGGCCCCTGTTACCAGTACACCTAAAATAAGCCCAGGTGAGCGTTTGCAAAATGTAGTTAATGAAGTGATCCCCATTCCAGGTCTCAGTTGGCAAGAGGTTTTCTCCATAGAAACACAAACAGCCCCAAGGAAAAACCTGTGGTTAGAATGGGTGAGATACAATGTAGCTGCGAATACACATCTATACACACATGCATTGCTTTTTCCTGATGACACCACTGCCTGTGTCATGAATCTGTTGAAAGGTTTGAAGTCCACTGATTGCCCAGATTACGTGCCACTAATTCATGAGAAACCTAAACTAAAGGTCCCAGGAGAAGTAACCGTATTAGCTGACAATTACACCTGCTATAATTCCCACGACACCACAGGTACACCAGTAGGGATCTTCGAGACAGGTTTCTGCAAGGAGAACAGTTCCTTAGATATTGACTTGCTAATCAAACATACACAATATATGTACGACATTTATTGGTTATGTGGAGACGGTAAGCTCCGTCCTAGGTTGCCTAATGCCTGGATAGGCCAATGCACCCTTGTTAAACTAGCCATGCAGTTCAAGATTTTACCTTGGGATCCAGAGGTACCTGATGAACCTACCAGAAAGAGGAGAAGTCTCGATCAGCTCCACATGAGTTATGAAGAAGATCCACTAGTATATATTGATGCCATTGGAGTGCCAAGGGGGGTGCCTGACCTGTTGTGAAATTGGATTTTGGGCTCCCCCGGTGGCCACTGGTGGAATTGAACTGGTGTGCATCATCCTCTCTGTTCACCTGTTTCCATCAGGATGTGGGAGTCGCTATTTGGCCTTGCTCCTCTGTCACTTCCATGCCGGTCAACATTGTAATCAGAAGCCTTTCTGTGCATGTTCCTGCTGCTAGACAACTCCCAGCTAAGTTGGACTTAGTCCTTGTTTGTTTTTGCATTTTTGTTCCAGTTCACAGCTGTAGTTTCGTTTCTGTGTCTGGAAAGCTCTTGTGATCTGAAATTGCCACTCTGATGTTATGAGTTGATACTAGAGTCTTAAAGTAATTTCAGGATGGTATTTGGATAGGGTTTTCAGCTGACCATGAAAGTGCCCTTTCTGTCTTCCTGCTATCTAGTGAGCGGACCTCAATTTTGCTAAACCTATTTTCATACTACGTTTGTCATTTCATCTAAAATCACCGCCAATATTTGTGGGGGCCTCTGTCTGCCTTTCGGGGAAATTTCTCTAGAGGTGAGCCAGGACTATATTTTCCTCTGCCAGGATTAGTTAGTCCTCCGGCCGGCGCTGGGCGTCTAGGGATAAAACGCAGGCTACGCTACCCGGCTACTGTTAGTTGTGCGGCAGGTTTAGTTCATGGTCAGTTTAGTTTCCATCCTTCCAAGAGCTAGTTCGTATGTTTGCTGGGCTATGTTCTCTTGCCATTGAGAACCATAACAGTTTGACCGGCCTAAAGGGTTAAATTAATTGACAGAGAAAGGAGAGAAAAGAGAAGTCTGCTGAAGATTTTTTTTTTTTTTTTTTTCTCAGTTCTGAGTGTGCTTGTAATTGAATCTCTTGCAAGTCTGCCTATATTGCAGCCTTTCTCTCTCTCTCTCCTTCTAATCCTGGAATGGCTCTGTGTTCACCTGTTTAAAATGGATATTCAGAGTTTAGCTGCAGGTTTGAATAATCTCACCACGAAAGTTCAAAACTTACAAGATTTTGTTGTTCATGTTCCTATATCTGAACCTAGAATTCCTTTGCCTGAATTTTTCTCGGGGAATAGATCTTGCTTTCAAAATTTCAAAAATAATTGCAAGTTGTTTTTGTCCCTGAAATCTCGCTCTGCTGGAGATCCTGCTCAGCAGGCCAGGATTGTGATTTCTTTGCTCCGGGGCGACCCTCAGGATTGGGCTTTTGCATTGGCTCCAGGGGATCCTGCGTTGCTCAATGTGGATGCGTTTTTTCTGGCCTTGGGGTTGCTTTATGAGGAACCTCAGTTAGAACTTCAGGCGGAAAAGGCCTTGATGTCCCTATCTCAGGGGCAAGACGAAGCTGAAATATACTGCCAGAAATTCCGTAAATGGGCTGTGCTTACTCAGTGGAATGAGTGCGCCCTGGCGGCGAATTTCAGAGAGGGTCTCTCTGATGCCATTAAGGATGTTATGGTGGGGTTCCCTGTGCCTGCGGGTCTGAATGAGTCCATGACAATGGCTATCCAGATCGATAGGCGTCTGCGGGAGCGCAAACCTGTGCACCATTTGGCGGTGTCTACTGAGAAGACGCCAGAGAATATGCAATGTGATAGAATTCTGTCCAGAAGTGAACGGCAGAATTTTAGACGAAAAAATGGGTTGTGCTTCTATTGCGGTGATTCAACTCATGTTATATCAGCATGCTCTAAGCGTACTAAGAAGCTTGATAAGTCTGTTTCAATTGGCACTTTACAGTCTAAGTTTATTCTATCTGTGACCCTGATTTGTTCTTTATCATCTATTACCGCGGATGCCTATGTCGACTCTGGCGCCGCTTTGAGTCTTATGGATTGGTCCTTTGCCAAACGCTGTGGGTATGATTTGGAGCCTCTTGAAACTCCTATACCCCTGAAGGGGATTGACTCCACCCCATTGGCTAGCAATAAACCACAATACTGGACACAAGTAACTATGCGGATTAATCCGGATCACCAGGAGATTATTCGCTTTCTTGTGCTGTATAACCTACATGATGTGTTGGTGCTTGGATTGCCATGGCTGCAATCTCATAACCCAGTCCTTGACTGGAAAGCTATGTCTGTGTTAAGCTGGGGATGTAAGGGGACGCATGGGGACGTACCTGTGGTTTCCATTTCATCATCTATTCCCTCTGAGATTCCTGAATTCTTGACTGAATATCGTGACGTTTTTGAAGAACCTAAGCTTGGTTCATTACCTCCGCACCGGGAGTGCGATTGTGCCATAGATTTGATTCCGGGTAGTAAATACCCTAAGGGTCGTTTATTTAATCTGTCTGTGCCTGAACATGCTGCTATGCGAGAATATATAAAGGAGTCCTTGGAAAAGGGACATATTCGTCCTTCGTCATCTCCCTTAGGAGCCGGTTTTTTCTTTGTGGCTAAGAAAGATGGCTCTTTGAGGCCGTGCATTGATTATCGGCTTTTGAATAAAATCACGGTTAAATATCAATATCCGTTGCCACTGCTGACTGATTTGTTTGCTCGCATAAAGGGGGCCAAGTGGTTCTCTAAGATAGATCTTCGTGGGGCGTATAATTTGGTGCGAATTAAGCAGGGGGATGAGTGGAAAACCGCATTTAATACGCCCGAGGGCCACTTTGAGTATTTGGTGATGCCTTTTGGTCTTTCAAATGCCCCTTCAGTCTTTCAGTCCTTTATGCATGACATTTTCCGTGATTATTTGGATAAATTTATGATTGTGTATCTGGATGATATTTTGATTTTTTCGGATGACTGGGACTCTCATATCCAGCAGGTCAGGAGGGTTTTTCAGGTTTTGCGGTCTAATTCCTTGTGTGTGAAGGGTTCTAAGTGCGTTGTTGGGGACTTGGTGTGGTTGTCTTCTCATTTTGTCCCTATGAGGGTTTCTTCTCCCAAGTTTAAGCCTCGGTTCATCGGCCCGTACAAGATATTGGAGATTCTTAACCCTGTGTCCTTCCGTTTGGACCTCCCTGCATCTTTTTCTATTCATAATGTTTTTCATCGGTCATTATTGCGCAGGTATGAGGTACCGGTTGTGCCTTCCGTTGAGCCTCCTGCTCCGGTGTTGGTTGAGGGCGAGTTGGAGTACGTTGTGGAAAAAATCTTGGACTCCCGTGTTTCCAGACGGAAACTCCAGTATCTGGTCAAATGGAAGGGATACGGTCAGGAGGATAATTCTTGGGTGACTGCCTCTGATGTTCATGCCTCCGATTTGGTCCGTGCCTTTCATAGGGCTCATCCTGATCGCCCTGGTGGTTCTGGTGAGGGTTCGGTGCCCCCTCCTTGAGGGGGGGGTACTGTTGTGAAATTGGATTTTGGGCTCCCCCGGTGGCCACTGGTGGAATTGAACTGGTGTGCATCATCCTCTCTGTTCACCTGTTTCCATCAGGATGTGGGAGTCGCTATTTGGCCTTGCTCCTCTGTCACTTCCATGCCGGTCAACATTGTAATCAGAAGCCTTTCTGTGCATGTTCCTGCTGCTAGACAACTCCCAGCTAAGTTGGACTTAGTCCTTGTTTGTTTTTGCATTTTTGTTCCAGTTCACAGCTGTAGTTTCGTTTCTGTGTCTGGAAAGCTCTTGTGATCTGAAATTGCCACTCTGATGTTATGAGTTGATACTAGAGTCTTAAAGTAATTTCAGGATGGTATTTGGATAGGGTTTTCAGCTGACCATGAAAGTGCCCTTTCTGTCTTCCTGCTATCTAGTGAGCGGACCTCAATTTTGCTAAACCTATTTTCATACTACGTTTGTCATTTCATCTAAAATCACCGCCAATATTTGTGGGGGCCTCTGTCTGCCTTTCGGGGAAATTTCTCTAGAGGTGAGCCAGGACTATATTTTCCTCTGCCAGGATTAGTTAGTCCTCCGGCCGGCGCTGGGCGTCTAGGGATAAAACGCAGGCTACGCTACCCGGCTACTGTTAGTTGTGCGGCAGGTTTAGTTCATGGTCAGTTTAGTTTCCATCCTTCCAAGAGCTAGTTCGTATGTTTGCTGGGCTATGTTCTCTTGCCATTGAGAACCATAACACTGACCAGTTTAAAGCCCAGAACTAGATTTATGCCGGCTTTGCTTCTATAATCCCACAGGTGCAGATTAATAAAAATGTTGAATGGATCAATTATATATATTTCAGTGAACAAAGGTTCGTCAATCATAGCTGTGATGCCTTTCAGGATATAGTTGAGGACTTGGGCCCTAACACTTGTATGACCCGTGCTGCAACCCGACCTAAGAGAATTACACTGAATCCTGTCCAGACAAGATCACATGTAGTGATATAAGAAGCTGACACAGGATTGTGGTTGGTGGATAGTGGGGACATTAACTTTTGGAAGTAGGCTGACAGTAATCCTTTTGGGAAGGAGCTGTAGACCAGCATGTCATGTCACTCCCCACCACCAGAGAACCAACCACATCAGGTAGGGTAAGACAGATACAGGAGTATTATCCCTGGAGGCCCTCTGACTAGCTAGCTATGCAGAAACAATTGGCTGACCCTGAGAACCAACCTTTCTCATTTTACAGACGAATAAGACAATATGATGGATGTATAAATCCACCTAGGCAGGCCTAGGTAGTTAGTGAGCACAAAAACAGGTGACATGCTAAGACGCAAATTAAGATTTTCTACAGATGTGACAAAGGAGAGAGTGTAGAGCTATACTTTGGACGGTTACAGCTGAAATAGGAAAATATGGAGTACAGTCCCATAAACCCACTTGATGTTAGAGTATTGGTAAATACATTCATTGACGGTATGACCAAAGACTTACGAGACGAAATATAGACAGCCAGACCTGAATGGCGGAATGTAGATCCAAAAGACCTGAAGGTTTCTAAAGAAGTTGAACAAATTAGGACAATAAGACGACGTGTCATGTATGCTGGAGCAGACACATCTTTCTTCTCCAGTTGGTTAGGTGGGATCAAGGGATTCCTTCAATAAGTTTGTTTGGTACTAATTGCCCTCCTTATAGTTGAATCGATAATTCTCTGTTGTGTTATTCCCTTGTACAAAAAAGGTTATTGCCAAAGCAACTCCGACTGGCGCCTTCCTCAATCAAGAAATAGATCCACCAGAGTACAATGGTACTGATCCAGGGGAGATCCCGAAGTATATTCCTCTCAAGAGAATAGACAAAACCCCCCATTCTCAGATGATGCTAAGAGATTTAGTTTAGGGACAGTGGGAGAACTCCATGTGAGGTTAGTGAAGGGTTCAGCTGCCTGGAGGCCTCTCGCTAGGGGAGAGTTTCTGAGGTGTCTGGATGAAGAAATCCACCTCCCCTTTTCCCTTCACATGGACAGTCTCAAAGGATCTTTCTTTAAGGGAAAAACTTAGTGTTTAGGGGGGATTGTCAAGGTGAAAATATACTTTCTTATATACCTTTTGTACTTTTATATATCTTATACTGTGAAACAATAAGTTTTTCCTAACTGCTAGCTAATGCAAATGTAATTGTATCTAAAGATGGCTGCCAGTGTTCACTTTCACTCCAGTTCAGCGTCTAAAGAGTTAAGAATTATTTCTCCTGAAAAGATAACTCTGGAATGTGAAGAAAGAAGTAACCATCGGAGATGTCCTGACGAATCAGAGAGAGAGACTGAGCACTAGATGTATGCTGCTTAAACTCCGCCTAATGCATTCCTTTTTAGTACTGTGTATTTGGAAAATAAAGTTCAGTTGGTATGACTGTGGCTGACACATGGTCACATGAGCATGCACTGAGAATGAACCAGCTACCTGTCTGACTCATTCTTACCCGGTACCACATGCTTATAGTTTAATTTGGAATGACTGGTGAATAGTGTTGAGCATTCCGATGCTGCAAGTATCGGGTATCGGCCGATACTTGCTGTATCGGAATTCCGATACCGGGATTCCGATACTCTTGTGGTATCGGGTATCGGAACAACATTAATGTTAAAATGTGTAAAATAGAGAATTAAAATAAAAAATATCGCTATACTCACCTGTCCGACGCAGCCGGGACCTCAGCGCAGGAACCGGCAGCGTTGTTTGTTTAAAATTCCCGCTTTTACATGGTTACGCGAAGTCCCGGCTTGTGATTGGTCAGGGCGGCCATGTTGCCGGGCCGCGGACCAATCACAGCAAGCCGTGACGAAAATACGTCACGGCTTGCTGTGATTGGTCCGCGTCCCGGCAACATGGCCGCCATTAACCAATCACAAGCCGTGACGTCACGGGAGGCTGGAAACGCGCTCATTTTAAAAAGGGCGCGTGTCCAGCCTCCCGTGACGTCACGGCTTGTGATTGGTTGCGTCGCGGTCAACCAATCACAAGCCGGGAGGCTGGACACGCGCCCATTTCAAAATGAGCGCGTCCAGCCTCCCGGCTTGTGATTGGTTGATCGCGGCGCAACCAATCACAAGCCGTGACGTCACGGGAGGCTGGACACGCGCCCATTTCAAAATGAGCGCGTCCAGCCTCCCGGCTTGTGATTGGTTGATCGCGGCGCAACCAATCACAAGCCGTGACGTCACGGGAGGCTGGACACGCGCCCATTTTAAAATGAGCGCGTGTCCAGCCTCCCGTGACGTCCCGGCTTGTGATTGGTCAGGGCGGCCATATTGCCGGGACGCGGACCAATCACAGCAAGCCGTGACGTAATTTCATCACGGCTTGCTGTGATTGGTCCGCGTCCCGGCAACATGGCCGACCTGACCAATCACAAGCCGGGAATTCACGTAACCAAGTAATAGCGCGATTTTTAAACAAACAACGCTGCCGGTTCCCTCGCTGAAGTCCCGGCTGCGTCGGACAGGTGAGTATAGTGATATTTTTTATTTTAATTCTTTCTTTTACACATTTATATGGTTCCCAGGGCCTGAAGGAGAGTTTCCTCTCCTTCAGACCCTGGGAACCATCAGGAATACCGTCCGATACATGAGTCCCATTGACTTGTATTGGTATCGGGTATCGGTATCGGATTGGATCCGATATTTTGCCGGTATCGGCCGATACTTTCCGATACCGATACTTTCAAGTATCGGACGGTATCGCTCAACACTACTGGTGAATGAGGGTTTATTGTCGTTTACGACCCCGACAGTATGATCCACAGTGAAACGTCTTGAAGTGAAATGTCTTAATTACTTTGTAAGTTGGAATAATGTTTCCATAACAACCCAAAACAGTGATGATTCAAAGCTCTGCAGGATTCAAGGTCCTGAGAATGCTGAAAGGCCTCTCTGTCTTAAGGCTCATTCAGTTGTTCGTAGATTTTGGTCTGATATCTGACTGCAATGCATGGACTGGCCATGGGTCTACTGACCCAAGCATAACAGATAACAGCCAGGGCTGCAACCAGGAATTTCAGGACCCCATACTGGCAAAATGTTCGGGCCCCCTTGAGACGCCACCTAGACTCCACCCCAGCTCCACCTCATCCCCTTGATCCTTCCAAATTCCCATCGCCCACTCTTGGAACGGGGGGACAAAGGATTCAAATGCACCACATTCAAATCCGAAACGCTCGTCGGGGTGTGCGCGTGTCTGTGACTCCACTGGACCTTAAAGGTATATTGCCCCAGAACTGCCCTTATATATTTGTGGGATTTTTTCTTGTTTGCACTCCTGCACCTTCACAATCCAATATGGATCTACATTAATGGTGATGTTTTTGTTTCACTTTCTTGCCATTCACAATGAGTGAATTCTCATTTATTAAGTCCTTGCCTTAATGTTCGCTATGCACTTTTTGCACTTTATATTACGCTGAGGTTTTTACGTAATTGATTTTGACATTCACACACATTTTTTATGATTTTATGCATTCATAAAATTTCTTAGGTATCATATTTTCTCTTTTTTTGTGGGGCTCACATATGATTATTTATTCAATTAATTATCAACAATATAGATACAATTTATATGATCCTTTGGTCCAGTTTCTATTTTAGGATTTTAAAACTTTTATATAATTGATATATATTTTTTTGGAGTATTTGTCCAGAAGCGTGCATATGTTTCTTCTTTTTAATTAGTATTACTGTTTGCCAATATGTATTTAATAAAGGCAATTTTATATTCAATATATATGGTCTGATATTTATATATAAGTCCATTTTTGGGGGGCTCCTGGTCTGCCTGCCGCTAACGCTGGCCATGCCTCAGATGCAGGGACCTCTCTGACCCCAGATGTTGCGGTGCCACTACTTCCTGAGTGAATATGGAGGGGTGCTTCTGAGCCTGCCTCTGCCCCCCCTCCAAAAAGACAACAGATTTCCTGGATTGTCTAACGGAGGGGAGGTTGAAAAAAAAAAGTTCTTCACTGTCTTGGTGCCGCCCCCTGCAGCCCGGGGCACATGCTCTCCAGTGCCTAGTGGCAAATACAGCCCTGCCCCAAAGCACCATATGTTCTCCCATCCTTGCCTCATGTGTCTTCATCCTGCCCCCAGCCCCCATATAAACTCCCATCATGGTCCCATATTTCTTTTTTCTTTTAAGATTTTTTTTCCTGTGTAAGCTAAGACACAGGAAAATAATACACACCAAATAAATTGAATTACAAAAATGAGTCCCTAAAAAGGTGTGAATCTACCTGTCAATGGTAGCTAGTACTCCACTGTAACATCATACCAACCCTATTTACCTTAAAATGTCTAATAGGTAAATAAAGTGAAGCACAAATAAATAGATATTATAAAATGTACTTTATTAAACACAGTTATAAAGCTGAAAATCACATCCACTCCAACTCAATTTACTGAAAAATATCCAATAAACAATGAAAATTGCATTGATATTAAAAGGTTAATGGCCCAGGAGTTCTAGATAAGAGGATCAGCAAAAAAATGAAAAGCTCCCAGGGAATATCCATGTCAGATTAGTAATTACCTAATTTATTCAAATACCCTCCTAAAAATCCTATAAAAATAGCTATAACTCAGTGACTATCAAGAGTCATAAGGTTAGGATTAGTGATGAGCGAATATACTCGGTACACGTGATTTCCCGAGCACGCTCGGGTGTCCTCCGAGTATTTGTAAGTACTCGGAGGTTGAGTTTTCAGCGCCACAGCTGAATGATTTACATCTGTTAGCCAGCACAAGTACATGTGGGGGTTGCCTGGTTGCTAGGGAATCCTCACATGTAATCAAGCTGGCTAACAGATCTAAATCATTCAGCTGTGGCGCTGGAAACTAAATCTCCGAGTACTTACAAATACTCAGAGGACACACGAGTATGCTCGGGAAATCTCGAGTGCCGAGTATATTCGCTCATCACTAGATTGGATGCAGGATAAAAGGCTGCAATGGAATCAAATGTATGTTTTTTACCTTTCCTGGCAGTACTGCTAGGTCACACACTGGAATCCCTCTGCCCCGACGCGTGTTTCGCTTTGCTTCTTCGGGAGGCATGTCAGGACAGGGGGTATCCAGGTTTAAATATCCCCATTGACCAATCAGAAAGGAAATGGGGAGGAGAATAGGGTGTGTCATAGATTACTATGACGTGTGTGCCCGCATACCTACTTCTTCATATAGCTAAATGATCGGGTGGAAGTGTGGATCACGTGGGGGAAAAACTACACTCCCGTCACAGAAAATAGCACTGGTCCGAAAACACTATACCTAAAAAGAATTCGGTTATATCATCAGTAGAAATGGCGTATGCGCTTGCTCTCCTGCTTCACAATGTAAATCCGGTCTTCCGATTCCCCGGTCATGAGTAGTGTTGAGCGATACCGTCCGATACTTGAAAGTATCGGTATCGGAAAGTATCGGCCGATACCGGCAAAGTATCGGATCCAATCCGATACCGATACCCGATACCAATACAAGTCAATGGGACTCATGTATCGGACGGTATTCCTGATGGTTCCCAGGGTCTGAAGGAGAGGAAACTCTCCTTCAGGCCCTGGGAACCATATTAATGTGTAAAAGAAAGAATTAAAATAAAAAATATTGCTATACTCACCCTCCGACGCAGCCTGGACCTCACCGAGGGAACCGGCAGCGTTGTTTATTTAAAATTCGCGCTTTTCTTTCCTTTACAAGAAGTCCAGGCTTGTGATTGGTTGCGTGCCGCCCATGTGGCCGGGACGCAACCAATCACAGCAAGCCGTGACGTAATTTCAGGTCCTTCAGGATTTTAAAATTACGTTCCGGCGTTGTGATTGGATTCGTCGCAGTCACATGGGCGACGCAACCAATCACAGCAAGCCGTGACGTAATTTCAGGTCCTTAAGGATTTTAAAATTACGTCCCGGCTTTGTGATTGGTTGCGTCGCAGTCACATGGGAGACGCAACCAATCACAAGCCGTGACGTCACGGGAGGCTGGACACGCGCGCATTTTAAAATGGGCGCGTGTCCAGCCTCCCGTGACGTCACGGCTTGTGATTGGTTGCGCCGCGGTCAACCAATCACAAGCCGGGAGGCTGGACACGCGCGCATTTTAAAATTTTAAAATGCGCGCGTGTCCAGCCTCCCGGCTTGTGATTGGTTGATCGCGGCGCAACCAATCACAAGCCGGGACGTCACGGGAGGCTGGACACGCGCCCATTTTAAAATGCGCGCGTGTCCAGCCTCCCGTGACGTCACAGCTTGTGATTGGTTGCGTCTCCCATGTGACTGCGACGCAACCAATCACAAAGCCGGGACGTAATTTTAAAATCCTTAAGGACCTGAAATTACGTCACGGCTTGCTGTGATTGGTTGCGTCGCCCATGTGACTGCGACGCATCCAATCACAACGCCAGAACGTAATTTTAAAATCCTGAAGGACCTGAAATTACGTCACGGCTTGCTGTGATTGGTTGCGTCCTGGCCACATGGGCGGCACGCAACCAATCACAAGCCTGGACTTCTTGTAAAGGAAAGAAAAGCGCGAATTTTAAATAAAGAACGCTGCCGCTTCCCTCGGTAAGGTGCAGGCTGCGTCGGAGAGGTGAGTATAGCAATATTTTTTATTTTAATTCTTTCTTTTACACATTTTTACATTAATGTTGTTTCGATACCGATACCCGATACTACAAAAATATCGGATCTCGGTATCGGAATTCCGATACAGCAAGTATCGGCCGATACCCGATACTTGCAGTATCGGAATGCTCAACACTAGTCATGAGACCATGGTTAGGAAGACACGTGAGCAGTGTGCCTGCGCATGCGTGCATACTGGTGGACCGAAGGAATATTTCTAAGTGATGGAATGAGAGAAAAGAAACTAAAATTAAAGGGCTATATTAACTGTTTCAATTAATTAAAAGGTATGTTTCCCATTTATATTTGACCATAATGTCCCTCATTGTTATATTTGAACAGTTGAATATGCTAAAGTGACTCAGTGATTGTGAATAAATCCATGTAAAAATTCTGAGAAATATTAATTAACAAAATATTAGCTATAATAAATATATTAATATAATAAATATATATAAAAAATCTTTATGTGCTTAAATATCTATAAATCTTGATATCTTATTCACAAACAGTCATACGTGATGCAAATGTACGATATTAAAGTGACACCGTGCATGTAAATAAATCACAGGAAATTGGTGTGCGTGCTGCATCAACCACATTAAAAAAAAAATATATATTGAAATATTAAATCGGGCATATGAGAAAAACATCATCCCCAAAAAATTGTGTGACATCCATGCCAAGGCCCATCCAAGATCAGTGACATTTTATCTCATCCTTAAAATACACAAAAATCCAACAGATCCACCAGGGAGACCAATAGTCTCCGCAAAAGAAGGCCTTTGTGAAATTATATGTAATATTGAATTTTTCTTAAAACCTGTAGTATCTGAATTGCCCTCTTACATCAAGGATACCACGGCTGTGTTGGGCCATTTAAATCAGATACAACTAAACAACAATATGATTCTAGTCAAGGCCAATGTAGAGTCTTTGTATTCATCAATCAGACATGCGGATGGTTTAAAGGCGGTTGCTAGATATTTAAAACATAGCATTCTGGACAAAAGAATGGTGGAATTGATTTTGGAGCTATTGGAATTTTTGCTTATGCACAACGTTTTCAAAATTAATAAAACATTTTTTTTACAATTACAGGGGACAACGATGGGGGCATTGTGTGCCCCCTCCTATGCTAATTTGTTTTTGTGGTCATGGGAGTGGTCAATCTTTCAGGGAGAGACAATTGCTGGTATGGAACTGGTCAAACACTGGATCCGTTTCATTGACGACATCTTCTTCATATGGGAAGGTCCCATAGAAGAACTTAAGTCACTGATGACTAACCTTAACAAAAATGATCTTAATATCAGACTCTAGAGAAGTCTTAAGAACTTTCTCTAAAATATGGGAGAGCAGTTTCATCTAGAAAAACACAGTAATTACTCACAAGATCTGATACATTTTTTTGTTGCAAGTTACGTTTTTCTTGCTTAAACACAATGTTTTTTCTTTTGACGGTGCAGTATATCTGCAGAAAACAGGTGTACCCATGGGGCGAAGTACTCTCCTTCTTTAGCTAATTTAACTATGGCATTTTGGGAGAGTGAGTTTATATATTCTGCAAATAACCCTTTTTTTATAGCATTGTCTGGTATGGTAGATACTTCGATGATATGCTCATTATATGGGGGGGGGGGGATGTGTCTGCCATACCAGACTTTGTTAAATATATTAATTCCAACAGTTTCAATATTAATTTCACATATAAATTTGATGCAAATGTCATTTATTTTCTGGATTTGGAACTAATGGGGGTTGAGAATCACACCATTATTAGCAAAACGCATAAAAACCCATTAGTGGGAACACTGTGTTACATGCTACTAGCAGCCACCTGAAGCATACTATAAAATCGATACCGGTAGGTGAATATACAAGATTAAAAAGAAATTGCAGTCGGGAGGAGGATATGAATGCAGAATTCGGGGAACTACAAAGGAAATTAAATACACGTAAATATCCGGAATGGTCCCTCAAGAGAGCACAAAGTATAGTCAAAAAGAAGGATAGAGAAAATTTATTAATACCGAAATATGGTGATAGATCAAAAGATCATATGAATAAAAAACCATATATCTGTCTACAGTACAGTCCCCAATTCAGTCCAATCAAAAATCTAATTAACAAGCAGTTACCCATTTTATATGAAGATGTTACTGTATCAGGTCTGTTGGAAGAGGGTGTAAATATTGTTGCCAGAAGAGCACCGACAATTGGAAACATGATTTCCCCGGGTTTATTTCTAACCAATAGTAAGTCTAGCACGTGGTTAGAAAGCAAGGGTTTTTTTAGATGTGGTACGGCCGCTTGCACTATGTGTAAATATGCCCATACGAGTAAAATTTTCAATAATGCTAATAATTCCCAAATATACAATATTAAACAATTCATCAATTGCCACACTACAAATGTAGTTTATAAAATTGATTGTGTAGCCTGTAATTTATCCTATATCAGTTGCACCACGAGAAAATTAAAAACAAGGTTTTCAGAACACTTAAGAGATACTATTAATTCTAATGTAAGTAGTTGTTATATATCTATGGTAGCGAAACATTTCTCCAGTCACCATGCAGGAGATTTTTCTACTCTGAAAATTCAGGGCATAGAAAAAGTACAGAAACCGCACCGGGGTGGGAATGTGAAGAGATGCCTCTTAACCAGGGAGGCTTTCTGGATATACAATTTGGAAACTAGACATCCGAGGGAACTAAATAAGAGAAATGAAATAATATATTATTACTGTTAGATGTTTGTATACATCTTATTATATAAAGCTATTTAACCCCTTCACCCCCGGAGCTTTTTCCGTTTTTCCGTTTTCGTTTTTCGCTCCCCTCCTTCCCAGAGCCATAACTTTTTTATTTTTCTGTCAATTTGGCCATGTGAGGGCTTATTTTTTGCGGGACGAGTTGTACTTTTGAACGACATCATTGGTTTTACCATGTCGTGTACTAGAAAACGGGAAAAAAATTCCAAGTGCAGTGAAATTGCAAAAAAAGTGCAATCCCACACTTGTTTTTTGCTTGCCTATTTTGCTAGGTTCACTAAATGCTAAAACTGACCTGCCATTATGATTCTCCAGGTCAGTACGAGTTCATAGACACCTAACATGACTAGGTTCTTTTTTACCTAAGTGGTGAAAAAAAATTCCAAACTTTGCAAAAAAATAAATAAATAAAATTGCGCCATTTTCCGATACCCGTAGCGTCTCCATTTTTCGTGATCTGGGGTCGGGTGAGGGCTTATTTTTTGCGTGCCGAGCTGGAATTTTTAATGATAGCATTTTCGTGCAGATACGTTCTTTTGATCGCCCGTTATTGCATTTTAATGCAATGTCGTGGCGACAAAAAAACCGTAAATCTGGCGTTTCGATTTTTTTTTTCATTACGCCATTTAGCGATCAGGTTAATGCTTTTTTTTTATTGATAGATCGGGCGATTCTGAACGCGGCGATACCAAATATGTGTAGGTTGGGGGTTTTTTTAATTGATTTATTTTGATTGGGGCGAAAGGGGGGTGATTTAAACTTTTATATTTTTTTTATTTTTTTCACATTTTTTTTAACTTTTTTTTTTAACTTTTACCATGCTTCTATAGCCTCCATGGGAGGCTAGAAGCAGGCACAGCCCGATCGGCTCTGCTACATAACAGCGATCATCAGATCGCTGTTATGTAGCTAAAATGCAGGTGTGCTGTGAGCGCCGACCACAGGGGGGCGCTCACAGCCACCGGCGATCAGTAACCATAGAGGTCTCCAGGACCTCTATGGTTACAATGTACAAGCATCGCCGACCTCCGATCATGTGACGGGGGTCGGCGATGCGCTCATATCCGGCCGCACGGCCGGATGCGGTAGTTAAATGCCGCTGTCTGAGTTTGACAGCGGCATTTAACTAGTTAATAGCGGCGGGTGAATAGCGATTTCACCCGCCGCTATTGCGCGCACATGTCAGCTGTAAAAAACAGCTGACATGTCGCGACTTTGATGTGCGCTCACCGCTGGAGCGCACATCAAAGCGGGGGTCCCGACATGTGACGTACTATTCCGTCACATGTCGGGAAGGGGTTAAGAAAGTTACGGATAATGTATGCTTAGAGCAAGGACCTGTATTATAATCATGTGATCTTTTCAGCTGATACGATAGGCTGTCTAATACTATATAAGCTCCTGGGCTCTTAAATGGAATTAAGCTGTGACAAAGATCTTTTGATATTGAAACGCGTCGCTGATTCCTTTTTATTACATGCTTGCCATTATTTATACAAGGATTTCCACCAATGTGACTAAAGTTTTAATGGATCAATAAAGTTTTTTTAATTTTAAGGAGCTGGAACAATTCACCTTTTTTTCTTCTCAAACAGTATAATGGCTCCCTACATTGACCTGCAAACAGCATAATGGCCCCTCCACATAGTCATGTAAACAGTATAATGGCCCCCATATAGTTCTAAAAACAGTATAATGGCTCCCATATAGTCCTGCAAACAGTATAATGGGCCCCACATAGTCCATTATATATAATTGCCCCACAAAGCCTTCCAAATAGCATAATAGCCCACCATATAGTACAATGGCTCCCAGATAGCTCTCCATACAGTATAATGGCCTCCACAAAGCCCTCCAAATAGCATGATGACCCCCTTATAGCCCTTAAAATAGTATAATAGCCCCACATAGCCCTCCAAATAGTATAATAGCCCCCACATAGTCATCCATATAGTATAGTGGCTACCATATAGCCCTCCATACAGTTTAATGGACCCCACATATTCCTGCATACATTATAATGGGCTGCATATATTCCTCCATATGGTATAATGGGCCCCACCTATTTCTCCATACAGTATAATGGGTCCAAGATAGTCCTCCACACAGTGTTACGGGCCTCACATAGTCCTCCATACATTATTATGGGTCTCGCATAGTTCTCCATATAGTATTATGAGCCCCATATAGTCCTCCATACAATATTATGGGCCCCATATAATCCTCCATACAGTATTATGGGCCCCATATAGTCCTCCATACAGTATAATGGGGCCCACATTTAAAAAACAAATACCTTTTCCCCTTCCCCCACTGCTCTGGTCTCTGCAGCGTGACTTCTGACCCTCTGCACTGCTCAGCACAGAGGGTGTTCTGTAGTGACATCATTGCACCCTCTGCACCGAGATGTCGCAGAGCTCAGATGCAGAAGGGGAATGATGGGAGCGGCTGCGTCAGGCAGGATCAATGCCAATACAGTTGAAAGTATGAAACTGGGAGGTAGGGAGAGGCGGTTAAGCACCCTCCCGAGTCCCAGACGCCATAGTGGCTGCATGATCTGCTGCCATTGGCAGTACCCCATTAATTTGAGGAGATGTCAATGACTCCATCTCATTGACATGGACATACACAGTGTCAGGCTAAAGTTGCAGTCCTCAATATCTAAAATCAAATTGCACTAAGCTGCATGATTTCTGAAAAGTGCAACTCAAAAAGGTTTGCCTTTCCAAACAAATTTCATAATTACACAGATAGCACATACAGTATATTACAAGCTCAATCATCTAATACATGCTCTTACTTTATAAGGAGGAACCCAATAGTGAGTCTGTACAGCATCGGACTGGAGTACCTTGGGCCCACCAAAGAAAAATCATTCTTGGGGCCCACTATGCAGTTTAAAAATACCACACAGGATAGATCCTATATACCACACCACACCACACAGGAAAGCTGTCAAATCCTCTATATAATACACTACACACGAGCTGACAGATCCTCTATATACTACACCACACAGGAGAGCTGACAGATCCTCAATATACCACACCACAGAGTAGAGCTGACAGATCCCCTATATACTACACCACACACGAGAGCTGTCAGATCCTCTATATACTACACTACACACGAGCTGACAGATCCTCCATATACTACACCACACAGGAGAGCTGACAGATCCTCTATATACTACACCACACGGGAGAGCTGACAGATCCTCTATATACTACATCACACGGGAGAGCTGACAGATCCTCTATATAGTACACCACACGGGAGAGCTGACAGATCCTCTTCATACTACACCACACGGGAGAGCTGACAGATCCTCTATACACGACACCACACGGGAGAGCTGACAGATCCTCTATATACTACACCACACGAGAGAGCTGACAGATCCTCTGTATACTACACCACACAGGAGAGCTGACAGATCCTCTATATACTACACCACACAGGAGAGATGACAGATCCTCTATATACTACACCACACCGGAGAGCTGACAGATCTTCTGTATACTACACTACACCACACAGGAGAGCTGACAGATCCTCTATACACTACAACACACGGGAGAGCTGACAGATCCTCTATATACTACACCACACGGGAGAGCTGACAGATCCTCTATATACTACACCACACGGGAGAGCTGACAGATCCTCTATATACTACACCACACGGGAGAGATGACAGATCCTCTATATACTACACCACACAGGAGAGCTGACAGATCCTCTATATACTACACCACACTGGAGAGCTGACCGATCCTCTATATACTACACCACACAGTAGAGCTGACAGATCCTCTATATACTACACCACAGGTAAGAGCTGACAGATCTTCTATATACTACACCACACAGGAGAGCTGACAGATCCTCTATATACTACACCACACAGTAGAGCTGACAGATCCTCTATATACTACACCACACGTAAGAGCTGACAGATCCTCTATATACTACACCACACAGGAGAGCTGACAGATCCTCTATATACTACACCACACAGGAGAGCTGACAGATCCTCTATATACTACACCACAACGGAGAGCTGACAGATCTTCTGTATACTACACTACACCACACAGGAGAGCTGACAGATCCTCTATACACTACACCACACAGTTGAGCTGACAGATCCTCTATATACTACACCACACAGGAGAGCTGACAAATCTTCTATATAATACACTACACCACACAGGAGAGCTGACAGATCCTCTATACACTACACCATACAGCAGAGCTGACAGATCCTCTATATACTACACCACACGGGAGAGCTGACAGATCCTCTATATACTACACCACACGGGAGAGCTGACAGATCCTCTATATACTACACCACACGGGAGAGCTGACAGATCCTCTATATACTACACCACACAGGAGAGCTGACAGATCCTCTATATACTACACCACACTGGAGAGCTGACCGATCCTCTATATACTACACCACACAGAAGAGCTGACACATCCTCTATGTACTACACCACACGGGAGAGCTGACCGATCCTCTATATACTACACCACACAGGAGAGCTGACAGATCCTCTATACACTACACCACACAGGAGAGCTGTCACATCATCTGTGTACTACACCACACGGGAGAGCTGACCAATCCTCTATATACTACACCACACAGGAGAGCTGACAGATCTTCTATATACTACACTACACCACACAGGAGAGCTGACAGATCCTCAATATACTACACCACACAGGAGAGCTGACAGATCCTCTATATACTACACCACACAGGAGAGCTGACAGATCCTCTATATACTACACCACACAGGAGAGCTGACAGATCCTCTATATACTACACCACACAGGAGAGCTGACAGATCCTCTATATACTACACCACACAGGAGAGCTGACAGATCCTCTATATACTACACCACACGGGAGAGCTGACAGATCCTCTATATACTACACCACACGGGAGAGCTGACAGATCCTCTATATACTACACCACACAGGAAAGCTGACAGATCCTCTATATTCTACACTACACCACACAGGAGAGCTGACAGATCCTCTACACACTACACCACACAGGAGAGCTGACAGATCTTCTATATACTACACTACACCACGCAGGAGAGCTGACAGATCCTCTTTATACTACACCACACACGGGAGAGCTGACAGATCCTCTATATAGTACATCACACAGGAGATCTGACAGATCCTCTATATACTACACCACACAGGAAAGCTGACAGATCCTCTATATACTACACCACACAGGAGAGCTGACAAATCTTCTATATAATACACTACACCACACAGGAGAGCTGACAGATCCTCTATACACTACACCATACAGGAGAGCTGACAGATCCTCTATATACTACACCACACGGGAGAGCTGACAGATCCTCTATATACTACACCACACAGGAGAGCTGACAGATCCTCTATATACTACACCACACAGGAGAGCTGACAGATCCTCTATATACTACACCACACTGGAGAGCTGACTGATCCTCTATATACTACACCACACAGTAGAGCTGACAGATCCTCTATATACTACACCACACGTAAGAGCTGACAGATCCTCTATATACTACACCACACAGGAGAGCTGACAGATCCTCTATATACTACACCACACAGGAGAGCTGACAGATCCTCTATATACTACACCACAACGGAGAGCTGACAGATCTTCTGTATACTACACTACACCACACAGGAGAGCTGACAGATCCTCTATACACTACACCACACAGGAGAGCTGACAGATCCTCTATATACTACACCACACAGTAGAGCTGACAGATCCTCTATACACTACACCACACAGAAGAGCTGACACATCATCTATGTACTACACCACACGGGAGAGCTGACCGATCCTCTATATACTACACCACACAGGAGAGCTGACAGATGCTCTATATACTACACCACACAGGAGAGCTGACAGATCCTCTATATACTACACCACACAGGAGAGCTGACAGATCCTCTATATACTACACCACACAGGAGAGCAGACAGATCCTCTATATACTACACCACACAGGAGAGCTGACAGATCTTCTATATACTACACTACACCACACAGGAGAGCTGACAGATCCTCTATACGCTACACCATACAGGAGAGCTGACAAATCCTCAATATACTACACCACACGTGAGAGCTGACAGATCCTCTTTATACTACACCACACGGGAGAGCTGACAGATCCTCTATATACTACACCACACAGGAGAGCTGACAGATCCTCTATATACTACACCACACAGAAGAGCTGACAGATCCTCTATATACTACACCACACAGGAGAGCTGACAGATCCTCTATATACTACACCACACGGGAGAGCTGACAGATCCTCTATATACTACACAACACAGGAAAGCTGACAGATCCTCTCTATTCTACACTACACCACACAGGAGAGCTGACAGATCCTCTACACACTACACCACACAGGAGAGCTGACAGATCCTCTTCATACTACACCACACACGGGAGAGCTGACAGATCCTCTATATAGTACATCACACAGGAGAGCTGACAGATCCTCTATATACTACACCACACAGGAGAGCTGACAGATCCTCTATATACTACACCACACATGAGAGATGACAAATCTTCTATATAATACACTACACCACACAGGAGAGCTGACAGATCCTCTATACACTACACCATACAGGAGAGCTGACAGATCCTCTATATACTACACCACACGGGAGAGCTGACAGATCCTCTATATACTACACCACATGGGAGAGCTGACAGATCCTCTATATACTACACCACACAGTAGAGCTGACAGATCCTCTATACACTACACCACACAGAAGAGCTGACACATCCTCTATGTACTACACCACACAGGAGAGCTGACACATCCTCTATATACTACACCACACGTAAGAGCTGACAGATCCTCTATATACTACACCACACAGGAGAGCTGACAGATCCTCTATATACTACACCACACAGGAGAGCTGACAGATCCTCTATATACTACACCACAACGGAGAGCTTACAGATCTTCTGTATACTACACTACACCACACAGGAGAGCTGACTGATCCTCTATATACTACACCACACAGTAGAGCTGACAAATCCTCTATACACTACACCACACAGAAGAGCTGACACATCATCTATGTACTACACCACACGGGAGAGCTGACCGATCCTCTATATACTACACCACACGGGAGAGCTGACAGATCCTCTATATACTACACCACACGGGAGAGGTGACAGATCCTCTATATACTACACCACACAGGAAAGCTGACAGATCCTCTATATTCTACACTACACCACACCACACAGGAGAGCTGACAGATCCTCCACACACTACACCACACAGGAGAGCTGACAGATCTTCTATATACTACACTACACCACACAGGAGAGCTGACAGATCCTCTTCATACTGCACCACACACGGGAGAGCTGACAGATCCTCTATATAGTACATCACACAGGAGATCTGACAGTTCCTCTATATACTACACCACACAGGAGAGCTGACAGATCCTCTATATACTACACCACACAGGAGAGCTGACAAATCTTCTATATAATACACTACACCACACAGGAGAGCTGACAGATCCTCTATACACTACACCATACAGGAGAGCTGACAGATCCTCTATATACTACACCACACGGGAGAGCTGACAGATCCTCTATATACTACACCACACGGGAGAGCTGACAGATCCTCTATATACTACACCACACGGGAGAGCTGACAGATCCTCTATATACTACACCACACGGGAGAGCTGACAGATCCTCTATATACTACACCACACAGGAGAGCTGACAGATCCTCTATATACTACACCACACTGGAGAGCTGACCGATCCTCTATATACTACACCACACAGTAGAGCTGACAGATCCTCTATACACTACACCACACAGAAGAGCTGACACATCCTCTATGTACTACACCACACGGGAGAGCTGACCGATCCTCTATATACTACACCACACAGGAGAGCTGACAGATCCTCTATACACTACACCACACAGGAGAGCTGACACATCCTCTATATACTACACCACACGTAAGAGCTGACAGATCCTCTATATACTACACCACACAGGAGAGCTGACAGATCCTCTATATACTACACCACACAGGAGAGCTGACAGATCCTCTATATACTACACCACAACGGAGAGCTGACAGATCTTCTGTATACTACACTACACCACACAGGAGAGCTGACAGATCCTCTATACACTACACCACACAGGAGAGCTGACAGATCCTCTATATACTACACCACACAGTAGAGCTGACAGATCCTCTATACACTACACCACACAGAAGAGCTGACACATCATCTATGTACTACACCACACGGGAGAGCTGACCGATCCTCTATATACTACACCACACAGGAGAGCTGACAGATGCTCTATATACTACACCACACAGGAGAGCTGACAGATCCTCTATATACTACACCACACAGGAGAGCTGACAGATCCTCTATATACTACACCACACAGGAGAGCTGACAGATCCTCTATATACTACACCACACAGGAGAGCTGACAGATCTTCTATATACTACACTACACCACACAGGAGAGCTGACAGATCCTCTATACACTACACCATACAGGAGAGCTGACAGATCCTCAATATACTACACCACACGTGAGAGCTTCCAGATCCTCTTTATACTACACCACACGGGAGAGCTGACAGATCCTCTATATACTACACCACACAGGAGAGCTGACAGATCCTCTATACACTACACCACACAGGAGAGCTGACACATCCTCTATATACTACACCACACGTAAGAGCTGACAGATCCTCTATATACTACACCACACAGGAGAGCTGACAGATCCTCTATATACTACACCACACAGGAGAGCTGACAAATCCTCTATATACTACACCACACAGGAGAGCTGACAGATCCTCTATATACTACACCACACGGGAGAGCTGACAGATCCTCTATATACTACACCACACAGGAAAGCTGACAGATCCTCTATATTCTACACTACACCACACAGGAGAGCTGACAGATCCTCTACACACTACACCACACAGGAGAGCTGACAGATCTTCTATATACTACACTACACCACACAGGAGAGCTGACAGATCCTCTTCATACTACACCACACACGGGAGAGCTGACAGATCCTCTATATAGTACATCACACAGGAGAGATGACAGATCCTCTATATACTACACCACACAGGAGAGCTGACAGATCCTCTATATACTACACCACACAGGAGAGCTGACAAATCTTCTATATAATACACTACACCACACAGGAGAGCTGACAGATCCTCTATACACTACACCATACAGGAGAGCTGACAGATCCTCTATATACTAAACCACACGGGAGAGCTGACAGATCCTCTATATACTACACCACACGGGAGAGCTGACAGATCCTCTATATACTACACCACACGGGAGAGTTGACAGATCCTATATATACTACACCACACAGGAGAGCTGACAGATCCTCTATATACTACACCACACTGGAGAGCTGACCGATCCTCTATATACTACACCACACAGTAGAGCTGACAGATCCTCTATACACTACACCACACAGAAGAGCTGACACATCCTCTATGTACTACACCACACGGGAGAGCTGACCGATCCTCTATATACTACACCACACAGGAGAGCTGACACATCCTCTATATACTACACCACACGTAAGAGCTGACAGATCCTCTATATACTACACCACACAGGAGAGCTGACAGATCCTCTATATACTACACCACACAGGAGAGCTGACAGATCCTCTATATACTACACCACAACGGAGAGCTGACAGATCTTCTGTATACTACACTACACCACACAGGAGAGCTGACAGATCCTCTATACACTACACCACACAGGAGAGCTGACAGATCCTCTATATACTACTCCACACAGTAGAGCTGACAGATCCTCTATACACTACACCACACAGAAGAGCTTACACATCATCTATGTACTACACCACACGGGAGAGCTGACAGATCCTCTATATACTACACCACACAGGAGAGCTGACAGATCCTCTATATACTACACCACACAGGAGAGCTGACAGATCCTCTATATACTACACCACACAGGAGAGCTGACAGATCTTCTATATACTACACTACACCACACAGGAGAGCTGACAGATCCTCTATACACTACACCATACAGGAGAGCTGACAGATCCTCAATATACTACACCACACGTGAGAGCTGACAGAACCTCTTTATACTACACCACACGGGAGAGCTGACTGATCCTCTATATACTACACCACACAGGAGAGCTGACAGATCCTCTATACACTACACCACACAGGAGAGCTGACACATCCTCTATATACTACACCACACGTAAGAGCTGACAGATCCTCTATATACTACACCACACAGGAGAGCTGACAGATCCTCTATACACTACACCACACAGGAGAGCTGACAGATCCTCTATATACTACACCACACATGAGAGCTGACAGATCCTCTATATACTACACCACACAGGAAAGCTGACAGATCCTCTATATTCTACACTACACCACACAGGAGAGCTGACAGATCCTCTACACACTACACCACACAGGAGAGCTGACAGATCTTCTATATACTACACTACACCACACAGGAGAGCTGACAGATCCTCTTCAAACTACACCACACACGGGAGAGCTGACAGATTTTCTATATAGTACATCACACAGGAGAGCTGACAGATCCTCTATATACTACACCACACAGGAGAGCTGACAGATCCTCTATATACTACACCACACAGGAGAGCTGACAAATCTTCTATATAATACACTACACCACACAGGAGAGCTGACAGATCCTCTATACACTACACCATACAGGAGAGCTGACAGATCCTCTATATACTACACCACACGGGAGAGCTGACAGATCCTCTATATACTACACCACACGGTAGAGCTGACAGATCCTCTATATACTACACCACACGGGAGAGCTGACAGATCCTCTATATACTACACCACACAGGAGAGCTGACAGATCCTCTATATACTACACCACACTGGAGAGCTGACAGATCCTCTATACACTACACTACACAGAAGAGCTGACCGATCCTCTATATACTACACCACACAGGAGAGCTGACAGATCCTCTATACACTACACCACCCAGGAGAGCTGACACATCATCTATGTACTACACCACACGGGAGAGCTGACCGATCCTCTATATACTACACCACACAGGAGAGCTGACAGATGCTCTATATACTACACCACACAGGAGAGCTGACAGATCCTCTATATACTACACCACACAGGAGAGCTGACAGATCCTCTATATACTACACCACACAGGAGAGCTGACAGATCCTCTATATACTACACCACACAGCAGAGCTGACAGATCCTCTATACACTACACCATACAGGAGAGCTGACAGATCCTCAATATACTACACCACACGTGAGAGCTGACAGATCCTCTTTATACTACACCACACGTGAGAGCTGACAGATCCTCTATATACTACACCACACAGGAGAGCTGACAGATCCTCTATACACTACACCACACAGGAGAGCTGACACATCCTCTATATACTACACCACACGTAAGAGCTGACAGATCCTCTATATACTACACCACACAGGAGAGCTGACAGATCCTCTATATACTACACCACACAGGAGAGCTGACAGATCCTCTATATACTACACCACACAGGAGAGCTGACAGATCCTCTATATACTACACCACACGGGAGAGCTGACAGATCCTCCATATACTACACCACACAGGAAAGCTGACAGATCCTCTATATTCTACACTACACCACACAGGAGAGCTGACAGATCCTCTTCACACTACACCACACAGGAGAGCTGACAGATCTTCTATATACTACACTACACCACGCAGGAGAGCTGACAGATCCTCTTCATACTACACCACACACGGGAGAGCTGACAGATCCTCTATATAGTACATCACACAGGAGATCTGACAGATCCTCTATATACTACACCACACAGGAGAGCTGACAGATCCTCTATATACTACACCACACAGGAGAGCTGACAAATCTTCTATATAATACACTACACCACACAGGAGAGCTGACAGATCCTCTATATACTACACCACACAGGAGAGCTGACAGATCCTCTATATACTACACCACACAGGAGAGCTGACAGATCTTCTATATACTACACTACACCACACAGGAGAGCTGACAGATCCTCTATACACTACACCATACAGGAGAGCTGACAGATCCTCAATATACTACACCACACGTGAGAGCTGACAGATTCTCTTTATACTACACCACACGGGGGAGCTGACTGATCCTCTATATACTACACCACACAGGAGAGCTGACAGATCCTCTATACACTACACCACACAGGAGAGCTGACACATCCTCTATATACTATGTCACGATATGGTATGAAATATCATAAGTTAGTTTTCTTGCTAGCATGCGGGGGCTAAACCCCCCCTCTCTCTGGTTCTCTTTCCTTCCCTGTGTTTCTATCTGTCTGTGTAGAAGAGCTTGCCTTGTGGGGGAGTTTTATTGACGGAAGGTATTTACGACGGTCATAGCTGCAAGGGAAATTTGTGTTAGCAGGAACTGTTAGAGAAACTTCTAGAATCATGAAAGTCTTTTGTTCCATTTTTGTAAGATATTACGCAAACCGTTTACGTTAAAAACACGAAAATAGATGTTCTTATTCTCTCTCGGTGGATCTATCAATGACTCTAATCACAGGCTTGTAGCTCCCTCTGGTGAAGAAGTAGGGATTGCTCTGTAAATAATAGGACATATTTGATCTCATAAGAAAGCTCATGTTAATACAAGCTGAATGCTGGGTGTGCTATGATTCTGATATGTACTGGAACGGAGTTATAAGCATTAGACCAATTTGTATTCAAAGTACTCAGACTGAAAGGTAGGAGGATCTGGAAAAGCTAGCCCTTTCTGTGATGTCACTAGCTGTAGGTCTTAAGTTTGTGGCCAGATCCCCAGCTCCCTTCTTCTTGTCTTTTCCTGTGAGGCCTGAGCAGCACGACAAATGAGCTGGGATGTCTGGTTGCCTGCAATGCAATGATCTGAGAAATGTGAGTGTTATCTTTTCTTCATTTAATCCTTTTATTTTCATAATTACCTTGTACATATTTGCAATTGTCTCATTTGTAACATCTTTGTAAAATATTTTATAAACACTGCCTAAAAATCATTTATGGGGTATACTCTTTAATACTAGTTCGTTCTTCCTGCCCTAAACCGTACCCTGTCTCTGAAGGGAATTACGCTACTATTTTGGGGGTTAGCAGCCGAACCCGTTTAATCGGCGCTGGTGGCAGCTTACCGTGTGCCGGCTGTTGGGGGGTCACTGTAGCGACTGCGGCTTGATAATTATTGTTCCTGCCTGAGTGGGAGTAGTTATCGCGTTGCTGTAGTGCGCCCAATAGCCAGTACATAGCAGGCAGCCTTTCTGGCGACTAATTACCCCAGGTGCAGTACCTAATCTGACCTGAGAGTAAGGGGGGCGCCAGAGAGCTGCAAGTGTTAAGTGGAACTGTAAGCGGGATAGACACAAATCCCTGCAGTTCATGGTATATTGAAGAGCAGTGGGATACCTAAAATAAGCCCCTGCTGTAAACAAGAGGTCAATAGCCTCGTGTGTGTTTTTTCATCACATTGTGGCAGTGGAGGGATAACTAGGATAAGCCCCCCTGCACATGTGATAGCCGTCTGCTGGTCTAAGGTCACCCCAATCCGTGACATATTGTGGGCAGCGGCTGAGGGATCTTGACAGTCACGGTGTGAATCGTGACAAATTGGTGGCAAGGCGGTGGGATATTAGAGCATTAGTGATTTGGTTTGAGCAATCATTCCTCTCACTAAAAACTTGCAGAAAGTTCTTGCGAGAACTCTGCGCAAATAAGTTTGGAGAACGAACTCAGTGTTTATTAGTTGTGAGACAATTGTGTACTGGTAATTATCCCTTCCCTTTTTCTTCGTTTTTCTATCCTATCTTTTATTTGGCAACCATGGTTGTGCTGGGAGAAACCTTTTATGAGCAGCAGACCAAAGACACCCTTGTGGCCTTGTGCAAGTCACAGCACATTGACTATGCAAACAAAAACAAAAGCCAACTGGTCGCAGTCCTGATGCAATGGGAAGCCGCTCTAGACCACTCACAGAGCCCAGAAGCCGCAGATGCCAGCACCAGCGAACATGGTGCTGCAGCAGAGGTCCAACCACTGAATGCTCGCCCCGTTAGCAATCCGGGCGAATTGGACCCCCACCTGCAGGCAGCCTTGAAAGAATTCCCCACTGACGACCATGAGGGACGTCGGCAGCTGATTCAGCAATACCGGCAGGAGGCTGAGGCCCGAGCCGAGCGAGAGGCCCAGCGAGAGGCCGAGAGAGCTGAGCGAGAGGCCCAGCGAGCCGAGCGAGAGGCCCAAGCGGAGCGGGAGTACCAGCTGCAGATGGCCCAACTGCAAATGCAGGGGTCGTCCCAGTCCAGCCGTGAGCCCAGCAGCGCTCAGACGCCAAAGCCCCGGCCCGACCACTTTCCTGTTATGGAAAAGGATGGGGACTTGGACACTTTTCTGCGGGCCTTTGAGAAAGCCTGCAGGCAGTACCAGCTGCCTACACAAGAATGGGCACGGTACCTGACACCAGGGCTGAGAGGAAAAGCTCTGGAAGCGTTTGCTGCACTCCCTCAAGAACAAGATGGTGACTATGAGGCCATCAAGCAGGCTCTGATAGCCAAGTACCAGCTTACACCCGAGGTGTACCGTAAAAAGTTCCGGACCCTCCAACGTGGCCCACACGACAGTTACAGTGATGTGGTGCATGGACTGGGGACCCACTTTGACCAGTGGACCCAAGGACTGTCAGTGACCACCTTTGTACAGCTGCGAGACCTGATGATCAAAGACCAGTTCTTCCGTCTTTGCCCAACTGAGGTGCGACAGTTTGTGATGGACAGAGAACCCAAAGACGTGACGAAAGCAGCGCAGATTGCCGATGCCTATGAGGCCAACCGTAGATCGGAAGTGCGGAAGCCAGTCACCACCAGCTGGAGAGGGGGTAAGCCTGCAGCCAACGCCAGTACCCCTGCCAGCCAACACACCAGAGGTCCTGTCCCCGTGGCCAACAGCACCAGACCTACCACCGAACTTCGCCAGTGTTACCACTGCAGGCAGACTGGACACCTCAGTCACCAATGTCCAGCCAAGCAGAAGAACCCCTCATCCCAGGCCCCAGGGCCTAATGCAGCTGTTCTTTTGGTGGGTGGTGTGGTTGGGAGGGTGTGTGACAACGTACAGCCCGTCACTGTGGGAGGTCGTGTTGCTACAGGCCTCAAGGACACCGGGGCTGAACGAACCCTCATCCGACCCGAACTGGCGGCCCCTGAAGAAATCATTCCGGGGAAAACCCTAACTGTCACTGGGATTGGGGGCATCAGCTGTCCCTTACCGATGGCCCGGGTTTTTATTGATTGGGGTGCCGGGAGCGGGGTGAAGGAAGTGGGGCTGTCTGATAATTTGCCCACTGATGTTTTGTTGGGGACTGATTTGGGGAGGTTGGTTGCATACTTCGTGGATGACCCTCCTCCCCAATCTACTAATGAGGGTAAAGTTAACCCTGATGATGATGATGATGATGATGATGATGATGGGAAATCGCATGTGTTACCTGACCATGCTTTATCTTGTAGTGATGCATCTGTTAACCATTTTTTCCCTAGGATTGATGGTGAAAATGTTGTACCTGTGCCAACTGTATCTGATAATAATGTTTCTGTGAAAGTTGATGTGTCCATAGGTACAGGAGTGCTCAGCCACGTCGCTCTGCGGAGTGAGATGGCTGAGGAACCCCTAGCAGGGGCAAGTGTCAGTGCTACAAGAAATGGGGAGATACATGGGAACCGTGAGCAAGGTGATGCCATGCAATTGACCAGTGCCACCGAGGAAGGTAACTGGCCCATAAGTAGCAATGCTCCTGAGGTAATGGGGGTGGATGGGGAGGTAGAGCCCATAGCAGCGTCGGCTGTTGGGTCTGTAGAAATCCCCGGGGAGACAGCCTACGTAGCTGCTGTCACCCGCAGTCAGAGTGCCCGGAACGCAGATACCTGTCTGCCTTCCGGACCCTCCTCAGTCATCAGTGTGACTGAACCAGAGGTGGACCCAGTGCAGGTCCCAGAGGGCTCCCGTGGGGAAGGGACCCTGACATCGCTTTTGGCTTCCCCTAGCCAGGAGTTTCAGGCCGCTCTGCACACAGATGCGAGCCTAGAGAGTTTGAGACAACTCGCCGGGACGCGCTTCTCCGAGACTGATAAGGAGAAGGTGTTCTGGGAAGGAGGAAGGTTGTACCGGGAGACAGTACCCGGAGAATCACAAAAGGAGTGGTTGAGGGAAAGACAGCTGGTCGTCCCACAGCAATTCCGGGGTGAGTTGTTGCGGATTGCCCATGAGATCCCGCTAGCTGGACACTTGGGTATCAGCAAAACTAAGGCCCGGCTGTCTCAACACTTCTATTGGCCTAAGATGGGGACAGATGTGTCAAACTACTGCCGCTCCTGTGTCACCTGTCAAAGAGTGGGGAAGGCGGGGCCTGCTCTTAAGGCTCCCCTGATCCCTTTGCCAGTGATAGAGGAGCCTTTCCAGAGGATTGCGGTGGACATTGTGGGCCCGCTGGCCGTCTCCAGCAGCTCTGGAAAGCGATTTATTCTTACTGTGGTAGACTACGCTACCCGGTACCCAGAGGCAGTAGCTCTGTCGTCAACTAGGGCAGATAAGGTGGCGGATGCCCTGTTGGCCATCTTTTCACGTGTAGGATTTCCCAGGGAAATGCTTACTGATCGAGGGACCCAATTTATGTCTCACCTAATGGAGGCTCTCTGTAAGAAAATGCAGGTGAAGCACCTGGTATCGAGTGCGTATCACCCACAGACCAATGGCTTGTGTGAACGTTTCAATGGTACCCTCAAACAGATGCTACGCATGCTGGTTGAGACACAAGGGCGCGACTGGGAGCGGTACCTCCCACACCTGCTATTCGCTTACAGAGAGGTTCCGCAGGCCTCGACGGGGTTCTCCCCCTTCGAGCTCCTGTACGGCAGGCGAGTCCGGGGACCCCTTGGGTTGGTAAGAGAATCCTGGGAAGAGGAGCCGAACCCTTCTGAAGTGTCCATAGTGGAGTATGTCATGCGCTTCCGTGACAAGATGCAGACCTTGACGCAGTTGGTGCATGACAACATGACGCAGGCTCAGGCCAATCAGAAGCACTGGTACGACCAGAACGCCCGGGAGCGGACCTACCACGTGGGTCAAAAGGTGTGGGTGCTGGTTCCTGTACCAACGGATAAGCTTCAGGCAGCCTGGGAGGGCCCGTACGTCGTCCACCAACAGCTCAACCCGGTCACCTACGTGGTCACGCTTGACCACGCTCGGGGTAGGCGAAAGGCCTTTCACGTCAACATGATGAAGGCTCATCACGAACGTGAACCTTTCGTCCTACCAGTCTGCAGCTTACCCGAAGACGGGGAGGAAGACACCCTCCTGGACATGCTGGCCCAAGCCAAGGCCCGTGGGTCCATTGAGGACGTGGAGGTGAGCGCCTCGCTAGATGAACCACAGCGGTTGCAGTTGCAAACCACACTGGAACCCTTCCGGGTCGTGTTCTCCAACCGGCCTGGAAGGATTGAGTTAGCGGTCCATGAGGTGGACACCGGGAATCACGCCCCACTACGGCGAACACCCTATCGAATCTCTGACCAGGTGCAGCAGATTATGCGCCAGGAGATCGATGAGATGTTACAGCTGGGGGTGATTCGACGGTCAAAGCGCGCGTGGGCCTCACCTGTAGTTCTCGTGCCAAAGAAGGACCGGACCACCCGGTTCTGCGTGGACTACAGGGGGCTCAACGCCATTACAGCCTCTGACGCGCACCCAATGCCGCGCATCGAGGAGCTGCTTGAGAAGTTAGCTGGCGCAAAATACCTGACAATAATGGATCTGAGTCGCGGATACTGGCAGATTCCCCTGAGCCCCGAGGCGCAGGAGAAGTCCGCCTTTATCACACCCTTTGGACTGTACGAGTCCACGGTCATGCCCTTCGGCATGAAGAATGCCCCTGCCACTTTCCAGCGGATGGTCAATCTCCTGCTTCAGGGACTGGAGAAGTACGCAGTGGCGTACTTAGATGACATTGCCATCTTCAGTCCCTCCTGGGATGAACACCTGCAGCATCTCGAGGAGGTGCTCGGGCGAATTCACCGAGCAGGACTGACCATCAAGCCGGGAAAGTGCCAGATGGGCATGAGGGAGGTTCACTACCTGGGGCACCGGGTAGGCGGAGGCACCCTGAAACCGGAGCCTGACAAAGTGGGCGTGATCGTGAACTGGCCCACTCCCAGGAACAAGAAACAGGTGATGTCCTTCCTGGGCACTGCAGGGTACTATAGGCGCTTCGTGCAGCACTATAGTAGCCTGGCAAAACCTTTGACGGACCTCACCAGGAAGAAGCTACCCCACATCGTCAACTGGACAGATGGCTGTGAGGGGGCCTTCCAGGCGTTGAAAACCGCACTGTGCAACGCCCCTGTGTTGAAAGCAGTCGACAGCAGTCGACCATTCTTGGTACAGACCGACGCCAGCGAGTTTGGCCTTGGTGCTGTGCTCAGCCAGGTGGACTCGGAGGACCAAGAGCACCCCGTGTTGTACCTGAGCCGGAAACTTTTGCCGAGGGAAGTGGCCTACTCCACCATTGAGAAGGAGTGCCTGGCCATAGTCTGGGCCCTGCAGCGCTTGCAGCCCTACTTGTACGGGCGCACCTTCACTGTGGTGACCGACCACGACCCTCTGCGCTGGCTAAGCACCATGTGTGGAACCAATGGCAGGTTGCTACGCTGGAGCCTTGCCCTTCAGCAATTTGACTTCACCATTAAACACAAAGCGGGCAAAGAGCATGGTAATGCAGATGGACTCTCCCGCCAGGGTGAACCCACGGAGGTGCGCATGGAGGCATACCGAGAGGTCCTGCCGCCGTAGCGCACGCCAAAAGGGGGAGGTGTCACGATATGGTATGAAATATCATAAGTTAGTTTTCTTGCTAGCATGCGGGGGCTAAACCCCCCCCTCTCTCTGGTTCTCTTTCCTTCCCTGTGTTTCTATCTGTCTGTGTAGAAGAGCTTGCCTTGTGGGGGAGTTTTATTGACGGAAGGTATTTACGACGGTCATAGCTGCAAGGGAAATTTGTGTTAGCAGGAACTGTTAGAGAAACTTCTAGAATCATGAAAGTCTTTTGTTCCATTTTTGTAAGATATTACGCAAACCGTTTACGTTAAAAACACGAAAATAGATGTTCTTATTCTCTCTCGGTGGATCTATCAATGACTCTAATCACAGGCTTGTAGCTCCCTCTGGTGAAGAAGTAGGGATTGCTCTGTAAATAATAGGACATATTTGATCTCATAAGAAAGCTCATGTTAATACAAGCTGAATGCTGGGTGTGCTATGATTCTGATATGTACTGGAACGGAGTTATAAGCATTAGACCAATTTGTATTCAAAGTACTCAGACTGAAAGGTAGGAGGATCTGGAAAAGCTAGCCCTTTCTGTGATGTCACTAGCTGTAGGTCTTAAGTTTGTGGCCAGATCCCCAGCTCCCTTCTTCTTGTCTTTTCCTGTGAGGCCTGAGCAGCACGACAAATGAGCTGGGATGTCTGGTTGCCTGCAATGCAATGATCTGAGAAATGTGAGTGTTATCTTTTCTTCATTTAATCCTTTTATTTTCATAATTACCTTGTACATATTTGCAATTGTCTCATTTGTAACATCTTTGTAAAATATTTTATAAACACTGCCTAAAAATCATTTATGGGGTATACTCTTTAATACTAGTTCGTTCTTCCTGCCCTAAACCGTACCCTGTCTCTGAAGGGAATTACGCTACTATTTTGGGGGTTAGCAGCCGAACCCGTTTAATCGGCGCTGGTGGCAGCTTACCGTGTGCCGGCTGTTGGGGGGTCACTGTAGCGACTGCGGCTTGATAATTATTGTTCCTGCCTGAGTGGGAGTAGTTATCGCGTTGCTGTAGTGCGCCCAATAGCCAGTACATAGCAGGCAGCCTTTCTGGCGACTAATTACCCCAGGTGCAGTACCTAATCTGACCTGAGAGTAAGGGGGGCGCCAGAGAGCTGCAAGTGTTAAGTGGAACTGTAAGCGGGATAGACACAAATCCCTGCAGTTCATGGTATATTGAAGAGCAGTGGGATACCTAAAATAAGCCCCTGCTGTAAACAAGAGGTCAATAGCCTCGTGTGTGTTTTTTCATCACATTGTGGCAGTGGAGGGATAACTAGGATAAGCCCCCCTGCACATGTGATAGCCGTCTGCTGGTCTAAGGTCACCCCAATCCGTGACATATTGTGGGCAGCGGCTGAGGGATCTTGACAGTCACGGTGTGAATCGTGACATACTACACCACACGTAAGAGCTGACAGATCCTCTATATACTACACCACACAGGAGAGCTGACAGATCCTCTATACACTACACCACACAGGAGAGCTGACAGATCCTCTATATACTACACCACACGGGAGAGCTGACAGATCCTCTATATACTACACCACACAGGAAAGCTGACAGATCCTCTATATTCTACACTACACCACACAGGAGAGCTGACAGATCCTCTTCATACTACACCACACACGGGAGAGCTGACAGATTTTCTATATAGTACATCACACAGGAGAGCTGACAGATCCTCTATATACTACACCACACAGGAGAGCTGACAGATCCTCTATATACTACACCACACAGGAGAGCTGACAAATCTTCTATATAATACACTACACCACACAGGAGAGCTGACAGATCCTCTATACACTACACCATACAGGAGAGCTGACAGATCCTCTATATACTACACCACACGGGAGAGCTGACAGATCCTCTATATACTACACCACACGGTAGAGCTGACAGATCCTCTATATACTACACCACACGGGAGAGCTGACAGATCCTCTATATACTACACCACACAGGAGAGCTGACAGATCCTCTATATACTACACCACACTGGAGAGCTGACAGATCCTCTATACACTACACTACACAGAAGAGCTGACACATCCTCTGTGTACTACACCACACGGGAGAGCTGTCCGATCCTCTATATACTACACCACACAGGAGAGCTGACAGATCCTCTATACACTACACCACCCAGGAGAGCTGACACATCATCTATGTACTACACCACACGGGAGAGCTGACCGATCCTCTATATACTACACCACACAGGAGAGCTGACAGATGCTCTATATACTACACCACACAGGAGAGCTGACAGATCCTCTATATACTACACCACACAGGAGAGCTGACAGATCCTCTATATACTACACCACACAGGAGAGCTGACAGATCCTCTATATACTACACCACACAGGAGAGCTGACAGATCCTCTATACACTACACCATACAGGAGAGCTGACATATCCTCAATATACTACACCACACGTGAGAGCTGACAGATCCTCTTTATACTACACCACACGGGAGAGATGACAGATCCTCTATATACTACACCACACAGGAGAGCTGACAGATCCTCTATACACTACACCACACAGGAGAGCTGACACATCCTCTATATACTACACCACACGTAAGAGCTGACAGATCCTCTATATACTACACCACACAGGAGAGCTGACAGATCCTCTATATACTACACCACACAGGAGAGCTGACAGATCCTCTATATACTACACCACACAGGAGAGCTGACAGATCCTCTATATACTACACCACACGGGAGAGCTGACAGATCCTCTATATACTACACCACACAGGAAAGCTGACAGATCCTCTATATTCTACACTACACCACACAGGAGAGCTGACAGATCATCTACACACTACACCACACAGGAGAGCTGACAGATCTTCTATATACTACACTACACCACGCAGGAGAGCTGACAGATCCTCTTCATACTACACCACACACGGGAGAGCTGACAGATCCTCTATATAGTACATCACACAGGAGATCTGACAGATCCTCTATATACTACACCACACAGGAGAGCTGACAGATCCTCTATATACTACACCACACAGGAGAGCTGACAAATCTTCTATATAATACACTACACCACACAGGAGAGCTGACAGATCCTCTATACACTACACCATACAGGAGAGCTGACAGATCCTCTATATACTACACCACACGGGAGAGCTGACAGATCCTCTATATACTACACCACACGGGAGAGCTGACAGATCCTCTATATACTACACCACACAGGAGAGCTGACAGATCCTCTATATACTACACCACACTGGAGAGCTGACCGATTCTCTATATACTACACCACACAGTAGAGCTGACAGATCCTCTATATACTACACCACACGTAAGAGCTAACAGATCCTCTATATACTACACCACACAGGAGAGCTGACAGATCCTCTATATACTACACCACACAGTAGAGCTGACAGATCCTCTATATACTACACCACACGTAAGAGCTGACAGATCCTCTATATACTACACCACACAGGAGAGCTGACAGATCCTCTATATACTACACCACACAGGAGAGCTGACAGATCCTCTATACACTACACCACAACGGAGAGCTGACAGATCTTCTGTATACTACACTACACCACATAGGAGAGCTGACAGATCCTCTATACACTACACCACACAGGAGAGCTAACAGATCCTCTATATACTACACCACACAGGAGAGCTGACAAATCTTCTATATAATACACTACACGACACAGGAGAGCTGACAGATCCTCTATACACTATACCATACAGGAGAGCTGACAGATCCTCTATATACTACACCACAAGGGAGAGCTGACAGATCCTCTATATACTACACCACACGGGAGAGCTGACAGATCCTCTATATACTACACCACACGGGAGAGCTGACAGATCCTCTATATACTACACCACACTGGAGAGCTGACCGATCCTCTATATACTACACCACACAGTAGAGCTGACAGATCCTCTATACACTACACCACACAGAAGAGCTGACACATCCTCTATGTACTACACCACACGGGAGAGCTGACCGATCCTCTATATACTACACCACACAGGAGAGCTGACACATCATCTATGTACTACACCACACGGGAGAGCTGACCGATCCTCTATATACTAAACCACACAGGAGAGCTGACAGATCCTCTATATACTACACCACACAGGAGAGCTGACTGATCCTCTATATACTACACCACACAGGAGAGCTGACAGATCCTCTATATACTACACCACACAGGAGAGCTGACAGATCTTCTATATACTACACTACACCACACAGGAGAGCTGACAGATCCTCTATACACTACACCATACAGGAGAGCTGACAGATCCTCCATATACTACACGACACGTGAGAGCTGACAGATCCTCTTTATACTACACCACACAGGAGAGCTGACAGATCCTCTATACACTACACCACACAGGAGAGCTGACACATCCTCTATATACTACACCACATGTAAGAGCTGACAGATCCTCTATATACTACACCACACAGGAGAGCTGACAGATCCTCTATATACTACACCACACAGGAGAGCTGACAGATCCTCTATATACTACACCACACAGGAGAGCTGACAGATCCTCTATATACTACACCACACGGGAGAGCTGACAGATCCTCTATATACTACACCACACAGGAAAGCTGACAGATCCTCTATATTCTACACTACACCACACAGGAGAGCTGACAGATCCTCTACACACTACACCACACAGGAGAGCTGACAGATCTTCTATATACTACACTACACCACGCAGGAGAGCTGACAGATCCTCTTCATACTACACCACACACGGGAGAGCTGACAGATCCTCTATATAGTACATCACACAGGAGATCTGACAGATCCTCTATATACTACACCACACAGGAGAGCTGACAAATCTTCTATATAATACACTACACCACACAGGAGATCTGACAGATCCTCTATACACTACACCATACAGGAGAGCTGACAGATCCTCTATATACTACACCATACGGGAGAGCTGACAGATCCTCTATATACTACACCACACAGGAGAGCTGACAGATCCTCTATATACTACACCACACGGGAGAGCTGACAGATCCTCTATATACTACACCACACAGGAGAGCTGACAGATCCTCTATATACTACACCACACTGGAGAGCTGACCGATCCTCTATATACTACACCACACAGTAGAGCTGACAGATCCTCTATATACTACACCACACGTAAGAGCTGACAGATCCTCTATATACTACACCACACAGGAGAGCTGACAGATCCTCTATATACTACACCACACAGGAGAGCTGACAGATCCTCTATATACTACACCACAACGGAGAGCTGACAGATCTTCTGTATACTACACTACACCACACAGGAGAGCTGACAGATCCTCTATACACTACACCACACAGGAGAGCTGACAGATCCTCTATATACTACACCACACAGTAGAGCTGACAGATCTTCTATACACTACACCACACAGAAGAGCTGACACATCATCTATGTACTACACCACACGGGAGAGCTGACCGATCCTCTATATACTACACCACACAGGAGAGCTGACAGATGCTCTATATACTACACCACACAGGAGAGCTGACAGATCCTCTATATACTACACCACACAGGAGAGCTGACAGATCCTCTATATACTAAACCACACAGGAGAGCTGACAGATCCTCTATATACTACACCACACAGGAGAGCTGACAGATCTTCTATATACTACACTACACCACACAGGAGAGCTGACAGATCCTCTATACACTACACCATACAGGAGAGCTGACAGATCCTCAATATACTACACCACACGTGAGAGCTGACAGATCCTCTTTATACTACACCACACGGGAGAGCTGACAGATCCTCTATATACTACACCACACAGGAGAGCTGACAGATCCTCTATACACTACACCACACAGGAGAGCTGACACATCCTCTATATACTACACCACACGTAAGAGCTGACAGATCCTCTATATACTACACCACACAGGAGAGCTGACAGATCCTCTATATACTACACCACACAGGAGAGCTGACAGATCCTCTATATACTACACCACACAGGAGAGCTGACAGATACTCTATATACTACACCACACGGGAGAGCTGACAGATCCTCTATATACTACACCACACAGGAAAGCTGACAAATTCTCTATATTCTACACAACACCACACAGGAGAGCTGACAGATCCTCTACACACTACACCACACAGGAGAGCTGACAGATCCTCTATATACTACACCACACAGGAGAGCTGACAGATGCTCTATATACTACACCACACAGTAGAGCTGACAGATCCTCTATATACTACACCACACAGGAGAGCTGACAGATCCTCTATATACTACACCACACAGGAGAGCTGACAGATCCTCTATATACTACACCACACAGGAGAGCTGACAGATCCTCTATACACTACACCACACAGGAGAGCTGACAGATCCTCTTCATACTACACCACACACGGGAGAGCTGACAGATCCTATATAGAGTACATCACACAGGAGAGCTGACAGATCCTCTATATACTACACCACACTGGAGAGCTGACCGATCCTCTATATACTACACCACACAGTAGAGCTGACAGATCCTCTATACACTACACCACACAGAAGAGCTGACACATCCTCTATGTACTACACCACACGGGAGAGCTGACCGATCCTCTATATACTACACCACACAGGAGAGCTGACACATCCTCTATATACTACACCACACGTAAGAGCTGACAGATCCTCTATATACTACACCACACAGGAGAGCTGACAGATCCTCTATATACTACACCACACAGGAGAGCTGACAGATCCTCTATATACTACACCACAACGGAGAGCTGACAGATCTTCTGTATACTACACTACACCACACAGGAGAGCTGACAGATCCTCTATACACTACACCACACAGGAGAGCTGACAGATCCTCTATATACTACACCACACAGTAGAGCTGACAGATCCTCTATACACTACACCACACAGAAGAGCTGACACATCATCTATGTACTACACCACACGGGAGAGCTGACCGATCCTCTATATACTACACCACACAGGAGAGCTGACAGATGCTCTATATACTACACCACACAGTAGAGCTGACAGATCCTCTATATACTACACCACACAGGAGAGCTGACAGATCCTCTATATACTACACCACACAGGAGAGCTGACAGATCCTCTATATACTACACCAAACAGGAGAGCTGACAGATCTTCAATATACTACTCTACACCACACAGGAGAGCTGACAGATCCTCTATACACTACACCATACAGGAGAGCTGACAGATCCTCAATATACTACACCACACGTGAGAGCTGACAGATCCTCTTTATACTACACCACACGGGAGAGCTGACAGATCCTCTATATACTACACCACACAGGAGAGCTGACAGATCCTCTATACACTACACCACACAGGAGAGCTGACACATCCTCTATATACTACACCACACCTAAGAGCTGACAGATCCTCTATATACTACACCACACAGGAGAGCTGACAGATCCTCTATATACTACACCACACAGTAGAGCTGACAGATCCTCTATATACTACACCACACCGGAGAGCTGACAGATCTTCTGTATACTACACTGCACCACACAGGAGAGCTGACAGATCCTCTATATACTACACCACACGGGAGAGCTGACCGATCCTCTATATACTACACCACACAGTAGAGCTGACAGATCCTCTATACACTACACCACACAGAAGAGCTCACACATCCTCTATGTACTACACCACATGGGAGAGCTGACATATCCTCTATATACAACACCACACAGGAGAGCTGACAGATCCTCTATATAAAACACCACACAGGAGAGCTGACAGTCCCTCTATATACTACACCACACAGGAGAGCTGACAGATCCTCTATATACCACACCACACAGGAGAGCTGACAGATCTTCTATATACTACACTACACCACACAGGAGAGCTGACAGATCCTCTATACACTACACCATACAGGAGAGCTGACAGATCCTCTATATACTACACCACACGTGAGAGCTGACAGATCCTCTATTTACTACACCACACAGGAGAGCTGACAGATCCTCTATATAATACACCACACGGGAGAGCTGACCGTTCCACTATTTAGTACACCACACAGGAGAGCTGACAGATCCTCTATATACTACACCACACAGGAGAGCTGACAGACCCTCTATATACTACACCACACAGGAGAGCTGGCAGATCCTCTATATACTACACCACACAGGAGAGCTGACAGATCCTCTATATACTACACCACACAGGAGAGCTGACAGATCTTCTATATACTACACTACACCACACAGGAGAGCTGACAGATCCTCTATACACTACACCATACAGGAGAGCTGACAGATCCTCTATATACACCACACGTGAGAGCTGACAGATCCTCTATTTACTACACCACACGGGAGAGCTGACAGATCCTCTATATACTACACCACACGGGAGAGCTGAGCGATCCGCTATATAGTACTCCACACAGGAGAGCTGACAGATCCTCTATATACTACACCACACAGGAGAGCTGACAGATCCTCTATATACTACACCACACAGGAGAGCTGACAGATCTTCTATATACTACACTACACCACACAGGAGAGCTGACAGATCCTCTATACACTACACCATACAGGAGAGCTGACAGATCCTCTATATACACCACACTTGAGAGCTGACAGATCCTCTATTTACTACACCACACGGGAGAGCTGACAGATCCTCTATACACTACACCACACAGGAGAGCTGACACATCCTCTATATACTACACCACACGTAAGAGCTGACAGATCCTCTATATACTACACCACACAGGAGAGCTGACAGATCCTCTATATACTACACCACACAGGAGAGCTGACAGATCCTCTATATACTACACCACACAGGAGAGCTGACAGATCCTCTATATACTACACCACACGGGAGAGCTGACAGATCCTCTATATACTACACCACACAGGAAAGCTGACAGATCCTCTATATTCTACACTACACCACACAGGAGAGCTGACAGATCCTCTACACACTACACCACACAGGAGAGCTGACAGATCCTCTTCATACTACACCACACACGGGAGAGCTGACAGATCCTCTATATAGTACATCACACAGGAGAGCTGACAGATCCTCTATATACTACACCACACAGGAGAGCTGACAGATCCTCTATATACTACACCACACAGGAGAGCTGACAAATCTTCTATATAATACACTACACCACACAGGAGAGCTGACAGATCCTCTTCATACTACACCACACACGGGAGAGCTGACAGATCCTCTATATAGTACATCACACAGGAGAGCTGACAGATCCTCTATATACTACACCACACTGGAGAGCTGACCGATCCTCTATATACTACACCACACAGTAGAGCTGACAGATCCTCTATACACTACACCACACAGAAGAGCTGACACATCCTCTATGTACTACACCACACGGGAGAGCTGACCGATCCTCTATATACTACACCACACAGGAGAGCTGACACATCCTCTATATACTACACCACACGTAAGAGCTGACAGATCCTCTATATACTACACCACACAGGAGAGCTGACAGATCCTCTATATACTACACCACACAGGAGAGCTGACAGATCCTCTATATACTACACCACAACGGAGAGCTGACAGATCTTCTGTATACTACACTACACCACACAGGAGAGCTGACAGATCCTCTATATACTACACCACACAGGAGAGCTGACAGATCCTCTATATACTACACCACACAGTAGAGCTGACAGATCCTCTATACACTACACCACACAGAAGAGCTGACACATCATCTATGTACTACACCACACGGGAGAGCTGACCGATCCTCTATATACTACACCACACAGGAGAGCTGACAGATGCTCTATATAGTACACCACACAGTAGAGCTGACAGATCCTCTATATACTACACCACACAGGAGAGCTGACAGATCCTCTATATACTACACCACACAGGAGAGCTGACAGATCCTCTATATACTACACCACACAGGAGAGCTGACAGATCTTCTATATACTACACTACACCACACAGGAGAGCTGACAGATCCTCTATACACTACACCATACAGGAGAGCTGACAGATCCTCAATATACTACACCACACGTGAGAGCTGACAGATCCTCTTTATACTACACCACACGGGAGAGCTGACAGATCCTCTATATACTACACCACACAGGAGAGCTGACAGATCCTCTATACACTACACCACACAGGAGAGCTGACACATCCTCTATATACTACACCACACGTAAGAGCTGACAGATCCTCTATATACTACACCACACAGGAGAGCTGACAGATCCTCTATATACTACACCACACAGGAAAGCTGACAGATCCTCTATATACTACACCACACCGGAGAGCTGACAGATCTTCTGTATACTACACTACACCACACAGGAGAGCTGACAGATCCTCTATACACTACACCACACAGGAGAGCTGACAGATCCTCTATATACTACACCACACAGTAGAGCTGACAGATCCTCTATACACTACACCATACAGAAGAGCTCACACATCCTCTATGTACTACACCACATGGGAGAGCTGACATATCCTCTATATACAACACCACACTTGAGAGCTGACAGATCCTCTATTTACTACACCACACGGGAGAGCTGACAGATCCTCTATATACTACACCACACAGGAGAGCTGACAGATCCTCTATACACTACACCACACAGGAGAGCTGACACATCCTCTATATACTACACCACACGTAAGAGCTGACAGATCCTCTATATACTACACCACACAGGAGAGCTGACAGATCCTCTATATACTACACCACACAGGAGAGCTGACAGATCCTCTATATACTACACCACACAGGAGAGCTGACAGATCCTCTATATACTACACCACACGGGAGAGCTGACAGATCCTCTATATACTACACCACACAGGAAAGCTGACAGATCCTCTATATTCTACACTACACCACACAGGAGAGCTGACAGATCCTCTACACACTACACCACACAGGAGAGCTGACAGATCCTCTTCATACTACACCACACACGGGAGAGCTGACAGATCCTCTATATAGTACATCACACAGGAGAGCTGACAGATCCTCTATATACTACACCACACAGGAGAGCTGACAGATCCTCTATATACTACACCACACAGGAGAGCTGACAAATCTTCTATATAATACACTACACCACACAGGAGAGCTGACAGATCCTCTTCATACTACACCACACACGGGAGAGCTGACAGATCCTCTATATAGTACATCACACAGGAGAGCTGACAGATCCTCTATATACTACACCACACTGGAGAGCTGACCGATCCTCTATATACTACACCACACAGTAGAGCTGACAGATCCTCTATACACTACACCACACAGAAGAGCTGACACATCCTCTATGTACTACACCACACGGGAGAGATGACCGATCCTCTATATACTACACCACACAGGAGAGCTGACACATCCTCTATATACTACACCACACGTAAGAGCTGACAGATCCTCTATATACTACACCACACAGGAGAGCTGACAGATCCTCTATATACTACACCACACAGGAGAGCTGACAGATCCTCTATATACTACACCACAACGGAGAGCTGACAGATCTTCTGTATACTACACTACACCACACAGGAGAGCTGACAGATCCTCTATACACTACACCACACAGGAGAGCTGACAGATCCTCTATATACTACACCACACAGTAGAGCTGACAGATCCTCTATACACTACACCACACAGAAGAGCTGACACATCATCTATGTACTACACCACACGGGAGAGCTGACCGATCCTCTATATACTACACCACACAGGAGAGCTGACAGATGCTCTATATACTACACCACACAGTAGAGCTGACAGATCCTCTATATACTACACCACACAGGAGAGCTGACAGATCCTCTATATACTACACCACACAGGAGAGCTGACAGATCCTCTATATACTACACCACACAGGAGAGCTGACAGATCTTCTATATACTACACTACACCACACAGGAGAGCTGACAGATCCTCTATACACTACACCATACAGGAGAGCTGACAGATCCTCAATATACTACACCACACGTGAGAGCTGACAGATCCTCTTTATACTACACCACACGGGAGAGCTGACAGATCCTCTATATACTACACCACACAGGAGAGCTGACAGATCCTCTATACACTACACCACACAGGAGAGCTGACACATCCTCTATATACTACACCACACGTAAGAGCTGACAGATCCTCTATATACTACACCACACAGGAGAGCTGACAGATCCTCTATATACTACACCACACAGGAGAGCTGACAGATCCTCTATATACTACACCACACCGGAGAGCTGACAGATCTTCTGTATACTACACTACACCACACAGGAGAGCTGACAGATCCTCTATACACTACACCACACAGGAGAGCTGACAGATCCTCTATATACTACACCACACAGTAGAGCTGACAGATCCTCTATACACTACACCACACAGAAGAGCTCACACATCCTCTATGTACTACACCACATGGGAGAGCTGACATATCCTCTATATACAACACCACTCGGGAGAGCTGACAGATCCTCTATTTACTACACCACACGGGAGAGCTGACAGATCCTCTATATACTACACCACACGGGAGAGCTGAGCGATCCGCTATATAGTACTCCACACAGGAGAGCTGACAGATCCTCTATATACTACACCACACAGGAGAGCTGACAGATCCTCTATATAAAACACCACACAGGAGAGCTGACAGATCCTCTATATACTACACCACACAGGAGAGCTGACAGTCCCTCTATATACTACACCACACAGGAGAGCTGACAGATCCTCTATATACTACACCACACAGGAGAGCTGACAGATCTTCTATATACTACATTACACCACACAGGAGAGCTGACAGATCCTCTATACACTACACCATACAGGAGAGCTGACAGATCCTCTATATACTACACCACACGTGAGAGCTGACAGATCCTCTATTTACTACACCACACAGGAGAGCTGACAGATCCTCTGTTGTGAAATTGGATTTTGGGCTCCCCCGGTGGCCACTGGTGGAATTGAACTGGTGTGCATCATCCTCTCTGTTCACCTGTTTCCATCAGGATGTGGGAGTCGCTATTTAGCCTTGCTCCTCTGTCACTTCCATGCTGGTCAACATTGTAATCAGAAGCCTTTCTGTGCATGTTCCTGCTGCTAGACAACTCCCAGCTAAGTTGGACTTAGTCCTTGTTTGTTTTTGCTTTTTGTTCCAGTTCACAGCTGTAGTTTCGTTTCTGTGTCTGGAAAGCTCTTGTGATCTGAAATTGCCACTCTGATGTTATGAGTTAATACTAGAGTCTTAAAGTAATTTCAGGATGGTATTTTGATAGGGTTTTCAGCTGACCATGAAAGTGCCCTTTCTGTCTTCCTGCTATCTAGTAAGCGGACCTCAATTTTGCTAAACCTATTTTCATACTACGTTTGTCATTTCATCTAAAATCACCGCCAATATTTGTGGGGGCCTCTGTCTGCCTTTCGGGGAAATTTCTCTAGAGGTGAGCCAGGACTATATTTTCCTCTGCCAGGATTAGTTAGTCCTCCGGCCGGCGCTGGGCGTCTAGGGATAAAACGCAGGCTACGCTACCCGGCTACTGTTAGTTGTGCGGCAGGTTTAGTTCATGGTCAGTTTAGTTTCCATCCTTCCAAGAGCTAGTTCTTATGTTTGCTGGGCTATGTTCTCTTGCCATTGAGAACCATAACAATCCTCTATATAATACACCACACGGGAGAGCTGACCGTTCCGCTATATAGTACACCACACAGGAGAGCTGACAGATCCTCTATATACTACACCACACAGGAGAGCTGACAGATCCTCTATATACTACACCACACAGGAGAGTTGACAGATCCTCTATATACTACACCACACAGGAGAGCTGACAGATCCTCTATATACTACACCACACAGGAGAGCTGACAGATCTTCTATATACTACACTACACCACACAGGAGAGCTGACAGATCCTCTATACACTACACAATACAGGAGAGCTGACAGATCCTCTATATACACCACACGTGAGAGCTGACAGATCCTCTATTTACTACACCACACAGGAGAGCTGACAGATCCTCTATATACTACACCACACGGGAGAGCTGAGTGATCAGCTATATAGTACTCCACACAGGAGAGCTGACAGATCCTCTATATACTACACCACACAGGAGAGCTGACAGATCTTCTATATAATACACTACACCACACAGGAGAGCTGACAGATCCTCTATACACTACACCACACAGGAGAGCTGACAGATCTTCTATATACTACACTACACCACACAGGAGAGCTGACAGATCCTCTATACACTACACCATACAGGAGAGCTGACAGATCCTCTATATACACCACACGTGAGAGCTGACAGATCCTCTATTTACTACACCACACGGGAGAGCTGACAGATCCTCTATATACTACACCACACGGGAGAGCTGAGCGATCCGCTATATAGTACTCCACACAGGAGAGCTGACAGATCCTCTATATACTACACCACACAGGAGAGCTGACAGATCTTCTATATACTACACCACACAGTAGAGCTGACAGATCCTCTATACACTACACCACACAGAAGAGCTGAGCTGACACATCCTCTATGTACTACACCACACGGGAGAGCTGACCGATCCTCTATATACTACACCACACAGGAGAGCTGACACATCATCTATGTACTACACCACACGGGAGAGCTGACCGATCCTCTATATACTAAACCACACAGGAGAGCTGACAGATCCTCTATATACTACACCACACAGGAGAGCTGACTGATCCTCTATATACTACACCACACAGGAGAGCTGACAGATCCTCTATATACTACACCACACAGGAGAGCTGACAGATCTTCTATATACTACACTACACCACACAGGAGAGCTGACAGATCCTCTATACACTACACCATACAGGAGAGCTGACAGATCCTCCATATACTACACCACACGTGAGAGCTGACAGATCCTCTTTATACTACACCACACAGGAGAGCTGACAGATCCTCTATACACTACACCACACAGGAGAGCTGACACATCCTCTATATACTACACCACATGTAAGAGCTGACAGATCCTCTATATACTACACCACACAGGAGAGCTGACAGATCCTCTATATACTACACCACACAGGAGAGCTGACAGATCCTCTATATACTACACCACACAGGAGAGCTGACAGATCCTCTATATACTACACCACACGGGAGAGCTGACAGATCCTCTATATACTACACCACACAGGAAAGCTGACAGATCCTCTATATTCTACACTACACCACACAGGAGAGCTGACAGATCCTCTACACACTACACCACACAGGAGAGCTGACAGATCTTCTATATACTACACTACACCACGCAGGAGAGCTGACAGATCCTCTTCATACTACACCACACACGGGAGAGCTGACAGATCCTCTATATAGTACATCACACAGGAGATCTGACAGATCCTCTATATACTACACCACACAGGAGAGCTGACAAATCTTCTATATAATACACTACACCACACAGGAGATCTGACAGATCCTCTATACACTACACCATACAGGAGAGCTGACAGATCCTCTATATACTACACCATACGGGAGAGCTGACAGATCCTCTATATACTACACCACACAGGAGAGCTGACAGATCCTCTATATACTACACCACACGGGAGAGCTGACAGATCCTCTATATACTACACCACACAGGAGAGCTGACAGATCCTCTATATACTACACCACACTGGAGAGCTGACCGATCCTCTATATACTACACCACACAGTAGAGCTGACAGATCCTCTATATACTACACCACACGTAAGAGCTGACAGATCCTCTATATACTACACCACACAGGAGAGCTGACAGATCCTCTATATACTACACCACACAGGAGAGCTGACAGATCCTCTATATACTACACCACAACGGAGAGCTGACAGATCTTCTGTATACTACACTACACCACACAGGAGAGCTGACAGATCCTCTATACACTACACCACACAGGAGAGCTGACAGATCCTCTATATACTACACCACACAGTAGAGCTGACAGATCTTCTATACACTACACCACACAGAAGAGCTGACACATCATCTATGTACTACACCACACGGGAGAGCTGACCGATCCTCTATATACTACACCACACAGGAGAGCTGACAGATGCTCTATATACTACACCACACAGGAGAGCTGACAGATCCTCTATATACTACACCACACAGGAGAGCTGACAGATCCTCTATATACTACACCACACAGGAGAGCTGACAGATCCTCTATATACTACACCACACAGGAGAGCTGACAGATCTTCTATATACTACACTACACCACACAGGAGAGCTGACAGATCCTCTATACACTACACCATACAGGAGAGCTGACAGATCCTCAATATACTACACCACACGTGAGAGCTGACAGATCCTCTTTATACTACACCACACGGGAGAGCTGACAGATCCTCTATATACTACACCACACAGGAGAGCTGACAGATCCTCTATACACTACACCACACAGGAGAGCTGACACATCCTCTATATACTACACCACACGTAAGAGCTGACAGATCCTCTATATACTACACCACACAGGAGAGCTGACAGATCCTCTATATACTACACCACACAGGAGAGCTGACAGATCCTCTATATACTACACCACACAGGAGAGCTGACAGATACTCTATATACTACACCACACGGGAGAGCTGACAGATCCTCTATATACTACACCACACAGGAAAGCTGACAAATTCTCTATATTCTACACAACACCACACAGGAGAGCTGACAGATCCTCTACACACTACACCACACAGGAGAGCTGACAGATCCTCTATATACTACACCACACAGGAGAGCTGACAGATGCTCTATATACTACACCACACAGTAGAGCTGACAGATCCTCTATATACTACACCACACAGGAGAGCTGACAGATCCTCTATATACTACACCACACAGGAGAGCTGACAGATCCTCTATATACTACACCACACAGGAGAGCTGACAGATCCTCTATACACTACACCACACAGGAGAGCTGACAGATCCTCTTCATACTACACCACACACGGGAGAGCTGACAGATCCTATATAGAGTACATCACACAGGAGAGCTGACAGATCCTCTATATACTACACCACACTGGAGAGCTGACCGATCCTCTATATACTACACCACACAGTAGAGCTGACAGATCCTCTATACACTACACCACACAGAAGAGCTGACACATCCTCTATGTACTACACCACACGGGAGAGCTGACCGATCCTCTATATACTACACCACACAGGAGAGCTGACACATCCTCTATATACTACACCACACGTAAGAGCTGACAGATCCTCTATATACTACACCACACAGGAGAGCTGACAGATCCTCTATATACTACACCACACAGGAGAGCTGACAGATCCTCTATATACTACACCACAACGGAGAGCTGACAGATCTTCTGTATACTACACTACACCACACAGGAGAGCTGACAGATCCTCTATACACTACACCACACAGGAGAGCTGACAGATCCTCTATATACTACACCACACAGTAGAGCTGACAGATCCTCTATACACTACACCACACAGAAGAGCTGACACATCATCTATGTACTACACCACACGGGAGAGCTGACCGATCCTCTATATACTACACCACACAGGAGAGCTGACAGATGCTCTATATACTACACCACACAGTAGAGCTGACAGATCCTCTATATACTACACCACACAGGAGAGCTGACAGATCCTCTATATACTACACCACACAGGAGAGCTGACAGATCCTCTATATACTACACCAAACAGGAGAGCTGACAGATCTTCAATATACTACTCTACACCACACAGGAGAGCTGACAGATCCTCTATACACTACACCATACAGGAGAGCTGACAGATCCTCAATATACTACACCACACGTGAGAGCTGACAGATCCTCTTTATACTACACCACACGGGAGAGCTGACAGATCCTCTATATACTACACCACACAGGAGAGCTGACAGATCCTCTATACACTACACCACACAGGAGAGCTGACACATCCTCTATATACTACACCACACCTAAGAGCTGACAGATCCTCTATATACTACACCACACAGGAGAGCTGACAGATCCTCTATATACTACACCACACAGTAGAGCTGACAGATCCTCTATATACTACACCACACGGGAGAGCTGACCGATCCTCTATATACTACACCACACAGTAGAGCTGACAGATCCTCTATACACTACACCACACAGAAGAGCTCACACATCCTCTATGTACTACACCACATGGGAGAGCTGACATATCCTCTATATACAACACCACACAGGAGAGCTGACAGATCCTCTATATAAAACACCACACAGGAGAGCTGACAGTCCCTCTATATACTACACCACACAGGAGAGCTGACAGATCCTCTATATACCACACCACACAGGAGAGCTGACAGATCTTCTATATACTACACTACACCACACAGGAGAGCTGACAGATCCTCTATACACTACACCATACAGGAGAGCTGACAGATCCTCTATATACTACACCACACGTGAGAGCTGACAGATCCTCTATTTACTACACCACACAGGAGAGCTGACAGATCCTCTATATAATACACCACACGGGAGAGCTGACCGTTCCACTATATAGTACACCACACAGGAGAGCTGACAGATCCTCTATATACTACACCACACAGGAGAGCTGACAGACCCTCTATATACTACACCACACAGGAGAGCTGGCAGATCCTCTATATACTACACCACACAGGAGAGCTGACAGATCCTCTATATACTACACCACACAGGAGAGCTGACAGATCTTCTATATACTACACTACACCACACAGGAGAGCTGACAGATACTCTATACACTACACCATACAGGAGAGCTGACAGATCCTCTATATACACCACACGTGAGAGCTGACAGATCCTCTATTTACTACACCACACGGGAGAGCTGACAGATCCTCTATATACTACACCACACGGGAGAGCTGAGCGATCCGCTATATAGTACTCCACACAGGAGAGCTGACAGATCCTCTATATACTACACCACACAGGAGAGCTGACAGATCTTCTATATACTACACTACACCACACAGGAGAGCTGACAGATCCTCTATACACTACACCACACAGGAGAGCTGACAGATCCTCTATATACTACACCACACAGGAGAGCTGACAGATCTTCTATATACTACACTACACCACACAGGAGAGCTGACAGATCCTCTATACACTACACCATACAGGAGAGCTGACAGATCCTCTATATACACCACACTTGAGAGCTGACAGATCCTCTATTTACTACACCACACGGGAGAGCTGACAGATCCTCTATACACTACACCACACAGGAGAGCTGACACATCCTCTATATACTACACCACACGTAAGAGCTGACAGATCCTCTATATACTACACCACACAGGAGAGCTGACAGATCCTCTATATACTACACCACACAGGAGAGCTGACAGATCCTCTATATACTACACCACACAGGAGAGCTGACAGATCCTCTATATACTACACCACACGGGAGAGCTGACAGATCCTCTATATACTACACCACACAGGAAAGCTGACAGATCCTCTATATTCTACACTACACCACACAGGAGAGCTGACAGATCCTCTACACACTACACCATACAGGAGAGCTGACAGATCCTCTTCATACTACACCACACACGGGAGAGCTGACAGATCCTCTATATAGTACATCACACAGGAGAGCTGACAGATCCTCTATATACTACACCACACAGGAGAGCTGACAGATCCTCTATATACTACACCACACAGGAGAGCTGACAAATCTTCTATATAATACACTACACCACACAGGAGAGCTGACAGATCCTCTTCATACTACACCACACACGGGAGAGCTGACAGATCCTCTATATAGTACATCACACAGGAGAGCTGACAGATCCTCTATATACTACACCACACTGGAGAGCTGACCGATCCTCTATATACTACACCACACAGTAGAGCTGACAGATCCTCTATACACTACACCACACAGAAGAGCTGACATATCCTCTATGTACTACACCACACGGGAGAGCTGACCGATCCTCTATATACTACACCACACAGGAGAGCTGACACATCCTCTATATACTACACCACACGTAAGAGCTGACAGATCCTCTATATACTACACCACACAGGAGAGCTGACAGATCCTCTATATACTACACCACACAGGAGAGCTGACAGATCCTCTATATACTACACCACAACGGAGAGCTGACAGATCTTCTGTATACTACACTACACCACACAGGAGAGCTGACAGATCCTCTATATACTACACCACACAGGAGAGCTGACAGATCCTCTATATACTACACCACACAGTAGAGCTGACAGATCCTCTATACACTACACCACACAGAAGAGCTGACACATCATCTATGTACTACACCACACGGGAGAGCTGACCGATCCTCTATATACTACACCACACAGGAGAGCTGACAGATGCTCTATATAGTACACCACACAGTAGAGCTGACAGATCCTCTATATACTACACCACACAGGAGAGCTGACAGATCCTCTATATACTACACCACACAGGAGAGCTGACAGATCCTCTATATACTACACCACACAGGAGAGCTGACAGATCTTCTATATACTACACTACACCACACAGGAGAGCTGACAGATCCTCTATACACTACACCATACAGGAGAGCTGACAGATCCTCAATATACTACACCACACGTGAGAGCTGACAGATCCTCTTTATACTACACCACACGGGAGAGCTGACAGATCCTCTATATACTACACCACACAGGAGAGCTGACAGATCCTCTATACACTACACCACACAGGAGAGCTGACACATCCTCTATATACTACACCACACGTAAGAGCTGACAGATCCTCTATATACTACACCACACAGGAGAGCTGACAGATCCTCTATATACTACACCACACAGGAGAGCTGACAGATCCTCTATATACTACACCACACCGGAGAGCTGACAGATCTTCTGTATACTACACTACACCACACAGGAGAGCTGACAGATCCTCTATACACTACACCACACAGGAGAGCTGACAGATCCTCTATATACTACACCACACAGTAGAGCTGACAGATCCTCTATACACTACACCACACAGAAGAGCTCACACATCCTCTATGTACTACACCACATGGGAGAGCTGACATATCCTCTATATACAACACCACACTTGAGAGCTGACAGATCCTCTATTTACTACACCACACGGGAGAGCTGACAGATCCTCTATATACTACACCACACAGGAGAGCTGACAGATCCTCTATACACTACACCACACAGGAGAGCTGACACATCCTCTATATACTACACCACACGTAAGAGCTGACAGATCCTCTATATACTACACCACACAGGAGAGCTGACAGATCCTCTATATACTACACCACACAGGAGAGCTGACAGATCCTCTATATACTACACCACACAGGAGAGCTGACAGATCCTCTATATACTACACCACACGGGAGAGCTGACAGATCCTCTATATACTACACCACACAGGAAAGCTGACAGATCCTCTATATTCTACACTACACCACACAGGAGAGCTGACAGATCCTCTACACACTACACCACACAGGAGAGCTGACAGATCCTCTTCATACTACACCACACACGGGAGAGCTGACAGATCCTCTATATAGTACATCACACAGGAGAGCTGACAGATCCTCTATATACTACACCACACAGGAGAGCTGACAGATCCTCTATATACTACACCACACAGGAGAGCTGACAAATCTTCTATATAATACACTACACCACACAGGAGAGCTGACAGATCCTCTTCATACTACACCACACACGGGAGAGCTGACAGATCCTCTATATAGTACATCACACAGGAGAGCTGACAGATCCTCTATATACTACACCACACTGGAGAGCTGACCGATCCTCTATATACTACACCACACAGTAGAGCTGACAGATCCTCTATACACTACACCACACAGAAGAGCTGACACATCCTCTATGTACTACACCACACGGGAGAGCTGACCGATCCTCTATATACTACACCACACAGGAGAGCTGACACATCCTCTATATACTACACCACACGTAAGAGCTGACAGATCCTCTATATACTACACCACACAGGAGAGCTGACAGATCCTCTATATACTACACCACACAGGAGAGCTGACAGATCCTCTATATACTACACCACAACGGAGAGCTGACAGATCTTCTGTATACTACACTACACCACACAGGAGAGCTGACAGATCCTCTATACACTACACCACACAGGAGAGCTGACAGATCCTCTATATACTACACCACACAGTAGAGCTGACAGATCCTCTATACACTACACCACACAGAAGAGCTGACACATCATCTATGTACTACACCACACGGGAGAGCTGACCGATCCTCTATATACTACACCACACAGGAGAGCTGACAGATGCTCTATATACTACACCACACAGTAGAGCTGACAGATCCTCTATATACTACACCACACAGGAGAGCTGACAGATCCTCTATATACTACACCACACAGGAGAGCTGACAGATCCTCTATATACTACACCACACAGGAGAGCTGACAGATCTTCTATATACTACACTACACCACACAGGAGAGCTGACAGATCCTCTATACACTACACCATACAGGAGAGCTGACAGATCCTCAATATACTACACCACAAGTGAGAGCTGACAGATCCTCTTTATACTACACCACACGGGAGAGCTGACAGATCCTCTATATACTACACCACACAGGAGAGCTGACAGATCCTCTATACACTACACCACACAGGAGAGCTGACACATCCTCTATATACTACACCACACGTAAGAGCTGACAGATCCTCTATATACTACACCACACAGGAGAGCTGACAGATCCTCTATATACTACACCACACAGGAGAGCTGACAGATCCTCTATATACTACACCACACCGGAGAGCTGACAGATCTTCTGTATACTACACTACACCACACAGGAGAGCTGACAGATCCTCTATACACTACACCACACAGGAGAGCTGACAGATCCTCTATATACTACACCACACAGTAGAGCTGACAGATCCTCTATACACTACACCACACAGAAGAGCTCACACATCCTCTATGTACTACACCACATGGGAGAGCTGACATATCCTCTATATACAACACCACACGGGAGAGCTGACAGATCCTCTATTTACTACACCACACGGGAGAGCTGACAGATCCTCTATATACTACACCACACGGGAGAGCTGAGCGATCCGCTATATAGTACTCCACACAGGAGAGCTGACAGATCCTCTATATACTACACCACACAGGAGAGCTGACAGATCCTCTATATAAAACACCACACAGGAGAGCTGACAGATCCTCTATATACTACACCACACAGGAGAGCTGACAGTCCCTCTATATACTACACCACACAGGAGAGCTGACAGATCCTCTATATACTACACCACACAGGAGAGCTGACAGATCTTCTATATACTACATTACACCACACAGGAGAGCTGACAGATCCTCTATACACTACACCATACAGGAGAGCTGACAGATCCTCTATATACTACACCACACGTGAGAGCTGACAGATCCTCTATTTACTACACCACACAGGAGAGCTGACAGATCCTCTGTTGTGAAATTGGATTTTGGGCTCCCCCGGTGGCCACTGGTGGAATTGAACTGGTGTGCATCATCCTCTCTGTTCACCTGTTTCCATCAGGATGTGGGAGTCGCTATTTAGCCTTGCTCCTCTGTCACTTCCATGCTGGTCAACATTGTAATCAGAAGCCTTTCTGTGCATGTTCCTGCTGCTAGACAACTCCCAGCTAAGTTGGACTTAGTCCTTGTTTGTTTTTGCTTTTTGTTCCAGTTCACAGCTGTAGTTTCGTTTCTGTGTCTGGAAAGCTCTTGTGATCTGAAATTGCCACTCTGATGTTATGAGTTAATACTAGAGTCTTAAAGTAATTTCAGGATGGTATTTTGATAGGGTTTTCAGCTGACCATGAAAGTGCCCTTTCTGTCTTCCTGCTATCTAGTAAGCGGACCTCAATTTTGCTAAACCTATTTTCATACTACGTTTGTCATTTCATCTAAAATCACCGCCAATATTTGTGGGGGCCTCTGTCTGCCTTTCGGGGAAATTTCTCTAGAGGTGAGCCAGGACTATATTTTCCTCTGCCAGGATTAGTTAGTCCTCCGGCCGGCGCTGGGCGTCTAGGGATAAAACGCAGGCTACGCTACCCGGCTACTGTTAGTTGTGCGGCAGGTTTAGTTCATGGTCAGTTTAGTTTCCATCCTTCCAAGAGCTAGTTCTTATGTTTGCTGGGCTATGTTCTCTTGCCATTGAGAACCATAACAATCCTCTATATAATACACCACACGGGAGAGCTGACCGTTCCGCTATATAGTACACCACACAGGAGAGCTGACAGATCCTCTATATACTACACCACACAGGAGAGCTGACAGATCCTCTATATACTACACCACACAGGAGAGCTGACAGATCCTCTATATACTACACCACACAGGAGAGCTGACAGATCTTCTATATACTACACTACACCACACAGGAGAGCTGACAGATCCTCTATACACTACACCATACAGGAGAGCTGACAGATCCTCTATATACACCACACGTGAGAGCTGACAGATCCTCTATTTACTACACCACACGGGAGAGCTGACAGATCCTCTATATACTACACCACACGGGAGAGCTGAGCGATCCGCTATATAGTACTCCACACAGGAGAGCTGACAGATCCTCTATATACTACACCACACAGGAGAGCTGACAGATCTTCTATATACTACACTACACCACACAGGAGAGCTGACAGATCCTCTATACACTACACCACACAGGAGAGCTGACAGATCCTCTATATACTACACCACACAGGAGAGCTGACAGATCCTCTATATACTACACCACATGGGAGAGCTGACAGATCCTCTATATACTACACCACACGGGAGAGCTGACACATCCTCTATATACCACACAACACGTGAGAGCTGACAGATCCTCTATATACTACACCACACGTGAGAGCTGACAGATCCTCTATATACTACACCACATCAAAGAGCTGACAGATCCTCTATATACTACACCACATAGAAGAGCTGACAGATCCTCTATATACTACACCACACAGGAGAGCTGACAGATCCTCTATATACTACACCACACAGCAGAGCTGAGAGATCCTCTATATACTGCACCACACAGGGGACCTGACAGATCCTCTATATACTACACCACAGAGAAGAGCTGACAGATCCTCTATATACATACATATATACTGTATATATACATATACATATATACATACATCTCTATATACTACACTACACAGGAGAGCAGTAATGTAGGTCCAGTGTGTGTAGTAAAATACTTACCGGTGGCCATATTCCACTGCAATGAAGACACAAGCAACGACACAGCGGCAGAAAACAGCGACTGCTGCGTATTTTATTACACTCAGGGAAGCTTTCTGTTGGGGGCGAGACATTGTTTTTATTAGTACGATTTTGGGATAGATGTGAGGTTATCATCATTTGTTATAGCTTTTTTTGTGGAATTGTGGGGAACAGAAAAAAGGACATTTGGCATTTGTTTCTTTTTATGGTGTTTACTAATTGGGTTAATTGTTTTTATAGTTTGATAGATCGGACTTTTCTGAACTCAGCAATACCAAATATTTGTTGTTTTTTATTTTTAAAATATGATTATTTTCAATGGGATAAAAAGGGGTGATTTGAACTTTTAGGAATTTTTTAATTTTTTTTTTACCTTTCACTGGTACAGTTGGCTCCTTAGAAGACATGAAGATGCGATCATCCGATCGCATGTGCTATTATATACAGTGCTGCCACAGCATCATTGCATATAGAAGAAATTATGGTCTCCTTTAAAGCTCGGCTACAGGAAGAAGACCCCTGGCTGCAACCCATCGGCGACCCACGATCACATCATGGGCACCAATGGGTGAGAGAATTATGTGCACGCATGTTGGCATGTGTTATATGCTGCTGTCAGAGATTGACACTGGCATTTAACACGTGCCATACATGTAAGGCCGGCGTCACACTGGCGAGTTTTACGGACGTAAGAGCGCAGAAACTACGTCCGTAAAACTCGCATAACATACGGCACAATTATTCTCAATGGGGCTGCTCCTATTAGCCGTATATTACGGTTCAGTATTATACGGCTTTCTACGGCCGTACAAAATCGCAGCATGCTGCGTTTGTCAGCGTACTGCGCAAAAAAATCGCCAATGAAAGTCTATGGGGGCGTGAAAAATACGGATTCCACACTGACCAGCAGTGTGACTTGCGAGAAATACGCAGCGGTGTTAGTGAAAAGTCGGTAATTCAATTGCCGGCTTTTAATTTCTCCTGCACAAACCCGACAGGATATGAGACATGGTTTACATACAGTAAACCATCTCATATCCCCTTTTTTTTTGCATATTCCACATTACTAATGTTAGTAGTGTGTATGTGCAAAATTTCAGCGCTGTAGCTGCTGAAATAAAGGGTTAAATGGCGGAAAAAATTGGCGTGGGCTCCCGCGCAATTTTCTCCGCCAGAATGGTAAAGCCAGTGACTGAGGGCAGATATTAATAGCCAGGAGAGGGTCCATGGTTATTGCCCCCCCCCGTGGCTAAAAACATCTGCCCCCAGCCACCCCAGAAAAGGCACATCTGGAAGATGCGCCAATTCTGGCACTTGGCCACTCTCTTCCCACTCCCTGTAGCGGTGGGATATGGGGTAATGAAGGGTTAATGCCACCTTGCTATTGGAAGGTGACATTAAGCCTGATTAATAATGGAGAGGCGTCAATTATGACACCTATCCATTATTAATCCAATTGTAGGAAAGGGTTAAAAAACACACACACACATGATTTAAAAGTATTTTAATGAAAAAAACACAGCGGTTGTTGTAATAATTTATTGTACTCTCAGTCCATCAGGAACACCCTCGCTTGGAAAAATAATAAACGCACAAGATACATACCTTCTGCTGTCAGATCAGGTCCCACGAAGTAATCCATCTGAAGGGGTTAACTAATATTACAGGCAGAGCTGCGATAATCCACTCGCTCTGCCTGTAATCCCCGGGTGCTGAAAGGAAAGCAGTGATCTATACTTACATTCAGTTGCGGTGATGCGCCCCTGCTGGATGTTCTCATGAACTGCAGCCTGGGAACTTTTTCCCACGCTACAGGTCATATGAGGACATCCACCAGGGGGCGCATCACCGCGAATGAATGAAATGTAGGTCAATGACCTACATTTCCTTCAGTCGCGGTGATGCGCCCCCTGGTGGATGTCCTCATATGACCTGTAGCGTGGGAAAAAGTTCCCAGGCTGCAGTTCATGAGAACATCCAGCAGGGGCGCATCACCGCAACTGAATGTAAGTATAGATCACTGCTTTCCTTTCAGCACCCGGGGATTACAGGTACGAGCGAGCGGTTTATCGCAGCTCTGCCTGTAATATTAGTTAACCCCTTCAGATGGATTACTTCGTGGGACCTGATCTGACAGCAGAAGGTATGTATCTTGTGCGTTTATTATTTTTCCAAGCGAGGGTGTTCCTGATGGACTGAGAGTACAATAAATTATTACAACAACCGCTGTGTTTTTTTCATTAAAATACTTTTAAATCATGTGTGTGTGTGTTTTTTAACCCTTTCCTACAATTGGATTAATAATGGATAGGTGTCATAATTGACGCCTCTCCATTATTAATCTGGCTTAATGTCACCTTCCAATAGCAAGGTGGCATTAACCCTTCATTACCCCATATCCCACCGCTACAGGGAGTGGGAAGAGAGTGGCCAAGTGCCAGAATAGGTGCATCTTCCAGATGTGCCTTTTCTGGGGTGGCTGGGGGCAGATGTTTTTAGCCACGGGGGGGCCAATAACCAAGGACCCTCTCCTGGCTATTAATATCTGCCCTCAGTCACTGGCTTTACCATTCTGGCGGAGAAAATTGCGCGGGAGCCCACGCCAATTTTTTCCGCCATTTAACCCTTTATTTCAGCAGCTACAGCGCTGAAATTTTGCACATACACACTACTAACATTAGTAGTGTGGAATATGCAAAAAAAATGGGGATATGAGATGGTTTACTGTATGTAAACCATGTCTCATATCCTGTCGGGTTTGTGCAGGAGAAATGAGAAGCCGGCAATTGAATTACCGGCTTTTAACACATATCGCGCTGAATGAAATCTAAATACAGAATATATATATATGTGTCTCAATGACATATATATATATATATATATACTGTATATATGTTTTCCCGAACATTTGAGCACATAAATCCATTAGATGTCGGTTTTGCAAGCCTGCGCGAAAATCTCGCAGTACGGATGCCATACGGATTACATACGGAGGATGCCATGCGCAAAATACGCTGACACACCCTGACTACGGATCACTATTTTGGGAACATTTCACCGTATTTCGGCCGTATTACGGCCGTAAAATACGGACCGTATTGTCTTACGCCGAGTGTGACGCCGGCCTAAGGCAGATGTCGTAAAGGTGTTAATCACCTGAGGACCCCCTCCCCTACTTTGTCACCCAATATCCTGTGGCCCCCCTCCCCCACTGTTTCACCTTTATTTTCCTGTGGGCCCCCTCCCCCCACTGTGTCACCAATATGCTGCGGGACCCCTCCCCCACTGTCACCCAATATGCTGTGGGCCCCCTCCCCCACTGTTTCACCTCTATTTTCCTGTGGGCCCCCTCCCCCACTGTTTCACCTCTATTTTCCTGTGGGCCCCCTCCCCCACTGTTTCACCTCTATTTTCCTGTGGGCCCCCTCCCCCATTGTTTCACCTCTATTTTCCTGTGGGCCCCCTCCCCCATTATTTCACCTCTATTTTCCTGTGGGCCCCCTCCCCTACTATGTCACCCAATATTCTGTGGGCCCCTCCCCCACTATTTCACCTCTAATTTCATATGGGCCTGCTCAGAGAGGGAAAGGGGAGCCACAGTAAAATAGAGGTGGTTGACACAATAGGGGAGGAGGCCCACAAGAAAATTAGAATATCGCTGTGGGCCCCTCCCCTGTGTCACCATTAGGTTGCATGGGCCCCCTCCCCTAACTGCCTCTGTGGCTGGAGATCTAGTCAGGGTGCAGGCATCATATAGTTCTGTACTTACAGTCACACTGACTGCAGCCATGATCCCTCTGCTCCTCTGTGTACAATATATGGCCGTGCTGTGTGCTGCTTGGGCAGGACAGCTGACCAATCACAGCACAGCGCCTTGCCTGAGCTGTGCTGTGAGGTCACACAAGGAAAACTAACACTGATTGGCTGAATTGCAGCCAATCAGCATTTACACTGCTGCCCAGGGCTTTGTGGAAGAGGAGCAGACAGTCGCAGTACAGGAAACAGGTGACTGCAGGTCAGCTTGCGTGCGTGTCTCCTCTCAGACTCAGACTCACAGTCAGCTGTTCCGCTGTCTGTGCTGGCTGAAGTGAAGGTCGGCACACACACAGCTCTCCTGGCAGAGTTATGGCAGCGGCAGCAGGAGCTGCGCCTGCACTTCCCATCACCTGTGCAGTCTGCCAGCCGCTGCTGGCTATACAATAAAGTGCGCACAGCTATGAGCATGCAGGGCAGGCAAAAATGAGGGAGGCAGGAGCTGGGGCTGGGGGCGGGGTCCACCGGAGGATTCTCCGGTGTCCCGGTGCCAGGGGCAGACTGGGCCGGGTGGCAGGAATGCATATGCCCCCCGGGCCGGTGCCTGAGCAGCTGCACAGGGCCGCTGGAGGACCGGCAGCGATTTTAATACATAGCACGCCGGCCCTTCAAAACTAAGCCAGGTCCTGTGTGCGCGCATTGCCCACGCTGATAAGTGCCGCGGCGGCCCACGCTAGTGCACAAGCATGGCCGCGGTCGTAGTTCCTGCGCGTGCTCGTCTGCTGCCCGTGTCAGCGCGGGCAAGCAGGAGACCACGCGCGCACGTGTTATTTGAAAAGGCCGGCGCGCGCATAGGACGCCTCCACCTGACTGTGTCTGACGCTGGCCGGCCTGTACCAGCGTTAGAGAAGACTGCTCACCAATGCCTGGGATCCTCTTCACCGCCGACGCTGGAGAGGACCCGACCCACCTCAGCCCTTCATTCTCCCGACCTCCCCCCCCAATCTCAGGGACCTGGGTGAGTCCCAAGATGATTTTTTAATGTATATACAGCAGTTGCACCTATATAATGTGTATAGACTGCTATATATACGTTATATAGGTGATACTGCTGTATATAATCACTATACCACTAAAATGTATGTATAGCAGTCTATATCTTATATAGGTGACACTGCTACTGATGCGTATATACCTTATATAGGTGACACTGCAGTGTGTGTGTATACATACTGTATATACAGTATACTGTACACACACATGTATGTATACACATATATGTACATGTATACACAGCAGTATCACCTATATAACGTATATACACATCAGTAGCAGTGTTACCTATATAAGATGTAGACTGCTATACATACATTATATAGGTAGTATAGTGATTATATACATCAGTGTCACCTATATAATGTATATTTAGTAGTCTATACACATTATATAGGCAATACCGCTACTGATGTGTATATAGGTGATACTGCTGTGTATATATGTCGTTATATAGGCGATACTGGTGTGTGTGTGTGTGTGTGTATACACACACGTACATATATACACAACAGTATCACCTATATATAACATATAGGCACATCAGTAGCAGTATTGCCTATATAATGTATATAGACTGCTGTATACATGATATATAGGTGATACTATCATTATATACAGCAGTAGCAGTATAGCCAATATATCGTGTATCCAACATTTGCAGTATCACCTGTATAATGTATAGACTACTGCATATACGTTGTAGAGGTGATACTGCTGTGTATAGCAGCACTATCTATCTGTGTCTAATATATATATATATATATATATATATATATATTTTATTTTTTCAGTTTCATCTATATAATGTGTGTGTACACCAGTCACAGTATCACATACAATATATAGGTGATACTACAACTATACACATCAGTCGCAGTGTCAACTATATATTGTATATACAGTAGTTTCAATGTGATATATATTCAGCAGTCGCGGTGTCTCCTATGTACATTAGCCTCGGTGTCTCCTACGTGATGTGTGTATCATAACATAGCATAATGCTGTCCTAATTACCGTATATTGTAGAGATGTGTGTGTGTGTGTATATATTTTTTTAATATATATATATATATATATATATATATATATATATATATATATATATATATATATATATTATAGAGAGAGAGAGAGAGAGAGAGAGTAGTGATGTTTGAATAGTGTAGAGATGTTTATATAGTATGGCGCTATGTATATAGTGTGGAATTCACACTATATATACACTGCTGCCACATCTCTACACTATCTACTATATAATTGTCTAAGGCTCACTTCCGTCTGTCTGTCACGGATATTCATTGGTCGCGGCCTCTGTCTGTCATGGAATCCAAGTCGCTGATTGGTCTCGCCAGCTGCCTGTCATGGCTGCCGCAACCAATCAGCGACGGCCACAGTCCGATTAGTCCCTCCCTACTCCCCTGCAGTCAGTGCCCGGCGCCCGCTCCATACTCCCCGCAGTCACTGCTCACACAGGGTTAATGCCAGCGGTAACGGACCGCGTTATGCCGCGGGTAACTCACTCCGCTATCGCCGCTATTAACCCTGTGTGACCAAGTTTTTACTATTGACGCTGCCTATGCAGCGTCAATAGTAAAAACATCTAATGTTAAAAATAATAATAAAAAAAATAAAAAATCATTATATACTCACCTTCCGCCGCCTTTCCCACTCCTCGCGACGCTCCAGTGACCGGTCCATGCAAGTGGCAGGTTCCGTTGGCAAGGATGGTCTGCGAGAAGGACCTGCCGTGACGTCACGGTCATGTGACTACGTGGCTGGGCAATATACTACGTCACTGGGCAATATACTACGTAGCTGCGCAATATACTACGTGACTGGCCCATATACTACGTGGCTGGGCAATATACTACGTGGCTCTGTGCTGTATACTACGTGGCTGGGCAATATACTACGTGGCTCTGTGCTGTATACTACGTCGCTGGGCAATATACTACGTCACTGGGCAATATACTACGTGGCTGGGCAATATACTACGTCACTGGGCAATATACTACGTAGCTGGACAATATATTACATGACTGGCCCATATACTACGTGGCTGGGCAATATACTACGTGGCTCTGTGCTGTATACTACATCGCTGTGCAATATACTACGTGGCTCTGTGCTGTATACTACATCACTGTGCAATATACTACGTGGCTCTGTGCTGTACACTACGTGGCTCTGTGCTGTATACTACGTAACTGGGTAATATACTACGTGGCTGGGCAATATACTACGTCGCTGGGCAATATACTACGTCGCTGGGCAATATACTACGTCGCTGGGCAATATACTGCATGGCTGGGCAATATACTACGTGGACATGCATATTCTAGAATACCTGATGCGTTAGAATCGGGCCACCATCTAGTATAATATATACACCGCTCTATATTCCTTAACACGGTATATAATATGCCTCTGTGTATATAATAGATTGTAGTATACCGTATAAACTCGTGTATAAGTCGAGTTTTTCAGCATATTTTTTTTGTCCTGAAAACACCCCCCTCGGCTTATACACGAGTCATTGTCCCAGAAAAACGGAGGGGTAGCAGCGAGTCACAGAATATTCCAGTGCCGTGAATATTCATTTCTCTTATAGCATTCACAGCCACAGCCGCTGGCTTCCAGCACACATTCTACTTACCTTTCCTGCGCTCCCTCGCTGCATCTTGTTCCGGCGCCAGCAGCTCTTCAGGCCGAGCGATCATGTGTCTTCCTCTCATTAAGGTAATGAGTATTCACCCCTCTCCACTCCCATAGGCGTGGGTAAAAATTAATTACCTTAATGAGTGGGGGACACGTGATCACCTGCCCACAGGAGCTGCTGGCACCAAAACGAGATGCTGCGAGGGCATGCAGGGAAAGTAAGTAGGATGTGTTTTTTTTTTTTTTTATCGGAACCATGCATACATGAACAAGGAAGGAGCCATGCATACAAGGACGGGGATAAGGAGCCATGCATACAAGGAAGAGGATAAGGAGCCATGCATACAAAAATGGGAATAAGAGGCCCATGCATACAAGGACGGGGATAAGGAGTCATGCATACAAGGATGGGGATAAGGCGCTAAGGAGCCCATGCAGGCAAGGATGGGGATAAGGAGCCATGCATACAAAGACGGGGATGAGGAGCCATGCATACAAGGACGGGGATAAGGAGCCATGCATACAAGGACGGGGATAAGGAGCCATGCACACAAGGACGGGGATAAGGAGCCCATGCAGACAAGGATGGGGATAAGGAGCCATGCATACAAAGACGGGGATGAGGAGCCATGCGGACAGTGACGGGGGAGCCATGCAGACAAGAATGGGGATGAGGAGCTATGCATACAAGGACTGGGATAAGGAGCAATGCATACAAGGACAGGGATGGGGGGACCATGCATACAAGGCCAGGGATGAGGAGCTATGCATACAAGGACGGGGATAAGGAGCCATGCATACAGGGACAGGGGAGCCATGCATTCAAGGATAGGGATGAGGGGACAATGCATACCTGGCTTATACTCGACTCAATAAGCTTTCCCAGTTTTTTTCTGGCAAAATTAGGTGCCTCGGCATATACTTGGGTCGACTTATACTCAAATATATACTGTATATTGTGGAGCTGTGTATACTTCTACTGTCCTGCATAAATGGTGTAATTCTCAGTATCTATTCTTATTATGTATGTGTGTGTATCTGTCTATCTATCACTCTGATTAATTGTGAGAAAAGTAGCATACTCCTTATTGGCCCATGTGGCAACGTTTCGGATCCATAACTGCACATTTCTCTGATATGGAAGTGAAATGTTGCCATATGGACTAATATAGAGTATAAAAAAAAAATCGGTTTCATTTTCTTCCACAAAAGTGGTACGATTCTCTTTTCACTTGCTGTCCGTGTGCAGTCATTTTTTTTTTTTTTCTCAGCAGATGTTGCAGTCTGATACACGGCGAGTCAGACCATTGAGAAGATGGAGAAATTAATTTCTCCATCTCCTCCACACTTGTGCTGCGAGAGCATTGAAGCACGGACACTCGGATCATGCTCACAGCAGAGCAAGAGCCAAGTATCATTGGCAGATCACATCGGATGCCATATGCTACTGTGATTCCACCCTAATGAGCACCTTTAAGCTGATGGTATTAAATGGCAACATCACGTGAATGAGGTACATGTGTACACTTGATGTTGCATACTAGCCGGACTTATGACCAACCCAGTCGTAGCTACATAATATGGGGGGATGTGGAAACCACAGAAATACGACAAATAGAGGAAAACTAAATGTAAAAAAGTAATCTTTATTAAATGCAAATTACATGCAATTTTAAAAATTCGGACAAAAACATGGAACACAGTGACGAAATAGTGCAGAATACAGAAGGACTGCTGCCTGTGCAAAAACAGGACATGCAGATAAGGAACTGGCTCCTAGTTGTACCTATATGATGTTATAAATAGGGGATGTAGCAAACCACCTAAACCACCTACTATATATATATAGTTGGTGTGCATGTGTGCCTCATTTGTCAGACCCTAAGGCTGCGTGTCCACGATCAGGATGGCCGGCGGTATCGCCGGAGCGGCGAAGCCGCTCGGCGCTAAGCCCCGCCCCCTTTCTGGGACGCGATGATGCCGGATGTGTACAGTACACATCCGGGATCATCGCACCCCTCGCCATAGGGCACTGTGATATTACCTGCGGCGACGCAGCGTTGCCGCAGGTAGCACGGACATGCTGCGATCTGAAAAGACGCGCAGCATGTCCGGAGTCGCAGGCCCGCCGCGTGCGGGTTTCCACGCATAGTGGACACGGGATTTCAAAAAATCCCCTCCACTATGCTGGAACATCTGGACGCTGCGTGTTTGACGCTGCAGCGTCAAACAAGCAGCGTTTACTTACCGTGGACACACGGCCTAAAACACATAATGCGATAGCTACTACTGTCCTAACGGTCATGACCGGTACGCAAGTGCATGTAATGGGCCCAAATATATAGAACAGTGTAGGGTGACACAAGTACAGGAGGTCACACAGATGATACCAATGTATCGGACTACACCCAAAGCTACTACCCCATAGCCGCAAAAACTACAGTGCAAAGACTCCTCGCATAACTATTAAGCAGACACCGCTGCTCCCAAGTATATTACCTGATGCGGCCAGCTAACTGTTAACTGCCAGATCCTTAGATTGCAATCTAAGGATCTGGCAGTTAACAGTTAGCTGGCCGCATCAGGTAATATACTTGGGAGCAGCGGTGTCTGCTTAATAGTTATGCGAGGAGTCTTTGCACTGTAGTTTTTGCGGCTATGGGGTAGTAGCTTTGGGTGTAGTCCGATACATTGGTATCATCTGTGTGACCTCCTGTACTTGTGTCACCCTACACTGTTCTATATATTTGGGCCCATTACATGCACTTGCGTACCGGTCATGACCGTTAGGACAGTATTAGCTATCGCATTATGTGTTTTAGGGTCTGACAAATGAGGCACACATGCACACCAACTATATATATATATATATATATATATATATATATATATATATATATAGTAGGTGGTTTAGGTGGTTTGCTACATCCCCTATTTACAACATCATATAGGTACAACTAGGAGCCAGTTCCTTATCTGCATGTCCTGTTTTTGCACAGGCAGCAGTCCTTCTGTATTCTGCACTATTTCGTCACTGTGTTCCATGTTTTTGCCCGAATTTTTAAAATTGCATGTAATTTGCATTTAATAAAGATTGCTTTTTTACATTTAGTTTTCCTCTATTTGTCGTATTTCTGTGCTTCCACATCCCCCCACCTAATGAGCACCTGTATTAAAGGGAACCTGTCACCCCCCCCTGGCGTTTTTAACTAAAAAAAACACATCTTGTGCAGCTCTAATGCTGCATTCTGTGAAGGTGGCTCTTTTAGTTCTGGTCCCTTCCAACGCTGAAGTAATCGTTTTTAGAATTTGCCTGTCATACCTGTAGTTTGTCAGGGGGGCATGTCTTTTCCCCTCTGACACAAATGCCTCCCTCAGTACTCTGTGTGCCAGGCGCCACCTCCTCTTCCTTCATTAGCGTCCCCAGCGCCTGCGCTGTAAGTTTTTTTTCGGGCATGCGCAGCTTGCGCTGCCCTTCCAACTTACAACGCAGGCGCCGGGGGCACTAATGAAGGAGAGGAGGCGGCGCCTGGCTCCGGAGCAGAGACTGCTGGGCGGCAGGAGGAGCGCTGGTCCCCTGTGAGGGAGATGGCACCTCTGCTGTGAGTCCTCTGCAGAGCGGTCACTGGGCGCTGTCCTCCTCAGTCCTCTGCCATCCTCTGGGCTCTCCTCATCCCCAGGGTGTCCCTGATGCCTGTCTGCGGTGTAAAGAGCACCATGTAAATGGACCTGTGTTCGATCATGCGCACTGCGGCGCCATTCACATGTGGCTCTTCAAATAACGCCTTTATGAGGAGTGTTGAAGGGCAGGACAAAGTATAGCAAAATTCACTGATCGGGATGGGGAGTGTTATAGTATGTAGGCTGGTGGGGTTTGTGTGGCAGGGCTGTTTTTTTTTGTCCCAGTCCGGCCCTGTGTGTGTGATTATACAGTGAGGCTGTGCGTGTCACTATACAGTGGGGCTGTGCCTGTCATTATACAGTGGGGCTGTGCATGTCATTATACAGTGGGGTTGTGCCTGTCATTATACAGTGGGGTTGTGCCTGTCATTATACAGTGGGGTTGTGCCTGTCATTATACAGTGGGGCTGTGCCTGTCATTATACAGTGGGGTTGTGCCTGTCATTATACAGTGGGGTTGTGCCTGTCATTATACAGTGGGGCTATGCGTGTCATTATACAGTGGGGCTGTGCCTGTCATTATACAGTGGGGTTGTGCCTGTCATTATACAGTAGAGCTGTGCGTGTCATTATACATTGGGGCTGTGCCTGTCATTATACAGTGGGGCTGTGCCTGTCATTATACAGTGGGGCTGTGCGTGTCATTATACAGTGGGGCTGTGCGTGTCATTATACAGTGGGGCTGTGCGTGCGTGTGTGTGTCACTATACAGTGGGGCTGTGTGTGTCATTAATTATACAGTAGGGGTGTGCGTGTGTGTGTTATTATACAGTGAGGCTGTGCTTATCATTATACAGTGGGGCTGTGCCTGTCATTATACAGTGGGGCTGTGCCTGTAATTATACAGTGGGGCTGTGCCTGTCATTATACAGTGGGGCTGTGCGTGCGTGTGTGTGTCACTATACAGTGGGGCTGTGTGTGTCATTAATTATACAGTAGGGTTGTGCGTGTGTGTGTTATTATACAGTGAGGCTGTGCTTGTCATTATACAGTGGGGCTATGCCTGTCATTATACAGTGGGGCTGTGCCTGTCATTATACAGTGGGGCTGTGCCTGTCATTATACAGTGGGGCTGTGCCTGTCATTATACAGTGGGGCTGTGCGTGCGTGTGTGTGTCACTATACAGTGGGGCTGTGTGTGTCATTAATTATACAGTAGGGTTGTGCGTGTGTGTGTTATTATACAGTGAGGCTGTGCTTGTCATTATACAGTGGGGCTATGCCTGTCATTATACAGTGGGGCTGTGCCTGTCATTATACAGTGGGGCTGTGCCTGTCATTATACAGTGGGGCTGTGCGTGCGTGTGTGTGTCACTATACAGTGGGGCTGTGTGTGTCATTAATTATACAGTAGGGTTGTGCGTGTGTGTGTTATTATACAGTGAGGCTGTGCTTGTCATTATACAGTGGGGCTGTGCCTGTCATTATACAGTGGGGCGGTGCTTGTCATTATACAGTGGGGCCGTGCTTGTCATTATACAGTGGGGCCGTGCTTGTCATTATACAGTGGGGCTGTGCCTGTCATTATACAGTGGGGTTGTGTGTGTGACTGTCACTGTATACAGTAGGACTGTGTGATTATATATATATATATATATATTAATTCGCATGCTTGCAGTCACAAGACCACCTGTTTCCGGCGCCGGCACCAGAGAATCCTCACAGTGTGCACGATATGGGGATTCACACACAGTGACTGTAGACATGTAGCTTAAGATCTGACAACCCCTTTAAGGATGGGCCGCGATTCATGGGCCACTGCTGTGTGGTTGCCCCCCAGGCTAAAATTTGCCAGCCAGCCCCTGCCCGGTGCCCCAGTTCGACCCTGAGTCTGTATAACAAGAGGAGGGATTCACATGAGTAAAGGTACCGTCACACTCAGCAACTTTACAACGAGAACGACAACGATCCGTGACGTTGCAGCGTCCTGGATAGCGATCTCGTTGTGTTTGACACGCAGCAGCGATCTGGATCCCGCTGTGAGATCGCTGGTCGGAGCTAGAAGTCCAGAACTTTATTTGGTCGTCAGATCGGCGTGTATCGTCATGTTTGACAGCAAAAGCAACGATACCTGCAATGATTCTTCATGGAGCGAACAACCAGCAAGAACGATAAGTACGTCACTGGATCGCTCCTGCATCGTTCTGCTGTTGCCGGTGTCTGACGTCTCTACAGCGACCTAAACAGGGACGCTGCAGCGATCGGCTCGTTGTCTATATCGCTGCAGCGTCGCTTAATGTGACGGTACCTTAACAGCATACATCTTTCTGTTAGTATGTCCTGTAAATACCGAAATGGTGAACATCCAAACAGTGACACCATAGTCATTAAAAAAGGAAAAACAACCTATTGGATAAGTGAGTACAAGAAAAATATGTACAGTGGGTGCAGAAAGTATTCAGACCCCTTTACATTTTTCACTCTTTGTTTCATTGCAGCCATTTGGTAAATTCAAAAAAAGTTCAATTTTTATCATTAATGTACAGTCTGCACCCCATATTGACTGAAAAAAAAACAAATGTAGAAATGATTGTATATTTATTAAAAAAGAAATACTGAAATATCACATGGTGTTAGGGTTGGTGGATTGCACTAAATAAAATAAATAATAAAGTGCAATCGCAAACCAAGGTCCACTGTGCAGAGATGTAAAACTGATGTTAGTGAGCAATGACGGAACACATGGGGTGTTCTGTCCAGCCATATAATTGCTGTCTAGAAAGTTTAGTCATTTTTTTAATGTCTCCGTTATTACAGACATTGTATTTTTGTGTGTATTAATCCCTCCTATATTTCATATTGTAAGGTAACAGCACCATCTGCTGGCCGTTTAATGCATAGATTCTAATTTAATTGGCAATGTGTTATGGGAAGTTCCTAGGGCATTGTGGGGTTATTCCTGTTGCATTATGGTCTTATTATGACACTGGGAAGGGAACAGCAGCCATTGTTCCTCCATGCGTCTTAGGAGAAACCACACCATTCGTTTTCTTCATGCTCCTTAACCCCTTCCTGACGTCGGACAGGATAGTACGTCCGACGTCAGGTCCCCTGCTTTGATGCAGGGCTCTGCGGTGAGCCCGCATCAAAGCCGGGACATGTCAGCTGTTTTGAACAGCTGACATGTGCCCGCAATAGCGGCGGGTGAAATCGTGATTCACTCACCGCTATTAACTAGTTAAATGCCACTGTCAAACGCAGACAGCGGCATTTAACTACCGCATCCGGCCGGGCGGCCGGAAATGACGTCATCGCCGACCCCCGTCACATGATCGGGGGTCGGCGATGCTTCAGTATTGTAACCATAGAGGTCCTTGAGACCTCTATGGTTACTGATCGCCGGTAGCTTGAGCGCCACCCTGTGGTTGGCGCTCACAGCACACCTGATTTTCTGCTGCATAGCAGCGATCTGATGATCGCTGTTATGTAGCAGAGGCGATCGAGTTGTGCCTGCTTCTAGCCTCCCATGGAGGCTATTGAAGCATGGCAAAAGTAAAAAAAAAAGTTAAAAAAAATGTGAAAAAAATAAAAAAAACATAAAAGTTTAAATCACCCCCCTTTCGCCCCAATCAAAATAAATCAATAAAAAAAAAATCAAACCTACACATATTTGGTATCGCCGAGTTCAGAATCGCCCGATCTATCAAAAAAAGAAAAGCATTAACCTGATCGCTAAACGGCGTAATGAGAAAAAAATCTGAAACGCCAGAATTACGTTTTTTTGGTCGCCGTGACATTGCATTAAAATGCAATAACGGGCGATCAAAAGAACGTATCTGCACCAAAATGGTATCATTAAAAATGCCAGCTCGGCACACAAAAAACAAGCCCTCAACCGACCCCAGATCATGAAAAATGGAGAAGCTACGAGTATCGGAAAATGGCGCAATTTTTTTTTTTTTTTTTAGCAAAGTTTGGAATTTTTTTTCACCCCTTAGGTAAAAAGTAACCTAGTCATGTTAGGTGTCTATGAACTCGTAATGACCTTGAGAATCATAATGGCAGGTCAGTTTTAGCATTTAGTGAACCTAGCAAAAAAGCCAAGCAAAAAACAAGTGTGGGATTGCACTTTTTTTGCAATTTCACCGCACTTGGAATTTTTTTTCCGTTTTCTAGTACATGACATGGTAAAACCAATGATGTTGTTCAAAAGTACAACTCGTCCCGCAAAAAATAAGCCCTCACATGGCCAAATTGACGGAAAAATAAAAAAGTTATGGCTCTGGGAAGGAGGGGAGTGAAAAACGAACACGGAAAAACATAAATCCCACGGTCATGAAGGGGTTAAACAGCCTGCTCTAAGCATAGTTGGTGAGCACTATCTATGTGTTACAATCCTGTGTTTATCAATACGTTTGCTGTACTAAGTAGGTAATCATCAGTTTGTATTACCTCGTGTTACCTGTGTATTACCTTATGCTTCTGTGTATTGCAGACTATTTGTGTTTTATGCTCTGTGCAGTTATATATTCTGAAATGCTCCTGTTATTGCATCCTATAGTTTCACCCTTTCCTGTCACATCTGCAATCAATAAAAGAAGGTTACAACTTTACAGCCTCTTTTTCTTAAAGAAGACAAGGGGTTTAGCTACATGTCTCATTGCACACCCTGCTAACGTGCAGACTGCTACGACCCATAACCGTTTACTCCCATTAAGTGACACCAACAAATTATCAAAATTGAAGACTTTATTGGGAAATATAGGCATAAAATTTCCATCTTTTGGGTAAATATTTGGTCGCAGCTTATAAACTCAGGCAATATCTGCCAACAAATTTGGGTGTAGGGAGATTTACTGCCTTCCGGACTCCCGGGCAGGTATCTTCACCACCAACAAAACTCCACCCTTACGCAGCTGCAACTGAAACAAAACCATAACAAAAGGGGAGGGAGGGCGGGAAACAGGTCCGGGTCCAGGGATCGGATGAGCTATCAGCACTTCCTGGTGCCAGAAGCAGGGGATAAGTCCCGCCCCCTCTGCGGGGAGTTAACCCCATATCCCATTTTGGACTCACTAAATGGGAGATCTGCTTTTAACACAGGGGGAAGGCGCAGCAGTCAGGGGACAGCGGCGTAAGCCGCAGTGTCCCAAATGAGGACAGTATAGTGAAACAACTGCTGAGAACAAGCTCAGAAGGTCTGATGATACGGAGCCCACCATTATCCAAGCATACGGTTATTGCATACGGATATTGCAGCAACCTCCTGACAGTCGGACCGAATAATCGGACCATACGGAGCCTGCCATTATCCACACAGAGCCGACACAGGGATATCACAGCGGTCCCCTAACTGTTGAATCATGTCTCAAGGACGAGCATCCTTTGTCAAGACGAGATCACGAGTTGGTTCCTCCAAGTTTGCTGAGCAAGAGATAGAATTGAAACTACAAGCATCCCTGGATGCGGAAATAGCGCTCCTTGAAGCGACATTACAGAAACTTGCTATTGAAAAAGAAACAGCAGCTGCCATAGCAGAAGCAGAAGCCTTAGAAGCTGCCATATATTCTGACGACAAACACAGCAGACACAGCAGTGTGCTAGGCCTACAGCAAGTTACTCACGATCCATTGCAGCATACTGCAGACTCGTACGTCCATCAGCATTCCAAATCAAATGATGATCCAGACCCACAGGCGAAGACAGAGCATTTTGTCAACAAGTCAAGCCAACCAGATAATTCAGACCCCCAGAAAGCCAACTATCGATCTCCCTACCGCAAGCAAGGAAATACACATTGGGATGAGACTGACTACAATAATCTTTCTCCAGAACAGAAGATCCGGAATCTGTCCCAGCTTAAAGAGACTCTCTTCGCTTCAGATAGGTACTACAGCAGTTGGACCAAACCAGAGACATCTAACAGGTATGACCACACTGCACACAGGTACTCTGACAACACACCATCAGCTGGTATTGGCGCCAACCAAGCCACAGTGGACTTTGCCAAGTTCCTTGCTCAACGTGAGTTGGTAACAAGAGGGACTTGTAAAGTTCAGTGACCGTGCTGAAAACTACAGAGCTTGGCGAGCCTCCTTCCAAAATGCCATCATAGACATAGGTCTGTCATGCAGTGAAGAAGTGGATCTCCTGCTAAAATGGCTAGGAAGTGAGTCTGCCGAACATGCAAAGAGAATCAGAGACATTAATGTAAATTATCCAAATGTCGGCCTCAAAAGAATTTGGAATAGACTTGCTGAATGCTATGGCTCAGTAGAGATTATAGAAAGTGCCTTGTTTAAAAGAATAGAGGACTTTCCTACAATAGCGAACAAGGACTATTCAAAGCTCAGAGAATTAACTGACTTGTTAATGGAGTTGTGTGTAGCAAAAGTAGAAGGAGATCTTGTGGGGTTGACATATCTCGACACTGCTAGAGGTGTGAACCCCATAGGTCAAAAACTCCCATATAACCTGCAAGACAAGTGGGTTACATATGGTTCTAGGTATAAACAGACTTACAATGTACTATTTCCTCCATTCAATGTGTTTGTAGATTTTGTCTCAGAACAAGCAAAAATTAGAAATGATCCTAGCTTTGATTTCATGCTGCCATGTGCCAATAACTCTGTTAGTAATATATAAAAGGGGAGAAGCCAGCGCTGCTTATGGTAAGAACGCAATACATAAAGTGCACATGCTCATATTGATTTCTAACTGTATTTCAAAATGAGACATTTAGCAAACAATTGATCAATTCTTTGAGCCACCCGGCCACGCCAAGGCATTCTCATAATGGGGCAGTCCTACTCTACGTTTTTTATATTCGCTGTGCCATTACAGCCTCCTAAGTGTATTAAAAGCATGACCACATTATATGCAAACTGTACCTGAAGCGTTTCTAAATCACTCCCATGGCGCCAGAAAAGGCAAGCGCAGATAAAGGTTGATCAAGTCCGGACAGACATTTGAGGTCCAACCTCCACACTGCCTAACCAGCACCATAGATGAATGGTGAGACAGGCTTAGACCCTGGTGCACAATCAAACAGAGCCTAGGGCAGGGCAGTGTGGAGGTTGGACCTGAAATGTCTATATAAGGACCTGGTCAACCTTTATCTGCACTTGCTCTTTCTGGCATCATGGGAGTGATTCAGAAACGCTTCAGGCACATGATTATCACAACCAAGTCCAAAGCTATATAACTGTGGTCAAAAAGATATATCAAAGAAATCCACCAGCATGATCAAATCAAAACCATTGACCGGAACATACAAAAATGACCACTTATGAAACAATGTGTTTGTTAAAAAGAGTCACATAATTTTATTAAATATTCATAAAACACATGTATTTAACCCCTTCATGACCCAACCTATTTTGATCTTAATGACCTGGCCGTTTTTTGCAATTCTGACCAGTGTCCCTTTATGAGGCAATAACTCGGGAACGCTTCAACGGATCCTAACGGTTCTGAGAATGTTTTTTCGTGATATATTGGGCTTCATGATAGTGGTAAATTTAGGTCAATAATTTTTGCGTTTATTTGTGAAAAAAATGGAAATTTGGCTAAAATTTTGAAAATTTCGCAATTTTCAAATTTTGAGTTTTTATTCTGTTAAACCAGAGAGTTATGTGACACAAAATAGTTAATAAATAACATTACCCACATGTCTACTTTACATCAGCACAATTTTGGAAACAAAATTTTTATTTGCTAGGAAGTTACAAGGGTTAAAATTTGACCAGCGATTTCTCATTTTTACAACAAAATTTACAAAACCATTTTTTTTAGGGACCACCTCACATTTGAAGTCAGTTTGAGGGGTCTGTATGGCTGAAAATACCCAAAAGTGACACCATTCTAAAAACTGCACCCCTCAAGGTACTCAAAACGACATTCAAGAAGTTTATTAATCCTTCATGTGCTTCACAGCAGCAGAAGCAACATGGAAGGAAAAAATTAACATTTAACTTTTTAGTCACAAAAATGATGTTTTAGCAACAATTTTTTTATTTTCCCAAGGGTAAAAAGAGAAACTGGACCCCAAAAGTTATTGAACAATTTGTCCAGAGTACGCCGATACCTCATATGTGGGGGGGAACCACTGTCTGGGCGCATGACAGGGCTCTGAAGGGAAGGAGCGCCATTTGACTTTTTCAATGAAAAATTGGCTCCGATCTTTAGCGGACACCATGTCGCATTTGGAGAGCCCCTGTGTGCCTAAACATTGGAGCTTCCCCACAAGTCACCCAATTTTGGAAACTAGATCCCCCAAGGAGCTTATCTAGATGCATAGTGAGCACTTTGAACCCCCAGGTGCTTCACAAATTGATCCGTAAAAATTAAAAAGTACTTTTTTTTCACAAAAAATTTATTTTAGCCTCAAGTTTTGCATTTTCACATGGGCAACAGGATAAAATGGATCCTAAAATGTGTTGGACAAATTCTCCTGAGTACACTGATACCTCATATGTGGTCACAAACCACTGTGCACACGGCAAGGCTCGGAAGGGAAGGAGCGCCATTTGACTTTTGAATGAAAAATTAGCTCCAATCGTTAGCGGACACCATGTCGCGTTTGGAGAGCCCTGTGTGCCTAAACATTGGAGCTCCACCACAAGTGACCCCATTTTCGAAACTAGACCCCCCAAGGAACTTATCTAGATGCATAGTGAACACTTTGAACCCCCAGGTGCTTCACAAATTGATCCGAAAAAATGAAAAAGTACCTTTTTTTCACAAAAAATTTCATTTAGCCTCAATTTGTTCATTTCCACATGGGCAACAGGATAAAATGGATCCTAAAATTTATTGGGCAATTTCTCCTGAGTACACTGATACCTCACATGTGGGGGTAAACCACTGTTTGGGCACGCGGCAGGGCTCGGAAGGGAAGGAGTGCCATTTGACTTTTTGAATGAAAAATTAGCTCCAATCGTTAGCAGACACCATCTCGCATTTGGAGAGCCCCTGTGTGCCTAAACATTGGAGCTCCCCCACATGTGACCCCATTTTGGAAACTAGACCTCCCATGGAACTAATCTAGATGTGCAGTGACCACTTTAAACCCCCAAGTGCTTCATAGAAGTTTATAACGCAGAGCCGTGAAAATAAAAAATCATTTTTCTTTCCTCTAAAATTATTTTTTTAGCCTGTAATTTTTTTTTTTCACAAGAGTAACAGGAGAAATTGGACCCCAAATATTGTTGTCCAGTTTGTCCTTAGTATGCTGATGCCCCATATCTGGGGGGGAACCACTGTTTGGGCACACGTCGGGGCTCAGAAGGGAAGTAGTGACTTTTGAAATGCAGACTTTGATGGAATGGTCTGCGGGCATCACGTTGCGTTTGCAGAGCCCCTGATGTGCCTAAACAGTAGAAACCCCCCACAAGTGACCACATTTTGGAAACTAGACCTCCCGAGGAACTTATCTAGATATGTGTTGAGCACGTTCAACCCCCAAGTGCTTCACAGAAGTTTACAACGCAGAGCCTTGAAAATAAAAAATCATTTTTCTTTCCTCAAAAATGATGTTTTATCAAGCAATTTTTTATTTTTACAAGGGTAACAAAAGAAATTAGACCCCAATAGTTGTTGCCCAGTTTGTCCTGAGTACACTGATACCCCATATGTGGGGGTAAACCACTGTTTGGGCGCACGTCAGGGCTTGGAAGGGAAGTAGTGACGTTTTGAAATGCAGACTTTGATGGAATGGTCTGCGGGCGTCACGTTGCATTTGCAGAGCCCCTGATGTGCCTAAACAGTAGAAACCCCCCACAAGTGACCCCATTTTGGAAACTAGACCCCTCAAGGAACTTATCTAGATGTGTGGTGAGCACGTTCAACCCCCAAGTGCTTCACAGAAGTTTACAACGCAGAGCCATGAAAATAAAAAATCATTTTTCCTTCCTCAAAAAAAGATGTTTTAGCAAGCAATTTTTTATTTTCACAAGGGTAACAGGAGAAATTGGACCCCAATATTTGTTGCCCAGTTTGTTGTGAGTACGCTGATACCCCATATGTTGGGGTAAACCACTGTTTGGGCAGACGTCAGGGCTCGGAAGGGAAGTAGTGACATTTGAAATGCAGACTTTGATGGAATGGTCTGCGGGCGTTACGTTGCATTTGCAGAGCCCCTGATGTGCCTAAACAGTAGAAACCCCCCATAAGTGACCCCATTTTGGAAATTAGACCCCCAATTGAACTTATCTTGATGTGTGGTGAGCACTTTCAACCCCCAAGTGCTTCACAGAAGTTTATAACGCAGAGCCGCGAAAATAAAAAATAATTGTTCTTTCCTCAAAAATTATGTTTTAGCAAGTAATTTTTTATTTTCGCAAGGGTAACAGGAGAAATTGGACCCAATAGTTGTTACCCAGTTTGTCCTGAGTACGCTGGTACCCCATATGTGGGGGTAAACCACTGTTTGGGCGCACGTCGGGGCTTGGAAGGGAGGGAGCACCATTTGACTTTTTGAACGCAAGATTGGCTGGAATCAATGGTGGCGCCATGTTGCGTTTGGAGACCCCTGATGTGCCTAAACAGTGGAAACCCCTCAATTCTAACTTCAACACTAACCCCAACACACCCCTAACCCTAATCCCAACTGTAGCCATAACCCTAATCACAACCCTAATCCCAACACACCCCTAACCACAACCCTAACCCCAACACACCCGTAACCCTAATCCCAACCCTAACCCTAATCCTAACCCTAATCCCAACCCTAACCCTAATCCCATCCCTAACCACAACTGTAACTCCAACACACCCCTAACCCTATCCGTAACCCTAACCACAAGCCTAATCTTAACCCTATTTCCAACCCTAGCCCTAATTCCAACCCTAACTCTAATTCCAACCCTAACCCTAAAGCTATGTGCCCACGTTGCGGATTCGTGTGAGATTTTTCCGCACGATTTTTGAAAAATCCGCAGGTAAAAGGCACTGCGTTTTACCTGCGGGTTTACAGCGGATTTCCAGTGGTTTTTTTGTGCGGATTTCACCTGCGGATTCCTATTGAGGAACAGGTGTAAAACGCTGTGGAATCCGCACAAAATTGACATGCTGCGGAAAATACAACGCAGCGTTTCCGCACGGTATTTTCCGCACCATGGGCACAGCGGATTTGGTTTTCCATAGGTGTACATGGTACTGTAAACCTGATGGAAAACTGCTCTGCTACGGCCATTCTGCTGCGGATCCGCAGCCAAATCCGCACCGTGTGCACATGCCCTAACCCTAACCCTACCCCTAACCTTACCCCTAACCCCACCCCTAACCCTAGTTCTAACCCTAGTGGAAAAAGAAAAAAAAATATTTTCTTTTTTTTATTATTGTCCCTACCTATGGGGGTGATAAAGGGGGGGTCACTTACAATTTTTTTTTATTTTGATCACTGTGATAGGTTATATCACAGTGATCAAAATATACCTGGAACGAATCATGGCAGATTCGGCGGGCGCACTGCGCATGCGCCCGCCATTTTGGAAGATGGCGGCGCCCATGGAGAAGACGGACGGACACCGGGAGGCCCGGTAAGTATGAGGGGGGGAGATCTGAGCATGGGGGGTGGATCGGAGGACGGGGGGTGGCATCGGAGCATGGGGGAGCGGGCAGGAGGACGGGGGAGCAGACAGGACGATGTAGGGGAGCGGAGCACCGGACAGAGGACCGGGGAGGAGATCGGTGGTGGTAGGGAGGGGTACATAAGTGTTTCCAGCCATGGCTGATGATATTGCAGCATCGGCCATTGCTGGATTATAATATTTCACCAGTTTTTTAGGTGAAATATTACAAATCGCTCTGATTGGCAGTTTCATTTTCAACAGCCAATCAGAGCGATCGTAGCCACGGGGGGTGAAGCCACCCCCCCTGGGCTGAAGTACCACTCCCCCTGTCCCTGTAGATCGGGTGAAATTGGAGTTAACCCTTTCACCCGATCTGCAGAGACGCGACCTTTCCATGACGCCACATAGGCGTCACAGGACGGATTGGCACCGACTTTCATGACGCCTACGTGGCGTCAAAGGTCGGTATGGGGTTAATTTGAAAATCAACAAGATGCCTCGTGTGAAGGAGGCCTGCCAGACATATTTTTATTATTATTATTTATTGTTATAGTGCCATTTATTCCATGGCGCTTTACATATCCGCATACTGTGTTACAAAAATAGTAAAGATGTCCATATGGACCTGTGCTGGACCATATTAGTCAGTGGTAGCAATAGGTATACAGATCAATTAATTCCTGATTTGGATTACTTAAATCACCACGGTCATGTAATCATTTATTAATATAGGCCAAGAAGAGTGCTAAATATAAATGACCAGATGAATATATATATATATATATATATATATATATATATATATATATATATATATATATATATATATATATATATCGATCCTGAAGACCAAGAACCAGTCCTCACACAGTATGCAAAAAAAAGGTGAAGATAAGTGTTACCTGTTGAATGCAAAATCCCAATATGGAGTCCAGCGTTTGTATGGGCAATCTGGCCGTGCCTCCCTCCACCCCAACGCATGTTTAGTAATGCTCTGTGCTGTTATATATTCTGAAATGCTCCTGTTATTGCATCCTATAGTTTCACCCTTTCCTGTCACATCTGCAATCAATTAAAGAAGGTTACAACTTTACAGCCTCTTTTTCTTAAAGAAGACAAGGGGTTTAGCTACATGTCTCATTGCACACCCTGCTAACATGTATGAGGACAGTATACGGGGAGCGATTACTAATACACACTGAGTTTACGCCACTCAGTGTGAACAGGATGCTGAGTTCCAAGCTCTGTTACTTCACAGGAAAGAAACAGTACAAACGAGTACTAAGTGCTATGTCCTCTTAAACGTCACAGGACAAGCACATGAACTGATCTCACACTGCAACTAAACCGTGTCAATCGCACACAGGAACGAAACAGATGCTGAGTATAAAACCCTGACTAAGGGTTGAGCTTGCTCTAAAACTCTACTGTGCTAACTGCACACATGTAGGTAACAGATGCTAAGCCAAATGGGTAATTGCCCCCACTGATGCTAGTTGCCCGCCTACGTGTACAGTCCAGAGCTAGGCAGACATACAACAGCTGCAGACAGTAGTGTTGAGCGATACCATCCGATACTTGAAAGTATCGGTATCGGATAGTATCGGCCGATACCCGAAAAGTATCGGATATCGCCGATACCGATACCCGATACCAATACAAGTCAATGGGACACCAAGTATCGGAAGGTATCCTGTATGGTTCCCAGGGTCTGAAGGAGAGGAAACTCTCCTTCAGGCCCTGGGATCCATATTAATGTGTAAAATAAAGAATAAAAATGAAAAATATTGATATACTCACCTCTCCGACGCAGCCTGGACCTTACCGATGTAACCGGCAGCTTCCGTTCCTAAGAATGAGCGCTTGAAAGACCTTAGATGACGTCGCGGCTTGTGATTGGTCGCGTGGCGGTCACGTGACTGCCACGTGACCAATCACAAGCCGCGACGTCATCTAAGGTCTTTCAAGCGCTCATTCTTAGGAACGGAAGTTGCCGGTTACATCGGTAAGGTCCAGGCTGCGTCGGAGAGGTGAGTATATCAATATTTTTTATTTTTATTCTTTATGTTACACATTAATATCGATGCCGATACCGATTCCCGATATCACAAAAGTATCGGATCTCGGTATCGGAATTCCGATACTTGCGGTATCGGAATGCTCAACACTGGCAGACAGTGTATCAAAAAGCAAAAAATGGAGTTCCATACACATAAATATAATAAAAAATTTTTAATTTTACTACAAATATTATTGCACAATTTATCACAATATATCAATAGGATAGACAAGAGACCCTAGTAAGAAACAAGTTAGTCCCAGGCAGAAAAGTAAACATAAAACATCACAATGGTACTAGTAAAAACCACCGCAAATTAAACTAGCTCATTCTGATATCCAATACAGTAATCCTACATATATAATGTTAATATAAGCGTTGGATATCCTCAGCATAGTGTGTCACCCTCAGGTTGTCATAGTAACCAGTTTTCCCCACACAGAGAAGGACACTTTGCAGTGTATCTAGTAGCCAAATAGCTTACCCATGGTGATGTGGTATAATGCCAAAGGACCAGATCCACCCCCTGACGCGCGTTTCGCATAGGTTTTATCAAAAGGGAATGTATCGAGCTTCCCCCATGCCGGCATTTTATAGTGGCGTTCATTATGTGGTGTGTCAATTGTGCGCGTGCACACCGCTGTCACGGCCGGAAGTAGTATACCTGCTCTCCGGCATTCACCAAACACGCACGTCAGGAGAAAATCCCCAGATGACGTCAAAGGACATGTGCACTTGGAAAAATGAAGCCGGAGACACAGGGCTCCCCCAGCAGGTGCGGGGCGCACGTGCAGGACACAACCACCATACTGAGCGCTGAAAGAACAGAAGGGAGCATGCGCACTTAAAAAATGAAGCCGGAGACATAAAGCTCCAACATCGGGTACAGGTGCGTCAGAGGACACGCGCCAGGTGCATCGTGCGTCATGCGGAAGGTACAACATGCACCAACAGATGTGTAGAAAAATGCGCATTTGAAAAAATGAAGCCAAAAACACGGGGCTCCTCCAGTTTTTTGGGGTCAATATATGAAGCCACTTGGAGGTTATTTGTTATTACGGTATATGGAACCAATTTTTTTTTTTCTGTGAGTTTGAACATATTACATGCAGACAGTGGTAGAGTCTCCACTCACATAGCCACACATAAATGATACTACTAGTGCACCCGCGTGCACCGCTAGGGGTCTTTTATACCTTAGGCTCCACATCAAACACTCATGCCAAGCCAACCAAGGTGTCATTCAAGGGGCCAATCCGGAACTGCAACGTCAACAGGGCAGCAAACGTCTGACCACTTATGAAAAGCCTCCACATCACGGGCATGCCCCGTAAGGTGATTTCTGGACTTAAACTCCAGAGCGTCAAGCTGCAGGTGCCTATCGCTAGTTACCATAGACTTGACTGGAGAGCCAGCAGCAACCAAACAAATACCTCGAGCCTGAGCAAGATGCTGGGTTGACATCCATGCTGAGCAGCACCCGCAGCAGCTGAGCCTGAATGGGAGACTGCAGAGGCAGAGAAGGCTTGGGATCTATCCTGAGCAGCAGGAGAATCCCGTTGCCTAATACATGGTCATAAGTATATGGACCCTTTGCTCAGTATTGAGTAGAAGCACCCTTTTGAGCTAGTACAGCCATGAGTCTTCTTGGGAATGATGCAACAAGTTTTTCACACCTGGATTTGTGGATCCTCTGCCATTCTTGCTTGCAGATCCGCTCCAGTTCTGTCAGGTTGGGTGGTGAACGTTGGTGGACAGCCATTTGCAGGTCTCTCCAGAGATGCACAATTGGATTTAGGTCACGACTCTGGCTGGGCCAGTCAAGAATGGTCACAGAGTTGTTCTGAAGCCATTCCTTTGCTAATTTAGCTATGTGCTTAGAGTCATTGTCTTGTTGGAAGGTGAACCTTCTGCCAAGTCTGAGGTCCAGTACACGCTGGAAGAGGTTTTCATCCATGATATCTCTGTACTTGGACGCATTCATGTTTCCTTCAATGGCAACCAGTCATCCTGTCCCTGCAGCTGAAAAACACCCACATAGCATGATACTACTACCACCATGTTTCACTGTTGGGATTGTATTGGGCAGGTGTTTTCTCCACACTTAGAATCATCACCAAAAAGGTCTATCTTCATCTCATCAGACCAGAGAATCTTATTTCTCATAGTCTGGGAGTCCTCCATGTGTTTTTTAAGCAAACTCTTTGCTGCCTTTCATATGTCTTGCACTGAGGAGAGGCTTCCGTCAGACCACTCTGCCATAAAGGCCCAACTGGTTGAGGGCTGTAGTGATAGTTGACTTTGTGGAACTTTCTCCCATCTTCCTACTGCATCTCTGGAGCTCAGTCACATTGATCTTGGGATTCTTCTTTACCTCTGTCACTAAGGCTCTTCTCCCACGATTGCTTGGCTTGATCTTTGGCTTGATAGCCAGGTCTAGGAAAACTTCTGGTGGTCCCAAACTTCTTCCATTTAAGCATAATGGAGGCCACTGTGCTCTTAGGTACCTTGAGTACTGCAGAAATTCTTTTGTAACCTTGGCCAGATCTGTGCCTTGCCACAATTCTGTCTCTCAGCTCTTTGACAAGTTCCTTTGATTTCATGATTATCATTTGGACTGACATGCACTGTGAGCTGTGAGTACTTATATAGACTTTCTAAATCAAGTCCTATCAGTTTAATTAACCCCTTAACCCCCGGAGCTTTGTTCGGTTCTGCGTTTTCGTTATTCACTCCCGTCTTTCTCAGAGCCATAACTTTTTTATTTTTCCATCACTATGGCTATGTGAGGGCTGATTTTTTGTGAGATGAGTTGTACTTTTGAACGACACCATTGGTTTTACTATGTGGTGTACTAGAAAACGGGAAATAAATTCCAAGTGCAGTGAAATTGCTAAAAAAGTGCAATCCCACACTTGTTTTTTGTTTGGCTTTTTTGCTAGGTTCACTAAATGCTAAAACTGACCTGCCATTATGATTCTCCGGGTCATTACAAGTTCATAGACACCAGTACTGGCTAGGTTCTTTTTTTTATCTAAGTGGTGAAAAAAATTCCCAACTTTGCTTAAAAAAATAAATAAATTAAAAAAAATAAAAAATTGCGCAAGTTTCCGATACCCGTAGCATCTCCATTTTTCATGATCTTGGGTTGGGTGAAGGCTTATTTTTTGTGTGCCATGCTGACGTTTTTAATGATACCATTTTGGTGCATATACGTTCTTTTGATCGCCCGTTATTGCATTTTAATGCAATGTCGCGGTGACCAAAAAATGTAATTCTGGCGTTTTGATTTTTTTCTCGCTACGCCGCTTAGCAATCAGGTTAATCCTTTTTCCTAATTGATAGATCAGGCGATTATGAACTCGGCGATACCAAATATGTGTAGGTTTGATTTTTTTTATTGTTTTATTTTGAATGGTGCGAAAGGGGGATGATTTGAACATTTATATTTTTTTACTTTTCTCATATTATTAAAAACTTTTTTTTTTTTTACTTTTGGCATGCTTCAATAGCCTGCATGGGAGGCTAGAAGCTGCCACAACTTGATCAGCTCTGCTACAGATCGCCTCTATGTAGCAGAATTACAGCCTTGCTATGAGCGCCGACCACAGGCACATGTCAGCAGTTCAAAACAGCTGACATGTCCCGGCTTTGATGTGGGCTCACCGCTGGAGGCCACATCAAAGCAGGGGTACTGCCATCTGATGTACTATCCCGTCCGATGGCAGAAAGGGGTTAAACACAACTGGACTCCAATGAAGGAAACATTTCAAAGAGGATCACAAGGAAATGGACAGCTTGTGACTTAAATATGAGTGTCTGAGCAAAGGGTCTGAATACTTATGACCATGTGATATTTCAGTTTTTCTTTTTTAATAAATTTGCAAAAATTTCTACATTTCTCTTTTTTCTCAGTCAAGATGGGGTGCAGAGTGTACATTAATGAGAAAAAAATGAACTTTTTTTGAATTTACCAAATGGCAGCAATGAAGCAAAGAGTGAAAAATTTAAAGAGGTCTGAATACTTTCCGTACCCACTGTATATGTATGTGTGGGTTTGTGTGTGTGCTAGTCTATAAAATTAAGCAAACCAAATGTATGTAGTCGGAGCAGTGGAGTTTTGCTTAAAAGGTGCTTTCAATGATATGGACACAAATACATTAGGGGACTTTTCACTCTAAAGATGATGTTTTTGTGTTGTACTCCCACACCTGACAACCTTGCATGGTTCCAACCCACAGTCTAAGCAAATTATTTCGCTTGTGGAGTGTTTAATGCTGTGGAGGTTTCTGAAATGACAAGCATTTTTGTTCCCTTCAAATGAATAATAATAATATTTCAAATGAAGATTACGATGAATCACTCATAAACTATCTGAGCCCTTGGTTGCTAACGTCAAGCATTTTTAAAAATCACCTCCAAGAAAGGTCTGAAAATAAGCGAAAGCATTTATGATTTTACATGTATGGAGTATTTTATGCATGAAAAATTCACATAAGTGGCATACAAACCCAGGAATGCCTTCCTTCCCTGCAGATGTAATTCACGATTATTTCACCCCCCAAAATATTGATTTTAATGTGTCTGTCCTTATTTCCAAATAAGAATGTGGAATTTGGCAGCTCTTAGTTGGATGTGACTTTTTGTTTAAAAACTTCACTTCCTCACTTGAATAGTATTTAAAGCAAGGAAAAGGTTGAAAAGTACCATTACTTAGATAAAGATAAAGATGCCCCATCAGGCTCATGTCATCAGAAGACACTTGCACTATTGTTGAGGAACGTTTAGTAGAAACGTCACTATTTTCACCTATATTAAACACTCAGGAGCTAAGAAATCTTACAGGCGTCAATTACATCCCAAAACGACAATGACACATGAGCATCCCTGTCTTGATTGCCTTTACTGGTGACCATTTTTTTGGTGTTAAAGGAAAAGATTTATTGGATTGCTGATAGATGCTACTGCGCAGGCATGGCTGGCGCCATCTTGGTGGAGACAATATTTTTCCTTCCTCTAGCAAAATGGTGCGATCGGTGGCGCCTGCGTAGTATCATCTATCGTGTTCCGAATTATGCTACTGCGCAGGTGCGGCCGGCACCATTTTGAGGAAGATTTTTTTTCTTCTAAAGAAATTGATATGACTAAGAAAAATAAAAATATGGATATTATAGATCTGATCATGCTACAGTGCCAGCACCACCACCAGCACCTGCATGATGAATGTCATTTTTTTTTCAAAACAATAACATATAAAGTATGTAAAGTAGGGGCAGGTCACTGTGGGATCAGTGACCTGTCAGCAGTCTGCATTATGAATACCTAAGCAGAGCACCACATGAAGACCACCCCCCAGGCCGCCCCAGAGCACAGACATACACATGTGGTCAAAATTGTTGGTACCCCTTGTTTAATGACAGAAAAACCCAAAATGGTCACATAAATAACTTGAATCTGACAAAAGTAATAATAAATAAAAGATCTATGAAAATGAACAAATGAAAGTCAGACACTGCTTTTCAGCCATGCTTCCACAGAATTAAAAAAAATAAATAAAACTCATGAAATAGGCCTGGACAGAAAAGATGGTACCCTTAACTTAACATTTTGTTGCACAACCTTATGAGGCAATCACTGCAATCAGACTACCGTATATACTCGAGTATAAGCCGAGATTTTCAGCCCATTTTTTTGGGCTGAAAGTCCCCCTCTCGGCTTATACTCGAGTCATACCCTGGGGTCGGCAGGGGAAGGGGAGCGGGGGCTGTCTAATTATACTCACCTACTCCTGGCGCGGTCCCTGCACGTCCCTGCTTCTTCCAGAGCTGCAGCTTCTTCCTGTCATGAGCGGTCACATGGTACCGCTCATTACAGTAATGAATATGCGGCTCCACCCCTATGGGAGGTGGAGCCGCATATTCATTACTGTAATGAGCGTTAACGGTGACTGCTCAGTACAGGAAGAAGATGCAGCGCCGGAAGAAGCGGGGAGGGGGAGCGCTGCGCTGCGTGATATTCACCTCTCCTCATTCCGGTGCGGCTCCATCTTCAGCGTCCTCTGGCTGTGATGCTCAGGTCAGAGGGCGCGGTGACATGGTCAGTGCGCGCCCTCTCCTTGAACATCAGTGCTGAAGACAGCCGCACCGGAACGAGGACCAGGTGAATATTGAAAGTGCCAGGGGTCCTGAGCGAGGAGAGGTGAGTATGTGATTTTTTATTTTTTTTATCGCAGCCACAGCATATGGGGCAAGTGACTGTATGGAGCATCTTATAAGGCCACTAGATTGTGGCCCGATTCTAACGTATCGGGTATTCTAAAATATGCATGTCCCCGTAGTATGTGGACAATGATGATTCCAGAATTCGCGGCAGACTGTGCCCATCGCTGATTGGTCAAGGCAACCTTTATGACATCATCATCGCCATGGCAACCATTATGACATCTATGTCGATACTGTGCCAGTCACTGGCGGCCTCGACCAATCAGAGACGCGGGATTTCCAGGACAGACAGAAAAACCCTTAGACAATTATATATATAGATAATGTTTATGCAGCACTATAAGGGGCAAGTGACTGTATGGAGCATCTTATGGGGCCATAACGTTTGTGCAGCACTATAAGGGGCAAGTGACTGTATGGAGCATCTTATGGGGCCATAACGTTTGTGCAGCATTATAAGGGGGCAAGTGACTGTATGGAGCATCTTATGGGGCCATAACATTTGTGCAGCACTATAATGGGGCAAGTGACTGCATGGAGCATCTTATGGGGCCATAACGTTTGTGCAGAACTGTATGGGGCAAGTGTCTGTATGGAGCATCTTATGGGGCCATAACGTTTGTGCAGCACTATAAGGGGCAAGTGACTGTATGGAGCATCTTATGGGGCCATAACGTTTGTGCAGCATTATAAGGGGGCAATGACTGTATGGAGCATCTTATGGGGCTATAACGTTTGTGCAGCACTATATAGGGCAAATATCTATATGGAGCATCTTATGGGGCCCTTATTACCCTTTATGCAGGATTATATGGAGCTCCTGATTCAATATGGATATTCAAATATACTTAACCTACTGATGTCTCAATTAATTTTACTTTTATTGGTATCTATTTTTACTTTTGAAATTTACCGGTAGCTGCTGCATTTTCCACCCTAGGCTTATACTCGAGTCATTAAGTTTTCCCAGTTTTTTGTGGCAAAACTAGGGGGTCGGCTTATACTCGGGTCGGCTTATACTCGAGTATATACAATATATTGTTTCTTTGATCTTTTATTTCTTTCGTCCTTTAAGCTAAAAAGAAGATATTTGCATACTTTATTTCCAGGGATTTTCCAACCTTACCTCTCTCCCTTTAATTTCGACCCCTATTACACTGTATTCATTATGTTTCCTGCAAACTATTACATATTTAGGAGATTAAAGTAAATGCTATGTGATTATATATTTTTTGTTCTCTGTACTGGTAAACCATTAGCACTCCTTAAGTCCTTCCACTGATGCAGCATTGCACATGTATTATATACTTTGAGAAAAATGCTGATATAATTATTGTTTGTGCTTTGCCTTCCCATTATTTTCTTGTTCCTGAAATCAGGTATATATTTTTTTCAAGCAAAAAGGTATACATCGCTTTATTGTTTTTTTTTATTATTGCATTCTCTTTAGGTATCAATTTTATTCTCTTAGCCCTATCCCTATCTCTAACTCTAGCCCTATCCTTTCTCATATGCCTAACTCCAGCCATAACAGGATCCCTAATCCTAGCAATAAGTTTAGCCCTAACTCTAAACAAATCTCTAGCCCTAATGGTTAGAAAGAGCAAGGACATTAGTAAGCTCTAAATAATGAATAAATACAGTCTGAATCATGTGCACTTGATCCAAACTGTCTTTATTCATTGAAGGGCATCTGTCACCTACTTTTTCGTATATAAGCTGCAGCCACTGCCATTAGGGGCTTATCTACAGCATTCTGTAATGATGTAGATAAGCCCCCGATGTAACCTGAAAGGTAAGAAAAACAAGTTATATTATACTCACCTGGGGGGGCGGTCCGGGTCCGATAGGCGTCGCGGTCCGGTCCGACGCCTCCCATCTTCATGCGATGACGTCCTCTTCCTTGCTTCCTGTCATGGCTCCGGCGCAGGTGTACTTTATCTGCCATGTTGAGGGCAGAGCAAAGTCCTGCAGTGCGCAGGCACTGGGAAAGGTCAGAGAAGCATAGCACCTGCGCACTGCAGCACTTTGCTCTGCCCTCAACATGGCAGATAAAGTACACCTGCGCTGGAGCTATGACAGGAAGCAAGGAAGAGGACATCATCGCATGAAGATGGGAGGTGCCGGACCCGGACTGCGACGCCCATCGGACCGGACCGCAGCGGGACCGCCCCCCCAGGTGAGTATAATATAACTAGTTTTTCTTATCTTTCAGGTTACATCGGGGGCTTATCTACAGCATTACAGAATGCTGTAGATAAGCCCCTAATGGCGGTGGCCACAGCTTATATACGAAAAAGTAGATGACAGATTCCCTTTACCTGTTCATCCCTTACACAGAGTGCAGCAGTGACGATGAGTTTGTCATCCATTGTGGCATTCTGCTTAGCTTTGTCGTTTAGGTTACTGGGTATGCAGAGTGCAGCAGTCAATAATAAACTCATCCTGACCGTTGAGCTCTGCATTAGCAGAAGAAACAGCATTTGTAGGCACCAATCATTTGACATTAGGGAAGGCGTGGGGGAGAGCTGATGGAATTTTATACATCCATAAACTTTAGTGCCCTGCACAATTCCCTAAAGATAGAACTATGCTTTCCTGTTCTCATACCTTTATATAACTGTGACTGCAGATTGCTGAATCCTGAAAGTGCGTAATGTGCACACTATCATGATTTCTCTATATTTCCAGAGCACGTGGACCGTCACTTGACCACAAGTATGAGATTTGGATATGTGTGGTCACGTACCGACTAGCTTCTCTTCTGCTTCTCTGACCAGAAGCATATGAGAAGTGAGATAGCAGGTGACTGCAGGTATGTACATGGTATGCTTGCAGTCATGCTTCTCCCTGCTCCAGCTGGAAATAGAGGGGAAGCTGGACAGTGCGCACACTATACACTGTCAGGATTCAGCAATCTGCGAACACTATTAATTTTTATATTGAATCCAGAAAAGCCCTTTGAATTTTGCTAAGTTGTTTGTGTTTAGAAATGTGCATGTGAATAGTTCTTAGATATATAGTTGAAATAAGCGCAGTATCTCAGCTATCATGGCCAGTAATATTATTAGCTATCTCCTACATCACTTTTACATCCTGAGAATGCTCATTGACATAAAAAAGAGAAAAAATGACATTCTTGTTTCATAAAAGCAGAGTGTAGTACTTTTTATTGCTCTAAAGCCATGTGGGTTCATTTACCCATAAAGCTATTACTGTCAGTCATTGTGCCGTCACACCTACTATTTCAGCACAAATGCACAAGAGGTCCAGGCTGTCAATGGTGCTCTAATAGACTTTTCAAAGTGATTGCAGGTCACAGGTTACAGTGTTGCTCTCCTAGAAAGAAATTGATTTTGCCATCAGACACAGAGTTATTTTGTCAAAGGATCAAAAACCTACTTGATGCAAAATCAATGAGCATGCATTTCATCTGTACCACTCATTCCTTTTAATGATTCCCAAGAAATCAAAGATTTGGAACTTTGACAGTAGCAGTATTGATTAGATCATTGTGCGGTTTTCGGTATTTCACACATCAAGAAGAGCCTGAAATGTATTTACATGATTAGCGCTGGCAGACTTTTTCACACTCAGCAGACAAATTAAACAAGATTGGTATTTTATAGACCTGTCATCAGTGTTAAATAGTGGAAAGGACCCTATGTCAACCATATATTTCTCCAATTACGAGCAGTGTATTAAAAATGACCTTTTAGCTCTCCTTGCCTGTCTGTTTCAACAGATACTTGTATACTTCATTAAAGGGTGTTACGGTATATTTTCAAGTAACTTTTCAGAATAAGCTGACTTGATTTTATATGAATAACACTAGTTCTGGAAATTATGGCGTGCATTTTGCCAACTTTTTTCCTTTGCAGACTATGTCCCTTAATTTGCAATTATCTCTGAGCTAGTGGTCAGAGATTTGCTGCTGTGATCTCTCACATACACAGAGAGATGGATTCCTGTTGTTTATTTCTTAGTTAGAACACAGACAGTAGCATGGAGCAGAAAAAGATAAAAAAAAACAGCTCACCGCAGTTGCCTAGTTCCTCCGGAGCATGGAATGACCATCGTTGCTTCCGATGATGATGATGATCAGAATGTGGTAGAGAAAGTCCAACTCAATGGTATAAAATCTCCAACTTTAATTGTATATGATTGAAACACCCCCAATGAATTATAAGTAGTGTTGAGCATTCCGATGCTGCAAGTATCGGGTATCGGCCGATACTTGCTGTATCGGAATTCCGATACCGGGATTCCGATACTCTTGTGGTATCGGGTATCGGGTATCGCAACAACATTAATGTTAAAATGTGTAAAAGAGAGAATTAAAATAAAAAATATCGCTATACTCACCTCTCCGACGCAGCCGGGACTTCAGCGAGGGAACCGGCAGCGTTGTTTGTTTAAAATTCGCGCTATTACTTGGTTACGTGAATTCCCGGCTTGTGATTGGTCAGGTCGGCCACGTTGCCGGGACGCGGACCAATCACAGCAAGCCGTGACGAAATTACGTCACGGCTTGCTGTGATTGGTCCGCGTCCCGGCAATATGGCCGCCCTGACCAATCACAAGCCGTGACGTCACGGGAGGCTGGACACACGCCCATTTTAAAATGAGCGCGTCCAGCCTCCCGGCTTGTGATTGGTTGACCGCGGCGCAACCAATCACAAGCCGTGACGTCACGGGAGGCTGGACACGCGCCCATTTTAAAATGAGCGCGTCCAGCCTCCCGGCTTGTGATTGGTTGACCGCGGCGCAACCAATCACAAGCCGTGACGTCACGGGAGGCTGGACACGCGCCCATTTTAAAATGAGCGCGTCCAGCCTCCCGGCTTGTGATTGGTTGCGCCGCGGTCAACCAATCACAAGCCGTGACGTCACGGGAGGCTGGACACGCGCCCATTTTAAAATGAGCGCGTGTCCAGCCTCCCGTGACGTCACGGCTTGTGATTGGTCAGGGCGGCCATATTGCCGGGACGCGGACCAATCACAGCAAGCCGTGACGTAATTTCGTCACGGCTTGCTGTGATTGGTCCGCGTCTCGGCAACATGGCCGACCTGACCAATCACAAGCCGGGAATTCACGTAACCAAGTAATAGCGCGAATTTTAAACAAACAACGCTGCCGGTTCCCTCGCTGAAGTCCCGGCTGCGTCGGACAGGTGAGTATAGCGATATTTTTTATTTTAATTCTTTCTTTTACTCATTTATATGGTTCCCAGGGCCTGAAGGAGAGTTTCCTCTCCTTCAGACCCTGGGAACCATCAGGGATACCGTCCGATACATGAGTCCCATTGACTTGTATTGGTATCGGGTATCGGTATCGGATTGGATCCGATATTTTGCCGGTATCGGCCGATACTTTCCGATACCGATACTTTCAAGTATCGGACGGTATCGCTCAACACTAATTATAAGTCCATATATAGGTACTAGTGATGAGCGCGTGTTAGGTGTTGAGTTCCCGCCGCTGCACAGGGGGAATCTCGAACCATCTCCGCTGCAGTCTCCCATTCTCCAGCCACAGTGGAGCCTGCTCAGCAGACACGACGGTCCCAGCATTTGGCTCAAGCTGATACTGTGTGGCTGGTTACTGCTGTCCTTCCAGGCTCAGCCATCGTAACCAGTACTGATCAGCGGTGAGCATGCTCTCCTGGGACTAAGTCCTGTTTTTCTTCTTCTGAGCATGCCCAAGGGACGACCTGTCATTGGAGGTCGGGGGTCACATGCTCAGGTCCTGTAGCAGCTCCTATTGGACCACTAGGAAGGTCCTGGAGAACTTCCGCTATAAAAAGTTTGCATGTTATATGCCTGTAGATGGATGAAAGCTCCGAATCATTCCCATCCCTAGTGTTGTTGATTGTTCGCGAATGGTGGAAGCTACCTAGTGCCTGACAGTGCTATCCCACACATCTAACACACGATACTGCGCCTGTTAGCAGTGACCGCCAGTGCGGTGCCGTGTGCTAATAGAGCGCTTTCCTGGCCCAAGTTGGATCGTTAGTGGTGTCCGCCAGAGCGGCGCTGCATGCACTCTTGTGCAGTAAATCCTAGTTCTGTCCTGACAACCGGTCATTTTAGGGTGGGAATTCCTGCTTGGACTCTGCATCTGACTCAGGGAGTCCTCAGGTGGCTCAAAAGCCACCGAGGGTCAGAGCGAGTCCAATCACCAGTCTAGTGGGGATGATTCATAGGGATCCCACCAGCGTCTTTCAGCTGCACCCTGTGACTGCTAACAGGGTGCAGCGTTTATTTGGCGACTCTGTGAAGCAACACAGTACACTTCCATTCACACTGGGTGAGGTCTAACCCACTTGTGGGCAAGCATCCCTCCACCATTACTCAGCAGCAGGTTCCATCTCTGCACTGTGGACCCCGGGCTGCGAACGCACCTTATACCATCCTTATAATTATTTGGTGCGTTCTGCCAGCCCTAACAGCGTGTGCACGTTACTCAAGATTTTCAGGCATGCTCGGGTGTTCTCCGAGTATCTTGGGCGTGCTCATAGATTATGTTTGTGTTCCCGCAACTGCATGATTTGCGGCAGCTTGACAGACTGAATGCATGTGGGGATTCCCTAACAAACAGGCAATCCCTGCATGTATTCAGGCTGTCTAGCAGCCGCAAATCATACAGCTGCGGGCACATAAACATAATCACGAGCACGCCCAAGATACTCGGAGAACACCCGAGCATGCCTGGAAATCTCGAGTAATGAGCACACTCACTCATCAATAATAGGTACATTTATTTGTTTCTACTGCATTCAGGACCCTTGCTTAACCCCTTCACACCGAAGCCTGTTTTTACCTTCCTGACCAGGCCAATTTTTACAATTCTGACCACTGTCACTTTATCAGGTCATAACTCTGGAATGCTTCAACGGATTCTGGTGATTCATTCTGACACTGTGTTCTCGTGAAATATTGTTCTTTATGATAATGGCAAAATTTCTTTGATATAACTTGCGTTTATTTGTGAAAAAATCTGAAATTTGGCATAAATTTTGAACATTTTGCAATTTTCAAAGTTTTAATTTTTATGCCCTTAAATCAGAGAGTTATATCACGCAAAATAGGTAATAAACATCTCCCACATGTCTACTTTAAATCAGCACAAATTTTGGAAACAGAATTTTTTTTGTTAGGAAGTTAAAAGAGTTAAAAGTTGACCAGCGATATCTCATTTTTACAACAAAATTTTAAAAAACATTTTTTTTAGGAACCACCTCACATTTGAAGTGACTTTGAGGGGCCTATATGATAGAAAATACCCCAAAATGACACCATTCTAAAACCTGCACCCCTCAAGGTACACAAAACCACATTCAAGAAGTTTATTAACCCTTCAGGTGCTTCCAGGAATTTTTGGAATGTGGAAGGAAAAAATAAACATTTACTTTTCTTTCACTAAAATTTTCCTTTACACCTATTTTTTTTTCTTTGGCAAGGGTAACAGGAGAAAATGGACCATACATTTTGTGCAATTTCTGCTGATCATGCCGATACCCCATATGTGGGGGAAATCTACTGTTTGGGCACACGACAGGGCTCAGAAGGGAAGGAGCGCCATTTCACTTTTTGAATGTCAGACTGTGAAAGGAGTTAGCAGATAATATTCTGCTCTGCCGACAGAATGGAGACGTATATCCCAGTAAGGTGGTGGTTTAATTCAGCGCGGAATATTGTCCACTAACTCCTTCTACAGTCTGATGTCTGATGGTTGCTTGCTGACCCGTGGATCCACTGCAGCTGATTTTCTACATTATATGCGTCTTTAACAGATTGAACAAGTGAGTTTAATCTGAGTGCTAAACTAACTGTATTTCTCGGATAAGACCCTATTTGCGCTGATCTCTCCTATAGTTTCTTGGCTACTTTTTGAATTTAAAATTTGCTGACATAATTTGTGCCTAAACAGTGGAAACCCCCAACAAGTGACACCATTTTGGAAACTAGGCCCCTTAGGGAACTTATCTAGGTGTTTATTGAGCATATTGAACCCACAGGTGCTTCACAGAAGTTTATAACGTAGAGCCGTAGAAATAAAAAAATCACATTTTTCCCAAATAAATATTGTTTAACTCCATATTTTGCATTTTTATAAGGGTAACACAATTTGTTGTGCAATTACTCTTGAGTATGCTTATACCCCATATGTGTGGGAATACTACTGTTTGGGTGCACGGCAGGACTTGGATGGGAAGGAGCGCCATTTGACTTTCTTGAATGCAAAATTTGATGGAACAATTAGCGGACGTCAATGTTGCTTTTGAAGAGCCCCTGATTTGCCTAAATAGTGGAAATCCCCCACAAACGGCACCATTTGGGAAACTAGAACCTCCAGGTGCTTCACAGAAGTTTAAAACGTTAAAGCCGTGAAAATTAAAAAAAACACATTTTTCCCACAAAAATCTTTTTAAGCTAGAAATTTAGTATTTTCACAAGGGCAAAAGGAGAAAATGGACCCCAATGCTGTGCAATTTCTCATGAGTTCACCGATGCCCCATATGTGCTCAAAAACTACTTTTGAGGCACAGTGCAAAGCTCAGAAGGGAAGAAGTGTCATATTACCATGTAGATTTTGCTGCACTTGTTTGAGGGTGCCATGTCACATTGGCAGAGCCCTTGAGGTGCCAGAACAGCAGATCCCCCATAACTGACCCCATTTTACCAATTAAACCTCTCAATGAATTCTTCTAGGGGTGCAGTGATTATATTGACACCACAGGTGTGTCACAGACTTTTATACCATTGGGCAGTGACGAAAAAATAATTTACATTTTTACCACCAAGATTCTGTGTTTAGCCCCAAGTTTTACATTTTCACACTTGGAAATGGGTAAAAATGGTACCAAAATTTGTCCCACAATTTCTGCTGAATGTAGAAATACCCTATATGTGGCTGTACAGTACCACTTAGCCATGCGGAGTGACTTGGGAGGGATGGAGGGCTATTTGCCTCCTGGAGCACAGATTTTCCTAGACTAGTTTGCAGATTCCATATAAAGAGCCCCTAAGTTCTAGAAAAGCAGAATCCCCCCTCAAGTGACCCCATTTTGGAAATTATAACTCTTTGGGAATTTATCTACAGATGTAGTGACGATTTTGACTCCATGGGTGTTTTCCAGAAACAGGCAGCAGTAGATGTTGCTGAGTGAAAATTACAAACTGCCATTGTAGTGACCAGTACGTTCAAGTCACCAGTACATTATGCCCATCTCATGCTTCTGGATAAATGCACCTGTAAATTAGGAAGACTCTCATCACTACCAAAATGCCAAACATGTGGTGCTAAATGTTCTTTAAGCACACTGGGGCTCAGAATTGAGGGGGGCATTTGGAAGCAGAGAATTTGCTGCATTTCTTTTGGGGAGCAAGGACTCAGTTAGCTTTTCCAGAGCCTTTGTGCTACCAGTAACTTGGAAGCCCCTATATTTCCATTAACAGATGGCAGATCTGAGTGAGGACTTACTTTTTTTGTGGATTCAGTTGAAGCTTTTATTGGGAACATTTTACATAATGTTTGGGATCACATTTATCTGGCGCTCTACGCTGAGCACTTACTTTGGGGTTTCTATCTAAATCTCTGAGTGACTTGATACAGATGAAACCCCTGAGGGATTTGTTCACTATAATGAGGCAGCAGATTTTCTCTGGACTCTATCTGGCCCCTTTTCAGAAGTGCACAAAACTGTGGCCGATGGCACTTTTATGCAATCCTAAAAAGACGGACAGCGCCGGATCACAGGTCAGACGGCATCCACAGTGCCTCCATTTGCCTCATTATAGGGAATCTTCCCCCGAGGGTTGTGTCTGAATCATGTATTTCAGAGATTTACATGAAAACTCTTGTGTAAGCACTGAGCGCAAAGCGCAGGATAAGTGTGTGCCGAGCCTTACTGCAATCTTTTGGGAGGCAGAATGAAAAAATCAACAGCATGTGAAGAATTGGTTTTATTTATTTTTTACGCCTTTCCTCGTGCAGTATAAGTGATTAGGCAACTTTTTTCTTTGGGTCAATGCGATTACAGTGATATCAGATTTATGTTGGGTTTTTACTGTATGTTTGGCTGCTGTCACACACTAAGGCTGGCTTCACACGTCCATATGTTTCCGGTACCAGAAAAAACAGTACCGGAAATATCCATGTCCGTGTGTCTGTATGTGTTCTATATGTGGCACACGTGTGGAAACTGTGTGCTACCCGTGTGCTGCATCAGTACCACACGGACAGCTACCGGGGAAGAAGCGCTACTGTAAGTGCCATAATCCATATCTGGGGATATACAGTTTTCAACCAGGACAGTGCCAAGATGCGACTGTCCCAGCTGAAAACCACTGGTGAATGAGATGCTGAGAGCGCAGCATCATTCACCAGCGGTGACATCATCACAGCCGGGCTGAACTCAGGTGACCTCTGGACTGTGGGAAAAAGTCGGTGATGATGTCACCACTGGTGAATGATACTGCACTCTCAGCATCTCATTCACCAGTGGTTTTCAGCTGGGACAGTCGCATCTTGTCACCATTCTGGTTGAAAACTTTATATCCCCCAGATATGGATTACGGCGTGGGACACAACGATGACAGGTATGGGTATATTGTTGGTTTATTATTTTACTTTTATTAGAGGAGATTGAGGGCGTCGGGGAATTAGGTGTTGCAGTAAGCATGGTTTAATTTAGAACATTAAATGTGTCTGTGTAATTTTTTCAAATAAAATACTTTATTCTGGCCGTGTCTTTATTTAACATTACAACTATAGGATTAGTAATGGATAGGTGTTGTATAGACGCCTCTCCATTACTAAGCCATGGGCTTGATGTCACCTGAAAGGTGACATCAACCTCACAAATATTACCCCACTTGCCACCGCTACAAGGCAAGTAGGAAGAGCCGGGCAAAGCACAAGAAAAGGTGCACCTAATAGATGCGCCTTTTCTGGGCAGCTGCGGTCTGCTGTTTTTAGGCTGGGGGGCCTATATCAATGGCCCCTTACCAGCCTGAAAATAGCAGCCCCCAGCTGTGAGATTTAGCAAGGCTGGTTGACAAAAATGGGGGGCCCAAAGCCATTTTTTAAAATTATTTATTTAAATAATTTAAAAAAACAGCGTGGGGACACCTCTATTCTTGGTAACCATCCTTGCAGAAGCTGACAGCTGGGGGTTGCAGCCCTTAGCTGTGAGTTTTGTCTGGTTGGTTCAATAAAATTGGGGGGAACCCACGTTGTGTTTTTCATTCATTTATTTCTAAACGATCGCAGCCGGTGGCTGCGGAATACTCCGATCATCCACACCTACTGTCACTGTTATTAGCGGCAGCAGGTGTGGGATGATGGGGGTAACAGTCCCAAAAGCCCCCACCTGCTGTCATTCGGACTTTATTATAATGCTCATCATTCTCGTCTGTTCGCTGGCGGAGCAGGGAAGAATGATCAGCACCTGCCGCCGGTGAACAGCGCTTACTGTAGTGCTTCTTCCCCGTCGGCCATCTGTGTAACATGGAGGACATCAATGTGTGTTCTCCGTGTGCATGTTTGCGGGACGTTTTGCAGCCCATGGTGACGGCAAAAAACGGACATGTCAGCGTGTTTTTCTCACGGACACATGGTCCGTGGAAACACACTGACGTGCTCATTTGAATGGGTCTACGTGTGTATGTGTCTCCAGTACACTGTACACACTGTAGTACACTGTTCACCACTGTATGTGTGGTGAAAACTGTCACCACACGTACAGGAGACATGGACGTGTGAAAGGGGCCCCAAAGACGCTTTTTATTGCGAAAACCAGTTTTTGCATCACCATATTTTGAAAGCTATAATTTTTCCATATTTCAGCCGATAAAGTCATGTGAGGGCTTGTTTTTTGCGGGACGAGCTGACGTTTTTATTGATACAATTTTTGGGTACATGACATTTTTTGATCGCTTTCTATTTTGATTTTTGGGAGAGAGAATGAACAAAAACCAGCAATTCAGGAATTGCTTTTTGTTTTTGTTTTTTTATACTGTTCTGCGTGTCGTAAAATTGATAAGGCAGTTTTAATTCTTTGGATCAGTATGATTACAGCGATACCTCATTTATATCTTTAGTATGTTTTGGTGCTTTTACACAATAAAAACTGTTGTATAAAAAAAATATTTTTGCATCGCTTTATTCTGAAAGCTGTAACGTTTATATTTTTCTGCTGATAGAGCTTTTTGTAGGCTTGTTTTTTTTGCAGGACAAGATGATGTTTTCAGCTGTACCATTTGTATTTACATCCTTTTTTATTGCGTTTTATTGCATTTTTTGTTCAGCTGTATGATGATAAAGCATTGTTTTTTGCCTTCTTTTTTATTTATTTTTTTACGGCGTTCACTGAAGGGCTTAACTAATGGGACGGTTTTAAGCTATGTGCACACGATGCGGATTTGTTGCATTTCTGTAGTGTTTTTTCTACTCGGCAATGCACCATAAATGCAATGGATTACTAAAGCAAGGTTAATCAATGACAATACTGAATTGTTGTGCACATAATGTGGAAATTTCTGTCCTTATTTGCAGGATTTTATTTTTCGCAACATGTCAATTCTTTTTGCGGATCTGCAGCATTTTCCACCCATTGACTTCCATTGAGTCACTCAAATCTGCAGCAAAAATGCAGGAGTGAAAAGGTTTGCAGATTTGCTGCGGATTTGGTGCCAAAAACGCAGCAGGTTTGTCAAAGGAAATGATGTGAGAAGGAGGAAGAGTGTATGGGTGGAGAATATAGAATAGTGCCCATCTTGGTTGAAGCACATCAACAATGGAGGTTGGACAAGGAAATTACATAACATTTTTATTTTCTTTTTAAGTACTATATCTTTATTTAGCTAACAAATCCGCAAACAAATCGTCATACACATCCGCATGAAAATCTGCATCAAAAATGCATAAAATCCACATCAAAAATGCACGGAATTTCCACTGTGTTTTCTGCAAAAAGATGCAGAAACCGTGCAAAAATTGGAAAAAATATGTATTTCTTTTTTTCTTTATTTAGGAATTTTAAAAAATATATCTTTACACACTCTAATATTTTTTTTAAAGCTTTTTTAAATTGTCCCAGGATGGAACATTACTGTATTACACTCTTCACTGCAGAGTATCAGATCAGCGATCTGACAGGCAGGGAAGGAGGCATGCCAGTGCCTGTTCCCAGCAGGTGCTCACAAGCCTCCTTCCTTGCATTACCCGGAAGGACCCCGTGGCCAACTGACACCCTCACAGGATCGCCGCTGCGCTCATCGTGAGGCCACGTGATCGGTGCGCTGTATTAGTACTGCTGTTTGCCGGAACGCATCTGCCGCAGAGCTGTACTAGTACGGTGCATGTCAGAAAGTGTAGAAGTACCAGAAATGTGTAGATGTACCTGTTCATGGACATCTATATGGTTCATGTGGAGATGTTTTAATTAGGGTTGAGCGACCTTTACTTTTATAGGATCGGGTCGGGTTTCACGAAACCCGACTTTTTCAAAAGTCGGGTCGAGTGAAATCGGCCGATCCTATAAAAAAGTCGGGGTCGGGGTTGGCCGAAACTCGAAACCCAATGCAGTGCATTGGGTTTCCAATGGTTCCCAGGGTCTGAAAGAGCGGAAACTCTCCTTCAGGCCCTGGGATCCATATTTAAGTGTAAAATAAAGAATTAAAATAAAAAATATCGCTATACTTACCCTCTGACGGGCCCTGGTACTAACCGGGAACCTTCCTTCCTTAGAATCAGCCTTCCAGGACCTTGCGGTGATGTCGCGGTGACGTCGCGGCTTGTGATTGGTCGCGCGGCCGCCCATGTGACCGCTCGCGCGACCAATCACAAGCCGCGACGTCACCGTGACGTCACCGAAGGTCCTGGAAGGGCTGATTCTTAGGAAGGAAGGCTGCCGGAAAGAAGCAGGGCGTGTCCGAGGGTGAGTATATACCTAATAGGAATATACTCACCCTCGGCTTCGTTCCGGCAGCCTTCCTTCCTAAGAATCAGCCCTTCCAGGACCTTCGGTGACGTCACGGTGACGTCGCGGCTTGTGATTGGTCATGCGAGCGGTCACATGGGCGGCCGCGCGACCAATCACAAGCCGCGACGTCACCGCGATGTCACCGCAAGGTCCTGGAAGGCTGATTCTAAGGAAGGAAGGTTCCCGGTTAGTACCAGGGCCCGTCAGAGGGTAAGTATAGCGATATTTTTTATTTTAATTCTTTATTTTACACTTAAATCTGAATTCTGATACCAATTCCCGATATCTTAAACATATCGGGAATCGGTATCGGAATTCCGATTCCAGATTCAGAAGATCGCCGACTTCATGGCCGACCCCACACAGGGGTCGGGTCGGGTTTCATGAAACCCGACTTTGCCAAAAGTCGGCGACTTCTGAAAATTGCCGACCCGTTTCGCTCAACCCTAGTTTTAATCATATACAAACAAAATTGAAGATTTTATACCATTGAGCTGGACTTCTACCACAGTAGCATGGAACACATTATACTGTATTATGCAGCTGTGTGGATAAAAATCCAACTCTGGGGTGAGGTCACAGACTTGGTAGAAAGCTCACGATGACTTTTCTGTGTCTCCTTTTGCCTGTTTTCTCACTCTGCTCCTTGCTCCTCCTACTATCTCCCCCCAATAAGTATAATTAGAAGTGTAACATCCTGTATAATAGGAAATTAGATCACTGTGACGCATCAGTGCTGGCAGTCTGACTTGTGTTGGGCAAGATGTAGTTGAGCTGTTCTTTCAGAATGGATCGTAAGCTCAGGAAGAAGGGGTGGGAGAAGAAGTGTCTCATCAGTGGAGAAAGAAATGGATTTCTCTGATAAGATACTGTATATTACAAAGCTTCTTATATTCACATCTACTATTCATTTACGCAAAGTTTCCTGAAAGTACAGCTCCCTTTTGAACAATAATTTAACAGTATCTTATCTTAAAACATTACAAGTGGGTACAAAAGTGGGCACAAGCCAAATCTGAGTACAGTTTCAGTGTTTTGAATGATTGCAATGCATTGTGTGTATGTAGAGAACAGAAAGTGTATGTGTGCATGTGGGGGGGTATGCAGAGTGAATGTGAGTATGTGTGTGTAAGGAGACAGCAGGCACGTAGGATGCAGTCGCGGAATGTAGTCAGAGCAAGGGTTATCAGGGGATTAAATACTACAGTGGATACTCCATGCAGGGAGAAGTAGAGGGAAATTTTCTTAATACAAATTACTGGAACTTGGAACACGGTAGTAAAGCAAGTAACTAGACAATACGTTCAGAGGAAACAGACTTATCAATCTTACGCAGTCCTCAGTGTATTCCCTGGGTGCAAACGGTGGCGGCAAGCCAATGGCGCTGTGGAAATTCGGTGTTGTCCTGGAGAGGATGGCGTCTTGGGTCCTGTTGTGGGCGATGTTTCCGTGTGGTCCTGATGCCGGCTTTGGGTCCGGAAGGAGAAGGAATACACAAGGCAATGTCTCTGTCCTGCACGGCAGTTTCCCTTATGTGGGGTCTGTTTAGAAGCTTAACAGGATAAAGTTCACAATGGGTGGTACGACTCTCCGGTCTGTGTGGGCGTGAGGCTATGTCCTATACATGGGCCCTTTGTCTCACTGTCAGCGGTGTTAACGGTGTCAGCAATATCGGTACATGGCTCTGACGACAGTCTCCGTTTATCGCTCTCTGGCCTTCAAGTCTTAGGCCTGCTCTCTCATGATTCTCTGCGCTAGGAGCACCTACACTGACCTCTTGCGCACTGCACGTACCCGCCGTAACTGTCAGATTACTCGCACGCTGCAATTCCCTCAGCTTAGCCACGCCTGCTTTTCTCAACTGCCGGGAACAGTCCAGGGCCTTAAGCTTTCCCCCCTACAACATAGGTGACAGCCCCAACGGTTCTGGACCCGTCACAGAGGAAGCACGTCTAGCTGGGTTCTTCTCCTTACATTCCTGCTCTCTTTTTGCTCGCCATTCCACAGGCGAGAGTTCTTGTAGTATGCGTTGACATTCTTCTAAGTTTCGAACAACTTGCTGCCAAACAAAAGGATCCTGATCAAATCGGCTGGGGGTTTTTCCTGCTGTTGAATGTTCAGAACATCGTAAACTGGGAATATCAGTTGGTTCTACTTGAGTAGTTGAATCAGGCTGGATCAACGAAGGCGGAGACATGCTCAACTCTGGAAAAACAGCCATTTCAGGAGTTGCAGGAGTCCCAGGGGCCTTGAGTTTCTGTTCTCCTTCTGGTCCTGCCTGTGGTGGTTCACGGCATTCCTCCCCTTCACTATCACTAGTGACTGATGGAAGATTCTCAGGGGCATCGTGTTCTTCTTTCTCAGTTCGAGCAGGGTCTCTAGACACACAGGGGCGTAACATGTTTCGGTGCACAACACGAGTAGGAGCATCATTGACCCCTTTCGGGCTGAACTTCATAGACGGGCCTTTCAGAATTGACTCATCGACGCACACGATACGGTGTTTTTCCCATCGATGATCTAACTTGTCTCGAGGATGTTTCTCTTTGACCAATACCTGGTCTCCGGCCTGTAGAGCTGTCCCTCATAGAGGAGCAGTCTCTGGATGCTCCAACTCTCGGAACCGGGTTTGTACCAGATGATGTAGTGTCTGCAACCGATGACGGTGCTCTCAGACCCAGGTGGACACCCCCGTCCGTGGGTAGTCCTCCTCTGGGTCCAGCTCCAGCTCAGTAATCTCTTTTCCTGGCCTGCCGAAAAGTAGAGTATAGGGAGTGTATCCTGTGGTGCAATGTACCCGATTGTTGTACACCCACACCAGCTCTGTTACAAATTCTGGCCAACAGGCCTTACGGTCCTCTTGCAATGTCCTCAACATTTGGATAAGTGTTCGATTGAACCGTTCACATGCTTCATTACCCTGAGGGTGGTAAGGCGTCGTACGAGATTTCTCAATTCCATACAAATGGTGTAGCTCTTCCATGATTTGCCCCAAGAAGCAGGTACCTTGGTCTGAGTGAATTTTCTTAGGGCAACCATACACCTGGATGAAATTTTTACAGATAGCATGAGCTGCAGATTCGGCAGTTTGGTCCCGAGTTGGGGTCACGACAGCGAAATTAGTGAAGTGATCCACCATGACTAAACAATGTTCGAACCCTTGATAGGCTGGGCTCATTGTCAGATAGTCAATCATCAATACTTCTAGTGGGGCAGAGGTCACGATAGTTTGTGTGGGGGCCCTTTGTTTCGGAGGTTTGAACAGCTCGAAGTTCCTACAGAGCCGACGCACATCTTCCACCACTGTTTTTAGCAATGGATGGTACACCAGTGTCTGCAACCACTGAAAGGTCTTTTCCTGACCGAAGTGGGCCCCTTTTTCATGAGCCTCTGTGGCCACTTGATGTAACAGCATCTCAGGAATCACTACTTGCCAAGTAACAGACAGGGTCCGTTGCAACTGGACCTTTCTATACAGTAATCCGTCCCTCAGGTGGAACCTCTCGCATTGACATAGAATTTGTTTCATCCCAGGGGACAGGGTCTCTCTCTCCTCCTGGCTGGGCAGTTGTTTGAGGGCCACCCACTGCTGAATTTAGGTGAGCTCTCCATCTTCCTGCTGAATCAGCACCCACTCATCATGCGGCTGTCCCAGCATACCTTCTTGAGGTTCTATCTGAGCCTGTTCCCGTGCATCTGCCAATGTCCTGACAGATCCTCAGAACTTAGGAATTTCATCAGCCTCCAGCTCTTCATCTCGGTTAGGGCAGAGCTGCTTATGTGGAACCCTGGATAACGCATCTGCATGGGTATTTGTAGACTATTTTGTACCAGCATTTGGCCATTCTAGTCAGCCAGCGCTGTTCGAGGGCCCCTAACTTCTCGTTCTCCAGGTGAGCCAGTGGGTTGTTGTCAGTGCGCACCAGAACCTCAGACCCGGATAGGTATTCCGCAAACTTCTCTGTCATGGCCCATACTAGTGCCAACAATTCTAGTTTGAACGAGCTGTAGTTGTCTGGATTCCGTTCAGAGTCATGGAGGGAACAACTCACATAAGCAATCACCTTCTCTTTCCCATCTTGGATCTGCGACAATACGGCTCCGAGCCCATGTAAGCTCCCATCCGTATGGAGAATGAAAGGTTGAGAAAAGTCAGCATAGGCCAGGACTGGGGCTTCTGTCTGACCCATTTTCAAGGCTAGGAATGCTCTCTCCTTACGCTCTCCCCACTGAATTTCCCGATTTTTTGCTCCTGATGGCAATGGATTCGCAATGCGAGTGAAGTCTTTGACGAACCGCCGATAGTACCCGATCAGCCCTAAGAAGGCTCAAACATCCTTTATGGTTCTCGGGGTAGGCCAGTCCCGTATGGCTACAATCTTCTCACGGGACGGTCTTACACCTTCTGCAGAGAACATGTGCCCTAAGTACTCAATCTGAGTGCAGAACAGGTGACATTTAGAAGGTTTAACTTGCAGCCCAAGCTTCTGGAGCCGGCTGAGTACTTGCTCAAGACGCTGTAAATGCTCCTCAAATGTGGTGGCAAACACAATTATGTTATCCAGGTAGATGAGAATGGCTTCAAAGTTCAGATCTCCTAAACACCTCTTCATGAGTCCCTGAAAAGTACCGGGAGCATTAGCCAATCCGAACGGCATTCTAATGAACTCGTACAGGCCCATAGGTAGTATGAAGGCCGTCTTCGCTCGGTCGTGTTCTGACATCAGCACTTGCCAGTACCCACTAGCTAGGTCTAGCATGGAGAAGTATCTTGCATTCCCCAGAGTGGACAAGGATTCTTTGATAAGGTGTAGTGAATATGAATCCCGTACCGTGCAGGCATTTACTGTAGTTTGTGATAGTCCACACAGAACCGTAGAGTACCGTCTTTTTTCCGCAGTAGAACGATAGGTGCAGCCCACGGGCTTTGGCTCTCTCGAATGACACCGGTCTGTAGCATTTGTCTGAGCATCCCTTTTACCTCCTGGTACATTTGTGGAGGAATCTGTCAATAACGCTCTCTCACAGGTGCAGAATTACCTGTTGGGATCTCATGTGTGATGGCAGTTGTACAGCCGAAATCATCCTCATGTTGAGCAAACACGTCCTGGTAACGTCCTAGTAAGGCCTCCACCTGCTCCACCTGTGTGAACTCTGTCAACTCAGCCCAAGTTTGTTCTAAGATGTGACGTCCCTTTCTCTGTTGTTGGGGTTCGAACACCGGGGCTGTCTCCACAGCTACAGTTCATGGATCTTCCCCTTTTTCCTTTAATTGGATGGCCTGTGATTAGTGTTGAGCATTCCGATACCGCAAGTATCGGGTATCGGCCGATACTTTTGTGGTATCGGAAATCGGAATCGGAAGTTCCCAGTGTATGGTTCCCAGGGTCTGGAGGAGAGGAGACTCTCCTTCAGGCCCTGGGATCCATATTCATGTAAAAAATAAAGAATTAAAATAAAAAATATGGATATACTCACCCGTCCGGGGGCCCCTGGACCTTACCGATTGTAACCGGCAGCCTCCGTTCCTAAGAATGAGCAGTTTAAGACCTTCGATGACATCGCGGCTTGTGATTGGTCGCGTGCCGCTCATGTGACCGCTCACGCGACCAATCACAGGCCACGACGTCATCGCAGGTTCTAAACTGAGGAGTTTAGGGCCTGCGATAACGTCGCGGCTTGTGATTGGTCGCGTGAGCGGTCACATGAGCTGCACGCGACCAATCACAAGCCGCTACGTCATCGAAGGTCTTAAACTGCTCATTCTTAGGAACGGAGGCTGCCGGTTACAATCGGTAAGGTCCAGGGGCCCCCGGACAGGTGAGTATATCCATATTTTTGATTTTAATTCTTTATTTTTTACATGAATATGGATCCCAGGGCCTGAAGGAGAGTTTCCTCTCCTTCAGACCCTGGGAACCATCCAGGATACCTTCCGATACTTGAATCCCATTGACTTGTATTGGTATCGGGTATCGGTATCGGCGATATCCGATATTTTTCGGTTATCGGCCGATACTATCCGATACCGATACTTTCAAGTATCGGAAGGTATCGCTCAACACTACCTGTGATAGTATCAGCTCCTCTGGCATGCCTACAATTTGCCCAATTTCACTTCTGGGGGTAAGCGTCAGAGTGTCTTCCCTTAAGTTCACACACCGCACGGGTACCATTCCATCATGCATGGTCGCTAATTTCCTGGCAACTAAGAGCCCTGATGGCAGATTCTCCATGGCAGCCGGTTCAAGTTGTACTTCAACCCCCTCCAGGGGGAGCAAGCTCGGACAGGTAGTGAAAGCACACTTTTACCAGGTGGTAAGTCGAGTTTGGCTGCAGCCGGAATTATCACTTTTCCCAGCACCTTTCCATCACAGGAGGCCTCTTGTGCCTGGGCCGTCTGGATCAACTGCTGAAACACTGTCTTTTGTGGTGTATGCAGTTTCCACTGTTTCAGGAACACGTTAGGAGACTCGTTATTAAGAAGATTTCCAAACTCCCTGAGTACATTCATTCCCAGTGTGACGGTATGTCTACGCGTGGGGTCCCCTGCGGTTAACACCACTCCCTTGCAGCCCAGGTGTTTGCCGCAGACCTTAATCTGCATCCATGCCACCCCTGTGACCAGGATAGGTATTTGATTGGTGGCCGTCAACTTGATCACTGGCCCCCACTCAGGCCTCATGGCTTCTGGGAAGTGTCTTTTAAAGTATGTCTCAGGCATCGTGGTTACTTGAGAGACCGTATCTACCAGGCAGCGTACGGCCTGTCCATCCATTTCGGCCCATACTAATGGACACACTGACACTAAATTGGTGGGACTATTGTTTCTCCTTTTGGGTTGTTCTGGCTCTGGGCAGTGCTGTAGTCGCTGTCCCCATTGCGGGCAGGCCCAGACCACATGTACTAGTTCTCCACAGTGGTAACAAGTTGGGGGCTCTTCCCGACAAGATACTCTTCCACCCCATCGCGGTTCTGAGAATGTTCTGCTTCTGGGTGTGCTTAACGAGGTCACCTTCCTTTTAGCATCGGTCAGATCTTCCCTCATGGATTGGATCTCTTTCCGTAAATCTTCCACCCATTCTGGTTCAGCAATTAAATTCACGGCCACCTCTCCGCTGCGGACCTTCGCCGCCGAGACTGTCACCCCCTGCTCCTGTTCACGCACGCGCGCCTCTCTTCCCACCTCTGCAAAGGTCATGCGTGGGTTCGAGCGCAAGCATTCCCGCAGGGCCTGTTTTATCAGCGCATCTCTCATTCCGGTCACTAACTGGTCTCGTAACACCACGTCTTTTCTGACTATGGCAGTGTGAATTACTTGCAATACGTTCATATACCGTGTCACCGTCTCCCCTTCTCTTTGAACCTGACTAAATAGCTGCTTGTGCAATTCCCCCACATCTGTGGGGTCCCCGCGAGTCTCCTCCAGTACTTGCAACACTTTGTCCCGGAGGGGCTGCAACATAACTGAATTCCTCGCCTCCACCTCTAAAGCCATTACGGCGACCTCTGCCTGCAAGGGGGGGGACCATAGGGTGCATTCTCATTATTTCTTTTATTCGTTCAGTCCAGCTCCATAACATGGTGTTAATCCCATTAAATTTTGGAGGATTGTTTATCATTGCCCCCAGAGTGATACTGGACCTAGGGCCCTCCCCAGATGCTTGGTCTGCCATGTCCGTATGTGTAGACTGCATCGTGCCGACTACACCAAGTGTAAGGAGACAGCGGGTACGTAGAATGCAGTAACGGAACGTAGTCAGAGCAAAGGTTATCAGGGGATTTAGTTCTACAGTTCTTTCAGAATGGATCGTAAGCTCGGGAAGAAGGGGTGGGAGAAGAAGTGTCTCATAAGTGGAGAAAGAAATGGATTTCTCTGATGAGATATATTACAAAGCTTCTTATATTCACATCTACTATTCATTTACGCAAAGCTTCCTAAAAGTACAGCTCCCTTTTGAACAATAATGTAACAGTACCTTATCTTAAAACATTACAAGTGGGTACAAAAGTGGGTACAAGCCAAATCTGAGTATAGTTTCAGTGTTTGAATGATTGCAATGCATTGTGTGTATGTAGAGAACAGAAAGTGTATGTGTGCATGTGTTATGTGCAGTGGGGGGTATGCAAGGAGACAGCAGGCACGTAGGATGCAGTAGCGAATGTAGTCAGAGCAAGGTTTATTAGGGGATTAAATACTACAGTGGATACTCCATGCAGGGAGAAGTAGAGGGAAATTTTCTTAATACAAATTACTGGAACTTGGAACACCATAGTAAAACAAGTAACTAGACAATACGTTCAGAGGAAATAGACTTATCAATCTTACGCAGTCCTCAGTGTATTCCCTGGGTGCAAATGGTGGCGACAAGGCAATGGCGCTATTGAAATTTGGCGTTGTCCTGGAGAGGATGGCGTCTTGGGTCTTGTTGTGGGCGATGTTTCCTTGTGGTTCTGATGCCTGCTTTGGGTCCGGAAGGAGAAGGAATACACAAGGCAATGTCTCTGTCCTGCACGACAGTTTTCCCTATGTGGGGTCTGTTTAGAAGCTTAACAGGATAAAGTTCACAATAGGTGGTACGACTCACCGGTCTGCATGGGCGAGAGGCTATGTCCCATACATGGGCCCTTTGTCTCACTGTCAGCGGTGTCAACGGTGTCAGCGGTGTCAGCAATATCGGCATATGGCTCTGACAACAGTCTCCATTTATCGCCCTCTGGCCTTCAAGTCTTAGGCCTGCTCTCTCACGATACTCTGCGCTAGGAGCACCTACACTGACCTCTTGCGCACTGCACGTACCCGCCGTAACTGTCAGATTACTCACATGCTGCAATTCCCTCAGCTTAGCCACGCCCGCTTTTCCCAACTGCCGGGAACAGTCCAGGGCCTTAAGCTTTCCTCCCTGCAAGATAGATGACAGCCCCAACGGTTCTGGACCCGTCACAGAGGAAGCACGCCTAGTTGGGTTCTTCTCCTTATATGTGCAGTGTGTGTGCAGCAATGAGTTAGCTGTCTTTGCAGTACCTGGATGTGTAAGGGTATGTGCAGACATTCAGTATATGTCCGCTGCATCCAAAGAGCTGCCAGGTATTGAACGCAGGTGAATCCGCATGTGATCACTGAGCCGTGTGGAATCACTGCGTCCAATACATTGTGCGGGTGAAATTTATCTTGAAGGGACACGCATCTCCGCAAGATAAATTGACATGCTGGGGTCTGGAAAGACACGCCGCATGTCTGTCTCCGCATGTGAGCCGCGGGCGTCTCTGGACCCACAGCGTTTACTGACCCTGTGGACCTACCTTAAAGAGTGGGACTGCAGTGTGTGCAGTGTTCATAGGATATCAATGCAGGTGTACAAAATATGTGTATAATGTATGTTTTCTGAGCTTATGTCACATTCACCTTTTGATCAACATTTGGTATTGTTGGTATAAGGAAAGACTGAATATTTCGCAGCTATCAGGCTGCTTCACGTATTCCTTCATTGGTTTGGAAATGGGAGCAGTTAAAAGCACTTTTATCGGTAATTGCAGCATTACCATTTAGGTATTGTGCGATAGCAATTCTCACACAAACAACTATTTTACAGTTGTGATTTTGCTGTAAAAAAAGGCCAAACTGTAGATAAGTCGCACACAAGTGGCAGCTCAAAGACTTGCATTGAAGCCTGCGCCAAGTGTGTTATGTGTGACTTGCGACTAGCAGCGGAAAATCAACACATTTGGACACATTTGTGACTCTTTTTCACAGATACCACTGAGTCACCATAGGAAATCATTACATGCGACATCATAATGCAACACTGTGATTTCAGTATTATGCAACACGTTGCCATGTAGCTCAAGCCTAATGGTGGTTGTAAATGCTAATGTTTGCAAACCACAACAATTTGCATGTCAACTCTGCTCAGCCGCAATGTGGCCAGAATAAATGTACCAAGGCTTACATTGAACTTTGGATGGAGACACATTTTGAAGCCATCGCCTTGGGTGCCAAGAGATCTTGCCCGCTCCTGACTACAAGTCAAAGTCAACATCGGCGTTGACTTGACCACAAGATAAGTGATTTGTTTCAATAATACAAGTCTTTTGAGATTTCTATTCTCAGACACATCCAGTATTACTGATGAAAATAATTGTTGATACTGGTTTTTTTTTCCAATAGGGCGATTTTGCTAATTCTCAGTGATAGTTTACAAGAAAAGACGTATTTCAATATTTCCAGTGTACATTGTAACATGAAAAAGCAACTGGCGGGTTTCCAATTCTATTTCCAATTTCCAGTTCTACTTCACATTGATTATACTGACGTTCTTTATTTCTTTCTTGTTCTGCTTCTCCGTGCTGCACTGCAGAGTAGGGACATTAGAAGTCAGCATTTAAAAAAAATTCTGGCAAACAACTTATGTAAATATACTTTTCTCATTATGAGATCCTGATAATATCTTCTCCCACCCCCTAATTCACTATGATGCAATCAGGGACTTATAATGAATAGGGGAGGGGACACAGGAAAGGGACTGAGGCTATGTGCACACATTCATGATTTACAGCAGAAAATTCTGCTTTAAATCCTGATGCATTGGCAGGAAAAATGCTGCATAAAAGACATGTCTTTGCCTGTTTTTTCACATGCATTTTTGTTGTGTATTTTTCCTCTCTTGTTAGCATTGGTGAAATATGCTGAATTGATATGAATTGACATTATTCAGATTTTAATCTGCTGCAAATCTACAAAAAAATTAAGCAATGTCTGCATGAGACTTTAGAAATCTCATTCACTTTGCTTGTTCTGTAAAGCGCGGCATATTTTCCTCCCACATATGAGTGGAAAAAAACGCAACAAATTTAGCACATAGCCTTAGAATGAATTAGGGGGGAGAGTCGCAGAGAGCGATCAAGTTATATTTATTGGGAGGCAGAAGGTATAGTTAATGGGGGACACAGTGCTGGCTTTTCAAATTATATTTGGAATGGTGTGTGGCTAATAGTATATTTATGACGTGCCGCATATTTGTACAGGGGCGCAGTGTGGGGGATTTTTTATTCAGGAGACAAATGTATATATACAATATATGTGACCTTATTATTTTCAGGACTGCAGTGATCGGTGTGACAAGACGAGTCATGACTGGGAGATGTTGGCATGATGGGCTGACCAGGTGGAGAAGAAACAGCAGAAAATGACTATCATCTGAAACGTGTCCCTGGAGGTAAATATTATTCTGTACTGTAGTGTATGACTTGGAGTAATTCTGTTACTTGTAAAACCACCTCCCTTAGGCCATATTCTCATATTTGTGTGAAATGTCTGTGTGCTGCTATATTTCTTTTATTGGACTGCACATGAACTCAGAGTTTCAAAGATCCATTCACATAACTGTGAAAATCGCAAAATGAGATCTGCAAGACTCACAGCATGTCCATATCTGATCTGATTATGAGGACATAGGACATACCCAATGGGTCTGTATGTTGTCTGAGAAAAAAAATCAGTCATCACAGCAATACTTCACATTGATACAGGAATGTAGCCGTATAATGTATGGCACAGTCCCTTAGTATAGAGTGTACGTTCTGGTTATATATAGCGCCATCCTTAATTACATCGTTTCCGCTTGCCATCTCTTATTATGTAGCATCTTCTCCAGTTATGTATAGTGCTGTCCCTTATTATATAGCATCCTCTGTTGCTATGTAAGGCGCCGTCCCATTGGTACATAGCAAGAGCTGATACTATGTATGCATAAATCTAAAAGTGGGAAACAGAGCGCACAATAGGGTGATACCCCATGGAGGGAGAGTAGGAGAGTGTTGATTACATTCACGTGGTAGAGCTGTGACAAGCACAAGTCCTATGTCGGCATTAAGAAAAACAGCTGCTGCTGCCTCGCGGCTGGTGGACAAATCCTCCAGGAGATATTGGATCCAGTTGGATGGACACGGAGGTGGGCTGTGCTGCTGGAGTAAATCAATTCTTCCAAAATGATGTGAGTAAGGTTTTTTATTCACTATTGTGAATAAAGAACCTTATTCTCACCATCATTTCAGAAAAATGGATTTACTCCAGCAGCACAGCCCACCTCCGTGTTCAACCAACTGGATCCAATATGTCCTCTTGTTATGTATAGCACTGTGCCTTACATAGTCTTTGTATTGCACAGGGAATGCGAACTGTCAGTATTCGCCCTTGTTAATGCTATTAGGATTCTCATTATTTGCACTTAGTAACATTGGCCTGTAGTGCTAGATATAATATTTACATCTACTTTCTGTACCATAGTGTAAGTTGTACAACTTATTTAGTAGGAAACCAAGTAATAAACTGTCATAATTAACCCTTTTTGATTCCAGATGTAAATATTAACCTATTTGCACTTGGCAGGTGAGGTGTTAACACATGTGTTGATGTTGTTACACCCAGTTAACGGTAAGAAGTGGAGATCCTCAGTGCATTTCCTGGTGTACAGTGTCCACACTGCAGCGCCTATTCAAAGTGGACATCCACGTGGCAGGCAGTAAAAAGGGCTCCTTCATGAACAACTGTGCTCTGTATTCCCAGGATGGCAAAATTCCAAGTTTCTCAATGAACTTCCCAGTTTGTGTATAAACCGCGAGGTCTCCAGGTGGCCAACGGCAAATAGATAAACAGAACAGATCTACACAAGACCACTTAGGTGGAAAAGCGCTACACTGTGTGTGCACATCATGGTGTCCAATCCATACATGGGCAAGCAGTTAATGCTTTCATTATGAATTTAGTCTTGTTAAAGATCCTTTCAGCCACTTCTGCAGCTAATACGTGCTTTCATTCTGATAATATACTGTAGGTTATTCTAAGTGAACAGAAAATATTTTCCTTATAAGTTACCAACAAATTAGGTTATTAAGCACGCTACAAATAAAGCCCAGTACAGTGGAGATTCAGATGTCATCAATAGAGAATCTAGCCTGCCACACAAGCAGAATGACCATCCACTGTTGAGAGTTCAGTCCTACCGTTCCTAGTGACATGATGTAGGTCCTTCTGTAGATGACTGAGATAAATCATTATTCATGTCTAAGCCTTCCTGTGATCAATCAATGTATATCTGGAGTCTTGTTCAGGTACCCAAAGGTTCAAAAGCTAGAATAACTGCAATCTCGATGGACCAACTTGTTCTGAATGATATGAAATGTATGTTCTGTCTAATAATAGGCACTGAGTGCCTCTGTCATCATCCCATGTTACATATTACAGCTCTGCTTGTTTGGGTTGTAGAGTCAAAAGAATCCCGACACTCACGTAGATTGTTTTCTTGATTCTTTCAGTGTCGGCGAGTTTCAGTTCATCCACAGCTTTCAACAGCAGGGCCGTTGTAAGCTCTTGATGGGCTGAAATGCATAGAAAATAAGAGATTCAACATAAAAATCTCAGAGTGTTGGATTTATGTTCACTTGTCCACTTTTCCACTTGCACCACTACTTGCAGTGGTGTGCCAATCATTTTGGATCTGCTTGTTTGGGTTGAGTGCTTTGTATAAGCATTATAAAGTCAGTGCATGGACTACAAATATCTGTTACAGAAAAACAACTACATTCCCACACTGGACATCTAAAAAGGAAGAGGGATGGAAACCAAATTTAAGACCCTTTAAAATAATCTCTTCAGTGATTAAGTACATCATCATGACTCTGTATTGGTCAAATGAGTAAACTCAATCCTTGGTGTCCTAGTCTCTCAGTGCCTTGTGCCTGTTGGCAGTCATATTAGTTAGTGTTCATTCCTGGGGACTGGTGACTACTTACTAATGTATTGTAATATGTTCTATATTATACTGTAGTATCTATATGATCTTCACGGTCTTGTTTTGGACATTACCCTACATTGACCTCCAGGGCTTTCAAAACTGAAGTAAATGATGCATAAATGCCATGATGTGTCTGTATTGTTCCACCGCCAGTTACTTTTAATACATGTTCTTTTTTAATACATTATTTGATATATTATGTTGTCTATGCTTATTGACATAAGAGGGAGCAATTCAGCACATCCCATGGAGTATTATATAAAAGAATTCTGACCCCTAGTTCTCGTTTGCTTTTTAAACTCAGGAGTAATATAAAAGATGCTCTATATCATATTAGCCAGTTGAAAAAACTTGTAATATCCCAAATAAAGCCTCATTTAAACGTCAGAGAATCATGTACGTGTTTTATCTGTGATTTTCACAGATAAAATTCATAGAAAATAATGACTATGAGGCTGTTCACAAGTCCATGTTTTTTTGTGGACTGCATGTGTACTCAAAGAAATTGCACAGAATTTAATCCAACGGGTCCATGAAAATCACAGAGAGCACACAGATGGCATCCATGTGCTCTCCATGTCCTGTCCGTGATTAATAAGATAATGGATAGGAGAAACTTTGTTGATTTTTTGATCACTGACAAATCGTTAATGGTAAAAACTGACAAATAGACCAAACACTGCTAAAAATTGGATCCAAAACACTGACGAACAGCTGTCTGTATTTTACGTACGATAAAATCATGGATGTGTAAATGAAGCCTGCGGATGCTTGACATGGCAAGATTTTGTTCAGAATTTTACATATATATCTGTAATCCAAAACCAGAAATGAGTCCAAAACTCAAAACAAATGTAAATGCTTCCTCTCTGTTGAAGGTAGAACTTCTAGTTTTGGCTAATAGTATCTAAAATACTGATCAAAATACTTCTGCTTGAAAGTGGCCTAAAAGAAAGCAAGCAATATTCATGAAATGATGGCACATTTTATGGGCTCCATTATACTGGATAGAGGACCATTATATTGGATGGAGAGCCATTATACTGTATGGAGGGCTGTGCGGGGGTCATCATATTGTGTGGAATGGCTGTGAGTGGCTTCATATTGTGTGGAATGGCTGCGAGTGACCTCATATTGTTTGGAAAGGCTGTGTTGGGGTCATCATACTGCGTGTGGAGGACTGTGGGGTCCATCATACTGTGGGTGGAACTGTGAGGACCGTGATACTGCAAGGGAGACTGTGGGGGCCATCATACTGTGGGTGAGGGCAATCATACTGTGGGTGGAAGACTGCAGAGGCCATCATAATGTGTTAAAGTAACTGTGGAGGCATCATACTGTGTTAAGGTGGCTATGGGGGGCATCATACTGCGTTGAGCTCACTGGTTTAGCTAAAATAAAATAATGTTAATTCATCAGGCTTTTGAGACTACGTAAGTCTCTTCTTCAGACAATGTATCGTGTAACATCTATACAATACAAATAATAGGACAATCTCCATAAATCTGGGCTTATTTTTCAAAATAAGAAAAACCAGCAGATTGCAAAAAGAAAAAAAATCAGTTGCCAAAAAAAGAAATACATGGTGACCATATAGAACTGTGCACTGTCTACTGTCCTTTACCCAAAACAATGTGCCTTCAGCTTTACCATTATTGCATCTGTAAAAACTTACTCTGTACTGTGGAAATTATTATACACACCAGCCGTTCTCCTGGCAATATTCTTCCTATCATTTTGAAGATGCAAATGTACTTTCACCCAGTGGAGACAACGAAATTTGCAATTTGAATATGGAATTGTTAGATGCGGAAATTGCTCAAAAACTGATACAAGGATGCAATTTGTTTTTGAATACAAGCTCCAGTTTATGTTCGACCTAAACATGATTTTTTTTGCCCTGTCCATACAAGATAATTAATAGCTAATTTTTATTTAAGCGGAATCTATATAGAGGCAAACCTGAATGTACCAAACAACAAAAGCACTACAAGCACTCACGTAATGATAAAGCGATTTCCTCCCTAATCATTTTATACTTTATAATCTCTTTATTAGGTGCTCGAAAAAATGACTGCCCATGTTAGCTTTTTCTAAATCAATAGATTGCAAAAAATACAGAGTGACATAATTGCATATGATTGAGGTCTTGTACTAGAAATAGGCACACAATTATTAAGAATGTTGCAGGCTCCAAATACAAGTAAATAACAGCACTTCACAAAAAAAGGTTGTCATTTTTTGTTTTTGCTTTTTTTCTGTTCTGAATTGCTTCTAACCCTGACTTTCAATTGTATGACCTGCTGATAGAAACAATGTATTATGCCCTAAATATCTAAGACGGCGTCTTTCCTAATGAGAAAATATTTAATAAAAATATAATTTGTGCAAACCAATTTAGGTTAATAATACCCATACTGCTCCAATAGGGCTGTTTCCATTAGAATGACATTTTTGTAATTTTTTGGTGTCTAATTGACCACTCATAAAATGAGCATTAGAATGTTTAATGCATTTAAATGTTCATAAGAAAATCAATAGCAAGATTAAAAATGTACAGATATAATATTTTTTGGCTTAATATCTTGTGGTATTTTCAGGTGATACAATCACATATTTGGTTTCACAATCTCAAGACTGATTCCTACTGATGATTTTTTTTCTCTTTTCTGTTTTGACTGCCGGTGTTGAATTTTATGTATATGAACCCTCTTAGTGACTTACTGTAAGGGCTCATGCACGCACCCTTATGAATAGGACAAGTGATATCCGTGTTTTTGATGGCTAGCACTCGTCCCCATGTTATTCTATGGGGTAGTGCACATGTCGGATTTTTTTTCCTTCAGACTGAAGAAACAAATTGCAGCATAAAAAATAATGACATTGGAGTGTGGTCCGATTATCATGGACTGGCTGCATTTACTCTAAACCTTCGAGAAAATTGTATCCCACTGGACCGATTTTCTCAGATGGCAATGAGTAGTTAAAAACATAGAAATGTGGATGATCCATAGCAAAAAGACAGCATTAGGGCTATGTTCACATGACCAGTAATGATCTGCTAGAAGGCACAACTTTTTAGAAAACTGATCTATGCTGGATCCGTTTTTTAACATTGATGTCTATGGAAAATGTATCCATTAATTAGCCATCTGTTTTCTTCCATTTGTAAAGGATCCAGCAAGCAAAAAACGGATTCTTTACAAATGAAAGAAAAACGGATGATTAACTAACAGATCCATTTTCCATAGACTTCAATGTTGAAAAACATATCCAACAGTTTTATAAAAACGGACTAAAAAGTTCTTTCCAGCAACTTACTGCTGGATCCGTTCTAACTGATTATTAGTGGAAATATGAAGATAGCCTTGCAATGTTTCTAGTGCTGGTTCACACAAAAAACATAAGATAAATTTAAAGAGACTTTCCAAGCTTACGAAATTATAGAAAAATACATGATTTATATACACTCACTGGCCACTTTATTAGGTACACCTGTCCAACTTCTTGTTAACACTTAATTTCTAATCAGCCAATCACATGGCGGCAACTCAGTGCATTTAGGCATGTAGACATGGTCAAGACAATCTCCTGCAGTTCAAACCGAGCATCAATATGGGGAAGAAAGGTGATTTGAGTGCCTTTGAACGTGGCATGGTTGTTGGTGCCAGAAGGGCTGGTCTGAGTATTTCAGAAACTGCTGATCTACTGGGATTTTCACGCACAACCATCTCTAGGGTTTACAGAGAATGGTCCGAAAAAGAAAAAAAATCCAGTGAGCGGCAGTTCTGTGGGCGGAAATGCCTTGTTGATGCCAGAGGTCAGAGGAGAATGGGCAGACTGGTTCGAGCTGATAGAAAGGCAACAGTGACTCAAATCGCCACCCGTTACAACCAAGGTAGGCCTAAGAGCATCTCTGAACGCACAGTGCGTCGAACTTTGAGGCAGATGGGCTACAGCAGCAGAAGACCACACCGGGTACCACTCCTTTCAGCTAAGAACAGGAAACTGAGGCTACAATTTGCACAAGCTCATCGAAATTGGACAGTAGAAGATTGGAAAAACGTTGCTTGGTCTGATGAGTCTCGATTTCTGCTGCGACATTCGGATGGTAGGGTCAGAATTTGGCGTAAACAACATGAAAGCATGGATCCATCCTGCCTTGTATCAACGGTTCAGGCTGGTGGTGGTGATGTGCAGCCGACAAATCTGCGGCAACTGTGTGATGCCATCATGTCAATATGGACCAAAATCTCTGAGGAATGCTTCCAGCACCTTGTTGAATCTATGCCACGAAGAATTGAGGCAGTTCTGAAGGCAAAAGGGGGTCCAACCCGTTACTAGCATGGTGTACCTAATAAAGTGGCCGGTGAGTGTATGTCTGAATGCACCACAGCTGAGAAATACACGATTTATCATTTTCATAATCTCTCCCAGCTTTGTGCTGAACCTTTGATTTGATGCTGTCAGGGATTTCTGTGGCTGGATTATTACATCAAGAACTGCTGTTCATATACTCCCCGTCTCACCGACATTGCCTCTATTACAGCGGTCTGCGTGACTCTGTATTGCAAGTTGTACGATAGTACTATAATTGCTCTTTATCTTCACACACATTTGCTACTGAGAGACCTTTCGGCTTTCTGATATTCCACTAAACACTGCACAATCAACTACCTAGCATCTTAGACAGAGCTCCTTCAGAAAGGCAAAGGGAAGAATGAGAGCAGAGAGCACTGGAGATAAGAGACATGTGATGTGTAAAGGTCTCATACTCAGATCTCGTCATACCTAACAGACCAGACATTGTGCGTCTCCCACTCACACACCACCTCCTCAACTCACCCCCTATCTGTCAGTGTCCTGCAAGGTTCAGTCCTAGGGCCCCTGCTCTTCTTCATTTGCTCCTTTGGCCTCTATGCTGATGACACACAGATCTACATCTCTGGATTCGATATCACTTCCCTACTAACCAGAATCCCACAATGTCTATCCGCTATTTCATTCTTTTTCTAGATTTCTAAAGCTTAATATGGACAAAACAGAATTCATCATCTTTCCCCATCTCACTTGACCTCCCAATGGACCTGTACATTAAAGTAAATGGCTGCTTACTCCCCCCAGTCCCACAAACTCGCTGACTTTGGGTAATCCTTGACTGTGACCTCTCCTTCAAACCACATATCCAAGCCCTTTCTACTTCTTGCTGACTTCAACACAAAAATATTTCACTCATCATCACCCGCCTTGACTACTGCAACCTCCTGCTCTATGGCCTCCCCTCTAACCCTCTCGCACCCCTCCAATATATTCTAAACTCTGCTGCCTGACTAATCCACCTGTCCCCGTCTATTCCCCGGCCTCTCCCCTCTGTCAATCCCTGCACTGGCTCCCCATTACCCAGAGACTCCAGTTCAAAACCCTAACCATGGCATACAAAGCCATCCACAGCCTGTCTCCTCCATACATCTGTGACCTAGTCTCCCGGTACTTACCCGAGTGCAACTTCCAATCCTCATAAGATCTTCCCTTCTCCCCTCTTATCTCCTCTTCCCACAATTGCATACAAGATGTTTCCCGCATATCCCCCTACTCTGGAACTCTCTACCCCAACATATCAGACTCATGCCTACTGTGGAAACATTCAAAAGGAACCTGAAGACCTACCTCTTCTGACAAGCCTACAACCTGCAGTAACCCCCCGATCCACCAAACCGCTGCATGACAAGCTGTACTCTCACCTACTGTATCCTCACCCATCCCTTGTAGATTGTGAGCCTTCGCAGCAGGGTCCTCTGTCCTCCTGTACCAGTGGTGACTTCTATTGTTTAAGATTATTATACTTGTTTTTATTATGTATACCCCTTTTCACATGTAAAGCGCCATGGAATAAATGGCGCTATAATAATAAATAATAAGAATAATACTACTAGTCAACAGGAGATAGACTCCCAAAGATTGGTTACATGACTTTACGTGAGACTGGCTTAAGTCCCCCATACACAATAGATGAAAGTTGTCTGGACCCACCTATTCTAACAGGACTGCCTGATAATCTGATGTGCATAGGGCCTTCTGGACCCCTGGCCCTTTAACCCTACCCCGGACAGATAGATTCCTGCCAATTGAAATTTCAAAGCCTGATTCATTCATTTTCAAGGGAGATAAGCCATTGTCAGCGAAGTCAGACAGTCGCTTCCTCCACTTTAGCTATTGAAAATATCCAAATGGTTGGCTGACAGTATATGATCAGCTTTACAGAGACATTTAATTTACAGGCGGTAGACATTCTATGCTTACATCATGTTTGTACATCAGGAAAGCTCAGGCTATACATGCTAAACATATCCAATAGGTTACATTAGCCCAAAAGAGCCCACAAAAGTGTTTTTTTATCCCCTCTATTGCTGGTATAACATGTACAGGCATCCTATTGGTCAACATGTCTGGCAAGACCTAATACATGAGGTAAAAAGCCAGACTGTTAGGCACCATAACAACCCATTGTACTTTGCATACATGCTGTTGGGAGCTGATGGAGTCACAGAAGAAATCCTTTCCTTCTATCAACCACTTGGATGCTGCAGTCAGCATTGACAATAGCAGCCGAGAGGCTAACATGTTGGGTTTGGAATTATTCCTAACCCTGGACATTAGAACAGAAGAGATTGGTCACTACTGGGCTCCAACGGAGATCAAGCAAGCATAGCTCCTCCCATGATATAGGATATCATTCTTACGAGGTTCAAAATCCTTATTAAAAGGCCTATAATGCAAAGGCCATTTTTAAATTTCATTTTATATTGATAACTGTCATGCTTTCTGTAAAGTTCAGTGTTATGTCAGGTTGTGTCTATTATCTAAAGTCAGTTAGTATGTGCTGTAGATACTGACGTAGAAGATAATTTGAATCCACCAAAGCTCTCCATACCATCCTATATCTGGCCAAAGAGGGGATCTCATCAAAATCATGCTGAAGTGCAGGCTTAGGCTTTGGCTTTGGGCTCTTAAAGAATTTATGAATTTCAGTATAGACTTATAGGACAAACACAATATTATTTGCTTTAGTAGATTTCATTACATTTGGTGCCCTTTATCATGAGCCCAAATCACCCAGAGTGTCTACCTCTGTGACATTTAATTTGTTGGCTTTCTAAATCATAGTCTAAAATTGAAGCACATATCACCATAGTAGGACAAGCATTGAAGGCAAGTCTCTAGTGGCAGTAACATCAGTAAAATAACTGAAAAAAAATAGAAAATGTATGTTTTATTGGCTCAGTGCTTTATTTCATAGGTGTTACATGGTACAGAGTACAGTGCAAAGACTTTTTTTGGACATTGCTCATTTGCAATAATATTGCCTGTATGCTCCTATCAGAAATCCATTGGCTTTCAGTGTATGAAGTTTGTGAAGAGTGTTTTGAGCGTATGTCAGACACATACAAATTTTGGATATAAACTCATCTGCAGTACTATGGGTTAACAAAAAAAAAGCATTATTGAATGACAAGCAGTGGCCGATGCCGACCAAGTCTTATTGTAGCGAGAGTCAAAATGCACTTGAGTTCCATAAAGTGAATACTTACACCACAAGGAGGCAGATAAAACTGAATGACAATAATTTGCAAACCATTTTTATTTCCAAATTTCGGAAATTAAAATTCTAACGTTTATTTTGAAGTTAGCTTTACCGCAATTTTGTAAACACATTCATTACAGGGCTTGCCCATATCTAATTTGACTTTCACATGGTTTACCAAGCTGATCAGAAGCCAAATAAATTGAATATTTTCGGGAAATAACCATATTTTTTTCTTATTTACGGATGGCCATAAATATACAAGTATCACCTCTTACTGGAAGGAAAACACTTGGGCACAGCCAGGACACTAAGCCTTTGTACCAAGGTTTTTAACTCACTCATCAGTATACACACAGTATTTACACACCTTGGACTGGCAACATATTCACACATCCATCCAAAGATATCACTGCACGTCCAGCAAAATAAAATACAACAGGTTTTGCTTTTTTATTTATACACATTTCACAATGTTTTTTTTTTTCCTCCGGTGTTACACATTCTTTACTCTGTCTTCTCTCTATGCATGATTTATAAAATATTTGTTTTGCTTTTTACAAAAAAAAAAATAAAATAATAATAATATATAGAAAATGTTGTACCTGACATTACACACAGAGGCTCCTCCAGAATTCTAGGAGAATATTGCAACTTCATTTAAATAAAATTAGAACGTAGTATTCCAATTGTATTTTAATAACATTACATTATTTTTTTTAATATAAATAGGTGCACGGAAACATCATGCACTGCACGGTCCCCGGAGCAAAGGTGGGGAAAATGGAAGCAAACTGTTTCAGTCCTACTACGGGGAGTCATGAGGTTCTTCTATCAAAGAGACACAGGCACAGCTGACAATGCAGGGGAAGCAGAGTGACGGTGGATTATGTTATCAGGTTTCACAAAATCTGTCCACGGTATAATAATAGTCCTCGTCCTATTATAGAGCTGTAGCTATAGTAGGTCCCACTGCAGATTTCATTCAGCTAATTGGGAGAACATGGCATTGGATTCTGGTGTATTATAGATACAATATCTTGCGTTCAAGGCTATGGATGATGTATGAGACACAGATGCATCTGTCAAGCATTTCACAAATCCACAGGGTGTCCCAGTGGTCCAATAGATTTGCACATTACAGGGCATGCCAAGCTTTATCCGAAGAGTAACGTAATAATCTGGCGACATAACACAAGCGTAGAAACGAAGCAAAGCTTTGCAAAAGGCGTCTATTAACAGAGATATATGAAGGATGTGTCGCAACGACAAGGACTTGTCCAAGTGACGCATCCATACTTAGGAACTAAATCGAAAGATTTGTGCAGAGTTGCTTCTAAACAGATCTGCAATAAAGACTCTTTTATTGCTTAAGACTAGGTAAGTGCATTGTTACATAAGTGCAGAATTAGTATATAATGTGTGTGCAAATATTTCAGAGCATACTTAAACATACGACGTAAAAAAAACCCTCTTAGATGAGCAGCATTAGGCCATGCATGAGTGAATCGTCTAGAGTTAGAAAGTCTCCTTAGAAGGTCAAGTATATCTCTACGGAAAGTCCATACAGATCTATGACGTCTTCTCCGGCAAGGGCTTTCTAGACATGACCTTAGTAACCTTTGGGTAATAAGTGCAGTGGGAGAGGACTATTCATGGTAGCACATATGAAATATTGCTACTGCTTGTAGTTTAGTACAAGCACATACCTGGACATTCTGGCTTCTCAATTTTTCACCCACCCCACCCCTTTGTCCTCTCACATTTGAGATACATTCAGCGATTTTTCACAATTATTTTTATTTAAGGTCCTTCATGTGCAATGCGTTTGTTACTATATTTATACTTTTTAATTAAAGTCGGCCAGCCTGGAGTTTAAATAATAAAAATATTACATTATTATCACATTATATTTAGTTAAGGCAGGGGGAGATAGTCTTTATGGCTTCACATAGCCTTTCCTATTTCTAATCTACTCTTCCACCCCCCATTAAGAAAGGCACAATTTGATCCCTAACAAAGGCACTTCTTTGACCATTAGTAACAATGCTGAAACCTAATTTGCTTTGGTGCTTTTTTTATATACAGCTTGGGTTTTTCTTCAATATAAACTCCTTATATGAAAACAAAAAGAAATTGACATTGTTAACATAAATGTTCATTACGATAATTTTTTTTGGGGTCTTTTTCAATTAATGGGCTGTGTTCTGTGCAACTCTGCTAGTGGGTTTCGATCGAAGTCTGGGGCTTCTCTTGTGTCTGTAAGTGGAAGCTGCAGGAAGTGAAAAGAAGGATGAGGAAACAGAAAAAAATCGTAAGTCAACGTTCACATTTTCCACGATCTTATTCAATGATGCATATTATAAAATACAAGTTAACTTTATGTTATATCACAAAATAACTTAAGAAATATATTTACCTAATGTATCTATCTATCTATCTGGACAAAAAAATGTTTTGGTTCTGAAGTGTGAACCTTTCTTAAGAACACTTCAGAACCAAAATTCCGCCACTATGGGCTAATAAACCACTCTCTTTGCCATAATTTTTTCAAGTGCTGCCTCGAAGTTTTGTTTTTTTTGTCTGGATGGTCTGGTTCTTGCCAGGAGGCTGTGCATCCATACTTCTGATGCTGCTCTTCTATTAACCTTGGGTTTTGACGTTTTTAAGTTTCTGTTTTTTTGCTCCCCTTCTTCCCAGAGACATAACTTTATTATTTTTCTGTCAATATGGCCATGTGAAGGCTTATTTTTTGCAAGATGAGTTGGACTTTTGAACAACACCATTGGTTTTGCCATATTGTGCACTGGAAAATGGGAAAAAATTCAAAGTGCGATGAAATTGCAACAAAAAATGCAATTCCACAATTGTTTTCCGTTTTGTTATTTTACGATATTGACTAAATGTTAAAAGTGACCTGTCATTATGATTCTCCAGGTCATTATGAGTTCATATATACCAAACATGTCTAGGCTCTTTTTTATTTAAGTGGTGAAAAAAAAATACAAAGTCTCTAAATGAAAAAAAAGTCGCCATTTTCCGAGGCCCGTAGCGTCTCCATTTTTTGCCATCAGGGGTTGAGTGAGGGCTTATTTTTTTCGCGCCAAACTGACATTTTTATTGATACCATTTTGGTGTATTTACAATCTTTTGATTACCCATTATTGCATTTTAATGCAATGTTGCGGCGACCAAAAAAATATAATTCTGGCGTTTTGACTTTTTTCTGACCATGGCAATGCCAAATATGTGTATTTTTTTCATTACTGTTTTATTTTGAAAGGGAAGAATGGGGGTTATTTGAACTTTTATATTTTTTAAAATGTTTAAATATTTTTTAAAAGCATTTTATTTTTACTTTTCACTTGCTTCTATAGTTTCCATGGGTGACCAGAAGCTTTGGTCATCTGATTGCTTGTGCTACACAGAGCAGGGCTTCAACCTTGCTCTATGTAGCTAAAATGATCACTTGCTACCGGCGGTCAGCACTCATAGCTATCTGGCAATGACAAACACAGGGGTCTGCTACAGACCCCAGGTTGTCATGCCAATCCATCGGCGACCCGTGGTCATGTGACACGGGCGCCGATGGACGGGATTAGTGGCGCGCTCCCGGCGGGAGCATGTTATGTGCCACTGTCAGAGATTGACAGCGGCATTTAACATGTTAACAGCCGCGGGTAGATTGAGATTCCTCCCGCGACTGTTAGGGGCATATGTCAGTTGTTCAAATCAGCTGATATGTTCCAGAAAAGTTGCAGGCTCATCGCCGGAGCCCACAGCAAACAGGGGGAACCCACTTTAGATGCAACTATACAGTACATCTAAGGTGGGAAAAGGGTTAATATTATCTACAGTATCCATCTTTCTATCTAGAAGAAAAAAATGGAAACAAAAATGGAACAGCGCCATGTAAATTAATTCTGAGTGCAAAGCAATCCAAAAAAATATCCATTTGTATAAATAATAAAAAAGAAAAAAGGAGGCAGCACACCAATTAATGATGAAAAAAGTGGACTTTATTAGCCCATCTGGTGTGGCAAAGTTTTCAGTGTATTCAGTGTATTTTTTGGAGTGCTGCCTTATGTTCTTATATTCTATCTATCTATCTATCTATCTATCTATCTATCTATCTATCTATCTATCTATCTAGCTCGATACTGTCAATGGCAGTAGGCCATTAGACTGAAATTGGATCTTTTAGCTGGGGGAACCTGGTGCCAAAAGGCATTGCCCATAGCTTTGCGTCCAGCCATGTTTCCCAACACCTGCCATATATTCACAGCAGGGGTTCAAAGGCTTTGTATGGAGTGGGTTGACATGCTGTAGGGTGTTGACTGTCTTACACAGCAGACACCCACCTATAAGTGCTGTGATTAGAGCCAGCTTTGCTCTTCTCTGTTTAACCACTTAGATGCTGTGGTGAACAGTGCCCATGGCATTTAAATGGTTAGACACAGGGCCCTCTGTCACCCATTTTGGGTCCTCATGATGCAATTGTAGGAACTTAATGGATTGTTTAATGGCAGCTGAGGGAATATTGGGGTTTCCAAATTTGAACAACTGCTATGGGGCCCCTGGATTTCTATCTATCTAAAGAACACAGAGGTATACTTACGATCTATGCACTGTATTCTAGGTACTTCCCACTGCCCACTTGGTAGGCACCGAATTATAGGAACGTGACGCTGTAGGAGACCTTCATTACATTGGTACCGCACTAATGAGCTGACTTCATATCGCTCCTTCCTTTTTCCTAATGTATAGGCATTCTCAACCACTGGGGGAGCATTACAGGCAACTAGGAGGTAAGAGAGAAAGAGAATATTACTTATGTCTTCATTAGGCATAGTTTTACCTGGGACAAATATTCAGGTTAATCTGATTAAGTCAGAGCAATCAGTTTGTGCCACCATTACACCAAGTGCACATACATCACCAGCCCCTATCCAGCCATGCCCTGAGATCACATTTCTTTTGGCACCTAATTTTCCTTACTGCTTCAACACTCAGAGTTCCTACCTTCTATGCATTATATGAATGCTGGATTAATTGAAAGATAGGTTGATTTTCCAGCGCTACCCGGGTGCCCTGCCAGTCTCTGTGTTTCCTCTTTTAGCCAGCTGGATATGTGGCACATTAGTCACTGCTGCTGAGACTGGTTGGAAAATCTATCCATCACAAAAAAGGAGCATTTTTTTTCAGTTTCTATGTTGAAACATATTCCTTGAAGCGCACTCATTTGATTTATCCCCTTACACATGTCATATGTTGGGAGATAAGCTTAGTGCCTGTGTTTGTGTCTGTCTATTTAGAGGGGATAATAGCATTACCATAAAATTCAGAAGTGTTAAAAAGGCTAACATTTTTAACTCAATGTTACCTCTGCAAGTCCTGGCCTGAATGGTGGCTGTACTACAGGCCTTTAAAACTGTCCTAGTGCTGTTTATTATTATTAGTGATGGTTGGAACATAAACTCTATCTAGAACTGACACTGTCAAAAACTGAAGTCCTTGTGTTTCCTCCCTCCACTAATCTACCTGTACCCAATATCGCCTCTTCTATGTGCTGTTCTACCAATACTCCCCAGCAACATGTCTGCTGTCTTGGGTTTATATTTGAAATAAATCTTTCCTTCACTCCCTACACCCGATCACTTGCTCACTTGTGTCACGTACACCGCAAAAACATCTCTATGATTTGACCTTTTCTTACCTTTGACTTTGCAAAAACTCTTACTGTTGCTCTTATTCATTCTCATCTGGACTACCGCAACTTTCTTCTAATCGGTCTGCCCTCTCCAATCGGTTCTGAATACAGCAGCCAGGATCATATTCCTTTCCAACCACTACACCAATGCCTTTACCCAGTGCCAGTCATTGCACTGGTTATTCGCTACAGAGTCCAAAATAAACTTATCACTGTCACCCAAAAAGCGATCCATGGCTCTGCACCATCCTACATCTCATTCCTCATCTATGTCTATCACTCTACCCATGCCCTCCTTTCTGCTAATGACCTCACACTACTATTTTCAATAATACAAACCTCCCATTCCCATCTCCCAAGACTTCTCGTGAGCTTCCCCAATTCTCTGAAATAAACTATCCTGGAAATTCGATTCATTCACAATACTCACAGTTTTAAGCGTGACCTAAAAACTCATTTCTTTTGACTGACCTATCGCCTCACCTGATTTATACTCTATAACTATTCCAGTTTTGTCCTTCCAAAATCTTTTATAAATTTGGTCCCTTGTAGCATCTGTTCACACACCCACATGCACTTAATAGCACTTTGTGTCTGTATTTATAAAGATACTGGCTAGTGATGGGTTCATGCAGCTTTTTGTGAATACCTATTTGTTATATTGATGGATGGACCACACAATACAATTACTTTTTACCATTTATTTTGTGTTTCTCCTATTTCAACATAGACTATAATTTTATGAGCAGGGACCTCACTTCTCATGGTATCTGTTGAATTACATGTAACTCTGCTATGTTTTTTATTGTCTGTACAAGTACCCTCTGAAATGTAAAGTGCTGCAGAATATGTTGGTGCTATAGAAATAAGAATTACTATTATTATTATTATTATTTTTATTATTATTAAACTCTCAAGTATACTGTATGGGTCCGATTTCTTCAAAGCTTTTATGCCAAAATTCTTGCGCAACAAACTTTGAAAAATAACATAATTTTGGCAAAACTAGAGGCTGGGATACAATTATGTGACTTTTGGCATTCTCATACAACTCCGTGTGTGGAGCTGGGGTTGGATAGATGTGGTGAGAGCCACTTGTCAAATAGGCTTTTGCTATGCCACAGATCTTACTCCAGCAGGGACACCCCAGTCTTAATGATGGGGCATGTAAGAGTAAGATGCCACTAATTCATTAATAATTAATGAAGTCAGCGCATCTTACAAGTACCATGCTCCTTCCCCAGAGATATACTCCAATCAAGGACTAAAGTATATTTCTGGTGAAAGTTACGCTACTAAAGTGGAGTAATTTTTCATGAATTGTATACAAGCATGCGTAACCATGTCCCGTCCATGTTTTGCCCAATTTGGTGAAGCTGGATGAGTTGTGCAGCAATTTTACAATTTATTACGGTGTTTTATGGGCTGATACAAATGTTTGCTGCGCACCATTAGAGATTTGCATGTTCAGATAACTTTGACCAAGATTTCAGACCCTAATTAGCCTGTTAGGGTTATGCCTTGTTCGCTATCATCATTAGGAAAGGCTAGGCTATGAAAATTTCCCAGCTTTACAAAACCGCAACCACCTCTAACCTTGACCAGAAAACAGCAGCCATGGGTTCTTCTAAGCAGCTGCCTAGCACTCTGAAAATGAAAATGGTAAAGGAGCACAAATAAGGAGATGGCGAATTAGAAGATAGCAAAGCTTTTTCAAGTGGCCTTTTCCTCAGATTGAAATATAATTAAGAAATGGCAGCTAACAGGAATAGCGGAGGTCAAGATAAGGTCTGGAAAACCAAGCAAAATTTCAGTGAGAGCTGCTTGTAGGATTGCTAGAGAGGCAAAGCAGAATCCCTGCTTGACTGCAAAAGACCTTCAGAAACATTTATCAGACTCTGGAGTTGTGGTACATTATTCTTCTGTTCAGAGACACTTGCACAAATATGGCTTTCATGGAAAAGTCATCAGAAGAAAATCTCTTCTGTGTCCTTACCATAAAATTCACCATTAGAAACATGTTAAAAATCATCTAAACAAGCCTGATGCATTTTGGAAACAAGTCCTGTGGATTGATAAGGTTAAAATAGAACTCTTTGGCCACAATGATCAAAGGTACTGTATGTCCGGAGAAAAATGGGCGCAGAATTTCTGGAAAAGAACATCTCTCCAACTATTAAACATGGGGGTGGATCAATCATGCTTTGGGATTATGTTGCAGCCAAGGCACGGGGAACATTTCACAGGCAGAGGGAAGAATGTATTCAATGAAATTTCAACAAATTCTTGATGCAAACATAACACTATCTGTAAACAAGCTGAAGTTGTAAAGAAGATGGTTTCTACAAATGGATAATGATCCTAAGCACACATCAAAATCCACAATAGACTACCTCAAAAGGCACAAGCTGAAGGTTTTATAATGGCCCTCACAGTCCCCTCATCTGAGCATCATTGAAAATCTGTGGCTAGACCTCAAAATAACAGTGCATGCAAGACGACCCAGGAATCTCACAGAACTGGAAGATTTTTCCAAGGAAGAACATTGCAATTGTAATAGATGATACTGTGACCACAATCATGGTAGTATACTAAGATTTATATGTACACACTTATATGTACACAATTATATCAGTGCGCCATATCTATTTTGCATGTGCATGTTTTCATCCACCCCCCCTTTTTTTCCTTGTACCCTGGTGATGTCCAATAAAGATTTTTGTACTTTATTCATATGGGATGTTTGTTTGTTTTTTTCATTTGGGTCTTTGTTTGCTATGCAGTTGTAGATTTTTCCCGTATTATCTACTATAGTCCTAGGTTATGCTCTCTATTTTGTTATCATTACAATTACATATACTTATGAGCATATATTGTTGTTCCCATGAGCTTGTCATGGTAGGTATTAACCATGCAAGGTGCTCAAACTTTTGCATCAAACCATTTTTATTTTTGTAATTTTTAAAATGTAAAAGATAAACAAAAATTAAGGGACCACCACATCAAAACCCTGTCATGGGCAGCCCAATCTCCAGACCTGAACTTCATTTAAAACCTCTGCAATGTAATCAAGAGGATGATGGATAGTCACAAGCATCAAACAAAGAAGAGATGCTTAAATTTTTGTGCCAGACGCAGCGTGAAAGACTGGTGGAAAGCATGCCAAGACGCATGAAAGCTGTGATTAAAAATCATGGTTGTTCCACAAAATATTGATTTCTGAACTCTTCCGGAGTTAAAACATTAGTATTGTTGTTTCTAAATGATTATAAACTTGTTTTCCTTTCATTATTTGAGGTCTGAAAGAATGTTTTTTTTTTAAATTGTGACCATTTCTCCTTTTCAGAAAAAAAATGCAAAATGTATTGCTTGGAAATTCGGAGACATGTTGTCAGAAGTTTACATTTTACTGAAAAATATAGCTATAAAGAGAAAAATCAGACAAACTGAACATTTTGCAGTGGTCTTTTAATTTTTGCCAGAGCTATATATATTTTTTGCCTAAAATACAAAGAAAATGTGTCATCTTTAACTTTTGGCCTTTTAGAGATCATTTAATCTTCAACTTTCTTAACTGTTCACACTCACAGCAATTTTGTCCAGGAGTGCCCAAACTTTTACATGCAACTGTATATTTATTATAATATTGTATTAAAGGTAAAAAAAAATATTGCAACATAGGAACCACCAAGCAGCAGATTGTTGTTTCGCATCTATTCCCTAAATTTGGTTGCTAGGCTCATGAACATTACAGCTGCCTCCATTTACTGTGCCAGCCATGGAAAGTTAAGTCAAACACTTCCCAGGCTGCCACTGAACTGGTACTGTGCTATAAATAATAGCCAACTTAATTAATTTTTTTTGTAACTAATTATACAAAGTCTCCCTATTATGCTTCCCTGGATTACCCTACACCAGCATATTTATATACCGTTCTGGGCTGTTCTGCATTTTCGGTGCTTAGCAACATTATTGAAGAGGATTTTCCTTAAACAAAACATGTTGTTTCGTTAAAAAATGGCACAAGACTTTCCTCTTTGTAAGATTTACTAAAAGAAAGCAAATAATGGGAAAGTACCGACAAAAAATTACTGCTGCTCCATTAACAGACGTGGCTATAAATTTTAGTCTTCTTCACTTTATGGGCCCTTAAAGATTTCTGGAGCTGTAATTTCCACTATTCTCTAAACACTATGCTTTAGCCCCAAATATTAAAATATTACTCTGCAGAGAGCTAGTTGTCAGAATTAGGCAAGTGCACACTATATATATTTAGTGCAGTATGTCAGGAAAATCTCTAGCCCCAATGTGTGTAAATCGTTGATATACACGTGTATACAGTAAGTGAAAATAGGAACAAAATAGTTAACCAGGAAAATATATGCCCAAACATCACCATTTTTTTCATGGTGGGTCCATTGTTGGCTACACAATAAATATATTCTCTTACTAGCTCACTTAAGAAGTAATTAAAAACAGGTTTTATAAAGTACCATATTTTGCAGACTATAAGACGCATCCCAAATTTTGGGGAGGAAAATATGATTTCTTTTAAATAAATGGAGATATATCTTATAGTCAGAATTTACAGTAGATTACCCTGGAGGTGGTTGCAGAAGAGCGGGTTCACATGAGATAGGTTTGCTGATGCAGGAAGTCGGTGGCAGAAGGAATGGGATGATGCCGCGGGCCCCGGGTTCGGAGGAGGGGTTGTTTCAGTGGTGTGAGGCTGCGGGCCCGGGGATTCAATAAGATGTCGGTGATGAGGCAGGAGCGGAGTTCACGCTCGTCACATTAATTTCTTGATGGTGAACTTCAGCAAAATGGCCACCAGAGGCAGCAGATGGGCAGCCTCAGTCTGCCGTGACAACCCCCTCAGCCTGGGGTCTGCAGCATTGCCCCACTCCTGCCATCGCTAGCTTAATGCAGCAGCAATCCTGCCTCCTGTGACCCCGCTCCACCGCCATCACTAGCCCGGTAAGCTACATTTGGACTATAAGACGCACTCCCATTTTCCTCCCAAATTTTAGGGAAAAAGTGCATCCTAGAGTTCAAAAAGTACTGCAATAACCAAATCAATGCAAAATAAAGGAAATTAAAGGAGCTGTCCAATCGGGACATATATGGGCAACATGGTGGCTCAATGGGAAACATGGTGGCTCAGTGGTTAGCACTGCTGCTTTGCAGTGTTGGGCTCCTGAGTTCAAATCCCACCAAGGACAACATCTTAGTATGATCTTCCTGTGTTTGGTTTCCTCCCACATGCCAAAACATACTGATTTTAAATTGAGATTGTGAGCCCCAATGCAGACAGCAATACTGATGTATTTAAAATGGTTTTATATAAGAGACTAAAATAAATACAATAAATTAGATTAACTTGAGAATGGGGACCTGACACTCACTCTCAGAGATGGAGAAGTGGTCTTGCATTCACATCTCTCTACATTCATTTCTTTGGGAGCTCCGAATATTAGAGAGTATTGCCTTGCAATATTCTGCTCTCTGCGTTGAGCCTCCTGAGTGGACAAGCTACATTTACCCAAAGCACAACCTTATTGTTGCCCTGATTCTTGCCATAGCTCCATATGTAGTAGGTAGTGTTGAGCATTCCGATACCGCAAGTATCGGGTATCGGCCGATACTTGCGGGTATCGGAATTCCGATACCGAGATCCGATACTTTTGTGGTGACGTAATTTCAGGTCCTGAATGCAGAATTAGGCATACAGGACCTGAAATTACGTCACGGCTTGCTGTGATTGGTCGCGTCGCGGTCACATGGGCGGCACGCAACCAATCACAAGCCGTGACGTATTTTAAAATCCGCGCATTTCCTGCCTCCCGTGACGTCACGGCTTGTGATTGGTCGCGTCGCCCATGTGACCGTGACGTGACCAATCACAAGCCGGAACGTAATTTTAAAATCCTGAATGCCTAGAATTAGGCATTGAGGACCTGAAAATTACGTCACGGCTTGCTGTGATTGGTCGCGTCGCGGCCACATGGGCGGCACGCGACCAATCACAAGCCGTGATGTCATGGAAGGAAGTAAACGCGCGCATTTTAAGCAAAGAACGCTGCCGGTTCCCTCGGTGAGGTCCAGGCTGCGTCGGAGAGGTGAGTATAGCAATATTTTTTATTTTAATTCTTTATTTTACACAATAATATGGATCCCAGGGCCTGAAGGAGAGTTTCCTCTCCTTCAGACCCTGGGAACCATCAGGGATACCGTCCGATACTTGAGTCCCATTGACTTGTATTGGTATCGGGTATCGGTATCGGATTAGATCTGATACTTTGCCGGTATCGGCCGATACTTTCCGATACCGATACTTTCAAGTATCGGATGGTATCGCTCAACACTAGTAGTAGGTGTAATAATAAAAAAATTAGCACATACCTCCAATTGCAAATGTAGTAAAGTTCTGATTCACTATGTCTCTTTCCTCATGTGCAGGGCATTAAAGTAACTCAGGTATCCATGGTTACGACCACTCATATAGTGACAGTTAGTTCTTAGTGGTCGTAACCATGGATACCCAAGCTACCGAAATGTCCTGCACATCAGGACTATAGTATATTGCTTATTAGAGGTATTTGCTAATAATATTATTATTACACTTACTATATATTGGGATAGGATATTGGAGATGGGAATACACTTTTAAAGTATATTTAGTGTTTCAAAGTTCTGACTAAACCAATTTTGGAGGTGTTCATAGATACAATGGATAGAAAGGAAAAGGGAAAAATATACCACGATGATCATAAGCTTTCCATATAAGTAATTTATCCAAAAAACCCTGATAATTCAGTCTTAGTTTAGGTATGTGCACAAGTTTCCTAAGCGAAGCCGCTTCATGAAAATTGCAGAGGTCACTTTCCTGCGGCAGCATCACCGTCAGCTTGCTCTCTATAATGTTGAGTATAGAGAGCGGGCGGCTTCTGCTGAGTAACCGCTTTTACTGCTGAGTATTTAACTTTTTAGGCAAAAGATGTAAGATAACACGAACCAGGTGTATAGCAATGTTGTATTGACATTGCTGAGCTTTATGTTCATTTTATGTGGTGCTTATTCATACGGATTCTGTGTGGCATGAAAATGACACCTTGTGCTTGCTTCTATGTGCAGTTTTTGGATGCATTTACGTTCATGAAGCGTTTCCTGAAGTAGTTTTGAAGAGTTTTTCAAACATTTTTGGAGAGTTTACTTTCCTGAACCATTTGACTTCAGCTTTTTGAGTACTTTGGAGCAGTTTCCATCATCTATTTGACCATTTGCCAAGTTTCAGATTACTCAATACCTGTTCCCTTCTTGCATGTGAACGGCAGGTGGTAATTGCAGGGCACATCATTCCATTCGCCTCTCTCATGCCAGATCATCACCACACAGTCTTCTCCAGTAGCAAAGAAGTTATCTGGCTGGTTTGGTCTCCAATTTTCATAAAGCTAGTAGCAAAAAACATAATGTTTTATTAAAGCTTGATGGAGGAAATCCAAACTGTCTAAAACATAAAGCCACCTATGATAGATTCAGCTAGATTCTACCTTAGGTGGTTAGCAAAACGCATGTTCAGGAAAAAAGCCATCAGCCATTTTGCATGAAACTGACCACCAATTCTCAACCAAAAGCTGTGTAAAAGTGCTGCAATTTTTCTACTGCGTATTGTTCTGGTGTTCAAGAGACTGTGCTGTGCTCATTAAATGTAAGGGCATCCCCCGTGCTTGTAAATCAATAAAAGCCTGAAACTATAAAGGGGTGGTCTGATACCTAAAATGTCCTATCACTTTTGTAATTACCTTTAATATAAAATACCCTTTGCTTTTCCTTATCCAGCTAATCCCTAAATGTGTTTCTATTTTACTTCACTTCCTGTGACATTTAATTAGAGAGGAGCCTCAAATGAAGCATCATCATGATGTTGGGATTGCACTCACTTCCCCACAGCTTTTACCATCCCATCTGGAAGAGGACATCATCGGGGGTGGTATTACAGTCACTTACTACAGTTTCTTTTATCACCACCCTCTCAACATATCCTGACACTGATAGAAGCTGCACAATAAGTGATCACAATGCTAGCACTCTGCTTCTGTCCTCTCTGTCCACGGCGTCTTACCGTGAAAGGAGATGTCATCAGGGGTTGTAGGTAGAAGCAGCGTGAGTGACAGCAGAGCTACCCAACAGCTTCTACCAACGCTCTCAAACAAATCATCATCGGGGATGGCAATAGAAGCAGGATAAGTGACAGCAACAAAGCCACACAGCTTCTATTGCTGCCCTAAAATGAATCATCATCAGGGGGCAGCGATAGAAGCACGGGATGGGACAATAATGCTGCCCCCTGAAAATGATTTGTTAGAGGGTGCTAACAGAAGATGTGGGTCTGTGCATCTGTCACTCACCTTCATTCCATCACTGCCACTTGATGGCATCTCCTTTCACAGTAAGACGCTGAGGTTGTTGAGGCAGAAGCAGAGTGTGGGCGCAATGGTTACTTCTATCAGCACCCTTGATACAGAAAATCTTCATAGGGCAATGATTAAAAAAGTTATAGTAAGTGACTTATTGACACCCCCTGAGGACATCCTGCTTCAGTCAGGGTGATTGAAGCTGCGGGACAGGGAATGCAGCTCCAACCTCCTCATGGTGTTTCATTTGACTCCTCGCCAACAAAACATCAAAGGAAGTGAAATTAAATAAGCGCATTTAGGGTTTTGCTGGATAGGGACAACTGTATGGTATTTTATAATAAATCTAATTGAAAAAGTGATTAGGGTGTAAAAATAGATATTTAGAAATCATATTTTTAGGTATCGAAACAAACCCATCAAGCTTATGACCAATTAAAGTAGCAATATTTTTGTTTGCACCAAAACTTGTCTGCCGGATTAAAACCGTAGCACAACCCCTTTTAATAATATCATTAAAAAAATCACACATCTTATCTGTTTAAATAGTTTTAAAGATCTGTGTAAGATTAGGTAGAGAGGTCTGCTTTGCATTACTAGACTTTATTCTTAATCAAGGTGGCTTGAATTTTTCTTAGCTGCAATACCAAAAACAGCTGATGGACATAATTAGAGCTTTACATGTAATCAGATAGTTAAGCACACTTACTATAGGACTGCCATCAGACCAACGGAAATCATTCTCCAGAGTTTTATCATTGAGTCCGATCCATTGATAGTCCTGTGCATTGCCTGTTATACATAGATAGGATTAAGAAATATACTGTTTAGGTCGGACAGGTAACAGGGGCTTCATTCGGGTGTACACATATTGCAGAAATGGCAATTTTTCACATAGAATTCCTGTTGACACTTTTCATGCCGTATGTCTGTTTTAGGCTGGGTCCACATACATAGAGAACGGCAGCTTTGTTTCCATTTGGCAATAAACAAAAACACTGATGGAAACTTATGGAGGAACCGATCTCATTGGACAAAAGAATTGTTCCCATGCGTCCAGAGCATTCATTTTTGCTTTGGACATGTGTTGGTCTGATGGCCCAATATCAATGTTTCATGTAACATTTTGATCTGACCTCGGACCTGTGCCAAAGAGAAAATACTAAAGAAAAGCCTGATGCCAAATGAAGAATTTTTGCATCAGTTTTGTCATCAATTCTGATTCTTGGAGGCAATGGATATACGATAACCCAACCTTAGTAAACACTTGCATTTCCAATAAAATACCAGCTCTGGTAACATTTATTTAGAACTCTACAAATGCTGCTGATGATGGGCATATTAGAGCAGTGTTCCCCAACTCTGGTCCTCAAGAGCCACCAACAGGTCATGTTTTCAGTATTTCCTTAGTATTGCACAGGTGATAATTGAATCACCTGTGCAATACTAAGGAAATCCTGAAAACATGACCTGTTGGTGGCTCTTGATGACCGGAGTTGGGGAACACTGTATTAGAGTATGGCTTCATTTCAGGTTTTGCTACGGGGCTGTTTGCTTTCTTTTTACCCCTCTGGGTATTCCCTCTGTCAAAGAGTTGTCTTCCTATATAGTCAGATGCATTGAAACGCCCAGTGATCTTTTTATTTACTGTATATATAATGGAATATCAGTAAAAAACAAAGTTATATGAAAAGATGTACAATTGTATATAAAGAGAACCTGTCACCAGATGAAATAAAGCCAATTTTCCCAGAATTCCCAGGGGAGCAGCGGGCATAAAACAAGAACAAAAAAAGTGCCATTTTTGACCTAGTGACAAGTCCTATTTAACCCTTTTAACACCTGGTGATTTTTTGTTTTTACTCCTTTGTTTTTTTTCATCCCCTTCTTTCATGAGGGCATAAAGCATGATGCATGGTAGTTTTGAATTGCACCATTCATTTTACCATATAATGTAATGAAAACTAGGAAAAATGTCCTAACTGGCTGAAATAGTGAAAAAAAAAATGCAATTTCACATTTGTTTATTTGGGTTTTGTTTTTCTGTACTTCATTGTGAAGTAAAAATGACCAGACAATTTGATTTTGTAGGTCAGTATGATTAGCCTGATACATTTTTTATATATATATATTTTAATGGTTAAAAAATGAGACTTTTGTAAAAAAAAAGTTTGTTTGTGTCACCATTTTCCTAAACCAATAACTTTATGATTTTTTGTTTTGTTATGAGCGCTTGTTTTTGGTGTGGCAAACTGACTGTAGTTTTCATTCATACCATTTTGGAGTACATATGACATTTTTGTAACTTTGTATTGCATTTTTTTGGGGGAGTGCAGCCACCTCAAAAGGTCAATTCTGGCCTTTCTTTTTTTTCTTTTCACTATAGTTTAAATAATTTTATAGATGAGATTATTGCATGGATCAGACTGTTACTGACACAATGATATCAAATACTTTTATAGAAGAAAAGGGAAAATGCTGTGATGAATCAAGGTGTGTAAGAGATAACTTCACATTTCTTGAAGATAATTAAGACTTCATAACATATACATGCTCATCCACTTTACAGACATCAGACCTGCAAGTTTCATCGCATGGCTTTAATTATGGCTGTTGTTAACGGGAATCTGCCACAAGGCTTTTGCACCCTTTTTGGAAAGCAGCGTGACATAGGGGCAGAATTCCTGATTACAGTGATGTTAACATTTAATTTACTGGGTGCAGCAGTTGTGATAAAATCCTTGTTTTGTCTGCTGCAGATCTAGCAGTTCTCTGAATGAGGAGATCTGTATAACCCCGTCCATACCACTGATTGGCAGTTTCTGTGTATACTGTACATTGCCTGAAATCTGCCAATTAACCCCTTCCCGACCTGTGACACAGCGTATGCGTCATGAAAGTCGGTGCCAATCCGACCTGTGACGCATATGCTGTGTCACAGAATGATCGCGTCCCTGCAGATCGGGTGAAGGGGTTAACTCCTATTTCACCCGATCTGCAGGGAGAGGGGGAGTTGTACTTCAGCCCAGGGGGGGTGGCTTCACCCCCCCGTGGCTACGATCGCTCTGATTGGCTGTTGAAAGTGAAACTGCCAATCAGAGCGATTTGTAATATTTCACCTATGAAAATGGTGAAATATTACAATCCAGCCATGGCCGATGCTGCAATAACATCTGCCATGGCTGGAGACCCCGATCTGCCCCCCCCCACCCCACCGATCGCCCCCCCAGTCATCCTTTTTGCCCCGATCTCCGTTCCGCTCCCCTCCTCCCTCCTGTCGGCTCCCCCGGTCCTCCTGTCCGCTCCCCCGGTCCTCCGATCCCCCCCCCGTGTTCCGGTCCCACCCCCCCATACTTACCTAGCTCCGATGTCCCTCCCTGTGTCCGGCCGTCTGCTTCATGGGCGCCGCCATCTTGGAAAATGGCGGGCGCATGCGCAGTGCGCCCGCCGAATCTGCCAGCCGGCAGATTCGTTCCTGCACATTTTGATCGCTGTGATAAGTTCTATCACAGCGATCAAAATAAAAAAAATAGTAAATAAGTCACCCCCTTTATCACCCCCATAGGTAGGGATAATAATAAAATACAGAAAATATAATTATTTTTGTTTTTCCATTAGGGTTAGGGTTAGGGGTAGGGTTAGGGGTAGGGTTAGGGGTAGGGTTAGGGGTAGGGTTAGGGGTAGGGTTGCACTTAGGGTTGCACTTAGGGTTGCACTTAGGGTTGCACTTAGGGCTAGGGTTGCACTTAGGGTTGCACTTAGGGTTGCACTTAGGGCTAGGGTTGCACTTAGGGTTGCACTTAGGGTTGCACTTAGGGTTGCACTTAGGGCTAGGGTTGCACTTAGGGTTGCACTTAGGGGTGCACTTAGGGTTGCACTTAGGGCTAGGGTTGCACTTAGGGTTGCACTTAGGGTTGCACTTAGGGCTAGGGTTGCACTTAGGGTTGCACTTAGGGTTGCACTTAGGGCTAGGGTTGCACTTAAGGTTGCACTTAGGGCTAGGGTTGCACTTAGGGTTGCAATTAGGGCTAGGGTTGCACTTAGGGTTGCACTTAGGGCTAGGATTGCACTTAGGGTTGCACTTAGGGTTGCACTTAGGGCTAGGGTTGCACTTAGGGTTGCACTTAGGGTTGCACTTAGGGTTGCACTTAAGGCTAGGGTTGCACTTAGGGCTAGGGTTGCACTTAGGGCTAGGGTTAGAATTAGGGTTAGAATTAGGGTTAGAATTAGGGTTAGGGTTGGAATTAGGGTTAGAATTAGGCTATGTGCACACGGTGCGGATTTGGCTGCGGATCCGCAGCGGATTGGTCGCTGCGGATTCGTATCAGTTTTCCATCACGTTTACAGTACCACGTAAACCTATGGAAAACCAAATCCGCTGTGCCCATGGTGCGGAAAATACAGCACGGAAATGCTGCGTTGTATTTTCCGCAGCATGTCAATTCTTTGTGCAATTCCGCAGCGTTTTACACCTGCTCCATAATAGGAATCCGCAAGTAAAATCCACACAAAAAACACTGGAAATCCGCGGTAAATCCGCAGCTAAAGCGCAGTGCGTTTTACCTGCAGATTTTTCAAAAACTGCGGAAAAATCCACACAAATCCGCAACGTGAGCACATAGCCTTAGGGTTGGAATTAGGGGTAAGACTAGGGTTAGGGGTGTGTTGGGGTTACGGTTGTGGTTAGGGTTGGGATTAGAGTTAGGGGTGTGTTGGGGTTAGTGTTGGAGTTAGAATTGAGGGGTTTCCACTTTTTAGGCACATCAGGGGGTCTCCAAACGCGACACGGCGCCACCATTGATTCCAGCCAATCTTGCGTTGAAAAAGTAAAATGGTGCTCTCTCCCTTCCGAGCCCCGACGTGTGCCCAAACAGTGCTTTACCCCCACATATGGGGTACCAGCGTACTCAGGAGAAACTGATCAACAACTTTTGGGGTCCAATTTCTCCTGTAACCCTTGGGAAAATAAAAAATTGCGGGCTAAAAAATTATTTTTGAGGAAAGAAAAATGATTTTTTATTTTCACGGCTCTGCGTTATAAACTTCTGTGAAGCACTTGGGGGTTCAAAGTGCTCACCACACATCTAGATAAGTTCCCTTGGGGGTTTAGTTTCCAAAATGGGGTCACTTGTGGGGAGTTTCTACTGTTTAGGCACATCAGGGGCTCTGCAAACGCAACGTGACGCCCGCAGAGCATTCCATCAAAGTCTGCATTTCAAAACATCACTACTTCACTTCCAAGCCCCGGCATGTGCCCAAACAGTGCTTTACCCCCACATATGGGGTACCAGCGTACTCAGGAGAAACTGATCAACAACTTTTGGGGTCCAATTTTTCCTGTAACCCTTGGGAAAATAAAAAATTGTGGGCTAAAAAATTATTTTTGAGGAAAGAAAAATGATTTTTTATTTTCACGGCTCTGCGTTATAAACTTCTGTGAAGCACTTGGGGGTTCAAAGTGCTCACCACACATCTAGATAAGTTCCCTTGGGGGTTTAGTTTCCAAAATGGGATCACTTGTGGGGAGTTTCTACTGTTTAGGCACATCAGGGGCTCTGCAAACGCAACGTGATGCCCGCAGAGCATTCCATGAAAGTCTGCATTTCAAAACGTCACTACTTCACTTCCGAGCTCCGGCATGTGCCCAAACAGTGGTTTACCCCCACATATGGGGTATCACCGTACTCAGGAGAAACTGGACAACAACTCTTGGGGTCAAATTTCTCCTGTTACCCTTGGGAAAATAAAAAAATCAGGGCTAAAAAATTTTTTGGGAGGAAAGAAAACGTATTTATTATTTTCACGGCTCTGCGTTATAAACTTCTGTGAAGCACTTAGGGGTTCAAAGTGCTCACCACACATCTAGATAAGTTCCCTTGGGGGTTTAGTTTCCAAAATGGGGTCACTTGTGGGGGGTTTCTACTGTTTAGGCACATCAGGGGCTCTGCAAACGCAACGTGATGCCCGCAGAGCATTCCATCAAAGTCTGCATTTCAAAACATCACTACTTCACTTCCAAGCCCCGGCATGTGCCCAAACAGTGGTTTACCCCCACATATGGGGTATCAGCATACTCAGGAGAAACTGGACAACAACTATTGGGGTCAAATTTCCCCTGTTACCCTTGGGAAAATAAAAAATTCAGGGCTAAAAAAATTTTTTTGAGAAAAGAAAAATTATTTTTTATTTTCATGGCTCTGCGTTATAAACTTCTGTGAAGCACTTGGGGGTTCAAAGTGCTCACCACACATCTAGATTAGTTCCTTGGGAGGTCTAGTTTCCAAAATGGGGTCACTTATGGGGAAGCTCCAATGTTTAGGCACACAGGGGCTCTCCAAACGCGACATGGTGTCCGCTAATGATTGGAGCAAATTTTCCATTCAAAAAGACAAATGGCGTGCCTTCCCTTCCAAGCCCTGCCGTGCACCCAAACAGTGGTTTACCCCCACATATGGGGTATCATCGTACTCAGGACAAACTGGACAACAACATTTGGCATCCAATTTCTCCTGTTACCCTTGGGAAAATAAAAAATTCTGGGCTAAAATTCATTTTTGAGGAAAGAAAAATTATTTTTTATTTTCACGGCTCTGCGTTATAAACTTCTGTGAAGCACTTGTTGGTTTAAAGTGCTCAATATGCATCTAGATAAGTTCCTTGGGGGGTCTAGTTTCCAAAATGGGGTCACTTGTGTGGGAGCTCCAATGTTTAGGCACACAGGAGCTCTCCAAACGCGACATGGTGTCCGCTAACGATGGAGATAATTTTTCATTCAAAAAGTCAAATGGCGCTCCTTCCCTTCCGAGACTTACCATGTGCCCAAACAGTGATTTACCCCCACATGTGAGGTATCAGTGTACTCAGGAGAAATTGCCCAACAAATTTTAGGATCCATTTTATCCTGTTGCCCATGTGAAAATTAAAAAATTGAGGCTAAAATAATTTTTTTGTAAAAAAAAAGTACTTTTTCATTTTTACGGATCAATTTGTGAAGCACCTGGGGGTTTAAAGTGCTCACTATGCATCTAGATAAGTTCCTTAGGGCGTCTAGTTTCCAAAATGGGGTCACTTGTGGGGGAGCTCCAATGTTTAGGCACACGGGGGCTCTCCAAACGCGACATGGTGTCCGCTAAAGATTGGAGCCAATTTTTCATTCAAAAAGTCAAATGGCGCTCCTTCCCTTCCGAGTTCTGCCGTGCGCCCAAACAGTGGTTTACCCCCACATATGAGGTATCAGCGTACTCAGAACAAATTGGACAACAACTTTCATGGTCCAGTTTCTCCTTTTACCCTTGGGAAAATAAAAAAATTGTTGCTAAAAGATCATTTTTGTGACTAAAAAGTTAAATGTTCATTTTTTCCTTCCATGTTGCTTCTGCTGCTGTGAAACACCTGAAGGGTTAATAAACTTCTTGAATGTGGTTTTGAGCACCTTGAGGGGTGCAGTTTTTAGAATGGTGTCACTTTTGGGTATTTTCAGCCATATAGAACCCTCAAATTGACTTCAAATGCGAGGTGGTCCCTAAAAAAAATGGTTTTGTAAATTTTGTTGTAAAAATGAGAAATCACTGGTCAAATTTTAACCCTTATAACTTCCTAGCAAAAAAAAAATGTTGTTTCCAAAATTGTGCTGATGTAAAGTAGACATGTGGGAAATGTTATTTATTAACTATTTTGTGTCACATAACTCTCTGGTTTAACAGAATAAAAATTCAAAATGTGAAAATTGCGAAATTTTCAAAATTTTCGCCAAGTTTCCATTTTTTTCACAAATAAACGCAGAAATTATCGACCTAAATTTACCACTAACATGAAGCCCAATATGTCACGAAAAAACAATCTCAGAATCGCTAGGATCCGTTGAAGCGTTCCCGAGTTATTACCTCATAAAGGGACACTGGTCAGAATTGCAAAAAACGGCAAGGTCATTAAGGCCAAAATAGGCTGGGTCATGAAGGGGTTAAAGGTGAGGGCTGGGTTACACAGAGCAGTTGACTAGGAGGCACGTGACAACTAGTCCTGTAGTAATAATCTTCTGTTGATAAAACACTGATTTTATTGAAACAGCAACACACAGACTAGTAAGTGACACATCACTAGAATCAGGCTCTCAGCCACAACATAATGCTCCTCTCAGATTACATAGCCAAACCTGCTGACAGGTCCCCGTTACATGACCAATTTCTTACTGCACACTTTGTAGACAGTGTGTAGAAAGATTTTAGGTCTTTTCAGTCTTAGGTATAGACATGTACCGCTACATCTATGAAGAGTATTTTAATCGAAATACTGAGCTCGAACAGATATATATAAAAAATGAATGCACATAGAATAATAAACCACTTTGCTTAAAAAAGAAAATGAAATGTGCTTAAGGATGGAAATTCAGATTTATTCCTTCATATTCTTTTTTCAGTATGTGCTTTTTATTTGATTTTCTTATATTTTAAAGACCTTTTAATTAGAACACATATCCCTATTATATAACAGAAAACATATGGAGTCATAGTAGATGCTGCAATTTACTCACACAGAAAATGGAAAATTAGATTAACTTTATTGGCTATAAATAAAGGGTGGTAGCAATTTAAATGATTTTTTTTTCCAAAAGCGGTCATCCTCTCTAATAGTAGTAATTATGCCCGAAACAGTTTGCTGTCTCAGAAATACACAAAAACCAATATTAGAAAATTTAAAAGAGACTGAGTATTACATATGATTTCAATCAGATTTTAATTATAAACTTTTTTTTTATTAATATTTGGTGTTTTTATTCTCTGTGTGACTCATCTCTAGATAAAAGAATCCTGAATTACAGTATAACAGTTTCCGCTCTAGAACAGACATACCAGACTGATAGTTACTGTTTTCTGTAGTTTACTTTTTAATTTAGCTAGAACAAGGATGATACATTTATAATTGGCTCAATCAGAGAAAATATAATTTATATTCACGAACACCAGAAGACGTATAGAGCCAAATCCACGCTTCCAGATAACCAACAAGACACTTACAGCTGACCAAAAAAATACTACTCACCATTCACAAATTCTTGTTCTTCGGGAGTCAAGATGCTAGATAGATGTGACTGATGGCTGCGACAAAGGTTTTCTCCATCAACCCAAGTTTCTCTCTCTGAGAAGTGTTTATAGCAGTATCCTTGGAATTTGGTCCATCCTTCTTCACACACATCAAGATCTAAGAGATACAAGAAAAGATTGAAGTGAGGAGAAAACATCAATAGGTTGAAGTTACTTGTCTGCCTCAAATCGTCTTACAGGATTCCCAAGGAGAGATCAAAACCTGTAGAATATAAAAAAGGACACTGACATCAGAGGAAACAGAGAATGTTATTGAGTTTCTTTTACCTAAGATTCTCGAGTAACAGAAGAAAGAATCAGACACCTCAGGCATACAGAAATTCACAACTTACACAGGTATAAAGGACGGAGATTTCACCTGCAGGTACCTTTCGAGATGGCTTATGAGTATTAGATTCTTAGGAATATTTAGAAAATCAGAAGGACTGGCATTAAAGTTCCTCTAACCACATCCTCAGCAGAAAAATATAAATATATTGTTCCGCTTCTAGAAAAATGAGACAGCTATTCTAGATTTTATTTTATGTCATAATTAGTGTTGAGCGATACCGTCCGATACTTGAAAGTATCGGTATCGGAAAGTATCGGCCGATACCGGCAAAGTATCGGATCCAATCCGATACCGATACCCGATACCAATACAAGTCAATGGGACTCAAGTATCGGACGGTATTCCTGATGGTTCTCAGGGTCTGAAGGAGAGGAAACTCTCCTTCAGGCCCTGGGATCCATATTAATGTGTAAAAGAAAGAATTAAAATAAAAAATATTGCTATACTCACCTCTCCGACGCAGCCTGCACCTTACCGAGGGAAGCGGCAGCGTTCTTTGTTTAAAATTCGCGCTTTTCTTTCCTTACGTGAAGTCCCGGCTTGTGATTGGTCGCATGCCGCCCATGTGGCGGCGACGCAACCAATCACAGCAAGCCGTGACGTAATTTCAGGTCATTCAGTATTTTAAAATTACGCTCCGGCTTTGTGATTGGTTGCGTCGCAGTCACATGGGCCACGCAACCAATCACAGCAAGCCGTGACGTAATTTCAGGTCCTTAAGGATTTTAAAATTACGTCCCGGCTTTGTGATTGGTTGCGTCGCAGTCACATGGGCGCCGCAACCAATCACAAGCCGTGACGTCACGGGAGGCTGGACACGCGCCCATTTTAAAATGCGCGCGTGTCCAGCCTCCCGGCTTGTGATTGGTTGACCGCGCCGCAACCAATCACAAGCCGGGACGTCACGGGAGGCTGGACACGCGCCCATTTTAAAATGCGCGCGTGTCCAGCCTCCCGGCTTGTGATTGGTTGACCGCGCCGCAACCAATCACAAGCCGGGACGTCACGGGAGGCTGGACACGCGCCCATTTTAAAATGCGCGCGTGTCCAGCCTCCCGTGACGTCACGGCTTGTGATTGGTTGCGGCGCCCATGTTACTGCGACGCAACCAATCACAAAGCCGGGACATAATTTTAAAATCCTTAAGGACCTGAAATTACGTCACGGCTTGCTGTGATTGGTTGCGTGGCCCATGTGACTGCGACGCAACCAATCACAAAGCCGGAGCGTAATTTTAAAATACTGAATGACCTGAAATTACGTCACGGCTTGCTGTGATTGGTTGCGTCGCCGCCACATGGGCGGCATGCGACCAATCACAAGCCGGGACTTCACGTAAGGAAAGAAAAGCGCAAATTTTAAACAAAGAACGCTGCCGCTTCCCTCGGTAAGGTGCAGGCTGCGTCGGAGAGGTGAGTATAGCAATATTTTTTATTTTAATTCTCTCTTTTACACATTTTTACATTAATGTTGTTTCGATACCGATACCCGATACCACAAAAGTATCGGATCTCGGTATCGGAATTCCGATACCCGCAAGTATCGGCCGATACCCGATACTTGCGGTATCGGAATGCTCAACACTAGTCATAATCACTAAATTAGCAAAATAAAGAAAGATAAAGAACTGTTCTTTATTGGATGGCCAAAAGAATGTAGTAGAGGCGCACTGGAGACCTTCAAATGGTGGTCTAGATGTCTATAGCTAGTGTTTGGACTCAAGACAATATTTTCATGCTGCTAGATAGAACAATTACATAAGAAAAGTAAATTAAATAATCCTAATTTTATTAAAAGCCTGGTATAATTTAGGTATAAAAATACATTTTATGTAACAGTCGCTCACTATGGAGCTCGAAGCATCTGCTATTTGAGTGAAAATATAGTCGTTAAATAGTCTAGCATCTTGTGTATTCCTGCATCTAACAATACCAATTGTCTAAAGTGGATGAGGAAATGAATAGATTAATATTGACCTTTCTGTTGCATAAAATATATTTTCAGTTTGTTTCTACTTGTTAGTAGATCGTCTAAATGGAAAACAGCAAAATAGTTTTTCATCTAGTTTTTTTATCTACAGAAAAAAAGAGCGTATACACGTATTAGACATCAGTTTATTAACAATATGCCTGCTAGCTTAATATTATTTTTATTTTTAATAAACCTTGCTAAATTCTTATATTTGCATCTTTCTTGTCATGTAGAATATATTATGTGTTTCAGAATATATTAAGTCTGATAAACACAGTTTATGGGTGTATCCAAACTTCTCACAATTGCAACACCATGAAGGAAAAGTTGTGGAATTCTGGAAATCACAGGACTGATAGACATGTTAATGATATGGAAATTATGAAATAATGGAAAGAACATTTTCAAAACATAACAATTTATTTAGCATCAACCTATCCAATACCGGGGGAGAGTGAAGTGGCCACTGACTGACTGCGGGGGTTGCATGACGTAGCAATGTCACGCAAGCCCTGGGAGAGCCTGGGAGGGGCTGACACCACTAGAACGGCGCCGACACCAGAGGTGAGAAAAAGTGTTATTAATTTACTCGAGGCAAACATATGGATTGAGAAGGGGTTGTCCGAGTAGTGGACAACCTCTTTAGTATTAATTTAATTCCCAGTATTCACAGTTTCAAGTGTGCTCTAAAAACATATTTTTTAGACTGGCCTAGTACCTTACTAATATAACTATTCTCTATTCCCCCTTCTTAATGTTTCCCCTGAATCTGGTTCCTTCTATGAACTATTCCCACACACTCCATGTACTCAGTAGCACTTTATACCTTTAACAATGGCGCCGACACCAGATGTGAGTAAAAGTGTTATTAATTTACTCAGGGAAAACATACAGATTGCGAAGGGGTTGTCCGAGTAGTGAACAACCCCTTTAGTATTATTTTAATTCCCAGTATCCACAGTTTCAAGTGTGCTCTAAAAATATATTTTTTTAGACTGGCCTAGTACCTTACTAATATAACTATTCTCTTTTCTCCCTTCTTAATGTTTCCTCAGAATCTGGTTCCTTCTATGAACTATTCCCACACCCTCCATGCACTCATTAGCACTTTGTATCTTTACTTATACACATACTGGCTGATGATTGCTTCATGCAGCATTATTTGAATGCCCTTATTTATTTTATTGATGGCTGGATCATACAACACAAGCACTTTTTACCATTTACCTTTTGTGTCCTCCCTGTTTCCTCTCAGATTGTAAGCTTGCAAGCAGAGCCCTCACTCCTCTTATTAAGTGTTGAATTATTTGTTATGCTGTATAATGTCAGTTTCCCCTCTCACACATACCAAAGCTTGCAAAATCAACAGACAACCCTGGCACACCAGCCTGACCATAGAACTGAGCAAGGTTTCTACGGTTGCTGAGCAGAGATGGAAAAGATCCCATTCCAATGAGCACTTCATCACATTCAAACAGACCCTTACTATTTTCAAGGCCACACTCGCTGAAGCAAAACAAACTTACTTCTCATCTCTCATATCCTCTCTGTCTCACAATCTTAAACAGTTATTCAACACTTTCATTTCTCTCCTCTGTCCCCCAGCTTATCCTTCCTTTCCACTCATGTCAGCTGAAGACATTGCCTCATTCTTCAAGCAGAAGATTGATAGCATCAGAGAAAGATTTGGCCTACAATCCCCGGAGCCCCAGAGCCCCTCCTCCTAACTACTTAACCCTCCTCCTCCAAAACTAATTTCTCCACTATTGCAGAAGATCAACTTTCCACTCTTTTCTCACCACATGGTGCACTTGACCCGATCCCATCACACTTCATCCCAAACTTCATCACAGTCTTCATCCCAACCTTAACCCATTTCTTCAACCTATCATTAACAACTGGAGTTTTCCCCTCATGTTTCAAACATGCCTCAGTCACGCCATCATTAAAAAGCCCTCTCTTGACCTAACCTCTGTATCTAGCTATCGCGTGATCACTTCTCCCCTATGCCTCAAAACTACTGGAACAACAAGTCCATTTTGAATTGTTCTCCCACCTCTCTTCCTGTTCCCTCTTTGACCGCTTACAATTTGGCTTCTGACCGCATCACTAAACTGCCCTAACTAAAGTCACCAATGAACTATTATCCGCCAAAGCCAAGCAACACTACTCTGTGCACCTCCTCCTGGACCTGTCCTCTGCCATTGATACAGTGGACCATTCCCTATTACTACAGACAGTGGTAATTTCTTGGCATCACAGACTTGGCCCTATCTTGGATCTTGTCATTCCTAACAGACTGGACATTCAACATCTCCCACTCACACACCACCTTGCCCCCTGTCAGAGTCCAGCATGGTTCAGTCCCAGGGCGCCTGCTCTTCTCCATTTACACCTTCGACCTGGGACAGCTCATATAATCTCATGGCTTGCAGTGTCACCTAAATGCTGATGACACACAGATCTACCTCTCTGGACCAGATATCACCTGCCTACTAACCAGACTCCCACAATGTCTGTCTGCTATTTCATTCTTCTTCTCTGCTAGATTTCTTAAACGTAATATGGACAAAACAGAATTCATCATCTTTCCCCCATCTCACTTGACTCTCCTAATGGACCTATCCATTAAAGTAAATGGCTTCTCACTCTCCCCAGTCCCACAAGCTCGCTGCCTTGGGGTAACCCTTGACTCTGATCTCTTCTTCAAACCACATATTCAAGCCCTTTAAACTCCCTGCCAACTTCAACTCAAAAATATATACCCCGAATGGGTATATTCCACAACCAAGAATCTGCAAAAACCTTAGTCCATGCACTCATCATCTCCCTTCTTGACTACTTCAACCTCCTGCTCTGTGGCCTCCACTCTAACACTCTCGCACCCCTCCAATCGATTCTAAATTCTGCTGCCTGACTAACCCACCTGTCCCCCTGTTATTCCCCAGCCTCTCCCCTCTGTCAGTCCCTGCACTGGCTTACCATGATCCAGAGACTCCAGTTCAAATCTCTAACCATGGCATACAAAGCCATCTACAACATCTCCTCCATACATCTGTGACCTCATCTCCCGGTACTTACCTGCGTGCAACCTATCCTCACAAGATCTCCTTCTCTACTCCCCTCTTATCTCCTCTTTCCACAATCACTTACAAGATTTCTCCCTCACATTCCCCCTACTCTGGAACTCTCTACCACAACATAGCAGACTCTCGCCTACCATGGAAACCTTCAAACGGAACCTGAAGACCTACCGCTTCCGACAAGCCTACAACATGCAGTAACCACCAAACCGCTGCATGACCAGCTCTACCCTCACCTACTGTATTCTCACCCATCCCTTGTAGATTGTAAGCTCTCGCGGGCAGGGTCCTCTCTCCTTCTGTACTAGTCGTGACTTGTATTGCTTAAGATTACTGTACTTGTTTTTATTTTGCATACCCCTCCTCACATGTAAAGTGCCATGGAATAAATAGTGCTATAGTAATAACAATTATTATTTTTATTATTATTATACAACTGAATATTTCTCATTTCTCAGAATTTTTAGAATGACATTATCTAAGCATGTGCAATTCATGTATAATAACAAAAAAATAAGAGAGAAATGTATCATCTTTTTAGCTGGCATTAAAAAATTATAAAATTTATAGCAAGTGGAATTTGTGCAACATTTTGTGACTGTTTTCCTTTTGTGACCTGCTTCTAAACCTTTTTCAACAACTGGGCTGGGGTTACTGTAATGGGGTGCTGCCTACAGTCTCCTTAAGAAGCTTTGGTTTCAGTTTCTCACAGAGAGCCCAATGATGCTTCAAATTTGTTAAGAAATGTTCACCTTACTCCTGTGGGCTATAAGTTTAAGATTAGACAATTAAAAGCCAGTCTGGGTAGATTCCCCCAATGTGTCTAAGGCTGGTTTCACATTTGTGATCGGGGGCTTTGCGGAGGGCTGTGTACTTCCTCCGTTAAGCTACGCCTACTTCCGCATACTTCTGCATGCGTCCTGCGTACCAATCTTTAACATTGGGTACGCAGCACATGCGGATTTATGTGGATGTATGTGGATGCGCTGTTTTGACGAGCCCGCCATCCACACAAGATGAAATTGTTGCATTCCCGTGCAGTCGACGGGCACATCAAAACAATGCATCCACATACATCTGCATACATCTGCATGTCCTGTGTACCCAATGTTAAAGATAGGTATGCAGGACGCATGCCGAAGTATGCGGAAGTAGGCAGAGCTTAATGGAGGAAGTATGCAGCCCTCTGCAAAGCACCCAAATGCAAATGTGAACTTAGCCTTACTTTTTCAGAGTACTTTACCAATAATCCTCTACTTGAAGCACTCAGTAAGCTGTTAAAAGAAATGATCTTTTGCTCTTTCTTTACTAAAAATGCAACCAGTTACTATTTGTTATGTATGTAGAACTGTTGCCCACATACGAGTGTCACCCTTAAAGTCTACAGAGAGCCATCTGGGGTCATGTAATGATGAATTTCTTTAAAAGTAGTCGCATTTTAAAAAAATATAACTTTTGACTTATAGGAAGATTGCAGGGGTTCCAGTTACTCACCAATCCCTAAAACAAGGAGGGAGCAAAAGTGTTTAGTCATGTGCCTCAAAGACTGAAGATGAGTTCAATAGGAAGTATATGAAGCCCATCTTCAGTGTTGAAGGTGAGCAGAACTCGGCTGAATGCCTCTGCTCCCTCTCCTATGTCAATTGGTAAGAGTCTCACTAAGATATTTACTTAGTAGTATATTTATTGAAATTTATTTTTATAATTTTTTCACTGAAAATATAACCAGTTACCACTGTTTTGTTAAGTATGTAGGAGTGGCTCATCTGCTTATTGTCTAGACCGGAAGAGGGCAGCTGCATGGTGCTGCTCGTTGGCCTGTTTTCAACCCTTCCACTGTCTCAGTCTGTTGGCCAGACTGGAACAGCATAAGGGCCATATGTGGCCTGCTGGCTGCACATTGCCCAGGTTTGGTCTAGACCATTGTCCACAATCGAGTCCACAGGGAGCCTGAAAGATCAAATATTTAGAAGGTTCTTGATGTGTAAGCATATTTTTTAAAGGTTGTCACATGGAAGATTTGATTGTTGGGGGTCCAGATGCCCAACTCTCATAAAACAATGGGGAGCAGAATGCCTCAGCTATACACAGCTCTACTTAAAGACTGAAGATGGACTGAACAGTACAGTGTTGGAGCAGAGCAGAACAGTAGTGATTGGTGGGGGTCTTTGCAAAATATCTAAATATTCAAACATGTCTCTAGCTACACTTTAATATTGCAGGGCTGATTTCATGTGTTTCACTCAATGAATAGTGCATGTTTTCCAAATGACAAATTCTAAAGATAAGACTATTTTTGTATTTCTTGGGGATAGTTTGAAAAACACAAGTTTGGACAATTCTTGGCATTAAAGATAGATAGAAAGATAGATGTAGTGTAAACTTTGATGCAAATATCACATGGAATTTAATTAAATCAGGTAAGTGAAATACTGTCACTAGAACTAAAAAAAATACTTAGTTTTAATTAGACTTTTAAAATTATACTATAGAGGTAAATGGAGGCTGTTATATTTTACATGTTATAGTATTTAGGGAAATGTATTGTCTTACATATTATAGTCTTCACAATAGCAGCCGAATCGTGAATTATTTTGCTTCATTAAACATTTCAATTTTTTTGTAATATTAAAAAGGAAAAATCATTAACATTCTTGTTACAGTTGCATAATTTGCTAAAACCTTGGAAATTGCATAAAACTGATTAATTTAATCTATATGACTTTAGCTTATTTTATTTACTAATTGTGTTTTTTTCGATTATTTACTAACTACAAAAAATAACTGTCATTTCCTTTAAAACTATTTATTTTGAAGGAAATGAATGAGAGATTTCCAAGGTGACCAATCAAAACTTGGGGGAGTCTTGGTGTGGACATTTTTATTACTTTTAAAATTTGTCATCTACACCAAAAACAAAGGTTCTGGCTGAAGGAAGTTTTTCCATGTAGTGGTTCATCTTTATAAAGGAACCTGCAGGTGATTTAAACTTTTAAGAGAAGAAGAGTAAAAATCAAGGTCTGTTTTGATGAGATCCTTTTCAAGGTCAATTCCTGTAATCTGAAATAAATCACATTAAAAGTGGAGGAAGAGAAGAGAGACTAAAGGAAACAAAAATAGGTTATTTACTTTTCTCTCACATGTAGGACTGTATTAGCAAAGAGCCCACTAAGAAACAAGCACAATCATTTGCTTTCGAAGGAGGGACATTCTGTTTGAGTGGGATGCAGTTGTTAGTATAATTAGCTCAAGCCACATTGGTCGTACCGATCTGACACAGGTCCCCTCCGTAGCTGGGAAGGCATAAGCATTTGAATGAGTCGATGCCATCAACGCAGGTAGCTCCATTCACACAAAGACTTGGTAGGCACTCATCAATGTCTGTAAGAAATCAAGGTTTTGCCATTAGGACTCCTAGTCTACTACACTGATGAAAAAAGGAGGACTTTTGAGGTTGCGTGGACTTTGCCTTTCAGCTGCTGGTTCTGTTGGTCAAAATTACATGCCTGCACTCAAAGCCATGGGCTAGTTATAGCAACGCTTCCCTTTTATGTTTTCCACGTTCAGCAGTATTCGCGTCCATCCAGAAGTGTTCCTATCTGTTGCTGACTCCACACAATGTTCTGCATACAGAGGAATTTGGGTGACTTTCAGCAGAGAAAAAACTGTGAAGATGATGAAGGACTACAGCAGTGCCTGTTCATTCTAAGGATAAGTGAGGAACCCAGAGTTCAGACCTCACTTTATAAGAACACCCCTATAATGGCCCTGTGTATATCACTGTTCATTCAAAAACTGTGCCACATTTTTTCACCTGCCTTGAGAAGGAATAGTCCTGAATGTGCCAATAGGTCAGGAACTGGGGGTATCCTGTGTGGCAGGAATACAAGTGCAAAAAAGTTTAGAAAACCAACTCATCAATATGGCTCAAGGAATATAGGTGAACCAAACTCCGTTATGACCAAAAGTGTTGAATCCAAAGAATAACAATGGGCTAGTGCCAGCTCCTTTAAGAAGTAGTCTTTTATTAACATACATTAAAAATACATTCCATATTGCATGGGGAAAATGCAATGCCTTTCGATAACACATCGGCGTTCTTTGTCTGAGTTCAAAGAACACCGATGTGCATTCGAAACACGTTGCCTTTTCCCTCATGCAATATAGAATCTATTTAGAATCTATATTAATAAAGGACTACTTTTTGAAAAAGAGCTGGAACCAACCCATTGTTATTCCGTGGTGGTATACTTTGTATAACAGATCCATCATGGCTTCTGTTATGGAAGCAAGCCACAATGCCAGTATGATCATAGTCAAAGACAGTGAAATAGATAAATGGCTATGGTCACTAAGAGTATCCGATACAAAAACACATAGTGCATAGCCAATGTATACTTTTCATCTTCCTATGGTATAAATTAAATCTTTGTTATTCTTTTAACCCTTTGCAGGAATTCTATAGTGGCTGAACTGTGCCTAATGCATTACACTACTGCGCTTAGAAGACTCAGGCTTGCTAAATGTCAAGGATTGAATTTGAAAAATCTGGCATTAAATGTCTATATAATTATAATTATCTGGGTGTCTAACTTCCTCTAACTAAGTGCATTCCCATAATGAGCAAAACAAAGAAATTGTAGTGTTTGATTTTTCTTTACAAGAGGTTTCTTTAGGGTCATTTATCACTAACCAGAAAGTAATCTAGATTGCACACAGACAGATTGGTTCTCTTGTGTTTGCATTAGCATAAAACCTACTTTTTATAGCACATACTCCTCTTAAATTACACAGGCATGTGTTTAAATAAATAATAAAAAAACAACAACATTTTTTCAATGGTTGTTGATTAATAGACCCTTTTAATGTTCTTAGAGTTACATTATCACATAGAGGGATGGAATGCCTATTGTATAGGTGACGATGAGCCTTTTTTATACTTGAACAAAGTTGCATTGGTATAAACTTTGTATGACGCTGGAAACACAACATGCCTTCTTGCAAGCTTTCTATGGCCTTCTCGGCTTTATAGTAAAAAGAGTTAAGTTTCCAGGGCCCAGCATGCTCCGTGTTTGTCAGCAAGCAGCAGCAATTTGAACTAGCGCTGAATGCACACCAGCTGATCATGTAACTTGTTCTCCTTTTTTATTATTTAATTAGCAACAATTAAGTTTAAAGCACGCTGTAAAAGGGAAAATTAGGCATTTAGCTAAAGCAAGGCATATAGCGGAGTGAGGGTTTTAATAGGCAGGAGATTAGGACTTTTTATCAGGCTTCTTGTTTGAATCTAGTGGGTCACTTGTGAGATCTCACACATACTTCCTGGGGGAAAAAACAAAACAAGGAGAACAACAAATCACAGTGTCAAATAGCAAGAAACACCTAAAATATTAGCTCAGATTTCATAGGGTCATGGGATTTTTATTTCAGAGAACGTTATTGTAGCATAGTTGTCATTAAAATGTAACAACCAGATGTTTCCTTTTTGTCACAGGAAAATCAAGCATAGCAAACTTTGTATGCGTTTGTGTTAATATTTTCCTGTTGATAAATGACTAGAGATGATCAAATCTGCAAAGATTCGAATATGGCAAATCATGCAAAATTTATCAAGGAAATTTTTTTTGCATTGAAGTTATTCGATGCAAAATGAATGTTCTATATTATGCTCTAGTGTCTAGAAAAAACCCCAGGACATAAAAAATGTAAAAAGTAAAATAAATAAATAAATAAAATAAATAATACCTCACCGCGCTCTTGCCTTGCCATCCCCGTTCGTTTTGCTATGCCTCTTTTATTCTTCTTTCCTAGTTGCACCCATCTTCTTCAAGCTGCTTAACTCTGGGCCGTGACTACTGGACCACTAGGTCACTGCATTGCACAAGACTAGTCAGCGCTTCAGGGGTTGCACATACTGAAGTTATGAGGTGCGATGCAACAGCTTGGCATACGGGAATGTCAGGGTCTAATCGTGCTGGTAGCTGTCGCCCAAAGGGAAGCAGACCAAAAGAAATGCATGTGACAAGGAAGACAACAAGAAGACCTATGGAGGACCAGATAGCAGGCTGCAGGGGTGGAGAGAAGCGAGTAGTGTGGAGGGTATTCATTTTTTCATTAACCTATTTCCGAAGTTCTATGGTTCAGCAAAATGTCCGCTATTTTGCTGAACTGGTAGTGAGCGACTTGCAAAAATTCCATATTCTGGAGATTACAAATTTTTGAAACATTTGATGAGAATTCAGATCCACTTGAATAAGTTTGCTTATCTTGACAAATGAACCATTACATGTTGAACGCTTGTGGCTACATATATTTTAATAAATCATCATATATAATCACCATATAATATACTAGTTAGCAACAGGGCACAAAAATACATAATATCATATGAGAGGGCAAGATATGAAAATATTATTTTGCCCAGATAGTGTCCATCTTCTCACCACTAAAGATGCTCATTTATCCAATGGCTACCCCTTTTGACTCCCTCATACAGATGATGCATGCTCAGTTTATCCAAATAGGCATGTGTTTTCTATGGGGACAGGGGTGTACCCCACTGCCAGACACCTCTGGTGGCTGCTTATCTGCCCTGAGAACAAAAATACCATGCATTAACATGTAGCATGCCCTATCCTTCTTTTCCCCGACGTTATGTATTGTGAAGTGTCTCATACCCATAGGAAGGACAGCCATGTTTGCCAAAATCAATAGGTACAATTTGGGGGGTTATTATTGGACTTTGGACTGCACCTGTAGCTTCATAGTTAAAAATGAAGAATCACATGGTGTATTGATCCAAAATCTGACTAGTATTTCCAGCTAGCTTGGTCCACGCCATTAGATCAATATGAATAAATTTTATTTTTTCCAGTGATATCTGATAAGGGCTATCTTTATTTACATGACTAACTGTATCGTGCTACAACTCCGCCGGTATGATAATTTCTATAAATAATAGGAAACATTCAAGAAGACTATCTAAGATCTCTGCATAGCAAGAAAAGAAAAATGATATTATTGAGGTTGAGAGATTGGACTGTGTGGGCTAAAACAGATAATCCCAAAATATCTACTTGCTGGCTTCCGTATAGTTTGTCCTGTGTATTGCTGTGTGCAATATATCTTTATCAAGTAAAGCATTCGAAAACTAAAATAACAGAATCTTAGAACATTAATTAAAACATTTAGAGCTGGTATCATAGCTCAGTATTTTTCTACCTATGATATACAACATAACACTTGACATTTTTAGAGCTTTCTAATGACTTTCGAACATTTAATGACATTTACATGCACACATTGAAAAACAGTCAGAAAATGGATAATGCACACTAATGGCTCAATGGTTGTGTATTAAAACAGTTATGTGGAATGAATAGATGCCATAGTTGTTCAGGTTCCCAGTGATTGACAAGCACTTTACTCAAGCAATATTTTAAATGATTGCTAAGAAATTATTCTACAGGACGTTGTCTACTTTTTTCTCTTTTTAAGATATTACTTAAAACTAAACTATAAGGTGTTAGCTGTCGAGTTCCCACCACTGCACAGGGGGAATCTTGAACCATGCCTGCTGCGGTCTCCCATTCTCATCCAGACGCAGTGGAGCCTGCTCAGCAGAGACATCAGTCCCAGCGTCTGGCTCAGGCTGATACTGAACGACTGGTTACTAGTGCCCTTCCAGGCTCTACCTTTGAAGCCAGCAATGTTCAGCAGCAAGCAGGTCTTTTTGGGACTAAGTCCTGCTTTTCCCATACTGAGCATGCCCACGGGACAACCTCCCATTGGAGGTCGGGGGTCACATGCTTAGGTCCTGTTGCGGTTCCTATTGGACCACTAGGAAGGTCCTTGTCTGCTGCAGCTATAAAAGGTTTGCATGGCTGCATGGCCATGCTCTAGTATCAACCTTTGTTATGAGCTTTGCTGCTTTAGTGGTCATGTCTGCATGAGGTCAGGGTTAGCTGAAATAAGCCCCTAGAATACTGGCTCCTCCGGTGAGGAGTTTTGTGTGCTTTGCTGAATGCATGACCACTGGTTGCTCTCTGCTCAGTTAGGTAGCTGTGATCCTCTGTGAGGTTAACAGTGCACAGCGTTCCCCTATCTATGCGATTTGGTGACGTAACAGAGTTCACTTATACCGCCATATAGTGCCGCCAATTCTAGCAGCAGGTTAATCTCCTGCACGGTGGACCCCGGGTTGCAAACGCACCTGTTATTACTTATATATATACTCGGTGTGTTCTGCCAACCCTAAAATAAGGTTTGTCAAAGATAACAAAGTCATGTTTGCTTACTGTAAAAAAGAGTTCTACATCTCCAAAGGTTGTGTGTGAAAATGAAGAACAGTCCAATCACCTTCAATGGAGCTGCAATACCAGACACAACTCATCCCACTTTTGTTTTTAGAAAAAAAATCATGTTTTTAATACAGGAATATCCTTTAAAGAGAATTTTTTTCCCCTTTAGCTATAGTTTTTGCACATTAAAAAGACCTTATTACTCCCTAGAAACTTAATGATGGAAAAGGAGAGATAAAATGTTAAATTTTTCTCGAATATACCTATTAGAAAAATGTAAAAAGAGATCATCTCTAATTTAGTGATAATAGGTCTGGTCCTTTAGGAAAAAGAGTTGGAAGTCAGCTAAAGTGTGGCTCTCTATTATCTCACTATTTTGACAGCTTTGTGAGACTTCCACTTTTGATCTGGGAGATGCTAAATGGTGGAGGAGCAATAGGTATGCGCAGAATGGAAATACAGGAGGAATGTTTGATGCTATTTTATTGCTCTCTTATACTTCTTTATGAATGTTATTATAAAAAGGGTATGCAAGACGGATTCCTGTGTATTACAGAGCAGCAGTGGGAGGAGGAGGGGACAAGTAACAGTAAGGGAAGTACAGTTGGTCAAATCTTAGATCCTCCTGTGGGTGTCTGTCTACAGTATGCAGTGAGAAATTCAGAATAATTCTTTCATATTAACCGATCCCTTATTTTGCAGATCTTGTAGCTGTAGGTATTCATCCATTTGTAGCTTAACATTTTAAAAGCAAATCTAGTCTTCCTCCTTTTTGTGCTTTATAATTCACTTAGTCATCTTATTATATGGTTGATAATGGAGATGAGAGAATATATTCAAGTGGAATTGAATTTTACTCAAATTGTACAAAAATCTGCATTTGTCAATATGCGGATTTTTTGTGACTTGCTTCTGCCAAAGCGGATAAAAAATAAACGCAAACATTGCATGCTCAACTTACCGCTCACCTCTTTGGTCCCTCCACATATCACCATCATTCGTTCAACACGAGTCTCACCTTCTGATCGCCTACATGTGTGCTGAAATTCCTTGATGAGGTCTGGGACGGTTTTGTGCATACATGTGCAAAGTCACGGTGCACACCATGATATTGTGATGCTATGACCTTTTACATGCTTGTGCAGAACTCTTTTGGGCCTCAACAGAAGCAGAAATCCTAGCATGGCATGAGTTGGTATTTCAGCACTCGCAGCAGCGATCAGAAGATGCGATGAGGGCCGGGATGGTGACAGTGAGGAGCGGACTCGAATTTCCTGGGAAAAAATGCATGAACAGTCGAATTGCAACTTAGCTTTTTCCATTCATCGGTAGTTGATAACTCACATAAATAACCAGATTCTGTGGAAAGTAAAGCTTAGGATCCTGGTTGTAGGTAAATATACACCTGCTTTGCGTTTCATTGGTTCACTACCCATTAGGATGCATTGGTGAATTAATTGCAATTGTCTTTTGGTGAATTTATGAGAAAAATAGGGAAACCTATTCCCGCATTGGAATATATGGATAAAGGAGTCAACAAAATGATGACAGGCCACATTTTTGGTTTCCCTACCATTTAATATAGGGGTGTCCTGGATTTTGTTGTCAATAGACAAGAGCATTAGTTACAAGGAACCTGAGTAGGTGTACAATGCACACATTACTGACAATAGATAACATTCTTATTTCATTAGTTCTTAGATACAATATTTTAATTATGTAGTTATTTGTATCGTCGTCTGTATTTCTGGTAACATAATTGTTTTTTTTCATATACAGTATATAAAATGAATAGGTGTTAAAAACAACCGTTAGATCATTTTATCATTCTTCTCTAAATAAAAAAGTACAGATAGAAAAGAAAAATAAATATATCTTTTGTTTATACCCTTTTGAGTCTGAAAGGAGGATGTTATGGGCAATGGGGTAATTTAGCATATACCTGTAGACGGCTTTATAGCTGCAGACCCACAATGCATACGGTACACCACTAGTAGAGGTGAGCAATGTTTATTCCCAGTCTTGTCATTTATGTGCGGGGTCACAATATGCAGCAAACCTACTGATTGGTTTCTTTTTTCATCTAATGATATTGTCCCGCTATGTAGGTTGGAATTAGACAGGCTCTACAACTGTTGGATACAGACTAGCTCTGAGTACATCTTATGCTTATTTCTGCCCTCATGCATTGCCAATTATGGTATTCTAGCACCCTATGACCCACATGTTCATAATATTGCTAGCATTATTAAACAATTGGGAAAAAAGTCCAAAAAGATTATGCACATATAAAATAGATACCTACAACCATGGTATTGCTACACTAGATCAAAAGGAAATTTCAAAATGATGAGCAGAGAACAAACCCAATGATTTCCTTACCTTTTGTAGCCTTGCTTTCATATACTTTACTTGGAATCACTGCCATTTAGCTGACATTCTTCATCAACTGTTTACTTAAAGTAATGTGTTTGAAGAAGCTCAATATAAGCCGCTTCCCTTAATTAACGCAATGAAATAAGCTATAAAATGCATACATATGTCAATAATATACGAAATTACAAGAATTTACCTATGTCACAGCTGTCTCCTCCATATCCTGGTGGACACAGGCAATGAACTCTCCCTTCATTTTCTACGCATGTTCCAATTCCACACTGGATATCCGCACATGTCCCGAATATTCCTGTAGTTACCCAAAATTGATCAGTTAACTAATGCAATGCATGCAGTAATTTAATTCCCCAAGATGTACATTGGGCCATACTCAATATCCACATGCCTTCAATTTCATATGGATGCATGCACAGTTGTTTTGTTTGACATTTTCCAGATTAATAAAATAATGAGATTTAAAATGCAATATATTATTCATGTTTTCAATCAGGCAAACCACTGAGCTTCTGCCTGACCCTTAACTCTCCCAACAACATGTGAGAGGAAAATTGGGATAGCCGCATACAAACTAAAGTAAAGTTGTCCAAATCCCCAATTTCGGCAGAATCAGTCAATAGTCTAATGTTTATAGGCGGCCTACTAATTCTCTCCGCTAGATGATTAAGGGGAAAAGAGGGTGAAGCAGCTTGAATTGTAACACACATCACTTTTATTATTCCGGAAATAAGTTGGTTCCAGAGGTACCTAGCAGCGACTTTTTCTGCTCTCTATGTGCACATATGTATAGCGGAACCAGGAGAAATAGCTTTGTCTGTCAGCTCTCACAAGTGTATTGTGGCCTTAAATAGACTTTTTACAAATTTTTTCATGCTGGACTGGACAGCCGATGTTATAGCGAAAAAACGTCCCTTATTTATTATGCCGCTCAGCTGTAGGGATATTAGCAATCAAATATTTGGCGCTCAGTGAAATATTAACTGCAGTTAATAGCGCCACACTTCTCTGTTGTGTAATATTTATTTGTTTTACTCACTTTTATAGTGCCATTAATTCCACAGTGCTTTACACACATTATTGGCACTGTCCTCACAATCTAGAATTCCTATGTCTTTGGTGTGTGGGAGGAAATCCGAGTGCCCGGAAGAAACCCACTCAAGCACGGGGAGAACATGCAAACTCCTTGCAGATGTTGTCCTTGGTGGGATTTGAACCCAGGACCCCAGCACTGCAAGGCTGCAGTGCTAACCACTGAGCCACCATGCTGCCCAAATATCTTCAATGCTTATTTAGGGTGCACATTCTGGCAGGCAGGATCTGTGGATTGTGGTCATGTGATCCTGGTGATATCATCACAGATACTTTTGCACTTCTATGTTGCTGTCTGCTTACGATTGGTCAGCATCATACAGGAGACAGAAGTGCATGCCTCCAGTGAAAACTATCTAATAACACCTACTTGGACTTAACTAAAGTTAACTAATTAGGTTTCAAATATCTGAATGCCAATATCTTTGCAATGGAGAGGCAAAATTAAAAAAACTAAACAAATGAAAATGTTTTATTCCGATCCACAGTCACTATTAGATTGTATATCCAGTTCAGTGTGAAAAATCTGGTGAAAGGTCCTCTTTAACTGTAGTTCTGGGTTCAGCTTAAATTATACATTAACAGATAATAGAGGAAATTTATTAAATGATCTGTACCAGTTCTGCGACTTTAAAAAGTCTTAAATTGTAGCACATATCATAACTGCACAATAATTTTGAACTTTTCTCGCATCTCAACACTTTTCAAAAGTGTCAAGACAAGTGAACAAGGTCAATAGAGGAATTTATTTTCCTTTGGACTAACATATGTGTTAATAAATTTGCCAAAAATGTAAGCATATTTATGGTTTTAATAAATTTATCACCCTTACTCCAAGGTAGTATAAAGTAAATCTCCCTCAACAAGTATTAATGATAAATATCAGAATTGAATACAATATTTTAAATATTCAGCTTCAATCCAGTAATATTGGGAATGAGAAACATAGTACCTTCAACATAATCTATATCGGGAAGTACTTGAGGTGTAGCTTCCATCAATGGTGCTGGTGTTTGAACTGTTGGCTCGTCAACAATATCTCCTGATGCAGAAGTAGATAGTTCAGTGTCTTTTTTTGCTTCTTCTGGTTCTTTTGATACAATTGTTAATTCAGATTCTGGTTGTGATGTGCTAATAATTATGTCCGGTACAGATGATTCACCAGACAAATCTTTTGAAGAAGCAGTTTGATAGCCAGATGTGTCAACACTGGCTTCTGTACTTCCATCAACAGTTTCACCACTAGTTAGAGGAATTCCAGATGGATCTCCACTGACTTCAGGAATAGAAAGTGGTGCCTCCCCACTAATATCCCCAGAAGCAGAGCTTTCAATAATGTATGGAACAGTGACACCACCTAACTCTTGTGCAACTGTTGGTTTGGTAACAGCTTCAATTAAATCATCAGTTATTAGTTTGATTTCTGGAAGGCCAGATGTATATCCTGAAATATCTCCACTTTCTTGAGTGGCTGAGGGTTGCCCGCTTAAATCACGAAGTCCAGACATTTCTGCAGATGCCTCTCCTGAAGGAAATCCACTTATTTCAAATACTCCCGATGGTCCCTGACCTGCCTCCTCTACAATAGGTCCCAATGTTGGAGCTTCCACTAAAGTAAAATCTATATGAGATATTGTTGGTATACCAGATGTGAGTCCACTAAGGTCTTCAATGCCAGATGTGATACCACTCACAAATTCAATTCCTGATGTTTCTCCACTAAAGTCAATGCCACTTGAGAGTCCACTAATTTCTCCACTAACAATATCTCCAGATACAAAACCACTGATATCTATAAAGCCTGAGGGTTCACCACTAATGCCAGAAATTCCAGATACATCACCTGAGATATCGCCTGAAAACAAACCACTAGTTTCTATTGCCCCTTTTCCTTCCATTTCTTCTACTGATGGTCTTAAAAGTTCAGTTAAACTTTCATCTACAAGAGTTACTCCAGATGATTCACCACTTTCATAAAAAATACCAGAACTTACACCAGACAACTCTGCACTAATATCAATTATTCCAGAATATTCTCCACTTATGCCAGATAAATCACCACTAACATCTAATATTCCAGATATTTCTCCACTGATATCAATTATTCCAGATGCTTCACCACTAATACCAGAAAAATCACCACTTGCATATGGTAAACCTGAAAGGTCGCCACTAATTCCAGATGGAAATCCACTAGCATCAACACCTGAGATATCTCCACTTGCATCAAAAAATCCAGATGGTTGGCCACTAATATCTAATCCAGAAGATTCACCACTGATTTCTAGACCTGAAGCTATGCCACTGAAATCACTTGATGGCAATCCAGATAGTTCTCCAGATGCACTAAACTCAGTAAGACCCTTTCCTTCTGCTTCTGTTTCTGGTGTTTTTGTTGCACCTTCTATCCATGTTGTGTCCACATGTATAATTGTTGGAAACCCAGATGGCAGTCCACTAAAATCTCCACTACCTGAAAACAGTCCGCTAATATCTCCACTACCAGATTGCTGACCACTTCCAAAATCTAGACCTGAAAATAAACCACTAATTAATTCAATTCCAGATGCTTCAACATCTACTGATGACAGTCCACTTGCATCTGGGATTCCTGAAGCTGATCCAGATATGAGTTCATCTCCAGAAGGTATACCACTAGCTTCACCTGATGGTAATTCACCAGAAATTTCTCCAGATGGAAGTCCACTCACACTTGTTTCTCCAGAAAGCTCAAAACCAGATGGCAATCCACTTCCAGATGGTTCCCCACTAATTTCAACTCCTGAATGCGACCCACTTGCTTCTCCACTTATTCCAGAAATTCCAGATATATCTCCAGATACTTCACCAGATGGAATACCACTGACTCCACTAATATCCACAGATGCATCTCCGCTTATGACTTCGGGAACAGAGATCAAGGGAGGAATTGCTGAAGGCCTCACTATAAAAAAAAAAGAAGAGTGAAAAAAAAATTGTAGTGTTAGATATGTATTACTAATTGAAGGTATACAGAAAAAAACAAAAAAACTATTAAAATGAAAAACAATAAAAAGTTTATTTCTGAAGAATAAAAAATAATATTTTATATTTACATAAACATTTTTAAATATTAACTATAAAAATGACTTTTTTAACATTTTTTGATAGAAAATAGATTTGGACATCTTTTATACCTGTTTCTATTATTTCCACAGTGGGAAGGGCAGTGACATTTGTCAGCCACACGTCTGTCTCATTTTCAAATCCAGTGACAAGTACGGGTTCCTCAGTCGTCTCCCCAGAAGGAAGGCCCTCCAAAACAGCTACTACTTGAGTTGGAATTAATTCTTCAATTGGAGTACTTGGAAGCTCCTCTCCAGCTACAACACGTAAAAACAGAACACTATTTTTTCCTTCTAAAGACAATTTAAAAATGTTTTCATCAGTATAATAGGTTAATCATCATTTAAATGACAAAATATAGGTTCATAAGTTTACCATTACCCTTACCATATAACCACCTTCAGAAGACCACTGCTATGATGAATTGTTCACTTCCATTTTATGTATATGGTACATTGCCACCTTCTTTGATAGGACCACTCCTCTAAAGGACAGTTTATCAATGTACCATAATTTTGTGTGTTTGTATAAGAGAGGTGTTCCTCTTGGAATCACTGTGGTTGTATTCCATAATTATATGCACACATTAGGTGTGGATTTTAATTGTGTATGCATTAATCTATTGCAAATGCAGCAGGGCTCAGTTCTTATCTGCTTTCTGAGCCTTTATAAGCGATCCGTCAAGTTTAACATCACTTTTAATTACAAATATAGTGTAGAATACATCTCTATTCATGTCATAAAAAAACTGCAAAATTTAAACAAAATCACAATAAATTTCTTATAAGTCAATCTTGACGGTCACAAGATCAATTTCGCATTTGTATGAAGGATCCAGCACAGCATCATGGCCTCCATTATAAATGAGACCATGACGCAGATGTGAACAAGGGCTTACATGTTCTGTAGTGTGTTCCTGGCATACAGCATGACTCTTCATGTTTGTACAACTATAATTATTTACCCTTGCCACTACTTGGTAATAATCTTTGCCTGTTCTTCCTTTGATTTTGTCTCAGTCTTCTAATCTTTTTTCTCATTTTCCAATAGTAGGTAATGTTGACAAAGAGTCTAAGGACATTTCCATTTTGGGTAAAACTACTAGTTTACTAGTAACCAGTGGTAATCCAAGATCACATTTTTCACTAAGTGGGTTGAACCATCATATTACAATCACAAATTAAAGGCAATCTGTTAGTTGGTTCAACCCTCCTAAGCCATCTATATGTGCATGTAGGTCATAAGAAGCTGAATAAAACGATGTCTTGTTTTCTGTGATCCGATGTCTTATTCCAGAGAAATTCACATTTTTCTTATATGTAAATGAGCTGTTAAGATCTATGGGCCGGACATAGATCTCCCTGAGAAACTGATCTCCCTGAGAATCTGCCTCCTGAGTTTAGGAGGGTTGATCCTTTTAACAGATGCTCTTTAAAGCTAACCAAAATCTATATACTGTAACTAGTAGCTATATATAGCCCACAAAACATTACTTTTTAGGAAGCATGCAGCATTCACAAGAATTGCCAGCAACTACTATAGTATGGGACTTAGCAAGTATCTTTAATTTTCTTTCATAAAAAAATCTTAGTTTTTCTTTACAAATACATGTTGTTTGATAGGGATAGTGTGAATGTTATTGGTGAATAATTACCTCTGAAACAGAAGGCATGGTGCTTCGACAGAGGATCAGGAAATCCGGTCTGATTGTCATGTACATAGACTGTGCGAACTCCAGGATTGTCCCCTCCACAAACTTTACGTGCTTTCACAATAGGGTAACGGACACTGCCATCAGATAACCAGCCTGCTCTGCACTTGTCAAATCCCAATCTCCAGGCTGCATAAAGTTGTCCAGTGGAAGCTAGTGTTGCATTCTTACTCTCACAAAATTCGGCTGCTTCTTGCAAAGTGAACTGATCGGGTCGAGTTATAAAAAACACTTCACCTGCAAAGAAGGAAAAAAGAAACATTTAAAATTAGAGCTTTATTAGTCAATATAAAATATATTTTTGCATTTAGGCCATTACATGGATGTGCTAGATTACTACCGATCACTGGGTAAATTAATCCATCATGAATTCCTTATTGTAGCCTAATGTATACAATTTAATGCACAATTTAGGAAAAAAAAATATTTTTGTCTCATTTTGTATCCCAGTTGGGCTATTAAACTTTTTGTGTTGTCTGTAATTTTTGACTGATTTATTTTAAACTACAAAAGCCAAAAATGTATATCTTACCAGCAAGTATGTTCACAAATTGATACACAAAACCTATTTTTACTTATGAGTCTTTTTTTTAAATCTTCTGGATTGGTTCCCGAACCTGTTTCTGATACTATTTCAGTCATTTTCAATGGATTGCTTTTTAGTAGTAAAAACAATGCCATCATTATTATCCTTCCACATGTCCTTTATATTTAGCATAAAATCAGTTTTCAGCACTCAGTGTGCCTCCAACATCCATATTTGCCTTAAACAAATTTGTATTATTGAAGAGGTTGTCCAGTTTTGTTGTGCGCACACTGCACATTGTCAGGATTCTCCAATGTCACTGCTGACACTGGGCAGTACCCCAAGTTCTGAATTTGCATACATGCCGCCACATTCCAAGTATATGTGCTCGGCCTTACTCAGTTCATTTACATTGAGCAAGGCTATGCAAATCTTGCCAGCACATGACCGCATGTATGCAAATCACAAAAATGAGGTCACATGACTGTCCGGTCTTGGCAGCAACACTAGATAATTCTTACAGAGTGTGGTAAGCATGCTGTAAGGATTCAGTAGCCTGCAGTGACTGTTGACGTTCACCACAAGACTGGGCAACACATTTAAAGCACAGCATGGGCTTTATCACTGGCTTTTTGTAAGGAAAATATGGCAAAATTCTTCCATGACCATATTTATTGTGTGTTTCATATACACTCAACATTCAAATTGCAACATCAAGGAAAAGTCGTGGGGGTATGAAGCTCACAGGAATTATAGATATGTTGTTAATGATATGAAATGAAAAAAATGGATACATATCAAAATTTCTTGATTTATTTGGTACTTAGCATAAGCACCACATGCAGAAATACATGTACTTATATGCACTGGCATGATTTCTGAGAGGTTATTTGCCTGAGGAATGTTCTGTCATGTGGAATGCATTTGGGGAAATCATCAAGATCCCCTGCTGGCAGCTCCCTTTGCAATTGCGGACCAATGACAGTCCAGATGTACTTGATGGAAGACAAGGCCAGAGATGCTACAGGCCATGGTAGCACATGTAGGCCACACAGGCTGCACACAGTAGCATGAGCAACATGTGGTCTAGCGTTGCTGTGTTAAAATATAGCTCTTGGAACACTTGAGAAATGACTGTACCGCTGGTTACACAACCAAATCAATGTAACGCCAAGCTAAGAGTGTACCTGAAATGAAGACAAGACGGGCCTGAAAACCATACTTTATTTCACCTCACACCATAATCCCAGGAATAGGACTGGTTTGACATTCCTAAATGAAGACCTCGTCAAGATGTTACTCGTGTGATCTTGTCAGATTCGAAGAATGGCGCATAGTGATCCATTCTTTACTGTAAGCAAAATTAGATATCATATATCAAGCCTGGGGCATCAAACAGGATCTACACAAACCATCAGAAGGTATTTGTGCAACATTGGGTTATGAGCCAAAAGTCCAGGTGTTCTGTTGACCTCACAACATCGCTTGATGTGGTGCAGAGAAAAATGTCAATGGGGACTGCAATACAGGTTTCTCATTTTATCTTGGATGCAAAGATAATCGGAGATTGGTTTGGAAACCATGTGGGCACCGTCATGAAGATATCTTAATGAGGTAATATGAAAGTGACCCAAGAGCCATTTTTCAGCATGACAACATAGTTCGTATTTCTCCCATGGTACTGGGAGTAGCCTGCATGGTCTAATTGTGCTAACGTCATCTGCAGCATCTCTGGATTTGTCTCCCATTGAGCACATAATTGTAATCATTTGTCAGCCATTGCAAAGGGTGCTGCCAGCAGTGGATCTAATGATCTGCCAAGTACATTTTGGCCAACGTGACAAAAGTTCCTCATACAAACATTGATTTGCTTATCAGTAGCATGCCAAGGAGTGTAAGCGCATGTATGTGTTGTGCTCATCTTTTGTATTGAAAAAATTGAGATGTTTTGATTTCTTTTTTCAATTTTCATCATTTGCATTGAATTAACATGTTGATCAGTCCTGTAACTCAAAGGGAAGTAAGAATGATGTGTCTTTCATTAGCTTTACTAAGTTTCCTTGGCAGACCACTGCATCTATGGTCTTTAATTTTGCCCATTTATTGGTGTTTTTTCAAATTATAATGACCAGGACATCTTGAAATTCTAGTCTGTTCTGTTTTGAAATATGTGTGATAGACCTTGATGATGCAACTATCTTGTGTGTTGCTGCTGTGCTCATTCTTGCCATGGTGTATGACCTGTGGCCTGAAACTGTCTTCTACAACCTCACCTATGTAGCAGAGTATGGCTGTTCCTCACCCAGCTGAAGCTTCCTACTCAACTACATATTTTAGTTAATTATGTTGTTTAACCCTGCATATGAAAACAATGACCAATATCACCTGCAGGGTGTATTTGTTTACGCGATTATTACAATTTGAGAGTCCTCAGTGGTTGATATTTTTTAATGGCTAACTGAAAAGATGGTAACAAATTTCAAGTTTTTGAGAGTACTAGGGTCTGTGAGTAGTCTCGAAAGCTTGCAATTTGTTACCATCTTTTCAGTTAGACATTGAAAGGTATCAACCACTGAGGACTCTCAATTCTAAATATTTTTCTATCTACTGGCTAACACGGTACAAAGATATATTTGTTTGCTCATACACCATGCTATATTCTTGCAAAATCTCTGACTTTGTGCAAATAATTCAAGAAGAACAGATGCTGTTTTGAAGGCAAAAGGAGTCACACTAAATATATATTTGATTTAGATTTTCCTTTTGTTCATTAACTTGCATTTTTTTTTATTGATAATAAACTATTACAAACAATCTGTCAGCAGGTTTTTTCTATTTAATCCAAGAGCAGCATGATGTAAGGGCAGATGCCCTGATACTGGTGATATGTCACCAGTGTTTTATCAGCAGGAGAATATCACTACATTGTCTTGTGCACTGCTTATTGACATATGCCTATGCACAGAAAAGCCTGCTCATAGATTCCCTTTAACACTTCTATTTTTGAAAAATCCTTACTTTCCCAAACTTTTTTCACACTTGTCCACTTTTGCACAGTAATATATTTAGATAAATATCTAGATAGATGGATAGATAGATAGATGGCTAGATAGATAGATAGATAGATAGATAGATAGATAGATAGATAGATAGATAGATAGATAGATAGATAGATAGATGGATAAATTACAAAAGGATATAAGAAAGCTCAGTGACATGTATTTATATAACACACACATGCCTCACCCAAATAATATTTTAAGTAGAAGAGTAGCAGCAATAAAGAAAGAGTATAATAAATGTATGGTCTACCACATACCAAGAATATACATCTGTGCATAAAAGCAAACACCTACACCTAATAAATACAAGCTATAATAATGGTTATATAGCTAACAATAATATGGGTACATTTACATAAAAACTAAGGTAGTAGTTATCTCAGCAGTAGTTTGGTATAAACAGAAAAAGTGCTTTGCATAAAAAAAAGCTTATTTACCCCCTTTTCTGCTATTACTAATACTTTATTCGCATACCTCGTAGCTTGTCAATGTAACAATATACATCATATTCTTCTAACGGATCCACCACGCCATAGTTCCTCACTCCTGGGAATCCATTCTTATCTCCATGGCAGTTGTCACGAGGACTGACAATGGGGTACCTGTCCAAAGAAATATATTCACAGCTTAGTTATTTGCCAAATTTAGCAACTCTTTACTAATTCGATTAAATTGGTAGTATAAAAAAGCTAGTTTGTGCAGTTTGTTTTTTAGTTATATATTTTTTTGATATTTGCTCGTTTTCAAATGTATTGTAACTCTTAAAACAAAATAATCAAGGTTGACTAAAATAGAAAGACTAACATATTTATTATTTTACACCGCAATAAAGTGCTCCTGAAGCTCAGTGCCGGCCCGATTTACATCTCAGGAGTCTCTGCTCATCAAGTAGGCCACAACTTTAAGTCATGTATGGATAAAAAAGTTTGCTTGCTCTTAGAAAAATTAAGCAGAACATTGCTATGCACGACTCACAACATCTTGTAATCTCTGCAACCTTTCATTTTTCACTTCCTGAGTGTCCTCCTCTCCTTTCTAATGAACTGTCTTATTAAAATGCATATTCCCATAATTTATATATAATTATATAACTGATAAGTTTGCAAAATGACAAAAGTCATCATCAGGAGGAAAAAAAACTCCTATGTGGATGCCAATTGTCTCATACAATAAGAAAAAACCTCTTAGGCTATGTTCACATGTTGCTTTTTTTGCTCCTTTTTTTCTGCAGCCAAAACCTGATCTCTTGGCAATAAAAAAGCTGTAGCCAAAAGGCAGATTTTGCTGCTTTTTTGTAGACAATAGAAAGTGTTGGACCACTAATGCAAGACATATGTGAAGCCATAAAGCATTTTTGAAAAAACACCATTTTGATAAAATTATTTAGGTTTTTATGCCTGAAATTAAAACTTTTTTATGTGTGAAAAAATAGTGACTATTCTGAACAAAAAATCTGGATTCATGTATGAAGCGCTGGCATGAACTAAGGTTATATGAGTTTATGATAAAATACACAATTGCAAACGTATCAACAGCAGGGGGAAGTTGCATTGGTCGGACATGGTTTACTTAACACTTTGGAAGAGCATTGAATTGGAAGACTCTACTTTAAAACATATCACTCATTTATTTAAACTGTACCTTAGAGGCAGAACAGACAAAAAGATTGCTTCTAAAAAAATAAAGTGCAAAGTGCATTGCAATGAAAAATACTACCATGCTCATGTGAAGATAACCATACATTATAGTTTACACTTGGGAAAATCCCAAAATTGAGCACAAAAGTAAATGTGGCACAATCTTTCTTGGCGTCCAAGGCAGCTTTTTAGAATGTCTTCTCTCTCACCCTTTGAAGTCCAGTGTACCAGGTCCTGATAGCATGCAGCCTTACCTTGCTACACTGTGTGCAGAATTATTAGGCAAGTTGTATTTTAGAGGATTATTTTTACTATTGATCAACAACTATGTTCTCAATCAACCCAAAAGACTCATAAATATCAAAGCTTTTTATTTTTGGAAGTTGGAGTGGTTTTTTTTTTAGATTTGGCTATCTTAAGAGGATATCTGTTTGTGTAGGTAACTATTACTGTGCATAAATATTAGGCAACTTAACCCCTTCACCCCCAAGGGTGGTTTGCACGTTAATGACCGGGCCAATTTTTACAATTCTTACCACTGTCACTTTATGAGGTTATAACTCTGGAACGCTTCAACGGATCTTGGCGATTCTGACACTGTTTTCTCATGACATATTGTACTTCATGTTAGTGGTAAAATTTATTTGATATAACTTGCGTTTATTTGAGAAAAAAATGGAAATTTGGCGAAAATTTTGAAAATTTCGCAATTTTCCAAATTGAATTTTTATGCCCTTAAATCACAGAAATATGTCACGCAAAATACTTAAAAAGTAACATTTCCCACATGTCTACTTTACATCAGCATGATTTTGGAACCAAAATTTTTTTTTGTTAGGGAGTTATAAGGGTTAAAAGTTGACCAGCAATTTCTCATTTCTACAACACCATTTTTTTTTTAGGGACCACATCTCATTTGAAGTCATTTTGAGGGGTCTATATGATAGAAAATACCCAAGTGTGACACCATTCTAAAAACTGCAAAGAAGTTTATTAACCCTTCAGGTGTTTCACAGGAATTTTTGGAATGTTTAAATAAAAATGAACATTTAACTTTTTTTCACACAAAATTTATTTCAGCTCCAATTTGTTGTATTTTACCAAGGGTAACAGGAGAAAATTGACCCCAAAAGTTGTTGTACAATTTGTCCTGAGTACGCTGATACCCCATATGTGGGGGTAAACCACTGTTTGAGCGCATGGCAGAGCTCGGAAGGAAAGGAGCGCCATTTGACTTTTCAATGCAAAATTGACTGGAATTGAGATGGGATGCCATGTTGCGTTTGGAGAGCCCCTGATGTGCCTAAACAATGAAACCCCCCACAAGTGACACCATTTTGGAAAGTAGACCCCCTAAGGAACTTATCTAGATGTGTGGTGAGCACTTTGACCCACCAAGTGCTTCACAGAAGTTTATAATGCAGAGCCGTAAAAATAAAAAATCATATTTTTTCACAAAAAAGATATTTCGCCCCCAATTTTTTATTTTCCCAAGGGTAAGAGAAGAAATTAGACCACAAAGGTTGTTGTGCAATTTGTCCTGAGTACGCTGATACCCCATATGTGGGTGTAAACCATTGTTTGGGCGCATGGCAGAGCTCGGAAGGGAAGGAGCGCCACTTGACTTTTCAATGTAAAATTGACTGGAATTGAGATGGGACGCCATGTTGCGTTTGGAGAGCCCCTGATGTGCCTAAACATTGAAACCCCCCACAAGTGACACCATTTTGGAAAGTAAACCCCTTAAGGAACTTATCTAGATGTGTGGTGAGCACTTTGACCCAACAAGTGCTTCCAGAAGTTTATAGTGCAGAGCCATAAAAATAAAAAATCATATTTTTTCACAAAAATGATCTTTTCACCCCCAATTTTTTATTTTCCCAGGGGTAAGAGAAGAAATTAGACCACAAAAGTTGTTGTGCAATTTGTCCTGAGTACGACGATACCCCATATGTGGGTGTAAACCATTGTTTGGGCGCATGGCAGAGCTCGGAAGTGAAGGAGCGCCATTTTACTTTTCAATGCAAAATTGACTGAAATTAAGATGGGACGTCATGTTGTGTTTGGAGAGCCCCTGATGTGCCTAAACATTAAAACCCCCCACAAGTGACACCATTTTGGAAAGTAGACCCTCTAAGGAACTTATATAGATGTGTTTTGAGAGCTTTGAACCGCCAAGTGTTTCACTACAGTTTATAACGCAGAACGGTGAAAATAAAAATTCTTTTTTTTTTCACAAAAATGATTTTTTAGCCCCCAGTTTTGTAATTTCACAAGGGTATCAGGATAAATTGGACCACAGAAGTTGTTGTCCAATTTGTCCTGAGTACGCTGATGCCCCATATGTGGGGGGAACCACTGTTTGGGCGCATGGCAGAGCTCGGAAGGGAAGGAGCACCATTTGGAATACAGACTTAGATGGATTGGTCTGCAGGCGTCACGTTGCATTTGCAGAGCCCCAATATACCCAAACAGTACAAACCCCCCACAAGTAACCCCATATTGCAAACTAGACCTCCCAAGGAACTTATCTAGATGTGTTGTGAGAACTTTGAACCTCCAAGTGTTTCACTACAGTTTATAACGCAGAGCCGTGAAAATAAAAATTCTTTTTTTTTCACAAAAATGATTTTTTAGCCCTCAGTTTTGTATTTTCACAAGGATAACAGGATAAATTGGACCCCAAAACTTATTGACCAATATGTCCTGAGTACGCTGATACCCCATATGTGGGGGGAACCACTGTTTGGGCGCATGGCAGAGCTCAGAATGGAAGGAGCGCCATTTGGAAAGCAGACTTAGATGGATTGGTCTGCAGGCGTCACATTGCATTTGCAGAGCCCCTGATGTACCCATCCAGTAGAAACCCCCACAAGTGACCCCATCTTGGAAACTAGACCTCCCATGGAACTTATCTAGATGTATTTTGAGAACTTTGAACCCCCAAGTGTTTCACTACAATTTACAACGGAGAGCCGTGAAAATAAAAAAATCTTATTTTTTCCACAAAAATGATTGTTAGCCCCCCAAATTTTTATTTTCCCAAGGATAAAAAGAGAACTTGGACCCCAATAGTTGTTGTACAATTTGTCCCGAGTACGCTAATACCCCATATGTTGGGGTAAACCCCTGTTTGGGCGCACGGGAGAGCTCGGAAGGGAAGGAGCACTGTTTTACTTTTTCAACGCAGAATTGGCTGGAATTGAGATCGGACGCCATGTCACGATTGGAGAGCCCCTGATGTGCCTGAACAGTGGAAACTCCCCAATTCTACCTGAAACCCTAATCCAACAACACCCCTAACCCTAATCCCAACGGTAACCCTAACCACACCCCTAACCCTGACACACCCCTAATTCTAATCCCAACCCTAATCACAAACGTAAATGTAATCCAAACCCTAACCCTAACTTTAGCCCCAACCCTAACCCTAACTTTAGCCCCAACCCTAAATTTAGCCCCAACCCTAACCCTAACTTTAGCCCCAACCCTAGCCCCAACCCTAACCCTAGCCCTAACCCTAGCCCTAACCCTAGCCTCAACCCTAACCCTAGCCCTAACCCTAGCCCCAACCCTAACCCCAACCCTAACCCTAGCCCTAACCCTAACCCTAGCCCTAACCCTAACCCTAACCCTAGCCCTAATGGGAAAATGGAAATAAATACATTTTTTTAATTTTATTATTTTTCCCTAACTAAAGGGGTGATGAAGGGGGGTTTGATTTACTTTTATAGCATTTTTTATATCGGATTTTTATGATTGGCAGCTGTCACACACTAAAAGACGCTTTTTTATAGCAAAAAAGTTTTTGCATCTCCACATTTTGAGACCTATAATTTTTCCATATTTTGGTCCACAGAGTCATGTGAGGTCTTGTTTTTTGCGGGACGAGTGTACGTTTTTATTGGTAACATTTTCGGACACGTGACAGTTTTTGATCACTTTTTATTCCGATTTTTGTGAGGCAGAATGACCAAAAACCAGCTATTCATGAATTTCTTTTGGGGAAGGCGTTTATACTGTTCTGCGTTTGGTAAAATTGAAAAAGCAGTTTTATTCATCAGGTCAGTACGATTACAGCGATATCTCATTTATATCATTGTTTTATGTTTTGGAGCTTTTATACGATAAAAGCTATTTTATAGAAAAAATAATTATTTTGGCATCGCTTTATTCTGAGGACTATAACTTTTTTATTTTTTTGCTTATGATGCTGTGTGGTGGCTCTTTTTTTGCGGGATAAGATGTCGTTTTCAGCGGTACCATGCTTATTTATATCTGTCTTTTTGATCGTGTGTTCTTCCACTTTATGTTTGGCAGTATGATAATAAAGCATTGCTTTTTGGCTAGTTTTTTTTTCTTACGGTGTTCACTGATGGGGTTAACTAGTGGGACAGTTTTATAGGTTGGGTCGTTATGGACGCGGCGATACTAAATATGTGTACTTTTATTGTTTTTTTATAGATAAAGAAATGTATTTATGGGAATAATATTTTTTTTTTCTTTATTTAGGAATTTATTTATTTTTTACACATGTGGAAAAATTTTTTTAAACTTTTTTACTTTGTCCCAGGGGGGACATCACAGATCGACGATCTTACAGTTTGCATAGCACTCTGTGAGATCGGTAATCTCACTCATCGCTGCAGGCTTACAGAGCTGCAGCTGCAGCCTGCTCCTGACCCGGAAGTACTCCCTGCAGGACCCAGATGCAGCCCCGCGGCCATTTTGGATCCGGGGCCTGCAGGGAGGAGATGCTCAGTACAAGGTGAGTACATTCCCTTGTACCGATCGTCTCAGGGAAGCCCGCATGGAGCCCCCTCCCTGCGCGATGCTTCTCTGTACCGCTGGAACACTGTGATCATGTTTGATCGCGGTGTGCCGGGGGTTAATGTGCCGGGGGTGGTCCGTGACCGCTCCTGTCACATAGTGCCGGATGTCAGCTGCGATAGGCAGCTGACACCCGGCCACGATCGGCCGCGCTCCCCACGTGAGCGTGGCCGATCGCTATGACGTACTATCCCGTCGGTGGTCATACGGGCCCACCCCACCTTGACGGGACAGTACGTCCAATGTCAGAAAGGGGTTCATAAAAACCAAATATATTCTCATCTCACTTTTTTATTTTCACCAGGTAAACCAGTATCACTGCACAAAATTTAGAAATAACCATTTCTGACATGCAAAAACAAACCCCCCAAAAATTAGTGACCAATACAGCCACCTTCCTTTATGATGACACTCAACAGCCTTCCATCCATAGATTCTGTCAGTTGCTTGATCTGTTTACAATCAACATTGCGTGCACCAGCCACCACAGCCTCCCAGACACTGTTCCGAGAGGTGTACTGTTTTTCCTCCCTGTAGATCTCACATTTTATGAGGGACCACAGGTTCTCTATGGGGTTCAGATCAGGCTAACAAGAGGGCCATGTCATTATTTTTTCTTCTTTGAGACCTTTACTGGCCAGCCACGCTGTGAAGTAGTTGGAGGCATGTGATGGAGCATTGTCCTGCATGAAAATCTTGTTTTTCTTGAACAATACCGACTTCTTACTGTACCACTGCTTGAAGAAGTTGTCTTCCAGAAACTGGCAGTAGGTCTGGGAGTTGAGCTTCACTCTATCCTCAACTTGAAAAGGTCCCACAAGTTCATCTTTGATGATACCAGCCCATACCAGTACCCCACCTCCACCTTGCTGGCGTCTGAGTCAGAGTGGAGCTTTCTGACCTTTACTGATCCAGCCTCTGGTCCATCCAGCTGGCCCATCAAGAGTCACACTCATTTCATCAGTCCATAAAACCTTTGAAAAGTCAGTCTTAAAATATTTCTTGGCCCAGTCTTGACGTTTTATCTTATGTTTCTTTTTCAAAGGTGGTCGTTTTTCAGCCTTTCTTACCTTGCAGCTCTGAAATATGGCAAAACTGGTGGCAAATGGCATCTTGGCAGCTTCACGCTTGATTTTTCCCAATTCATGTGCAGTTATTTTGCGCCTTTTTTGCCCAACACGCTTCTTGCGACCCTGTTGGCTATTTGCTATGAAACGCTTGATTGTTCCGTGATCACGCTTCAAAAGTTTTAAAATTTCAAGACTGCTGCATCCCTCTGCAAGACATCTCACAATTTTGCACATTTCAGAGCCCGTCAAATCTCTCTTCTGACTCATTTTGCCAAAGGAAAGGAAGTTGCCTAATAATTCAGCACACCTTATATAGGGTTTTGATGTCATTAGACAACACCCCTCCTCGTTACTTAATTGGTAGTTGGCTCTCAAGCCTGAACAGCTTGGAGTAGAACAACATGTATAAAAAGTATCATATGATCAAAATACAACATGCCTAATAATTCTAAACACAGTGTAGTAACTTGCATGTTTATCTTAGCTGAATACATTATCTGATTGAGCAGATACATTTTTAGAAAGTGAGAGCAATGTTTTGCATTTTTGATGTATAAAGTTTATCTGTACACTACCGCCTACTCAGATTCTCCATCTTCTTGGCTCGGGATGAGAACAAATTTTGCCATTTGTAGATGATTAAATAAATTTGTCAGATTAATAAGTTCCAGTTACGCTTGCAGAATTATGAAATCTTTAATAATTTGTGTAAAATGATAATTGATTTGGTCAGTTTGAACGTGGGCAGCAAGTTGAGCTAATTCATTCCCATGATTATTAATACGGAACATAATTTCTTACCTATTAATTTATTTACTACTGTTACTACTAATTCAAATTGGACAAATCACATGGATTTTTCAGTATTGTTATTCATTGGGTATTCAATGTTCCTCGGAGCATAATAAACATAGCATACAAAAATTATACTCACCTCACCGCTCAACTATTCCACTCTTTACCCAACCCTCTGTCCCTTTAGTCAGCTGTCCAGTCCTCTGCTCTTGCTCTTTTCACCTTGCCTCATCACACCACACATCCTCTTAAGCTTGCTTGACTCTATGCCTTGTCTTCCCCCATCAACTTGGTCTCTGATATCACTCCATGCCATGCTGCTGTGGCACTCACAATGACATTGTGATGTTGCGACATACGTCACCTGAGGCCTAGTTAGGACATGCACAGAAATGGGAAGCAGTGATGCCAGAGGCGTAGTTGGCAGCAAAAGAGGAATGGAAGACCAGATGGTGGGCTGAAAAGTAGTTATTTTCTGCTAATTCTGATTAATTTATCAATCATAAAGTGAAACCAGATTGAAGAACACAAACTGCATACATTATTAAATAGATCTCTTAGACCTGATGAGGCTTAGTGGTTTACTATAAAATCCATGTCAGAATGGCTATATAATACTATTATTATATTGAGCATTTTAGCTATAGAGGAAGATATCAGCATTAGCAGAAGGGACACTAAGGAGCTGTCAATCAGGACTGCTTGGCGGAGATTGAGTTAAACTTTCATAAAGGATTACACAGCTATTCTGACATAGATTTTTTTACAGTAAGTACACCAGCCTCATCAGATCCTGAGATCTACTTAATAATACACTGTGTGCAGAATTATTAGGCAAGTTGTATTTTGATCACATGATACTGTTTATACATGTTATCCTTCTCCAAGCTGTTCAGGCTTGAGAGCCAACTACCAATTAAGTAAATCAGGTGATGTGCATCTCTGTAATGAGGAGGAGTGTTGTCTAAAGACATCAAAACACTACATAAGGTGTGCTTAATTATTAGGCAACTTCCTTTCCTTTGGCAAAATGGGTCTGAAGAGAGATTTGACGAGCTCTGAAAAGTCCAAAATTGTGAGATGTCTTGCAGAGGGATGCAGCAGTCTTGAAATTGCCAAACTTTTGAAGCGTGATCATGGCAAATAGCCAACAGGGTCGCAAGAAGCGTGTTGGGCAAAAAAGACACAAAATAACTGCTCATGAATTGAGGAAAATCAAGCATGAAGCTGCCAAGATGCCATTTGCCAACAGTTTTGCCATATTTCAGAGGTGCAACGTTACTGGAGTAACAAAAAGCACAAGGTGTGCGATACTCAGGGACATGGCCAAGGTAAGAAAGGCTGAAAAACGACCACCTTTGAAATAGAAACATAAGATAAAACGTCAAGACTGGGCCAAGAAATATTTTAAGACTGACTTTTCAAAGGTTTTATGGACTGATGAAATGAGAGTGACTCTTGATGGGCCAGATGGATGGGAAGAGGCTGGATCAGTAAAGGGCAGAGAGCTCCACTCCGACTCAGACACTAGCAAGGTGGAGGTGGGGTACTGTATGGGCTGGTATCATCAAAGATGAACTAGTGGGACCTTTTGGGGTTGAGGATGGAGTGAAGCTCAACTCCCAGACCTACTGCCAGTTTCTGGAAGACAACTTCTTCAAGCAGTGGTACAGGAAGAAGTCGGTATCGTTCAAGAAAAACAAGATTTTCATGCAGGACAATGCTCCATCACATGCCTCCAACTACTCCACAGCGTGGCTGGCCAGTGAAGGTCTCAAAAAAGAAAAAATAATGACATGGCCCCCTTGTTCACCTGATCAGAACCCCATAGAGAACCTGTGGTCCCTCATAAAATTGAGATCTACATGGAGGGAGAACAGTCCACCTCTCGGAACAGTGTCTGGGAGGCTGTGGTGGCTGCTGCATGCAATGTTGATCGTAAACAGAACAAGCAACTGACAGAATCTATGGATGGAAGGCTGTTAGTGTCATCATAAAGAAAGGTGGCTATATTGGTCACTAATTTTGGGGGGGGGTTGTTTTTGCATGTCAGAAATGTTTATTTCTAAATTTTGTGCAGTTATATTGGTTTACCTGGTGAAAATTAACAAGTGAGATGGGAATATGTTTGGTTTTTATTAAATTGCCTAATAATTCTGCACAGTAATAGTTACCTGCACAAACAGATATCCTCCTAAGATAGCCAAATCTAAAAAAAAAAAAAAAAACACTCCAACTTCCAAAAATATTAAGCTTTGAAATTTATGAGTCTTTTGGGTTGATTGAGAACATAGTTGTTGATCAATAATAAAAATAATCCTCTAAAATACAACTTGCCTAATAATTCTGCACACAGTGTACATGCAATATGTATTATAAAATCTTGTGACATGTCACTGACATTGGCACAGTAGCCCGCTAAGTATGAGAAATATAGTAAGAGAAGAAAAGGCTGTATCTCTTAAAACTAGAGATGCTAGAAATGTGTCACAGTAGCATTTGTTTAATTAAAGAGGTAGTTCAGGTTTATCACAAAAGTCTGCAGTCACTCTATCTGACTGCAGAATTGTAAATCCTCACATAGCGCCCAGCAAGCGTTGTGAGAATTCTCCGATGCGGGCAGCGAGACCAAGCAGTCATGTGACTGCAAGTATATGACATGCATACTTAGGTCACATGCCGACTAGACATGCATGACCTTGCTCAATACAAGTGAATTGGGCGAGGCCGTGCACATCTAGTCGGAATGTGACCAGGGGTATGCATATTGCATCCTTGTGGTCACATGACCGGTCTGTCTCATTGCCGGCATCGGAGAATCCTCCTAGCGCCCAGTGTGTACGATTAGTGACTGCAGACTTTTGTGATAAAACTGGACAACCTTTAGGTAAAGATTCACAAAAATGTTTGTTTCTGCATAAGAACAGTGTATTACAATCCTCGTTAATCCAAGGGCTTGTTATCATACCTGACAGTTTGATCTGAAATCCAGCCGGCATCACATTGATCAAATCCAGCTTCATAGGCCGCCTGGAGCTGAGCAGCAGTTGCAATAACAGCATCATTGTCCAGGCATGCTTTCTTCGCCTGGCTGAAGTTAAGAGAATATCGACTGGATTCCGCTCGGTAATGAAACACAACACCTTATTGGGAAAACAAATGATTGATAATCAGCATAAGACTCAATCAAACGTGCAATTTAAGTATTTATTTCATAATTTATTTTTTTTTAATTTTGTATAGCATTTAAAATAAAATTATTGTTGAGAAATAATATTGAGAAATAATATTTATCCCTTAGTGAATAATAGTTGGTTAACACTCACCAGTGTCAGATATGGGTTTTACTGGATAAGCGACATCAATCGCTGCTGTGACTGGTAATATTTCCTTTTCTGCTGTGCCAGTGGCTTCAATGGGAGGAACAGCTGTGATATTTTCCAGCCATAGCTGAAGTCCATCGTCTGTGATGTTTTCTAATAAGGCTCCTGTTGGCAGCAGATCCTGACTAATAGGCGTTCCGGGGAACTCTGGAGTTGCTGTAAAGCCATCTTCAGAAGGTGTTAGGGTGAAGTTCAGTCCTTCTAGAGCAGTTATACTGCCACGGGCTTCCTCTTCGGTAGCATTTCGGTGAAAGATGAGTGTCAGGCCAGGCTGTGTCACAGTTTGAATAGTAATGTTGTCAGCATCATCTGTTCCAGGAGCAAAATAGTTTAAGAAGCAAATAAGGCCACTTTCCACATTAATAGTATTGAAAGCTGAGCTAAAGAGCAACTTCTAACAAATGAGATTACATCTTAACATCTAAAAAGAAAGAGTCATTATGCTGTCTGACCATTAGAGAAAGGAACTCATCTTGTATCAGCTGGTGCTTCTCTATGTTACGGAAGTGCAAAGCCAAAAATACTTTAATAAGCTCCAACGTAACTGGAGTAACAGGGATTCTCTACAAAAGACTAGGCAAACCAGAATTAGTCTTCCTTTTGTATTTTTTCTTTTTTTTAAATTCAATTCTGACTTCGGTTCAAAGACTGCATAAATAAGCCACCAAAACTGCAGATGAGATTTCAGTCTACAGCTAGATCACACATATCTATTTGTGGCACTTTTATTAAAAAAGTCACATTTTACTTTAAAGCACGTAGTAAAATTTTGCAATGACTACAATATATTTTTTGTTGTCTTTTTCTGACGAGGATATTTTTTTTTCCAATTCGCTGCATGCTCTAGGTATAGCACTTTTCTGACCATTTTTCACAGGATTTTCCATAGGATTTTATAAATGTTCAACAAAAATGCACATAGAGCTGTTAAAAAAAACTAAACTAAAGGCTTGTGAAAACTGTCATAAAAAATTTGAAAGGCTTCACAATTTTGAAAAAAAAAAAATATGGAAAAAACCACATGTAATTTCTATTTTATATTTTAAAGAAGATAATACATTTTCAATATAGTACACCTATCTACCTTAGATTTAAAATACCAACAATAGTATATTATTTGACCAATACTTAAAGTTTCTAAGTCCTACATAAGCCAGATTTATGGAGTATAGTTTATCTCACAGAGTAGTAAGACCTGCTGTGTAATATCTATGTTACAGTGTTTAAAAGGTTACAGATCAGATTCAATTTCAAAATAAAAAAAATAAAACATGTAAAAACCTTTACAATGTCCGCACATGAAACATACACATACATACTGTAAGTTTAATTATTCTGTATTAAAATGTGAAGACTAACCTTTGTAGCAGATAGCATCATACCGAGACAGGGGATCGGGATATCCAGTCTGGTTGGGATGGAGATAAACTGTTCTGACTCCAACTAAGTTTCCTCCACAGTTGGGACGTGGATAGGCAATTGGATATCTAACACTGCGATCTGCCAGCCAGCCGGCACTGCATACATCCATGCCAGTTTGCCAAGCTAGATGGAGTTGTCCTGTTGTGGCAAGCTTGGCTCCTAGGTTTTGGCATTGCTTTTCAGCTTCATAGAATGTAAACTTTTCAGCAGATGATGCATAAAAGACCTCACCTAAGAAAGCAAGAAAGATGTCATTGCTATTGCGTTAGTTCAAAAGACGAGCGAGAGATGACAGATAGAGAAGAGATAAATATATATACAGTGGCATGTAAAAGTTTGGGCACCCCTGGTCAAAAATTACTGTCATTGTGAACAGTTAAGCAAGATGAAGATTAAATGATCTCTAAAAGAGCTAAAGTTAAAGATGACACATTTCCTTTGTATTTTAGGCAAAAACAAAATATATTGTCATTTTTACATTTTAAAAATTGCAAAAAAAGAAAATAGGCCAGTGCAAAAGTTTGGGCATCTTTGGAGATTTGTGGGCTCAGATATCTTTGACCAAGGTTTAAGACAAAGGCTATAAGAAGTTTTCAAATTGCCCTCTCCTCAGTTTAAAATGTAATTAAGAAATGGCAGTTAACAGGAATTGTTGAGGTCAAGATAATGTCTGGAAGACCAGGCAACATTTCAGTAAGAGCTGCTCTCCGCTGATTACTAGAGAGGCAAATCAGAACCACCACTTGACTGCAAAAGACCTCTGGAGTTGTATTACATTGTTCTACTGTTCAGAGACACCTGCACAAACATGGCCTTCATGGAAGAGTCATTAGAAGAAAACCTCTCCTGCGTCAGAAGTAACAGAAGTGCAAAAGAACATCTAAACAAGCCTTATGCATTCTGGAAACAAGTCCCGTGGAATGTTGAGGTTAAAATAGTACTCTTTTGCCCCAATGATCAAAGATATGTGTGGAGAAAAAAGGGCACAGAATTTTAGGAAAAGTACATCTCGCCAACCATTAAAGTGAACCTGTCACCAAGTTTGGCTGATAAGAAATACGGCCATCACCTCTCAGGGATTATATACAGCATTCTATAATGCTGTATATCATCCCCAGCCTGACCTGCAAGCGAAAAAAAATAACTTTTATTTACTCACCTGCAGGGCAGTCCTGTCCAATGGGCGTTGCTGGTCTTGGTCCAGTGCCTCCCATCTTCTTACGATCCCTGTCCTCCTGCTTGCTTCATGTGGATGATGCATCCCTTCATCATCCACACAGTCTCCACGGCACAGCGCTACTGCGCAGGCGTACTTCTCTGCCCTGTCAAGGGCAGAAAAAAGTACTGCTGTGCGCATGCGCTGGGGCTCTTTAAGCTTTCCTGGCACCTGTGCACTGCAGTACCTTGCTCTAACCTCAACAGGACAGAGTAGTGCACCTATGCAGGAGCGCAGTGCTGAGGAGATGCATCATGCAAAGGAAGCAAGCAGGAGGGCAGCATCGCAAGATGAAGGGAGGTGCCAGACCAAGAGAGTGACATCCATCGAACTGGACCACCCCACAGATGATCATAATAAAAGTTACTTTTCTTCTCTAGTAGGTCAGGTTGGGGACAGAAATACAGCATTATAGAATGCTGTATATTAGCCCTGAAAGGTGATGGCCATATCTCTTATCAGCCAAACCTGGTGACAGGTTCCCTTTAAGCATGTGGGTGGATCAATCATGCTTTGGGGTTGTATTATAGCCAATGACATGGGGAACATTTCACATTTGGAGGGAAGAATGGATTCAATGAACTTTCAAAAAATTCTTGATACAAACATAACACCATCTGTAAAAAATCTGAAGTTGAAAAGAGGATGGCTCCTACAAATGGATAATGATCCTAAACACATGTCAAAATCCACAATAGACTACCTGAAAAGGTGCAATCTGAAGGGTTTACAACGGCCCTCACAGTCCCCTGATCTGAATATCATTGAAAATCTGTGGCTAGACCTCATAATAGCAGTGTATGCAAGATGACCCAGGAATCTCACAGAACTGGAAGAATTTTCCAAAGAAGAATTAATGACAATTCCTTAAGCAAGAATTGAAAGATTATTTACTAGTTACAAAAAGCATTTACAAGCTGTGATACTTTCAAAAGGGGGTGCTACTGAGTACTAACCATGCAGACTTCCCAAACTTTTGCATCAGCCCATTTTCCTTTTTGAGTTTTTAAAATGTAAAAGATGAAAATAAATAATAATAATAATAATTGTCCAAAATGCAAAGGAAATGTGTAAAGTGCTGTGGAATATGTTGACACTATAAAAATGAAAATTATTATTATTATTCTAAATGTGTAATATTTAACTTTAGGCATTTTAGAGATAATTTAATCTTCAAATTGCTTAACTGTTCACAATAACAGTAATTTTGACCAGGGTGGCCAAACATGTATATGCAACTGTAGACAGATAGATAGATAGATAGATAGATAGATAGATAGATAGATAGATAGATAGATAGATAGATAGATAGATAGATAGATAGAGATATAGATGCTATGGATAGACACCTGTCATGTCTTCGGCATAGCAATATACATCATAAGTTTCATCAGTGTCTCGAATGCCATATGTTCTTACTCCTGGAAAGTTTTCTTTGTCACCATAGCATGGCTCACGTGGATTATGGATTGGATAACTACAAGAGACATATCAATAAATATACTTCTTATAGGAAATGAGACTTTTCATAATGTTTAATTGCACTCTACAATATACATACATATATACAGTTGTGCTCAAAAGTATACGTACCCCAACAGAATTTTTGCTTTCGTGGCCTTTTTATAGAGTATACAAATGATAACACCAAATGTTTTTCTCCACTCATGGTTAGTGGTTGGGTGAAGCCATTTATTGTCAAACTACTCTTTTCTCTTTTTAAATCACAATGAAACCCAAAACATCCAGATGACCCTGATCAAAAGTTCACATACCCTGGGGATTTTGGCCTAATAACATGCACAGAAGTTGACACAAATGGATTTGAATGGCTGCTAAAGGTAACATCCTCATCTCTGACCTGTTTGCTTGTAATCAGTGTGCATAAAAGCTGAGTGAGTTTCTGGGATGCAGACAGACTCTTGCATCTTTCATCCAGCCACTGACGTTCTAAATTGTGAAATAATAAAAAAGGCAGCAGACAGCACATCAATAGTGGGATGCACGCTCCAGTCCAACGACCCAATTGGAAATGAACAATCTTAGAAATAAGAGGGACAGCAGCCAGTCCAGGTGATGAAAAAATTCAATAGTTTTATTCTGCCAGAATGCAACGTTTCGACCCAAAAATGTCTTTGTCAAGCATCTAGTTCTAGATTGTGAGTCATGAGGAAAGCAAAAGAATTGTCATCGGATCTATGGGAAAAGGTAGTTAAAGTATATAAAACAGGAAAGGGATAGAAAAAGATATCCAAGGAATTTATAATGTTAGTCAGCAGCATTCAAACTGTGATTAATAAATGGAAAATCAGGGGTTATGTAAAAACAAAACCACGGTCAGGTAGACCAACAAAAATTTCATCCACACCGGCCAGGAAAATTGTTTGGGATGCAAAGAAAAACCCACAAATAACATCAGCTGAAATACAGGACTCTCTGAAAACTAGCGGTGTGGCTGTTTCAAGATGCACAATAAGGAGGCACTTGAACAAAAATGGGCTGCAAGGTTGAGTCGCCAAAAGAAAGCCATTACTGCGCAAATGCCACAAAGTATCTCACCTACAATACGCAAAACAGCACAGACACAAGCCTCACAACTTCTGGAACCAGGTAATTTGGAGTGATGAGAGCAAAATTTAACTTTTTGGCCACAAACATAAACGTTACATTTAGAGAGAGGTCAACAAGGCCTATGATGAAAGGAACATCATTCCTACTGTAAAGCATGGAGGTGGATCATTGATGTTTTGGGGATGTGTGAGCTACAAAGGCACAGTAAACTTGGTCAAGGTTGAAGGAAAGAAGAATGCAGCACGTTATCAGCAAATTTGCACTCATCAGCTTGGATTATGCACATGGGACGTACTTGGATGTTCAAACATGACAACAATCCAAAACACAAGGTCAAGTCGACCTGTCATTGGCTGCAGCAGAACAAATGAATGTTCTGGAGTGGCCATCTCAGTCTCCTGACCTCAATATTATTGAGCCACTCTGGGGAGATCTCAAGCATGCAGTTCATGCTGGACAGCCCAGGAATTTACAGGAACTGGAGGCTTTTTGCTATGAAGAGTGGGCAGCTTTACCATCTGAGAAAATAAAGAACCTCATTCACAACTACCACAAAAGACTTCAAGCTGTCATGGATGTTAGAGGGGGCAATACATGGTATTAAGAAATGGGGTATGTGAACTTTTGATCAGGCATCAATAGGTTAGAAGGAGTTTGTGGATAGTTTCTGCATTGCCGACAGGACTTAAAACATATATCCCAGTGTAGTATAATAATTGGTTTATTTTGAAATAAATCAATCATTATACTACACTGGGATATATGTTTTAAATCCTGTCGGCAGCGCAGAAACTATCCACAAACCCCTTCTAACCTATTGATGTCTGATGGTCACTGGCTGATCCGTGGATCTGCTGTATCCGATGTTGCACTATATACTGTTTTTTCGGATTAATTAGTTGCTTTTAATCTGAGCGTAAAGCTCACTATATTTCTCGGATAAGACCCTATTTTGCGCTGATCTCTCCAAAAGTTTTACTTTTGATCAGGGTAATTTGGATGTTTTGGGTTGTCATTATAATTTAAACAGAGAAAACACAGTAGTTTGACAATAAATGGCTTCGCCCAACCACTAACCATGAGTGGAGAAAAAGTTTTGGTGTTATCATTCATACTCTCTGAAAAAAAGGCCAAGATCACAGTAATGCCTCTACCAAAATGGCTATGACATTACAGTCACTGGCAGACAATGTCCACATGCTTATTAGCTGTGTAACATTTGCCAAACATGCTGGATGGGGATTCGAGCTTCAAATCCGAGCACCAGCCAATGCTTGTCGAGTGACGAGCCCACCTGAGCACCCACATACTCGAGCGATATTCGAGTATCACGAAGCACGTTTCACATCCCTATTGGTCATACTTGCTTCGAATGACAAGTTTGTTTTTCTTGCCATCCATGGTATTAGTAACATCCTTCCCCATCACCACATTTCGAAGAAGTCAATTCTTCTTCTGTCTTGTTTTTTATTGTCCAGGTTTCGCATCTGCTGGCTAAAACCGCTGTAAATGTGCCAAAAGTCACAAAATTTAGGCGCAACAGTGAGCTGCAAAAAATGTACCTATATTTCAGTTTTATGACAGAATTCTGGTAAAAACTGCTGTGTTCTTATTAATGTTTTGCCACATTTTTTGGACTTTTTAAAAAATACATATTTTTAGTCCCACTAACTAAAATGAGCAATGGATCACTTGTACAATACACTGAAACATTTCTGTATGGCAGTCTATTTTCAGTGTTAGATTTCATCTAATAGACTCTGGCAGGACAGTTAGGTTAAGCGATTATTACAGTGTGTTAAAATAGTGTGTTTTTCAGCACATTATTTCTTCACAATTGACTTTAATTTTTAACAAAAAAAAAAGTTATTTTAAGGTTGTTTATCTCTTATCAGGTATAAACAATAGTAATTGATTGTTTGGTTTACATATTACGGAATATAATCAATGTCTCATATAAGATGTTCCCCGCACCCAAATCCTCTTAGTTTATCCAGAGTGGAGAGCAGCTACAAAGAGCATCACTTACACTAGATAACCCAGGAAATCTGTGTATTAAAGGCTACTTTCACATTAGCGTCGTGCACTGCACGTCGTAATGCGACGTTGCGGCCCACCAACGCATACTGTGGAAGCGCTGCACAATGGGGGCAGCGGATGCTGTTTTTTAATGCATCCGCTGCCCCATTGTGAGGTGCGGGGAGGAGGGGGCGGAGTTCCGTCAGCGCATGCGCGGTCGGAAATGCTGGACACGACGCACCAAAAAAGTTACATGCAACGTTTTTTGGTGGCGACGGACCGACGCAACACGACGCAACCGTCGCACGACGGTTGCGACGTGTGGCAATGCGTCGCACTGCATCGCTAATGCAAGTCTATAGAGAAAAAACGCATCCTGCAAGCACTTTTGCAGGAAGCGTTTTTTCTACAAAACGACGCATAGCAACGTGCAGTGCACGACGCTAGTGTGAAAGTAGCCAAAGAAACATGTCATTGATTTTAGTTGGGCCAGTGCAGATCTCCATCTCCCTTGTGGTGGCAATTCAAGAAAACAGAGCTAAGCAGAAGGACATCCTATTCTCAAGTGACTGTTCTAACATAAAAAGATTGGTCAAACTAAATAACAAACTCAGTAAGTATATGAAACAGTTGTAAAAAGGACTTAGACCATATAAAAATTCTACTAGCAATTTAGTTTTTTATTAAATAAGAAAATAATTCTTATTTCATATGCAAATGAGAGAGCTTCGGCGCACCCTTGGTGCTGCCAATGACTCAGTGCACTGTTATAATATCTCAATTTGCATTCCAACCTCTGTCTCTGATCCTAATTAACAGCTCTTGCTGTCCTACAGTAAGCATTGCCTAATTTTAATCCATGGTGCACTGACACTGAAGAAGCACGGCGGCTCTCACATGGTGTCTGCATGGTCACGCGCTCAGTGTGGATGCTGGTGCACTCTCTTTCCTGTTTCCTGTCTGCAGTTACTGCTTGCTACACTTCTAGTATTAGTGTAAGGCTTCTTTTACACTTGCCATGTTCTGCGGCCCCAATACATTTCTATGGGGCCTTAAAAACTGGGTCGCAAAAATTCGTCAGAGCGCCGCACACCGGCTGTATCTATGGCCATGAAAAAATATCAAGCCAGCTCGATATTTTTCATGGCTTACGGACATGACCCCATTGAAAATCAATGGGGCCGCAAAAACAATGGAAGCTTGTTTTTGCGGTGCACCGTGAAGACCGGATTTGTTGAATGCCGTTTTTTGCTTTCAATACTTTTTCCATAGTATTCCAAACCAGAAAAACGGCGATCTGCAAGATTCTTGGGACCCCTTTTGGTGTCAGACCGTGAAAATTACGGCAAAAAAGGCCTGCAAAAAAGGGCCGCAAAATCACGGCAAGTGTAAAAGAAGCCTAAAAGGTGTTCCCCGGAGAACAGAGTCAGGGATAAAAGCCCCTCACCACCTACACCATGTGTGCGCCTGCAATGACGCTGTGGGAGCAACTCTGAGCTCCTTGAGAGTCAGAATACCATCGATTGAGATCATGAATGTAGAAGGATTTCTGTGGAATAGTTCTGCGCTGCTGAAGATGTAGAAATGTCAATCCAGGCAAGATGTGATGAAAGAATTGTGGTTTATTCGATGGGTTTCGAAGTTAAAATTACATCTACATCAGGAAGTAGCCACATGTATACAGGGGATACAGAGATAGTGCTTATATAAACGTGTCGAATAAACCACAATTCTTTCATCGCATCATGCCTGGATTGACGTCTGTACATCTTCAGCAGCGCTGAATTATTCCATAGAAATCCTTCTATATTCATGTCAACGGTCACTTGCTGAATCATGGATCTGCTGCAGCTGTCACTCGTATTCAGTATTCTATGCTCAAACAGCAGATACATCAGGTTAGTATAATCTGATTGAGATCATACTGAGTCTATCGAATAAGACCCTATTTGCGCTATTTTCTTCCACAGCTTTATCGTTGACTGATTGACATCAGGCAGTGTTTGCTCTGGTCCAATGAGAGCTGTCAATCAGAATCAGAGACAATACTCAAAACACAAATTGAGAGGGGGTGTAATGGTGTAATGGCCATGCCAAGAGTGCCCCAAAGCCCCACATTTGTATATAAAATAAAAGTGGTTTTCCCAGCTGCTAAAAAGATAATATGTACACTGCTGGTATGATTTTCATAGGGGCTAAGTCCCATTTACAATAGTTTAAGAAGTTTAATATACGTTTTGCAGGGCACAGACTCCTTATATTGTATTAATAATAACATTTTCGTTAATATGGCTAACAAAACAGAATATTACTTAACAATAATATATATATATATATATATATATATATATATTAAAGCTGAATTATCTGCTATAGAGAGTGCAAAAGACCCAGTCTTTACACAGTAAAACATTCAACAGATTTACAATAAATGTTAGTGCCATAGATAAGAATAAAATAATGAAAGTATGGTTACAGTGTTTGTAAAAGTGAATACTCAATGAACAAGTTTAAGTTATAAGATCGTACCGGACTGTCTGATCAGAAAGCCAACCGGCATCACACTGGTGATATCCATCATCATACGCAGATTGGAGTTGTTCCGGTGAAGCAATGGTGGCACTGTTCTGAATGCAGGCTTTTTTGGCATTTTCGAAATCCAAGGTGTATCTGGTAGAGATGGCTCTATAGTGGAAAACGATCCCTGAAGTGAATTGATGAAAAAGTAAAACAATGATGAATTAAAAAAACAATCTAAAAGAAAAAAACATTTCACACAATGCGTGGTGATATCCAAATTTATGGTAATTATAAAGATGTCATGTGAAGAAAAGAAGCTGTAAAAAGTAGCAACACCATCACAAAACTTTTCACAAGTCAAAATACACATCAGAAGTTTTGATTTGTGGAGGTCTGGGAGCTCAGACCCCAACTATATGCTAAAATGAAGTAGCAAAACGCTCAGAAGAGAGAAGGCTGCTTTCCTCCAAGATGGAAGACTTTCTATTTAGCCCATCTTTAGTTTTGAAAGAGTTGAAGGAGTTAAGCCTTCAGTTTAACTTTTCTGCTCCTTCACTTTCTAGATTGGTTGACCTCCACCAATCAAACTCATGACATGCCTCTGTATTATGTCAAAAGTTTTGTGAAAGTTCAGTCATTCTTTAAAAGGGTCAAGTGTATTGATGATGTCTCCTTATGATTATTATGGTTGCTTACATAGCACCATTATTTCCACAGCGCTATGCAGACATCATTATCACAGTCCTCAACATATCTGTGGAGTGTGGGAAGCATCCAGAGAACCCAGAAGAAACCCACACAAACACAAAACATACAAACTCCTTGCATGTTGTCCTTGGTGGGATTTGTACCCAGAACCCAAGCGCTGCAAAGCAACAGTGCTAACCACTGAGCCACTGTGCTGCCTATGATCTGATAGGTCATCAATATCAGATCTATGAGAGTTATGGGTGTCAGCTTCTAAGGGATTCAACAGCAGCCAGATGTTAGTGAGAAGACGAGCGGAGGATTCCGCGTCCTAACACGGGCACACCACCCCTCCTCCCAGCATAAATGGATCTTACCCCTTGCCAGCTTGCAATTCAGACGCTGCTTCCTCTTTTTTTGTGTGCCTAGAGACACTGTTTGTCTCCCCCATGATTCTACACACAGTACGTAACTGATGAAGGTCCGGTGTGTTGGACCGAAACGTTTTGGGTACTACATTAAAATTCACTAAGAGCATTAAGTTGAGTGCAAGGTTTTTCTTTATGTAGATGTTAGTGAGGCGGCAGAGTGGAACACCACTTCTTTGTCACACTGTTTAGTGCTCTTTTTAGGGTACTGTAAATCAGCTCCTATTAAAACGAAAGGAGCTATTCTTATTCTGCAATACTCAAGAGCGGCCACTAAAGGATGCGACCGAGCGGTGGTCTTCTGCTCCATTACACTTTTATAGATGAATTAATTGAGCATTGTTACATCCAGATTTCAGGCTAGAAGGCTAATAACCCAAGTAATGACAATTATATGGTTATTTTAGAAAAAAACCTGTTTAATCAGTGTTTATGATTTATGTTGGAAACTCAAGTTTGTTTAATATTATCATAATTCCACTGTGAGTATAATGTTACTATTCAGGTGTTAATTATTTTGGCTTTAGCAAAGAAAAAGATTACAAATATTGTTAAAGGGGTTTTCCTATTGAGCTGACAGGCAAGTGGTTATTAACTACTTGCCTGTTCTGCCCGCTGCAAGCTTAAAGCGGTCACTTACTGATCCTGCCCACGATTCTGCTGTTTTCATCAACAGAGCAGCTCTTCCGGCTGCTCTGTCATTGGGGCATGACTGCCGACGTCATGCTGATGGACAGTCGTCTTCCCGCAGTTAGGCATTGGTGAGCTGGTTGTCAATAAGCAGGACATAAGCAGTCATGCCCCATCAACAGAGCAGAAGAGAAGAAGCTGCTCTGTCGATGTGACATCACTGGAAACTGCAAAATTACCGGTCTTAGAGGTTCGTAACCGCTCTGAACCAGCAGGGATCGGTGCCAGGTGGAAAAGGCAGGTAATTACCAACTACCTGTCTGTAAGTTCTTAGACACATAAGAATGAAATTAAACAGTCCCGGCTAACCCCTTGAAATATTCTAATAATACAATAAGACTGCATATGTTTGGTGAGAAGAAAACAACATCTGAGTGTTTATAATTGTAAATCTGATAGGAGGATGAATTAAAGGGGTTTTGCTGTGCAAACTGATAAGTCTGTAGCCTGCAGACTTATGAATCCCCCAGCGCATGGACTGTGCGCTGCGGGATTCGCCAGTTTCTAACCAGGGACTGGACGAAGGGTATGTATGTGTTATACACGTGTATGGAGTGAGGCCTCATCATTAGCCGAGGCATGGCCTCGCTCAACACAAGTGTATGGAGCAAGGCCATGCCCACTAGATGGGCCCTGGCTGGGAGTATGTATACATATATACCATTCGGTCCCGGGTCAGAAACCGGTGAATCCCTGCAGCTCACAGTGCATGCTCTGGGGGAATTCACAAGTCTGCAGCCACACAAAGTGACTGCAGACATTGATTTGGACAGAACAACTCTTTTAAATAAAAAGGGTCAGAATAGTTGTGAATGACGGATCAGATGGTAATACATGTTTTACCACTATAAAACAAAGTGTTGTCTGGTTGACTGTATCAAATCAAATTTTGTATGTAAAAAACTAAGTTATAAATCTGGAGAAACTATCCATTACTTTAAGCTGTAAGTCATTATACATTATAACTAGCTTGCTTACAATTCAGAATAGTAAAGTGAAATTTATACAACCTCCAGTGACCCCTATGGAGATACAACACTTAAAATGCAAATCTTAAACATGTTTTAAAGACCAGAATATTGTAGCTAAAATATGCTGTGAGTTATATGCAGAAAATGTTATACAGCAAATAATAGATTTTAGAATCTGGAATGATTCCCAGTGTTCATACGTTTGGGGACGCCACCACTTAGCCAGTTAAACCACTATTTAAAATAGTCCAGTCTACTATTAGGCCACCTCTTATGTACATATTACCTGAATGGAATTACTATTGCTGAGTGATTTACTAAGCAGCAATTAAATTACTGGTTCATCTAGTGAAACTTTACCCCCTGTGCGCAGGTTTTGGGTTCTTATAAATTTAAGGTGTTTGCTATTTAATCTGAGAGTAACAAAATATAGCTATGGAGGATATCCCAATGTTAAAACATAACCTTTAATACTGTTGAATTAAAAATCATGGACACCCAACAAAACACAAACATAAACAAAAGTGCTCAAGTGAACCAGTACTCAAAGATAAAAATTGGATCGGTCTCACCAATAAAGACGGACGTATCAATATAGCAGTTTGCTTCTCAGTCTCCCAAGCTGGAGAATGGTGGTCCAGGGGTATGGGCAAGGGGTAGGGTTATTTATACTATCTTCCCTGTTGTGCCCCTGTGAGACCGATCCAATTTTTTATCTTTGAGCACTGGTTCACTTGAGCACTTTTTTTTATGTTTGTGTTTTGTTGGGTGTCCAAGCTTTTTAATTCAACAGTATTAAAGGTTATGTTTTAACATTGGGATATCCTCCATAGCTATATTTTGTTGTCAACCCTGAGGGTATAGGAGCGGTGTTGCTCATTGCACGCCATAGCTTTCTATATTAATCTGAGAGTAGCAAAATAGAGTAGCAGAGAGCCTAATTCTAGGGATGTGCTACTTGCTAGGCTGTGTGATGTCAATATAATCAGTGTTTTATCAGCAGGAGATTTTCACTACAGGACTAGGTGTCACGTGCAGTCAAGTCAGGCTATACTGTATAACCCCGCCCCCCAGCTTCCTGTCTAGTGTAGACAGGAAGTTGCTAATCAGAGGTGTGGGCGGGGTTGTATAGATCTCAGCATTCACAGCACTGCTTCATCTACAACAGATAACAGGGATTCTATCAAAACTGCAACAAGCAGGCCAGTAATTGATATATAGCTGTAATCATGTTCTCTATCCCCTATGTTATGCTGCTTTCAGATTACATAGCAAAACCTGCTGACAGATTCTCTTTAAAGAGGTGTGCAATGCAGATTGTAAAACGTAAAATAATTTACCTTTCACATTGACCTGTACTGTGTCTTGGCTATCCTCGATTCCATGCATAACTTCACAACGGTAGGTTCCTGAATCACTGGACAATAGGTTTACAATTTCCAAACTGACATCAGTAGGGATGAGAGGATAGTTTGGCACTGAAATGCGTTCTTTGTAGGCTTCATTTACACGAATTTGACCATCAGTGGCTACCAGTAAAACAGTCTCTCGTCCTTTGTTGTGTCTGCTCCATTTGATTCTGGGTGTTAAGGGAGCCGTTGAGGGGGACACAGTCACATGTTCCAAAGCATTGATGAAATAGCAGGGGATGGTAATTGAATGTCCTAGCTGATAAGTCAGTGGAGTCTCTGCTGGTATACTTACGCTTAATAAGTCAGCATTACCTGGAAATTAATTTTAAAAAGTATTAGTATATAATAGAAGATGGATCATAAACTGCAGCTGTTGACTATAAATCATTGTGGTCAATATAAATTATTATTACTTTAATTTTGACATTTTTGCTTCTAATTATTCAATTTTAGGTCTGTTACACTGATTAAAAACATCATTACATCTGTTTGGCAACCATATGGAGTTGAAATTCTACCCCATGCCTACTGTCTGTTTTTACACACAGCACCGAGTCACAACCCCACATCTTCTTCAGCTTCTGAGGCGGGATCTTTCCTAGCTCGGCAGAAGTTTGATTATGCAATACCAATGTCCACATAAACATCCTGAGATGTCATGGATAATTTGTGTTTTTATATGGTTATTTTTAGTTCATACATATTGACACTGTCCAAGGCTATGGCTATGTATAAAGATAATATTAATATGTACTACCAAAATATCGAAAATACTCACCTGAAACCTCCTCAGATATTGCTGCAGCAATGACACGCAAACACACGAACACTAATAATAAAGTGGTCATAGTTTACCTGTCAAAGAAAATAAACAAATAAAAAGTCAAATTAAAAGTAATACCAGGCAATGTAAATAAAAATAAGCCAATAAATCCAAAATAGTTCTGATACGTCTTGTGTATAGTACACCTGCTCTGTATTATGTATTGACTCTCAGATACAGCCTCTGTCCATGCTTGGATGACTGTTTCCACCAAGAATCTGAATACAATAAGGCCTCATTCACATGTCCGATCTTCGCGCACGCTAGCTATGATTTTCATGGATAGCACTCATACTTGTGATAGTCTGTGGGGCCGTTAACATGTCCATAATTTTACGTGGACTGTGATGTTCACAGAATATCAGGGAGACATGTCCGATTTTGATCCAAGGGTTGAATCAAAATCAACAATGAGAGTCACTGGGCCTGTGAAAAAATTGAACAGCACTCGAAAAGGTAGAGAATGTTTTTCTTAAAGGGAACCTGTCACCCCCAAAATCATGATGAGCTAAGCCCACTGGCAACAGGGGCTTATCTACAGCATTCTGTAATGCTGTAGATAAGCCCCCGATGTATCACGAAAGAAGAGAAAAAGAGGTTAGATTATACTCACCCAGTGCGATCCGGGTCCGATGGGCGTCGTGGTCCGGTCCGGGGCCTCCCATCTTCTTACGATGATGTCCTCTTCTTGTCTTCATGCTGCAGCTCTGGCGCAGGCGTACTTTGTCTGCCCTGTTGAGGGCAGAGCAAAGTACTGCAGTGTGTAGGAGCCGGGAAAGGTCAGAGAGGCCCAGCGCCTGTGCACTGCAGTACTTTGCTCTGCCCTCAACAGGGCAGTCAAAGTATGCCTGCGCAGGAGATGCAGCATGAAGACAAGAAGAGGACGTCATCCTATGAAGATGGGAGGCCCCGGACAGGACCGCGACGCCCATTGGATTGGACCACCTGCCCAGGTGAGTATAATCTAACCTCTTTTTCTCATCTTTCAGGATACATCGGGGGCTTATCTAAAGCTTTTCAGAATGCTGTAGATAAGCCCCTGATGCCGGTGGGCTTAACTCACCTTTGATTTTGGGGGTGACAGGTTCCCTTTAATTTCTCAAAAAACAAGAAACCCGGACCACACTCTAATCAAACTCTGATCAATCTCTGATCAGCGTCTGATCATAATAATCGATCCGTTTCTCTCATACATTGGGCAATTGCATGTGTGAATGAGGCTTACGTTTGATATTTTTATATGGCTAACCAATATACCGTACAATGAATAACACTTTTCATTTTCGGCTCGTTTTGCAATTTTGTAGAGTGTAGAGTCTAGAAGATATTTTTCCAGCTCTTGTAAGTGACTCAAAAACAAGAAAAAACATTTAAAAAACATGTACATTTTACCTTTTTTACTATGCCTGAACCACCAATGACTAGGGTCCATATATACTGTTACTATTTATTATACATAATAATGTGTCCCTCAGTGACATATGACCGGTACAAGCCTCTGCAGGCTATACTTTGACATGTTGTCTATAATGACATGTTTATGGATTTCCTCTAACTGCATTTTCTCATACATATTATGAGTTAAATGTTGTACGTGCTTTTGGGTCATTATGTAAAGTAGCTGTGTGCTGGCTCTATATCTCAGCAGTTTAGGCTTCAGAATTCCCCTACCTCCCTTGACAGGCATTAGCTACTGTTATAAACATAATAGATCTCATGGGGCTTCATCTCTGTCACCTAATCAAATAGGGTCAGCTTCTTAACTTTTAGGTCTCCCTGACAGTCAATGACCGTTAGAGAATCCTTCCATCTCTTTCACTTTGCATAGACAAGACTGATTGACTCCAAGCCTGCAGACCAATAACTGCTAAAATTCTTCCGTGTGCATCTGACTTGTGTCTGACAGACCATCTTTGTTAAAATACTAATATTAGGCAGACGTACCCTTAAGGAGAAATTTGGTTATTGAAACCTAACTGGAGTAGACAAAAGTAAGGTGTTTAGTTTAGAAAATTCTCTCGTCCTTTATTGAGAACCCCAAGAACATTTGGACTAAATTACATAGTACAGTAGAAAAAAAGACACATATCCATCAAGTTCAACAGAGAGATGGGAGAGGATAAATTGAAGGAGTACAGGTACAGCCATAATGCGTAAATCAATCTGCCCTAACAGAGCTAATTTTCCCTCCTCATTCCAAGCACTGATTGAATCAAAATTTAGAAAAATAATTTAAAACACTTAAAGGGAGTCTATCAGTCTATACATGCTGAGCAAACCATGGGCAGCATGAATCTGGGCAGGTCAACATGGCTTCAGCCAGGTATGTTTTTTTTGCTTCAGCCTTTTAGAGAAGACATAGTTCAAAGATCCTTCCCCGGGATCATAGTGAGAGATTGGACTACTCTGGTGTGGTCCCTTACAGCTTCTTCCTACACTGCTTCTGGTGATTGACAGGTCTCTTGGTCTCTCACTATGTACATACAAGTACATTTCAAGTGTCTCTCCTAGTTTTACTTCCCCTAGAATACAAGATGTCCATTAGTACATTAGTACTCATATGCACAACTTTACATTATTTCACAATAATGGAATCTGCCAAACATTCATTTTGTACGGCTTGTAGCTTATGAAAAAGTCGCCTTGTAGCTTATGAACATCTTTTATAGACTATACTGTAATATGTGACTTGGTATCATCAGCAAAATCAGAAACAATATTGTTAATTTCATATTTTATATAGTTAATAAATAGGTTAAATAGTAGCAGACCTAGCAGTGAACCTTACAGTACACCACTTAAAACCGGAGACCATTCAGAGTAACAGGCATTCACCCAACTTTGGGTACAGTCTTTTAGACAGTTTTCAATCCAATTACAAGCCTTAATTTCTAAGCCTATATATATTAATGCTGTTACTAGCACATACTACTGTAAATAGTTCCTTACAAGTACCTTAAACATTTTCCTACATTGGATATTAAAGTGATATACTCACGTTTGGAAGCTATCCCCTATCCATTGAATTGGGGATAATGTCCTGATCAAGGGGAGTCTGACTACTGGGATCTGCACTGATCCCAAGATCCGGAGGCTCTGAAAAGCTCTGTGTGATTGGGGTAGTATTTGATCATGTGCACTGTCATTCATTCTTATGGGTGTGCCAAACACCAGCTGATCCAAGTGCTCAGTTTTTCCAGTAGTACCATTATGTATGGTTGGTGCAGCAGTGTGCCGGATCGACCACTGCTCCATTCACATGGGTCTTTGTAAAGCTCAAGCTCTTGGGTTCGGTGTCTCCCAGTGGCTGGATCCCCAGTGAATAGAAAACAACTTCCAAACTTGAGAATACCCCTTTAAGCTTACTGGTCTGTAATTACCTGGAAAAAGCCTAGAGCTCTTTTTGAAAATGGGCACCACAATAACTTTGGACCTGTTGCATGTCGCATGTCACTGATCCAGTCATTAGACAGTCTCTAAAACGTATGTTTCGGGGCACAGCAATAGCTGGTTTTACTTAATATACAGTAGCCTGGGCCGTATTTACCTTTAGCCAAAAGACTATATTAGTTAATAAATTAAAAACACTGGGATCACTCACATTAGCCACCTTAGCTGATTTTTTTTTATCTCCTCAGTCACCAAATCTAGGGGACAGGTGGGTCAATACACAAAAAGACAAAATACGTTCAGCAGCCTAAATGAATTGACTATGAAGCCACTCACAGTCAGACAAAGTTTAAGTGTCTCACCTACCATCGAAACTTTCAAAAAGAACCTGAAGAACTACCTCTTCCGGCAAGCCTACAACCTGCAGTAACCACCGATCAAACAAACCGCTGCATGACCAGCTCTACCCTCACCTACTGTATCCTCACCCATCCCTTGTAGATTGTGAGCCTTCGCGGGCAGGGTCCTCTCTCCTCCTGTACCAGCAGTAACTTGTATTGTTTAAGATTATTGTACTTGTTTTATTATGTATACCCCTCCTCACATGTAAAGCGCCATGGAATAAATGGCGCTATAATAATAAATAATAATAATAATAATGAGTGTGCTCAGAGAAATGGAACTGGACTGACAGACATGACAACTGGGTGCCCAAGAAGATGACTTCAAGGTTGTACACCTGGTGAAAACCACAGTGCCTCGCAAGATGAGAAGAAAAGATGCTCTAGTGGGAAGAAAAATGTAACAGTAAAAATCTCTCAATACCCTTTATTTGTGTTTTCTCTAATACTCTTAAGAATGGCGAGTGGCATGGAAATGTCAGTCTGGGCAAGGACATCTCAGTCTGGATCATACCAAAATCACCTTAAATAAAGATGTGCCTAAAGCTGAGGAGATGTGATATTTTGGGTACATTCTGTTCACGGTAGGATGAAGAAAGATTGCTATTTGCAAGCACATTAATGTTCCAGTAACAGTCTGTGTGTGGGTGTAGTTAAGGATAAATTGAGGGGAAATCCAGATAAATATTTAAAAGTTCACACAGAGATGTCCAGAAACTGAAATCACTGAATGGCGAGGAAAGCTATGAATGAAAAAACTTCCTGGGAGAACATTTGGCCAGTTTTGAGGCAAATGGTTATACTTTTTGAGGAAGAAAATGAGCCATAAAAATGTCAGCATAAGGACTGTGTGTAAATGAATAATGACTGCAGAAGACCATAGGGTGCCTGACTGGAAGACCTGGCATGTGTACAGGTGGAATAGGCCAGTAAAGTCCAAAACATACCAATTCCAATGAGTTTATCTTGCATGAAAATGTCTGGATCACTAGCTTAGAATAGACCTTAAACCTATCTGGTATCTGGCAATTAATTCCCCAAAGAGGCTCATGCCCAAGCAGCAAATTGATCACACAACCATAAGTGCGATGAACTAGAAAAATCTTTCACAATTGTAAAAATAGGAACAATCTCACAAGACTTAGTGCAGGAATGTACACATATGTTCCTAGGCAGACCCTCCCATAGGGATGTAGGATGAAGGCTGGAGGAGACACCCTTTTTAAAACAGCCCAATTCCCAAGGGAGCTTATCCAGATCCTGGGTGATTGGAATGGAGCTGTTTTAAAATGGGTGTCCTGTTTTTTACTATTGTAATATGATTTTCCATGCAGTGCACCATCTTCAGATTTATTGCCACGACACGAAGTGCTTTAGGAAGGCATAATAGGTGGTATACAATGTATCTGTCAGAGCACCCCCCCCCACATCGTGCAGTCGACTCTATGTATGTTTTGCTGGTAGTATGGTAGTAGTAGTAGTATGGTAGTATGGTAGTAGTATTAGTATGGTAGTATGGTAGTATGGTAGTTGGTAGTTCATATGACTGGCTTTTTTCGTCATTTAAATGACTTATTAAAGGTTACGTTTCTTAATGGTACATCTCCAAGCAAATTGTTATTTTTATTATACTAGCAACTAGCAATGCAAATGTTACTTGTCAGAAGTATATATTTCAGTGGACAAAGGAGTAAGACAGAAAACTGCTATTATATTCTTTATAGTTGTATATTTTTTTAGAAAATATATCATGTCTTGAAAGAGAGTCCTCAGGCCCATCTGTACAAATAATTTTGATTAAATAGCTGGAAATTGCTTCTAATCTTGCTATCATAAAATGTAAGATGGAATAAAAGAGAAGCTTTTAGAATATTTATTTCTAATTAATGAACAAAACAGCAGGATTCTTTTAAAAATAATATACTTACTGTGGAAATGAAATTCTTAGAATTAACTAGAACAAAAGAGCTAGAATCAATAAATACTTAAATAGGTATAAATATGCTAAAAGGTCTACCAACATCTAACTAAAAAAAGGAGAATGGTAGTGCAATAGATTGAGCATGTCATTGTGTTATCACTGAGAATGCAAAAGGGAGGTAAAAACTTGAAATTCAGTAATCCATAGCAACCAATAAGCTTTTAGTTTTAATAATGTAAATATTCTTCTTGATTGATATGAATAAATAAAAAATTCAAACTCCTATCAACAGTGTAGTTTAAATAGATGGAAAAAAATCTTTCCTGGATGTCAATTTTAGAAACAATGAAAATTAAGCATTTTTAGTGTGGATGTTGGTTGTTCCTCTTTAACTTATATGTGTATTTGAAAAGTTATTTTGATCTGCGTGAAATCTACTATATAATTGTCTAAGGGTCACTTCCGTCTGTATGTCTGTCTCGGAAATCCCGCATCGCTGATTCGTTGGCTGTGCTATATACTACGTGGCTGTGCAATATACTACGTGGCTGTGCAATATACTTCGTGGCTGTGCAATATACTACTTGACTGCGCTATATATTACGTGGGACTACGTGGGCTGTGTTATATACTGCATGGGCTGTGTTATATACTACGTCGCTATGGTGCTATATACTATGTTGGCTGTGCAATATACTACGTGGGCTTTGTAATATATTACGGGGCTGTGATATACTGCGTGGGCTGTGCTATATACTACGTGGGCTGTGCAATATACTACATGGCTGTGCAATATACTATGTGGCTGTCCAATATACTATGTGGCTGTGCAACATACTACGTGGCTGTGCAATATACTATGTGGGCTGTGCAATATACTACGTGGGCTGTGCTACATACTACGTGGCTGTGCAATATATTACATTGGCTGTGTTATATACTATGTGGGCTGGGTTATATACTGCATGGGCTGTTATATACTACGTGGACTGTGTAATATACTATGTGGATGTGTAATAAACTGTGTGGGCTGTGCAATATACTGCGTGGCTGTGCAATATACTATGTGGGCTGTTCAATATACTACGAGGACTGTGCAATATACTACGTGTGCTGTGCTACATACTACGTGGCTGTGCAAAATACTACATGGGCTGTGTTGTACACTACATGGGCTGTGCTATATACTACATGGACTGTGCAATATACTACATGGCTGTGCTATATACTACATGGCTGTGCAATATACTACGTGGCTGTGCAATATACTTTGTGGCTGTGCAATATACTACTTGGCTGTGCTATATACTACATGGGACTATGTGGGCTGTGCTATATACTGCATTGGCTGTGTTATATACTACGTTGCTGTGCTATATACTACCTCGGCTGTGCAATATACTATGTGGGCTGTGCAATATACTACGTGGCTGTGCAATATACTACGTGGGCTGTGCAATACACTATGTGAACAGGGGGGAGGAAACAAATCCAGAAAGATAACTTTATGTCTTTTTAGTAAGAATGCTTTATTAACCGTGCAAGGTAGAAGGGCAATGGTGACAACACAGTCGCCCAACAATAATAAAACCAAATAACACACACAGAACACCGGTAAACTGCCTGCAGACCCATATCAAAAATTATATTGATTAAAACAATGCATATTATGGATAACTTGGATCAAAATTTACAACGTCTCATGGGTGGAAATATATTCAATATACTATGTGGACTGTGCAATATACTACGTGGCTGTGCAATATACTACATCGCTGTGCAATATACTACATTGGGCTGTGCAATATACTACGTGGCTGTCCAATATACTACGTGGCTGTGCAATATACTACGTGAGCTGTGCAATATACTACATGGGCTGTGCAATATACTATGTGGGCTGTGCTACATACTACGTGGCTGTGCAATATACTAAGTGGGCTGTGTTATATACTACGTGGCTGTGTTATACACTACGAGGCTGGTTTATACTGCGTGGGCTGTTATATACTATGTGGACTGTGTAATATACTATGTGGCTGTGTAATATAGTGCGTGGGCTGTGCAATGTACTACGTGACTGTGCTATATACTATGTGGCTGTGCAATATACTGAGTTGGATGAATATACAAATGACTTGGCAGAGCACAGTGTATACATTTGCAAAGGAGTGTACCTTCGCATGAAAAGTCAAATGATTTCCATAATGGACATACTGTAGCAGAAGGTCTTGCTTCTCGACCCAGTAGGCTCTGCTGGGCCTACTGGAAGCATTTCTGAAACTCCAGTGGGCCACTCAGTATGGGGCAAAAAAACGAAAACTGTATATGTTACACTGTGTAGATATAATACTGCATTATATGTCATATGATGGCGCACTTTTGGTTCTAAATTGCTGAATTTCTGGAACCGTCTTCTTAGCTGGCAGCAAGAACATTTTGCTTCTGAGATGTAAGGTAACTGGATGAGCTACCAGTGTCAGTTTAGGCTCATAACAGCCTGATGCTGACTTGAGAGTGTGGGTTGTGTCACCAGTAGGCTGTAGTACATCATAAGTTTGACCTGGGGCCTTTACACTAAGTTGTGTCACTAAGCTGGAGGACACCGTGAGCTTATTCATCAATGGCGCATAGGCTGAAGAGTGAAGACCAAATCAGTTTGCCAATTGCACAAAAGACAGTGGGTTTTCTGGAACTGACATATTGATGGCCTATTCATACAATAGTACAAATGTGTTTTATTATTGATGACCTATTCTAGGATAGGTCATCAATAAGAGAATGGTGGATATCTGACACCTATTTCCTATTTAGGTAAATAGGCGATTAAGTGCTGCTCATGCATAGCTTACTATCATATCTGCCTGATGCCATGGGGAATTTTAGCTGATTAGTGGGGGCCCGACACTCACCACACCCACAAAGAGCTTGAATTTGCTTTAGGAATGACCGGATATAAGCAGTAAATTTCAGGTAATCAGTCATGTTGTCGTGTATTGGACCCCACCAGATGACATATTGATGAGATCCTATGGATAGGCAACCAATATGTCAATCCCAGACAACATCGTTAATATCAGTTTCTAAAAGAAGTTAGTCTGCACTACCTTGCATCAAAGGAACTGAACATGTAATGTTATTAGTGAGTGTCCCATTTTACCATGTATTATTATCTAAGTTTTCTGCTTGGTGTGGATTTTACTATAGGCCTATGTGTATACGAAACCTTAAGAAAGTTGGCTTGCTAGGTTGATTTTTAATGCTATTTAATATTTTAAATTATTAATGTATATGTTCACTTACAGAATGTAAATCTAAATCTATTTGTCTATTTCTCCATCTGTCCATCTATCTATGATACTTAGACATCATTGGACTTTCCATAAGGACAATAAGTCATGGACGATTATGGAGTGGCTATCACAGTCACTTAAATTGAACCCCATAGAAAATCTTTGGTGGGATTTGAAGAAGGAAGTTGCAGCCAATAAACACAATATTAGTGAACTGGAAGCCACTGCCTATGAGGAATAGGCTAAGATTCTAGACACCAGAAACTAGTGTCTTGCTATCTATGACATTTGCAGAACTAATATACTAAGTAATAAAGTGGCTTATAATGAAAGGGGTGGAAAATTCTGAAATTCTGAGACTGCATAGTCTTTAAAAGTGGCATTTTAGGCTGAATTTGAAAAAACTACTTGTTGCGTTACTTGTGTTAAGCTACTTCCATATTTCTTGTGTTTTGGGGTTATTGCAAACAGCAGAAACTTTTGCTAAAGCTAGTTTGAAATGGGCTTTGAATATTTTTGATTGTAACTGTACCAGTGATGTGAATCTACCATATTCCTGTGCATTTGAGGTAATCTGCCAAAATAGTAATTTTAATGGGCAAACATATTTTAACCCCTTCATGACCCAGCCTATTTTGGCCTTAATGACCTTGCCATTTTTTGCAATTCTGACCAGTGTCCCTTTATGAGGTAATAACTCAGGAACGCTTCAACGGATCCTTGCAGTTCTGAGATTGTTTTTTCGAGACATATTGGGCTTCATGTTAGTGGTAAATTTAGGTTGATAATTTCTGAGTTTATTTGTGAAAAAAACGGAAATTTGGCGAAAAATTTGAAAATTTTGCAATTTTCACATTTTGAATTTTTATTCTGTTAAACCAGAGAGTTATGTGACACAAAATAGTTAATAAATAACATTTCCCACATGTCTACTTTACATCAGCACAATTTTGGAAACAAATTTTTATTTTGCTAGGAAGTTATAAGGGTTAAAATTTGACCAGTGATTTCTCATTTTTACAACAAAATTTACAAAACCATTTTTTTTAGGGACCACCTCACATTTGAAGTCAGTTTGAGGGTTCTATATGGCTGAAAATACCAAAAAGTGACACCATTCTAAAAACTGCACCCCTCAAGGTGCTCAAAACCACATTCAAGAAGTTTATTAACCCTTCAGGTGTTTCACAGCAGCAGAAGCAACATGGAGGGGAAAAATTAACATTTAACTTTTTAGTCACAAAAATGATCTTTTCGCAACAATTTTTTTATTTTCCCAAGGGTAAAAGGAGAAACTGGACCACGAATGTTGTTGTCCAATTTGTCCTGAGTACGCTGATACCTCATATGTGGGGGTAAACCACTGTTTGGGCGCACGGCAGGGCTCGGAAGGGAAGGAGCGCCATTTGACTTTTTCAATGAAAAATTGGCTCCAATCTTTAGCGGACACCATGTCGCGTTTTGAGAGCCCCCGTGTGCCTAAACATTGGAGCTCCCCCACAAGTGACCCCATTTTGGAAACTAGACCCCCCAAGGAACTTATCTAGAAGCATAGTGAGCACTTTAAACCCCCAGGTGCTTCACAAATTAATCCGTAAAAATGAAAAAGTACTTTTTTTTCACACACAATTTCTTTTAGCCTCAATTTTTTCATTTTCACATGGGCAACAGGATAAAATGGATCCTAAAATTGGTTGGGCAATTTCTCCTGAGTACGCCAATACCTCATATGTGGGGGTAAACTACTGTTTGGGCACATGGTAAGGCTCGGAAGGGAAGGAGCGCCATTTGACTTTTTGAATGGAAAATTAGCTCCATAGTTAGCGGTCACCATGTCAGGTTTGGAGAGGCCCTGTGTGCCTAAACATTGGAGCTCCCCCACAAGTGACCCCATTTTGGAAACTAGACCCCCCAAGGAACTTATCTAGATGCATAGTGAGCACTTTAAACCCTCAGGTGCTTCACAAATTGATCCGTAAAAATGAAAAAGTACTTTTTTTTCACACAAAATTTCTTTTAGCCTCAATTTTTTCATTTTCACATGCGCAACAGGATAAAATGGATCCTAAAATTTGTTGGGCAATTTCTCCTGAGTACGCCGATACCTCATATGTGGGGGTAAACCACTGTTTGGGTGCACGGCAAGGCTCGGAAGGGAAGGCGCGCCATTTGACTTTTTGAATGGAAAATTAGCTCCAATCGTTAGTGGACACCATGTCGCGTTTGGAGAGCCCCTGTGTGCTTAACACAAGTGACCCCATTTTGGAAACTAGACCCCCCAAGAAACTAATCTAGATGCATAGTGAGCACTTAAAACCCCCAGGTGCTTCACAGAAGTTTATAACGCAGAGCCATGAAAATAAAACAAAATATTTTTCTTTCCTCAAAAATGATTTTTAGCCCGGAGTTTTTTATTTTCCCAAGGATAATAGGAGAAATTGGACCCCAAATGTTGTTGTCCAGTTTGTCCTGAGTACGATGATACCCCATATGTGGGGGTAAACCACTGTTTGGGCACACGGCAGGGCTCGGAAGGGAAGGCACGCCATTTGGCTTTTTGAATGGAAAATTAGCTTCAATCATTAGCGGACACCATGTCGCGTTTGGAGAGCCCCTGTGTGCCTAAACATTGGAGCTCCTGCACAAGTGACCCCATTTTGGAATCTAGACCTCGCAAGGAACTAATCTAGATGTGTGGTGAGCACTTTGAACCCCCAAGTGCTTCACAGAAGTTTATAACGCAGAGCCATGAAAATAAAAAATTATTTTTCTTTCCTCAAAAATGATTTTTTAACCCACAATTTTTTTTTTCCCAAGGGTAACAGGAGAAATTGGACCCCAAAAGTTGTTGTCCAGTTTCTCCTGAGTACGCTGATACCCCATATGTGGGGGTAAACCACTGTTTGGGCACATGCCGGGGCTCGGAAGGGAAGTAGTGACGATTTGGAATGCAGACTTTGATGGAATGGTCTGCGAGAATCATGTTACGTTTGCAGAGCCCCTGATGTGCCTAAACAGTAGAAACCCCCCACAAGTGACCCCATTTTGGAAACTAGACCCCCCAAGGAACTTATCTAGATGTGTGGTGAGCACGTTCAACCCCCAAGTGCTTCACAGAAGTTTACAACGCAGAGCCGTGAAAATAAAAAATCATTTTTCTTTCCTCAAAAAAGATGTTTTAGCAAGCAATTGTTTCTTTTCACAAGGGTAACAGGAGAAATTGGACCCCAATATTTGTTGCCCAGTTTGTTGTGAGTACGCTGATACCTCATATGTGGGGGTAAACCACTGTTTGGGCGCATGTCAGGGCTCGGAAGGGAAGTAGTGACATTTGAATGCAGACTTTGATGGAATGGTCTGCGGGCGTCACGTTGCATTTGCAGAGCCCCTGATGTGCCTAAACAGTAGAAACCCCCCACAAGTGACCCCATTTTGGAAACTAGACCCCAAAAGGATCTTATCTAGATGTGTGGTGAGCACTTTCAACCCCCAAGTGCTTCACATAAGTTTATAACGTAGAGCCATGAAAATAAAAAATAATTGTTCTTTCCTCAAAAATTATGTTTTAGCAAGTAATTTATTATTTTTGCAAGGGTAACAGGAGAAATTGGACCCCAATAGTTGTTGCCCAGTTTGTCCTGAGTACGCTGGTATCCCATATGTGGGGGTAAACCACTGTTTGGGCGCACGTCGGGGCTTGGAAGGGAGGGCGCACAATTTGACTTTTTGAACGCAAGATTGGCTGGAATCAATGGTGGCGCCATGTTGCGTTTGGAGACCCCTGATGTGCCTAAACAGTGGAAACCCCTCAATTCTAACTTCAACACTAACCCCAACACACCCCTAACCCTAATCCCAACTGTAGCCATAACCCTAATCACAACCCTAACCCCAACACACCCCTAACCACAACCCCTAACCCCAACACACCCGTAACCCTAAATCCTAACCCTAATCCCAACCCTACCCACAACTGTAACCCCAACACAACCCTAACCCTATCCTTAACCCTAACCACAAGCCTAATCTTAACCCTATTTCCAACCCTAGCCCTAATTCCAACCCTAAGGGTACCGTCTCACATAACGATTTACCAACGTTCACGACCAGCGATACGACCTGGCCGTGATCGTTGGAAAGTCGTTGTGTGGTCGCTGGGGAGCTGTCACACAGACCGCTCTCCAGCGACCAATGATGCCAAGGTCCCGGGTAACCAGGGTATACATCGGGTTACTAAGCGCAGGGCCGCGCTTAGTAACCCGATGTTTACCGTGGTTACCAGCGTAAAAGTAAAAAAAAAAAAATGTACATACTCACATTTCGGTGTCCTTCAGGTCCCTTGCCGTCTGCTTCCCGCTCTGACTGAGTGCCGCCGTACAGTGAGAGCAGAGCACAGCGGTGACGTCACTGCTGTGCTGTGCTCTCACTTTCTGGCCGGCAGACAGTCAGAGCGGGAAGCAGACGGCAAGGGACCTGAAGGACACCGAAATGTGAGTATGTACGGTTTTATTTTTTTTACTTTTACGCTGGTAACCACGGTAAACATCGGGGTACTAAGCGCGGCCCTGCGCTTAGTAACCCGATGTTTACCCTGGTTACAAGCGAACGCATCGCTGGATCGCTGTCACAACGATCCAGCGATGACAGCGGGAGATCCAGCGACGAAAGAAAGTTCCAAACGATCTGCTACGACGTACGATTCTCAGCAGGGTCCCTGATCGCTGCTGCGTGTCAGACACAGCGATATCGTATGGATATCGCTGGAACGTCACGGATCGTACCGTCGTAGCGATCAAAGTGCCACTGTGAGACGGTACCCTAACTCTAATTCCAACCCTAACCCTAAGGCTATGTGCCCACGTTGCGGATTCGTGTGAGATTTTTCCGCACGATTTTTGAAAAATCCGCAGGTAAAAGGCACTGCGTTTTACCTGCAGATTTACAGCAGATTTCCAGTGTTTTTTTGTGCAGATTTCACCTGCGGATTCCTATTGAGAAACAGGTGTAAAACGCTGCGGAATCCGCACAAAGAATTGACATGCTGCAGAAAATACAACGCAGCGTTTCTGCACGGAATTTTCCGCACCATGGGCACAGTGGATTTGGTTTTCCATAGGTGTACATGGTACTGTAAACCTGATGGAAAACTGCAACGAATTCGCAGCGGCCAATCCGCTGCGGATCCGCAGCCAAATCCGCTGCGGATCCGCAGCCAAATCCGCTGCGGATCCGCGACCAAATCCGCTGCGGATCTGCGGCCAATCCGTTGCGGATCCACGGCCAATCCGCTGCGGATCCGCAGCCAAATCCGCACATGCCATAACCCTAACCCTACCCCTAACCCTAACCCTACCCGTAACCCTAACCCTACCCCTAACCCTAACCCTAGTTCTAACCCTAACCCTAGTGGAAAACGAAAAAAAAAAAATATATATTTTCTTTATTTTATTATTCTCCCTACCTATGGGGGTGATAAAGGGGGGGGTTATTTATTATTTTTTTTTATTTTGATCGCTGTGATAGAACCTACCACAGCGATCAAAATGTACTTGTAAGGAATCTGCCGGCTGGCAGATTTCGGCGGGCGCACTGAGCATGCGCCCGCCATTTTGGAAGATGGCGGCGCCCAGCGAGGAGACGTACGGACACCGGGAGGATCGGTAAGTATGAAGGGGTGGTGGGGGGGTGGATTGGAGCACAGGGGGGGTGATCGGACCACAGGGGGGGTGAATTCAAACAAGGAGGGAGCGGACAGGAGGACGGGGGAGCCGGCAGGCGGACGGAGGGGACCGGACCCCATAACGGAGGACTGGGGGGGCGATCGGTGGGTGTGGGGGGGGGGGTCACTTAAGTATTTCCAGCCATGGCCGATGATATTGCAGCATCGGCCATGGCTGGATTGTAATATTTCACCATTTTTTTAGGTGAAATATTACAAATCGCTCTGATTGGCAGTTTCACTTTCAACAGCCAATCAGAGCGATCGTAGCCATGGGGGGGTGAAGCCACCTTCCCTGGGCTGAAGCACCACTCCCCCTGTCTCTGCAGATCGGGTAAAATGGGAGTTAGCAGTTAGCAGGGACGCGATCATTCCATGACGCATACGCTGCGTCATAGGTCGGATTGGCACAGACTTTCATGACGCAGCGTATGCGTCAAAGGTCGGGAAGGGGTTAAGACAAAAAAAAAAATGATGGTGCACTCACCGGTCTTGTGATTCAACAATGGTTTATTGCGGCATATGCAGGAAAACAACTAGGGAGAACATGGATTGAAGAGGACAATGGCCATTTCGCGTGCCTGCCCTTCAACGGGTCCTGATAGTGAAAGGAAATGGGCAGACACCCTTAAATTGCCATGGTCCACGCGAAACAAAAACTCTCCTGCCACTCAAATCCCTTAATTATACGCAAAAAGTCTTTAGTATCCTTTACATAGGATGGAACATTGTGTAACAGCGGTCGAAGTAACCAATCTAAATACCAAGATAACGGCTCTGTGACAGAGCCTACCCCCGACACGATGGGACGACCTGGGGGACAGATCAAAGATTTGTGCAACTTCGGTATGTGATACCAAAAGGGTTTTAACGGAAATTCCAGGAATAGTTTAGCTGCTTGTTTTACTGACATAACCCCCATATTAGTATATTTCTTTAAAAAGGAACGTAAATCATCTTTAATTTTGGGTGTAGGATCCTTATTGAATTCCCTATAAGTATTTTTAACTGACAGTTGCCTGAGAGCCTCTGCTACGTAGTATTCTTTTCTCAAAAGTACTGTACTACCCCCTTTATCTGCTGCCCGTATAATTGAATCAGACCAATTAATTAGATTGGTTACTTTGACCGCTGTTACACGATGTTCCATCCTATGTAAAGGATACTAAAGACTTTTTGTGTATAATTAAGGGATTTGAGTGGCAGGAGAGTTTTTATTTAGCGTCCATCGATATAGAGAGCCTGTATACCAGAATCTTACAAGATATGGGGGTGGCAGCTATAAGGGATATTTTAATAAACACACCCACAGATATTAAAACTGTTGATTTCATTTGTGAGGGTCTCTCTTTTGTATTAAAACATAATGCCTTTAAATTTGATAGAACATGGTATACGCAATTAGAAGGTACCGCGATGGGTACAACTGTCGCGTGTACCCTAGCAAATTTGTTTTTAGCGGTCTTTGAAGAAAGATGGATTTTTGCATCAAGTAACCCCTATCTCAAGCATCTCAAACTTTATTTGAGATATGTAGACGACATTTTCGTGGTGTGGGATGGTTCCCAGGAAACCTTCACACAATTCGTGGAGTTCTTGGACCATTCCAACATCATGAATATGAAATTCACGTCGAATTTTGGGGGGGATGTGCTAGACTTTCTAGACATAAAACTGACGGTCCAGGAAGGGGTAGTCCATACGGAAGTCTTTCGTAAACCATCAGCATCTAATGCGCTTTTACATTTTAATAGCGCTCATCCTCCCTATACAAAACAGGCTCTTCCCTACAGCCAGTTTTTGAGAGTTAGGAGAATTAATAATAAAACTAGTGGTTTCATCAGACAGTCACAAGAACTATACAAAAGGTTTGAAGAACGAGGTTATCCCCGCCAACTTTTGGATACAGCATTGAAAAGGGCGGTTGATAATAGTTGCGTCACTCCCCTTATTCTAAAAAAGAATAGAAAGGGTAACAAATTTGTTTTTTCTTTTAAGTTTAGTCTGATGGATAGGTACATCAGGTCCATTATTAGAAGAAATTGGTATATTTTTGAGCAAGGATGCAGATCTAACATACATGGTAGAAAATGGTCCCTTATTTGCTTCTCGTCGCAGTAAGAATCTGAAGGACTTATTGGTCCATAATTGCTTTGTGAGTGAGCAAGAGAATTGGTTAGACACAGTAGCCCCCAAAGGCAATTTTAAATGTGGCCATTGTAATTTTTGTTTTTTTCACATAACAGGTTACATTTTGGTGTGGTTTTCCATCAGGTACGGCAATTTATTTCATGTAGAACCACATTTGTAGTGTATGTTATTATTTGCCCATGTGGTTTTTTCTATATTGGGAAAACCATTTGCCCGCTTTTTGTGAGAATCAGAGAGCATTTTAATTCAATCCGCACAGGAAAAGGAGCTCCACGACTCATTGAGCATGTCAGGAAAGCTCACGCAGGTAACACTAATGTGCTGCGTTTTGCGGGATTAGAACAGGTCAGTTTACCTCAACGGGGCGGGGATCTCCATAGATTGCTTCTTAGGAGAGAAGGGAAATGGATTCTCCGTACAGAGGCAATGGGTCCTTTGGGACTAAATGAAAACATTGATATGGCAGTTTTTTTTTATAAATAATTACCTCCGCATTTTTTATCTGTTATGAATCCCTTTCACCTATTTATTTTTTTGTTGTTAATGCTCTAAGATTGATCATTGTCAAATGTTTTTATTTGTTTTCTATTTCTTTAAGTGTTTTGTCACATATTGGTAGGAGGGTTTTTGTATTGTGGTGGTGTCGGGGGATGGGCGGCCCTTTGGACCATGGCAATTTAAGGGTGTCTGCCCATTTCCTTTCACTATCAGGACCCGTTGAAGGGCAGCCGCGCGAAACGGCCGTTGTCCTCTTCAATCCACGTTCTCCCTAGTTGTTTTCCTGCATATGCCGCAATAAACCATTGTTGAATCACAAGACCGATGAGTGCACCATCATTTTTTTCTTTTTTTGTCTGGACTATTTGCATACTTATGTATGAAGTGCACCCGAGGGTCTGTGCAGATAGTGTCGGCAGTATTGGCATAGCAGCAGCTCCCAGTTGCGGGTATCTTGGATAGGTGGGTGTAGCAGTGCCGTATTCATTTTCTCTTTTTTTCAAACATATTTTAAGGTACAATTATACATTATATATTCGAACACACATACAAACATTTTTTCACACGTTAAAACAGAAATACCAGCCAGTTACTCAACCTCAGGTGTGAGAGCTCTGTCTACTCCATCAGGAACCTTGGATCTTACAGTAACTCTTTTGACCCCTTTGAGTATAACATAAAAGGACAGATGTGATATTGGAGATTAGGCGATTAGAATTCTAATTAGAGTTCAAAGATTTGAGTTTTTCAATTAGGCATTTCAGACTTACATTTATGACGTCATATTAAAAGTAGAATATCCTACTACATTTTGACACCTAACAATCAAAACCTAGAAAGCCCGTAAAACCGCTACATTTAATCAAAGATCAAGTAGAAATTTTTATTAGGAAATATGGCTACAGAAAATGAATTTGATATTTTTACAGCTGTTGACCAAAGAAAATTGTGTTCTATGTGTTCCAAAGCAAGCCTCTCAATGAGAAGCACTGTGCACATTTCATCTTGGCATCCTGTGTGCTAGAATAAGTTTAGCTGGCTGCTTCAAACAAAGCGGCCTTTTGAAATTCACTCAGGACGAGACGTGGCAATGTTGAGTAAATCAATGATTACCACTAGGCACTCGCAATTGCACTTTTCTGCTTATTTTTAGTAGAATATATCTCAATAATAGAACACATTTGTACTCCACTGTGTTCCTAAATATTTTTTGGCATTTTACAAGAATTACGACCTGAAAGACTTTTTTTATTTTTTTAAGTAACTGAAAATTATTCTTAAAAGAGCACAAATCTAGCTGAATGTTGACTATAAATTAATAATTGTGACTTTTTTATAGGGGTAAAAGTTATCTATGAATTTAAAAGATTTAAATATTTCAGAAATTAAGTTTTTTTATTTTTTTATTACATACATTTTTGCTGTAGATTTGAACACATGTAAACTGCAGCTAAAAGAGGGCAACCCAGTTGGCTTCTCTCTATGGCAAAAACTAATATGTCAAGATAAAGCTACCAATCCAATAGAGAATAAAATATAGCAAGCCAGTACTGTTATTAGTTAAAAAATAACTTTTAATATAAATCTTAAAACACGCCACAGACCTCGAAAAATTACCAAAAAAAGAAAAACAACAAACCACACACAATATCCATATACTGCCAGACGCTCCTGCTCAGCGCTGCAATTCATTATAGCATGGTGAAACACACTTACTTTAAAGCATTACACCATCATGGAATATACCCTACAAAAAATCTCAATCACTTCCCTTGTGCTCAGCATGCAATTTTTCAAATCTATGCACAGCAAATGATAAAATATATTTTTTCTCAGTATGAGGTATAAACAGGAAAGGTCTCACCATACTGCAGAACCCTTCCTTTACAGCGTTACTCCATGTGTCCGATGCATTAACTCCGGGGGAGTATTCTCCACAAATCCTGCTTACCGCCCCTTTTCTAAGATGCAAACAGACCCCATGGGAAGCCTCCTTCCTTAATCAATCTCCCGACGCGTTTCTTTAGGCTCTGTCATCAGGGGAGAAGCCAAGTGTATCAAAGACTTCGCGAGTGCTGTTCAGCGCACATCACAGTGGAGGACCCGACTCACCGCGCCCGAGGGCCTTGTTTTAAATAGGGCGCCGCATGTTAATTTTCACTTACCATGCCGTCCGTCACATCCACCTTCAGGCACGGTTTCCGGGTAGGATAAGTATAAGGGGGCCTTAGCAGTCCCCAAACAGTGGCACAATACGAACAAACTGTAAATGGAGGACCATTCCCTATCTGCCAAACCATCCTGGCAGATTATGGGTGATAATGTTATTAATAAACATCATTAGCTACAGGTAAAAACAACCTGTCACTCAAAACACCATCCTAATGTACTCAAAACGCAACGGATTGTGAACTCATAAAGAGCATGCTTAGATAACACCTTATTAACCAAAATTTCAATTCACCCTATGGCAGTTTGATTATGAATCCTGGAAACAGGTCATACTCAACCAGGAAAAAAGATGAATAGAGACCTAGTGGGATACGGGCAAAAATTAGACTTTCCCTACATTGCCCTAAATAGCGATTCTACCTAATCTGTGGGGGTTGGCACCCTAATAGGAAATGAGAAATTGGCGCCCCCACACCACGGCGGCTGTCCCTACGGGCCCTAGTTCATCCTACCCAGAAATCCTCACTAAGTGCAAGAAAAGGAACTACATGGAAGATAGTAAAGGCAAAAAAAGGGGGAGAAGAGGTTTTTTTTTTTTGTGTGAACAGGAGGAGATAAATGCATTGCTCAAACTAGGGGTGAGCTTCATGTTTAAAGAAAACAACCAAAGGTCAGGGTCTCATTTAAACCCAGAGGCTGTTGCGTTTTAAGACGAAATATCCATTTCGTCTCGCAATGTAAAATCCTCCTGTCCCAATTTCCACCCCTCTTCGGTGCCTCTATCTTATCAATCCCCATGAATTTTAGGCCCGTTATGTCCCTATCATGCACAGTGGCCATATGTCTTGCCAAAGGTGTATCTCTTTTAAGAGCAATATCCCTCAGGTGTTCGCCCACCCGTCTCCTGAGCTCCCGTCTAGTTTTCCCTACATACTCCATGTCGCAGGGACAGGTTGCTTTATAAATGATTCCCTTTGACCGGCAGTTGATAAAGTGACGGATTTCATATTCTTGTTTCGTTACATTGCTCTTAAACACCTGTCCTGTTTCCATGACCGGGCACCCTACACAGCCACTACAACGGTAGCATCCTTTGGTTTTATTCGCAAGCCAAGTTTCACTTCTTGGAGGGCAGAAGTGGATGTGTACCACTCTGTCTCCTATTGATGTACCTTTTTGAAAGGTGATCAAAGGATGGGGTCCCACTAGGTCTCCAATATCATCATCCATCTGTAGGATCGACCAATGCTTCTTTAAGATCGATCTCACCTGATTAGCTCCTGCATTGTAAGTTGTTATATAACGGCATACAGGTGATTCATCTTGACGAGAGGGTAGGTTTAGGAGTAGAGCCCTACTCATGCCCTTAGTTTCTCTAAAGGCTTTTTTGAGGATCCCATCCGGGTAACCCCTATTTTGGAAGCGTTGACGTAAATCTGTTATCTGTTCCCGATAATCTCCCTCCGAGGAGCAATTCCGACGAATCCTGATATATTACCCTTTGGGGATACCCCTTTTAAGTGGGATTGAATGGTGACTATCCCATCTTAATAGGGCATTCGTAGATGTCGGTTTTCGGTATGTTTTTGTACTAATCTGACCATCTGAAGTTTTCTGGATAAATATATCCAAGAAGGGCAATTTCTCCCTATGACACTCAAAGGTGAAATTCAGGCCTAGGGGATTCACATTAAGCTTAGCTGCAAAATTCGCCAATTCCAATATCTCTCCATTCCAAACCAACAGCACATCATCTATATAGCGTGCCCCAAAACAAATTTTTTAACACTCCTCCTCATATTGATCCCCAAAAACAATGGTCTCCTCCCACCAGCCCAGGAGCAAATTTGCATAGGATGGTGCACAGGAATTACCCATTGCTGTGCCCCTGAGCTGGTGGAAAATCTTGCCATTGAAAACAAAAATGTTTTTAGTTAAACAAAAATCGAGGAGTTTCAAAACAAAAGAATTGTGGCTATAGCATTGTTGGCCCCTACCCTTCAAGAAATGTTCTACCACTCTCACCCCATCCGTGTGATTGATAGATGAGTATAGAGCCTCAACATCTATACTACACAAGATCAAATGGGGCTCTAGGACCATCCCATCTAATTTACGCAGAAGGTCTGATGAATCTCTGGTATAAGAATTCAAAGCCAAAACAAATGGCTTTAGAAATTCTATCCAGGTATATTCCCACATGATGACCGATGCTCCCAATTCCAGAGACTATTGGTCTCCCTTTTAATGGTGACAAACCTTTATGTATCTTAGGGAGACAATAAAAGGTCGCCATTACTGGATGTGTTGGGTATAGAAAGTTGTATTCATTCTTATCAATCAGATTGTTGGTTATACCCCCATTTAAAATTTCTTTCAGAAATTTGGTAAAAGTGGGAATTGGGTTATCCTTAAGTTGTTCATATGATTCACGATTTTTCAAAATGTCCTCACACATGGACTGATAATCATTAAAATTCATTACAACCGTATTCCCACCCTTATCTGAGGGCTTAATTACGATATTACAATCTCTCTCAAGTTCTTGTAATGCCTCCATTTCCTCCCTGGAAAGATTAAATTTAGTCCCCTTATTACCTTTAATGGCTAGAGTCTCCAAGTCTTTCGTTACTACCTCCAAAAACACATCCAAGGTGGACTGGTCACCCAAACTTGGGGGCATTTTACAACTCTTCAACTTACAATCAGTGAATGGGCCCTCACCCGAATGTTCTGGTATTGAATCTGACAGGCCATACAGTAGTCTAATATCAGGTAATAGAGTGTCCGGAATATTCATCTCCATACACATACGTTTATCCTGTCTGATAAAGTGTTTTCTCCACTTGAGTTTCCTCACATAGAGATGTAAGTCCTTTACACTTTCAAACAGTTGAAAATCAGATGTAGGTACAAAATTCAAACCTCTGTTTAAAACACGGAGTTCTATATCAGTAAAGGTCCTTGTTGACAGATTTACAACCTGATTCAATCCACTAGTAGTTGTTCGTCCCTGTTCTGTTTCTCAGGTAATAACCCTGATCTAAAAAATGGGTACTACCTGTCCTATCCCCAGGTCTACCTCTCTGGTTGCCCTTACCTCTCTGTCTGCCTCTAGAACCTTGGGGGCGTATTTCCGAATCCAATATATCTGTATCTGTTGAAGAAATATCTGTTTCAACATTTCTTATATTACTCGAATAATTTCTGCCGGTAGGGAGGTGGTATGCCTTGTTCTCCTTGAATTCCTGCAGGTCCCGCACAAAGTTACGGTGCTTGCATTCCTTCAAATTGTATTGATACCTTTCAATAGTATTTTGGAGTGTTGTCTCCTTTGAGAAAAATCAGGCTCAGTTTGACATTTTTTAGTAATTTCTATCTGTTCTCTCAAAAGATCACTGGTGGTTGAGAGAGTTTTTTTCTCTTCCTCCAAGAGGATATTCATAAACCTCAAGGAGCTCGAGGTTGCTTCTTTCTCCTACCTTTCACTTAAAGAACAACCCCTATATCTGAAACCTGGTTGTAGGGTAATCCTTAAATGTCTAGGAACAATGCCTGCTTTCAAGTAGTTTTCAAGGCTTTGCACCTCCCACCAGCTAGAAATCTGATTTTTATGAATTTTGGTTCGTTCATTAAAGGCGTTACTATAGGATGGAGTATATTTGGGTTGAACAAAGGTTTTATCTGAAAAAACCTCCTTGGCTTCAGCCGCACAGGTGTCCGTATTAATGCTCTTAGTCAAGAAACCTGCCATGCCCTAATCTAATTCAAAAACTAATTCAAAGTTTGAGCAATGCATTTATCTCCTCCTGTTCACACAAAAAACCCTCTTCTCCCCCTTTGCTATCTTCCATGTAGTTCCTTTTCCTGCACTTAGTGAGGATTTCTGGGTAGGATGAACTAGGGCCCGTAGGGAAAGCCGCCGTGGAGTGGGGGCGCCAATTTCTCATTTCCTATTAGGGTGCCAACCCCCACAGATTAGGTAGAATCGCTATTTAGGGCAATGTAGGGAAAGTCTAATTTTTGCCCGTATCCCACTAGGTCTCTATTCATCTTTTTTCCTGGTTGAGTATGACCTGTTTCCAGGATTCATAATCAAACTGCCATAGGGTGAATTGAAATTTTGGTTAATAAGGTGTTATCTAAGCATGCTCTTTACGAGTTCATAATCCGTTTTTTCCTGGTCGAGTATGACCTGGTTCCAGGATTTATAATCAAACTGCCATAGGGTGAATTTAAATTTTGGTTAATAAGGTGTTATCTAAGCATGCTCTTTATGAGTTCACAATCCGTTGCGTTTTGAGTACATTAGGATGGTGTTTTGAGTGACAGGTTGTTTTTACCTGTAGCTAATGATGTTTATTAATAACATTGTCACCCATAATCTGCCAGGATGGTTTGGCAGATAGGGAATGGTCCTCCATTTACAGTTTGTTCGTATTGTGCCACTGTTTGGGGACTGCTAAGGCCCCCTTATACTTATCCTCCTTCCTATACTGGAAGTAGTAGGATTTCTGTTTTTCTGGAAACTCCCCCCCTAAAAGGGTTTTCAAATACTTTACCAGGTTGCCCTGGGGGTTAAAATTTAGATATTTGTTTATTTTGGAGTTTGGCAACGCTCCTTGTATATAGTATCGTCAGGCATCAATCATTCGCTTGTATACGCCTCCGGGAGGCGGAGGGTGGAACTCCGGACAGTCCGGAAATGACGCTTTGCGTGTCATGATGCGGTTCACGCGAGCATTTTGGGGCATGGCTAGTAACGGTCATGTGATGCCCTGCATACCCGGAAACCGTGCTTGAAGGTGGATGTGACGGGGGCATGGTAAGTTAAAATTAACATGCGGCGCCCTATTTAAAACAAGGCCCTCGGGCGCGGTGAGTCGGGTCCTCCACTGTGATGTGCGATGAACAGCTCACACGAAGTCTTTGATACACTTGGCTTCTCCCCTGATGACAGAGCCTAAAGAAACGCGTCGGGAGATTGATTAAGGAAGGAGGCTTCCCATGGGGTCTGTTTGCATCTTAGAAAAGGGGCGGTAAGCAGGATTTGTGGAGAATCCTCCCCCGGAGTTAATGCATCGGACACATGGAATAACGCTGTAAAGGAAGGGTTCTGGAGTATGGTGAGACCTTTCCTGTTTATACCTTATACTGAGAAAAAATATATTTTATCATTTGCTGTGCATAGATTTGAAAAATTGCATGCTGAGCACAAGGCAAGTGATTGAGATTTTTTGTAGGGTATATTCCATGATGGTGTAATGCTTTAAAGTAAGTGTGTTTCACCATGCTATAAGAATTGCAGCGCTGAGCAGGAGCGTCTGGCAGTATACGGATATTGTGTGTGGTTTGTTGTTTTTCTTTTTTTGGTAATTTTTTGAGGTCTGTGGCCTGTTTTAAGATTTATATTAAAAGTTATTTTTTAACTAACAGTACTACCTTGCTATATTTTATTCTCTCTATGGCAGTAGAATTTTGAGGGTAAGGATGTTGAATTGTAATGGTGATGTGGTTCTCATACCTATTTAAAAATGTTAGTTTCCTCCTCCCCCAGAGAATCCTGTGCCGACCACTCAAGTAGTCTGTGCTGGAAAATACGTAGTGATGTCCAGTGATCTCACTCCTGACGCTAGTGATTGGCTACAGCGGGCAAGGAATCATCAACACTTCAGATGCTGCAACCAAGGGCATTAGTGATCAGATGGCAGAAGAATGTGGCGTCACCATTTCCTTTTAATGCACAGACCACCCGAGCAGCCTGTGCTGGATCCAGAGGGGTTGGAATAGGTCAATATGCTTAACTTTTGGTTTTTAATCTATTTCTACCATGGTTACAATTTTTATAAGTCATACAACCCTTTTAAAAATAATAATAATAATAATAATAATAATAATTTTTGTTGTTGTCATATCAACACAGTATTACAATGAAGGAAGGGATTTCAGAAATGATAGATCATACAGAGAGAGCAATCACTGGAGAAAGACATTATGGTTGGAAGAATAGAAGGAACAAGGCGAAGAGGAAGACCAGCAAACCAATGACTTAACACAAACAAGATGAAGTTGAAGAAGACCCTGGTGGACCTATTTAAGCTTGCACAATATCCATCTTCCTACAGAATGTTCAACAAGTCACTATGATTTGAGACTGAGCCAAAGGCCGTTAAAAATAAAAAATAAAAAAGAGCACTGTGTTCTATTACTATTTTGTAGGTGAAGAATGTAACTGCAAAAACACCTCTCTTCTATCTTTCTCTCTGTTTATCAGTCCTGAAAATATTACTCTCTTAGGCTGCATTGATTGCATGACAATCCACATGCACACCATAGGGTAGCTATGCTATCTCTAACTGTTAAGGCCCTCATAAACCTTAAGGCCAGCTGAACCCAACCATTTTGTGCATCTTATGTCTATGGGGGACTCTTGACAGTGGAGGGAATCATGCAATCCTTTTGTTCTCATGGAAAATATATTTCGCCCATTAAAAACACATAAAAGCTTAGCCAGATAGTTGGGACAGGTTGCTCTCAGTGAAATGACAGTTTGATTCTGGCGACAGTTAGCTTGTCTATGGGGAAATTTACGTTTTTCATTAATTTTCAATTGTCAGCAGTCATATAAAGTCAATGAGAAATTTATGAAAATATAGTCCATATACTGTAGCTTATTAATTGTGTGTCTTGGGGCACATCCACACCGGAACTTTTGAGAACTATTTTACTATATTGTACATATTTCACTAACATTGTTTTCTCACAACATATGAGGAAACATGTCCAGCAAAGTCAGAAAATCCATGTAAAAAGATTCTTTGGTATTTTCAAATGCTCGGAGAAAATTAAACTGATGTTTAATTGACCTTTCCTTGTTTTTCTTTCATTCTAAGTTGAAGTAAATTAACCAAATAATTCGATCATATTTTTTTTAAATAGCATTTCATGCCAACTAAAAAAATACCAGTATTTCTATAATTTTTAAAGCTAAATATTAGTAATCTGTTTTCCATCACCACATGAATACATTTATAATACATATATAATAAATTATATATTATTTATCACTGTCTCCAATCCTAGTACAAAATCAAGGAAGAAATGACCCTTGTAGGAAAGGTTAAACTTATGAAAAAAACAAGTGAAAGAAAAGTGATACGGTAGACAAGGAAATACCGCACAGAGGTCAAAATCTGAGAAATGACAAGCAGGAAGGCAGAAAGGATGTATGAGGAAATATTATTTGACTATTTAGGCAATGGGCATTTAGTCTGACATTTCATATCATGGGTCAGAAGCCATGACACATGGGAGCTCAACTAAAGCTACACAGTAAAGAGGATATGAACACACTGAGCTGCTTTATATCAGATTCAGTTCTCCACGTACATAGGGAAACCAGAAGGTCTACAACAATTACTTTCTATATCATCTGTTTGGAAACATTCACAAAGCAGAGGTCTCACAACCTTGGCTGCTGCAGAGCTACGACTCCTAGCATAACATGACCACATTACTGTAGATCATATTAAATGAATCCCATAAAATGGAGAGATCCTGAAAGGAAGTAAGGGTACCGTCACACAGTGCCATTTTGATCGCTACGACGGCACGATCCGTGACGTCGCAGCGATCGTATGATTATCGCTCCAGCGTCGTAGACTGCGGTCACACGTTGCAATCACGGCGCTGGAGCGATGCCGAAGTCCCCGGGTAACCAGGGTAAACATCGGGTTACTAAGCGCAGGGCCGCGCTTAGTAACCCGATGTTTACCCTGGTTACCAGCGTAAACGTAAAAAAAACAAACAGTACATACTTACATTCCGGTGTCTGTTCCCCCGGCGTCTCAGCTTCTCTGCCCTGTGTAAGCACAGCGGCCGGAAAGCACAGCGGTGACGTCAGACGTCACCGCTGTGCTCGCTTTCTGGCTGGCCGGCGCTCACACTGCAGAGAAGCTGAGACGCCGGAGGACAGACACCGGAATGTGAGTATGTACTGTTTGTTTTTTTTACGTTTACGCTGGTAACCAGGGTAAACATCGGGTTACTAAGCGCGGCCCTGCGCTTAGTTACCCGATGTTTACCCTGGTTACAAGCGAACACATCGCTGGATCGCTGTCACACACAACGATCCAGCGATGTCAGCGGGTGATCAAGTGACGAAAGAAAGTTCCATACGATCTGCTACGACGTACGATTCTCAGCAGGATCCCTGATCGCTGCTGCGTGTCAGACACTGCGATATCGTATGATATCGCTGGAACGTCACGAATCGTACCGTCGTAGCGATCAAAGTGTGACTGTGTGACAGTACCCTAAGAGTTGGAAAATCTTCCCAGTGCTGTCATAAGTAACAACATTAACAATACAATAATTAAAGCAAAATAAGACGACCCTGCTCGTGAGAGCTAACAATCTACAATGAGGTGGGGGAGATACAAAGTACAGGTGTGTATTTACAATGATGTATTTACAATGATGGTCCAGCCATCTTCAGGGCATGGGGGATAGAAGGAAGTTGTGATTGGGCTACACACACACACACAAACCAAAAATGACTTTGATTATGGAACGTGGTAGGCAGCTCTGAACAAATATGTTTTGAGGGTGCGCCTAAAACTATGCAAATTGTGAATGGTCCTAATTTCTTGGGATAGAGCATTCCAGAGGATTGGTGCAGCGCGGGAGAAGTCTTGGAGACGGGAGTGGGAGATATGGATTAGTGCAGAGGTTAGTCAAAAGTCATTTGCAGAGGTCGGTTTGGCTGATAGACAGAAATAAGGGAGGAGATGTAAGGGGGTGCCGCACTGTGGAGAGCTTTGTGGGTGAGAACAAGTACTTTGAACTGGATCCTATAATGAATGGGTAGTCAATGTAATGACTGGCGAAGAGCAGCTGCATCTGAATACCGATTAGCCAGGTAGATGACCCTAGCTGCTGCAATAAGGATAGACTGAAGAGAGGAAAGTCGAGGCCAATTAATAGAGCGTTACAGTAGTCCAGGTGGGAGTGGATCAGGGTGACAGTGACGATTTTTGTTGTTTCTGTAGTGAAAAAAGGGCGGATTCTAGAGATGTTCTTTAGGTGTAAGCGGTACGAGCGGGCAAGAGATTGTATGTGGGATGTGAAGGAGAGATTGGTGTCAAACACAACACCCAGACTGCGTGCCTGCTGCCGGGGTGTTATTATGGTGCCACCCATGGAGAGGGGGAATGTCAGATTTAGGGAGGTTAGTAGATGGTGGGAGCAGAAGTTCAGTTTTGGAGAGGTTGAGTTTCAGATAGAGGGCGGACATGATGTCGGAGACTGCGGACAGACAGTCACTGGGGTTCTGTAGTACAGCGGGAGTAAGGTCAAGGGATGACATATATAGTTGTGTGTAATAATAAAGTGCTTGCTGATTCCTATCATGGTCCAAAAATGTTTGGGTTTATTGTGGATATAAAAAGTCTACATATCCCTTTTAAAATGAGAGGTTTTGTCATGTTAAAAAAATTATACTAAGAAGAATAATTTCATACCTTTTTCCACTTTTAATATAATAAATTGTATAAATAAATAATTTGGTAGCTATTCTAGCGCAATTTCCTGACATTTACTTTGTTGCACTTTTCAATAAAAGCCATGGTCAGAAAACAGCTTACAAAATAGCAAAGGGATCACATTGTGAAAGGTTATCAATCAGAAGGATACAAAAAAATGCCCAAGCCATTAGCTATAAAGTGGAACATTGTAAAGATGGTCATCAAGACGTGGCTTAAATCTGGCACAACAGTGACATTAACCAGAGTTGGACATACCTAAAAGAAATTATAAAAAAATGCTGGAGGCAGAATTATGCTTTGGGGCTGTTTTTTGGCAGTTGGAACTGAGGATTTAGTAAAAAAGGAGGGAATTATGAATAGTCCCAAATATTAGGCAATTTTGCATCAAAACTTTCATGCCTCTTAAAAAAGAAAACTTAAAAATGGCCCTAATAAAACATGCCTCCTAATCAACAAAAACAAAGAAAAAGATCAAAGCTTTGGAATGAGTAACCCAGAGTAGAGGCGTGAATCCAATTGTCCGTCTTTTGACCTGAAGCGGGTGCTGTACACAGGAGATATCCTCACAATTTGACAGATTTAGGGCGCTACTGCACGGAAGAGTAGACAAAGATTGCCAATACTAGGTGTGCCATGCAGATACACTACTACCCAAATAGAATGAATGTTCTTATAAATTTAAAGGGTACAGTACTTCATCAAAGTATTAGGTTAATATTGTGCATATTCATGGAAACACATTAAAGGGAACCTGTCACCCCCAAAATGGAAGGTGAGCTAAGCCCCCCGGCATCAGGGGCTTATCTACAGCATTCTGTAATGCTGTAGATAAGCCCCCGATGTAACCTGGAAGATGAGAAAAATAGGTTATATTATACTCACCCAGGGGCGTTCCCCGCTGCGGTCCGGCCCGATGGATGTCGCGGTCCAGTCCTGGGCCTCCCATCTCAGCGCTGCAGTGTGCTGCCTCAGGTCATGTTCACACTTTGCGGTTTTTACCGCGGAACCGCGGCGATTTTGATGCTGCGGGTCCGCAGCAGTTTCCATAGCATTTCCATTTACATGTAAACCCTATGGAAACCGCAAACTGCTGTGCACACGCTGCGGGAAAAACTGCGCAGAAACGCAGTGGTTTAAAACCCGCAGCATGTCACTTCTTTGTGCAGAATCGCTGCGATTCTGCACCCATAGGAATGCATTGAACCGCTTACTTCCCACATGGGGCTGTGCCCACGTTGCGGGAAGTAAGCGGTTAATGTGCGGGTGGTACCTGGGGTGGAGGAGAGGGGAGACTCTCCTCCAGGCCCTGGGAACCATATTTGGGGTAAAAAAAAGAATAAAAATAAAAAATCATGTTATACTCACCTGTCAGCGCTGCACGCGGCCGGCCGGTCAGAGTTGCTGTGCGAACAGGACCTGCGGTGACGTCGCGGTCACATGACCATGATGACGCCCGGGTCACATGACCGTGACGTCACGAAGGTCCTTCTCGGCACAGCATCTTTGGAACCGGAGTGCCACGTGCAGCGCCGAGGAGATCCGGACATCGGAGGGTGAGTATAACCAATCTTTAGTATTTTTAACATTACTATTGATGCTGCATATTGCTGCATATGCAGCATCAATAGTATAGGAGTAATCCCGCAGCGGAAACCGCGGAACAAATCGCGATAAATCTGCAGGGATAACCGCAGCGGTTTTGCCCTGCAGATTTATCAATTCCGCTGCGGGAGAACCCGCAGAGGGACGCCGCAAAGTGTGAACGTGGCCTTATTTACTTGACTTATAATATAACAAGGCAGAGTTTAAGTAAAAGTGATCAAGTCTCATAACAATAAACTCTTCAGAGTATATGCCTTTCCAGCTAATGCAGATAACTGCCTATCAAAATTATTTTTCCTTTTTAACCAGAAAAGATTTCAGCTGATTTTTCAAATGAATTTTATCGATGATAGGTGAAAAAGTTCTCAAATGCTTCTTCTTGGTATTATTTTTTTATATGACAAAACCTGCCATTTTAACAAAGGTGTGTAAACTTTTTATATCCACTGTATATGAAAATGCTTTCATATATTAAAATCTAGATTATTTTCCATAGATGCCAGACTAGTTTAAGGTTTTAAGAAAAATGACTTTAAGAATAATACAACTTTTCTTCTTTTGATATCCTAAACGACCTTCCTTTTTAATAGAAAAGTAATCATCATGATTAGCATTTATAAAATTCATCTGGAATCATCATTATCATCACTATTTTGTAGATGATCTGGAACACAATTATTATCTAATGGAATTTTGAGAAAACTGTTATTCTTGTAGAAAATGGATCAATTATAACAAAATATCTGGGAGCGAAAACAAGCATCTCAATGAACATTTGATAAATGTCAGCTGACCCCACCGATTTCAGTGTGACTCATCAGCCATCCAATGTTTAGAAGAGACTTCTGACTCTTTTCCAACAGATATTTTCATGGGATAGAAGGATCAGACACAAATAGCACCCATATACGGGGTGGGCCATGTATATGGATACACCTAAATAAAATGGGAGTAGTTGGTGATATCAACTTCCTGTTTGTGGCACATTAGTATATGGGAGGGAGAAAACTTTACAAAGTGGGTGGTGACCATGGTGGCCATTTTGAAGTCGGCCATTTTGCATCCAACTTTATTTTTTCCAGTGGGAAGAGGGTTTGATGTGTCACATGACCCTCTTTCCATTGGAAAAAATAAAGCTGGATCCAAAATGGCCGACTTCAAAATGGCCGCCATAGTCACCACCCATCTTGAAAAGTTTTCCCTCTCCCATATACTAATGTGCCACAAACAGGAAGTTGATATCACCAACCATTCCCATTTTATTTAAGTGTATCCATATACATGGCCCACCCTGTATAATGGCATAAGATAAAAAATGTCAAATGTAAAAAGTTTCTCAAATGTAAAAAAAAAAAAAACTATGTCAAGGATGCCTTAGATATCTTTAGGTGTGTATTGTGGTTGCAACACCCAGACCACACATGGTACTGCTAAACTGGACTTATAAGACCAGAGGTATATGGTAGATTTTGTATCTTAAAACCTTTCCATAGTACATCTGTGAAATGGGCAAGTATAAATGACCAAGTCTTGCAAATTGTGCCTTTAAATATGTAAGCAAAAGGGTTTTTGGTATTGTGATTGGACACACTAAAATCCAGGAAAGCTGTATGGTGGCTTGTTTTTTTTAAGGGAACGGTCATATTTGTCAGCTGCAGTATGTTTGTGTATACATAGCTGTACCAAACCTTTATTAACTTGGGAAGAATTAGGAAAAAAAGAGTAATTCTGCTGTTGTTTTTGAAATTTGAAATTTTACTCAATTCCCATGCTGCACAAATAAAGTGCTAACATTACTCTGTGGGTCATCCCGATTACGGTGATATCAAATTTATGTACTTTTATTTATGATTTGCGGCTTCTGTACTTACAAATAGGGAAAGGGGTAACCGAATCTGGTTAAAATATAACCTATATCAATAATTAGTATAATAACCTAATTATTTACAAAGGTTACATTTTATTCACATTCTATTAGGCTAGGGTCACATTGCGTTAGGGCAATCCGTTAAGCGCATAGCGCTAGAGGATTGCGCTAACGCAATGCTTCTCTAGGGTCCGCGTTCGGCGTCCCCGCTAGCGCAGATCCCCGATCTGCACTAGCGAGGAACGGACCTCGGGCGCGCCGCGGACGCTGCAAGCAGCGTCCGAGGTCCGTCACTCAAACGACGGCACATCGCTAGCGCACGCCCAATGTGGGCGGGCGCTAGCGACGCGTTCTCCATTACAGGCTATGGCGGCGTTAATGGACTACGTTAACACCGCGTTATGCCGCGGTGTAACGTAGTCCGTTAAACGCAGTCACATAACGCAATGTGACCCTAGCCTTACCCCTTTCCTTTTCCCTATTTATTTGTTACTCTTTCCAGTGTTCTACACTAAAGTGAATTTATTATAGGTGGGACTTCAATATCTTAAGTGAACATGATTTTTGTACTTTAAATACATCAATTTCCCAGAGGAGCATTGCATGGCCTATAAGTCTCCTTTCACTGGCATGTCTTTAAGGAGATACATTACTCTTTAGACTCCATTTGATACAAGTACTTTGCTTTTGTATTATCATTTTCCCAAAGTCATACATTTTAGAATTTTCCCTGAAAATAACTTTGTGAGGGTATCTATTTGCATGAAGAGATGTACTTTTTATTTGTCCCATTTTCTGGAACATACAACTTTTTGATCACTTCTTATATACACTTTTTGGGAGATGTAATGAACAAGGAAAACAATTCTGGATTTCTTATAAGAATCAGTGTTCACTACTCAGATTAATGGACATTTTAACTTCATTTTTAAGGTCAATATGATAATGGCAAAACCCAATTTATGTAATATAGGTTGTGTCTCACTACTACACAAAAAAATCACATCTGGGATTCATACCATTCTAAGACCAATATATATATATATTTTTTTTTTCAGTTTTTCATAAACAAAGTTGTATGAGGGGATATTTTTTGTTGGACAATCTATAATTTTTATTGGTGCCATTTTTGGGGTACATACAGCTTTTTGATAATTTTTTATTTTATTTTGTCTGGGTTGCTGAACGAGCAAAAATCAGCAAATATGGTTCTTATTTTTTTTCAAGTTGTTCACTGTATGGTTTAAGTAATGATATGGTTTTGTAATACTGGTCGATATCATAACTGTGATATCCTATTTGTATCTTTTTTTGCAACTATTGCATAATAAATTCACCAGTTAATGAAAATTAGTTGTTTTTCTTTTGTGACGTTCTGAGAGTCACAACTTTATTTTTTTATGTTGTATGAGGGCTATGTGGTTTTTTTTGCATAATAAGTTGTAGCTTAAAATGGTACCATTTTTGGATATATGCAATTTTTCAATCACTATTTTATTATTTGTGAAGCAAGAGGAACAAAAACACCTATGATTTTTCTCATTCTTTTACCAGCTTTCGCCATGTAGTAAAAATAACAATATGGTGTTAAAGTATGCATCATTTCATATGCGGTAATCTTACATATGTGATGTTTTTAAGATATGTTTATGTTTTTCCAATTTAAATCTTTTTCTGCGAAAGTCGGGAGCGAGTTTTTCCTTTTTAAAAAAAAAAAAAATAGATTTTTTTTCAATACTTATTAGTCCCCCAGCGAGATGTGAACATGTTACCCTATGAGGAAATAAACTGAATTTGTTATGTAGTGCAGTGTATTCTACTATCCTTGCAAATGCTAGAATTTCATCAGCTCACCCAACCAGATATATTAGAGTCCAATTCTCAATAGACATGTGCAGAGCACGGATCACCACCAAGTTCCTGCTGGCTGACTCCCAGGTGAAAATGCCAATCACTCACTTGTCCAGCTCATGCAAATATTCAACATTTGCATGAGCTGGTCAAGTGAGTGATTTGCATTATACTATCCTGTCACTGTTTCATTGACTGGTAGTCTATAAGATCCGTTACTAGCCGAATTTGATTGGTTCTAGAAAACTGCAGACTAAGAGTCCTTTGTCAGGCATCCAGCTGCTATCCAGGGCTGACAGAGGGAACTTTTGACAGCAGCATATGAGGACTTAAGCTGCTGGGCTTGGTGAGAATGCCGACCCTATCAGTTACAGCATGAGTCTTGCCGTGTATACAGTGGGGGAAATAAGTATTTGATCCCTTGCTGATTTTGTAAGTTTACCCACTGACAAAGACATGAACAGTCTATAATTTTAAGGGTAGGTTAATTTTAATATATTTAGAATATCACACAAAAAAATCCAGAAAATCACATTGCATAAATTATATAAATTTATTTGCATTTTGCAGTGAGAAATAAGTATTTGATCCCTCTGGCAAACAAGACTTATTACCAACCCTTGTTGGCAAGCACAGCATTCAGATGTTTTTTGTAGTTGATGACTAGGTTTGCGCACATGTCAGGAGGAATTTGGGTCCACTCCTCTTTGTTATTTTTAACATTCTATCTCTCAATGTTAAAATTAACCTACCCTTAAAATTATAGACTGTTCATGTCTTTGTCAGTGGGCAAACTTACAAAATCAGCAAGGGATCAAATACTTTCTTGCCCTTATGTATACCCATACAGGAGCAGTACCATGCCATCAGCAAGACATGCATAGCTATTATGGAGCACAAAGTGACATATGCTCATAACACATATGTAAACCATTTAGCATTAGGCTATGTGCACACGTTGCGGTTTTTACCGCGGAACCGCAGAGATTTTGGTTTACAGTAAACATGTAAACCAATGGGAAACCGCAAACCGCTGTGCACATGCTGCGGGAAAAACCGCGCAGAAACGCAGCGGTTTACAACCCGCAGCATGTCACTTCTTTGTGCAGAATTGCAGCGATTCTGCACACATAGAAATGCATTGATCCGCTTACTTCCCGCATGGCGCTGTGCCCACGATGCGGGAAGTAAGCGGATAATGAGCGGTTGCTACCCGGGGTGGAGGAGAGGAAACTCTCCTCCAGGCCCTGGGAACCATATTTGTGGTAAAAAAAAGAATTAAAATAAAAAATAATGCTATACTCACCTCTCAGCGCTGCACGTGGCCGTCCGGTCTCAGGTTTGCTGTGCGAGCAGGACCTGCGGTGACGTCGCGGTCACATGACCATGTCGTCGCGGTCACATGACCGTGACGTCACGAAGGTCCTTCTCGCACAGCATCTTTGGAAATGGACCACCACGTGCAGCGCCGAGGAGATTGGGACGTCAGAGGGTGAGTATAACCATTTTTTTTATTTTTAACGTTACTATTGATGCTGCATATGCAGCATCAATAGTAAAACCAAAACCCGCAGCGGAAACCGCAAGACAAAATGTGATAAATCTGCAGGGATAACCGCAGCGGTTTTGCCCTGCAGATTTATCAAATCCGCTGCGGGAGAACCCGCAGGGACCCGAACCTACGTGTGCACATGGCCTTAAGGGTTTAAAGCAAGAAGCAGAAGAACAATAAGTAATATAATACTGAATTATTCTGCACTGAGTGTATTTTCTGAAATGTAAAGAACTCAATACAATCATGACTACAACTGTATGACAGCTAATGGGACGTTCAGCATCCAAAGGTTAGGATAGCAGTAAGATGAAGCATGATGGACAGGCATGGAAGCTTCCCTTGGCACCGGTCATAAATATGCTACCTTCACATTTGTAGCGGCACTAGGCTGATTTTGAATAGGCTGGCTGTCTTATTGGTATTACCACACCTGTGTTGTTTCCATCTTTACTTGGACGCACTGCGCCATGACAGTGCATTTGATTCAAGGCCTAGACAGGTAGACAGGTAAGCACCTTTGCCTGTTTTTTCACGTGTTTTCTAGAATAGTGGAGGTTTTTCCTCTTTTTCCTCCTTTTGTGATTTTGAATATGACGTAGATAAGCAAATATTTATTTATCTATTTTCTATTTCTTACAACTCCTTATATGTTAATTTTTAGAGTTTAATGTCGACATTTCCAATTTAGATTGTTTCAGATATTATTAGATATGCATTTAGAAATATGTACATATAGATCCTTAACCCCTTCACCCCCAAGGGTGGTTTGCACGTTAATGACCGGGCCAATTTTTACAATTCTGACCACTGTCCATTTATGAGGTTATAACTCTGGAACGCTTCAACGGATCTTGGCGATTCTGACATTGTTTTCTCGTGACATATTGTACTTCATGATAGTGGTAAAATTTCTTCGATATAACTTGCGTTTATTTGTGAAAAAAACGAATATTTGGCGAAAATTTTGAAAATTTCGCAATTTTCCAACTTTGAATTTTTATGCCCTTAAATCACAGACATATGTCACGCAAAATACTTAATAAGTAACATTTCCCACATGTCTACTTTACATCAGCACAATTTTGGAACCAAAATTTTTTTTGGTGACGGAGTTATAAGGGTTAAAAGTTGACCAGCAATTTCTCATTTTTACAACACCATTTTTTTTTAGGGACCACATCTCATTTGAAGTCATTTTGAGGGGTCTATATGATAGAAAATACCCAAGTGTGACACCATTCTAAAAACTGCACCCCTCAAGGTACTCAAAACCACTTTCAAGAAGTTTATTAACCCTTCAGGTGTCTCACAGGAATTTTTGGAATGTTTAAATAAAAATAAACATTTAACTTTTTTTCACTCAAAATTTGTTTCAGCTCCAATTTGTTTTATTTTACCAAGGGTAACAGGAGAAAATAGACCCCAAAATTTGTTGTACAATTCGTCCTGAGTACGCTGTTACCCCATATGTGGGTGTAAACCATTGTTTGGGCGCAGGGCAGAGCTCGGAAGGAAAGGAGCGCCATTTGACTTTTCAATGCAAAATTGACTGGAATTGAGATGGGACGCCATGTTGCATTTGGAGAGCCCCTGATGTGCGTAAACATTGAAACCCCCCACAAGTGACACCATTTTGGAAAGTAGACCCCCTAAGGATCTTATCTAGATGTGTGTTGAGCACTTTGACCCAACAAGTGCTTCACAGAAGTTTATAATGCAGAGCCGTAAAAATAAAAATCATATTTTTTCACAAAAATGATCTTTTCGCCCCCATTTTTTTATTTCCCCAAGGGTAAGAGAAGAAATTAGACCACAAAAGTTGTTGTGCAATTTGTCCTGAGTACGACGATACCCCATATGTGGGGATAAACCACTGTTTGGGCGCATAGCAGAGCTCGGAAGGGAAGGAGCGCTATTTTACTTTTCAATGCAAAATTGACTGGAATTAAGATGGGATGCCATGTTGCGTTTGGAGAGCCCCTGATGTGCCTAAACATTAAAAACCCCCACAAGTGACACCATTTTGGAAAGTAGACCCCCTAAGGAACTTATCTAGATGTGTTTTGATAGCTTTGAACCCCCAAGTGTTTCACTACAGTTTATAACGCAGAGCCGTGAAAATAAAAATTCCTTTTTTTTTTTCACAAAAATGATTTTTAGCCCCAAGTTTTGTATTTTCTCAAGGGTATCAGGATAAATTGGACCCCAAACTTTGTTGTCCAATTTGTCCTGAGTACGCTGATACCCCATATGTGGGGGGGAACCACTGTTTGGGCGCATGACAGAGCTCGGAAGGGAAGGAGCGCCATTTGGAATGCAGACTTAAATGGATTGGTCTGCAGGCGTCACGTTGCATTTGCAGAGCCCCTGATGTACCCAAACAGTACAAACCCCCCACAAGTGACCCCATATTGGAAACTAGACCCCCCAAGGAACTTATCTAGATGTGTTGTGAGAACTTTGAACCCCCAAGTGTTTCACTACAGTTTACAACGCAGAGCCGTGAAAATAAAAAATCTTTTTTTTCCCACAAAACTTATTTTTTGGCCCCCAGTTTTGTATTTTCCCAAGGATAGCAGGAGAAATTGGACCCCAAAAGATGATGTCCAATTTGTCCTGAGTACGCTGATACCCCATATGTTGGGGTAAACCCCTGTTTGGGCACACGGGAGAGCTCTGAAGGGAAGGAGCACTGTTTTCCTTTTTCAACGCAGAATTGGCTGGAATTCAGATCGGATGCCATGTCCCGTTTGGAGAGCCCCTGATGTGCCTAAACAGTGGAAACCCCCCAATTATAACTGAAACCCTAAGCCAAACACACCCTTACCCTAATCCCAACCGTAACCCTAACCACTCCTCTAACCCAGACACACCCAACCCTATTCCCAACCGTAAATGTAATCCAAACCCTAACCCTATCTTTAGCCCCAACCCTAACTGTAGCTCCAACCCTAGCCCCAACCCTAACCCTAGCCCTAACCCTAGCAATAACCCTAGCCCTATCACTAGCCCTAACACTAGCCGTAACACTAGCCCTAACCCTTGCCCTAACCCTATCCCCAACCCTAGCCCTAACCCTAGCCCTAACCCTAGCCCCAACCCTAGCCCTAACCCTAGTCCTAACCCTTGCCATAACCCTAACCCTAGCCCTAACTCTAGTCCTAACTCTAGCCCTAACCCTAGCCCCAACCCTAGCCCTAACCCAAACCCTAGCCCTAACCCTTGCCCTAACCCTAACCCTAGTCCTAACTCTAGCCCTAACCCTAACCCTAATGGGAAAATGGAAATAAATACATTTTTTAATTTTTTTATTTTTCCCTATCTAAGGGGGTGATGAAGGGGGGTTTGATTTACTTTTATAGCGGGTTATTTAGCGGATTTTTATGATTGGCAGCTGTCACACACTGAAAGACGCTTTTCATTGCAAAAAATATTTTTTGCGTTACCACATTTTGAGAGCTGTAATTTTTCCATATTTGAGTCCACAGAGTTATGTGAGATCTTGTTTTTTGCGGGACGCGTTGACATTTTTATTGGTAACATTTTCGGACACGTGACATTTCTTGATCGCTTTTTATTCCGATTTTTGTGAGGCAGAGTGATCAAAAACCAGCTATTCATGAATTTCTTTTGGGGGAGGCGTTTATACCGTTCCGCGTTTGGTAAAATTGATAAAGCAGTTTTATTCGTCGGGTCAGTACGATTACAGCGATATCTCATTTATATCATTTTTTTATGTTTTGGCGCTTTTATACGATAAAAACTAAAATATAGAAAAAATAATTATTTTGGTATCGCTTTATTCTCAGGACTATAACTTTTTTATTTTTTTGCTGATGATGCTGTATGGCGGCTCGTTTTTTGCGGGACAAGATGACGTTTTCAGCGGTTACATGGTTATTTATATCAGTCTTTTTGATCGCGTGTTATTCCACTTTTTGTTCGGCGGTATGGTAATAAAGCGTTGTTTTTTGCCTTGTTTTTTTTTTTTTTTCTTACGGTGTTTACTGAAGGGGTTAACTAGTGGGGCAGTTTTATAGGTTGGGTCGTTACGGACGCGGCGATACTAAATATGTGTACTTTTATTGTTTTTTTAATTTTATTTAGCTAAAGAAATGTATTTATGGGAATAATTTTTTTTTTTTTTCTTTATTTAGGATATTTTTTTTATTTATTTTTTTACACACATGTGGGGAATTTTTTTTTAACTTTTTTACTTTGTCCCAGGGGGGGACATCACAGATCATTGATCTGGCAGTGTGCACAGCACTCTGCCAGATCTGCGATCTGCTGTGCAGGGCTGCAGGCTTACCAAAGTGTCTGCTCTGAGCAGACACTCGGTAAGCCACCTCCCTCCCTGCAGGACCCGGATGCCGCGGCCATCTTGGATCCGGGACCTGTGGCGAGGAGGGAGGTAGGAGACCCCTGGAGCAACGCGATCACATCGCGTTGCTCCGGGGGTCTCAGGGAAGCACGCAGGGAGCCCCCTCCCTGCGCGATGCTTCCCTATACCGCCGGTACACCGCGATCATGTTTGATCGCGGTGTGCCGGGGGTTAATGTGCCGGGGGCGGTCCGTGACCGCTCCTGGCACATAGTGCCGGATGTCAGCTGCGATATGCAGCTGACACCCGGCCGCGATCGGCCGCGCTCCCCCCGTGAGCGCGGCCGATCGGCTATGACGCACTATCCCGTCGAGGGTCAGATAGGCCCAGGTCACCTCGACGGGATAGTACGTCAAAGGTCACAGAGGGGTTAAATATTGATTTATAATTTTCAATGTACACTTTACTAATGTAGATTGGTACAGATATTTCTACATGTACAAAAAGCATGTTAGAGATGAGTGAATCTTTTGAAATTCGAATTTGCCGTCTTCGCCACATTTGCTTCAAAAATTTGATTAGCAATGAATAAATTTGAGCAAATTTCAATATTGGAAGGCATGTAATTGCTCAGATAATACATATGGAAGAGAAAAGAGAAAGGGAGAACTTCGCTGACCATAACAATTTTCAATTTACAAACGAGAGGGAGAGAGGACCCTGCTGATTACAAGGGCTTACACTCTACAGAAAAGAGAAAGACAAGACTCTGCTGACCATAAGAAGTTACACTCTACAGGAGAGAGAGGACCTCACTGACCATAAGAGCTTACACTCTACAGGAGAGAGAGGACCCTGCTGATCATGAGAGCTTACACGCTACAGAAAAGAGAGGACTGTGGCGACCATAAGAGCTTTCACTCTACAGCAGAGAGATGGAGGACCCTGTTGACCATAACATCTTACAATGTATAAGAGGGAGAGGACCCTGCTGACGATAAGAGCTACACTCTCCAGGAGAGAGAAAGAGAGGACCCTGCTTACCATAAGACCTTACACTCTACAGGAGAAAGGGAGGTCACTGCTGACCCTAAGACCTTACACTGTACATGATAGAGAAAAAGAGAAGACACTGCTGACTATAAGAGCTTACACTCTACAGGAGAAAGGGAGGTCACTGATGACCCTAAGACCTTATACTGTACATGAGAGAGAAAGAGAGAGGACCCCGCTGACCATAAAAGCTTACACTCTACAGGAGAGATAGAACCTTGCTGACCAAAATGGCTTACTTTCTATAGGAGAGGGAAAGAGAGAGGACCCCACTGACGATAAGAGCTTATACTCTACATGAACGAGAGGACTCTGAAGACCATAAGAGCTTACACTTTACAGGACAGAAAAAGAGAAGATCGTGCTGACCATGAGAGCTTATTCTCTACAGCAGAGAGAGGACCGTGCTAACCATAAGAGCTTACACTCTATAGGAGAGAAATTACTCCGCTGACAATAAGAGTTTACACTTTACAGGAGAGAGGACTTTACTTACCATAAGAGCTTACAATTTACAGTCAAGAGAGAGGGAGAGAGAAACATGCTGCCCAGAAGAGCTAACACTCTACAGGAGTTAGAGAGGAGCCTGCTTGCCATAAGAGCTTGGACGGTACAAGAGAGAGGGAGAGAGGACCCCACTGGCAATAAGAGCTCATATTCCACAAGAGAGAAAGAACCCCACTGATCCTAAGAGCCTTCAATCTACCGGAGAGAGAGAGAGTTACCCAGTAACTCTGAAGATGGAAAACACCTCTGCCGTATCAACTGTTTTCTGATAGGAGCCTCTGATCTGTGACTGCCCAGGTACTGACCATCTGTCCGGAACACCACACTTTACTTACCACCTGTGTCAGTGCGTGTGTCCATAGCTGAGCTGGCAGAGCTCGGAGATTCTTGAGATATGGTGCGGCAGCAGTGGTGAGACGTGCAACAGATGAACAGGACCTGAAGCACATGACTGCCGGGGTAGTGGCTGGGGGTGGCGCGTAACCCCAGAGCTCTGGAGAACAGAGCACGCTCGATCCTCTGCAGATTTATTATATGCTTGGTAAAGATAAGCGGATCAATATGTCTGATTGTTTAACAGTGGGCAAAACCCTTAAACAAAACCTGTGGGTCTTAGTTTTAGTGGATTGCATACTTATTATATTGTCCCTTGATATTCTTTTGATTCCCTATCGGACATTTACCCTAACATATGCTGTCACCAAATTCCACAGTCCTGATCCTGGATCCACATGTACATACTTTAAGTAGGTAAGTGAGTTTTAGATTTAAATTTAGAGCTCGATTCTTCTGTTTTTAAAGAAGATATGCCACTGCCAGAGGAGTTTGGCTGTGGCTTTCACATATTTCTCCATGAAAAACACATGAACTCTCATTTTGGAGAGATAACTGTTTTATGTACCCATAATTGGCTTTTGTTGAGTTTTTCATGTTGCAGAATTTCTGTACTGTATCTGCACCTATTATTTAAATTATGTTACTTGCAGTTTTTCCTTGCATTTTTTGTGTATTTATAAAACATGCGTGTTTAGGACGCTGCAGTTTTTTCTTTTGTTGGTGTGTCAGGCTTTAAGTAAATCTGCTTTGTTTTTGGTACTTCCTGTTTTTTTGCTTTGACAAAAGTTTATTGTCATTCATAGGTGTGAATTACCTAAAGCAAGTCTATAGGGAAATTCTGCACAGAAAACTTGGCGTACCCACCAGAGGATTCACATATTGCAGATTTGAAAGACGCACCACGGGTCAGTTTTCGCTGCATTAAAAAGAAGCAGAGTGGGCATGAAATTTCTAGAATTCCCATCCACTTTAATGGAACTGTAAGACGCTGAGCTTTTGATGCAGTAAAAACACGTAGTGTCAAAAATGGATCAAAAGCTCATGGTGGGAACGCAGCCTAAAAGCAAATCAAAAGAACAGCTAATCAAGTATGTAGCACAAACATCTACTGTAGATACAATTATGTCTATTTTTAAGCTTTTACTGTTGTGTAAAGAAAATGGATTTTATAGGTGTTAACAGTAAGGAAATGCAATCTTATGCTAATGCAGCGCCCCAGAGTCCTGGTCGTTGCAGTACTGATGCCCCGCCGCTAAGGGGGGCTATGGTACATCTGATGGCACTGAAGGAGTTCACCTGACCAGGTATCACAGACACCAATACACTTCACAGTCTGGCCTCCAGGGGGAGCTAAGGGTGCTATGTATTAGGCCACTCCTCACAATCTGGTAAAACTGGGGGTTAGATAGGAAGTTAGACAGAAGCTGACTGGGTTGGAACCAGGCAACATCCTGTGGCAGAGGGTGTTGCAGGGGAAGATTCAGGGGGGTCCCTGTCAGGGGTGGGATCCTGACAGAGGCCACCATGACAACCCCAGACCTGAGACACAGAGGCCCGGTACCGGGTGCCCCTCGGCCCTGCGGCAGTGGGGGCGCTCCACTAATATATTCAATTCTACAGTAAAATGAGAAAAAAATTGTATAACTTTCAATAGAAAAACAGGGCAGCAGTGGTTCACATTGTTGCATTGCAGGGCTGGGTCCAAGTCCCACCAAGGACAACATACCAAAGGAGTTTTTATGTTTCCTCCCACACTCCAAATACATAGTGATTGGTAAATTAGATTGTAAGCCCTAATTTAGACAGTAATGATGATGTCTGTAAAGCAGTTTTAAACTATTGCGTAATATAAGTTATCAATACATTTTTTATCAACTTTTTTTTTTAGAAAAAATCGGTTGTTGCAGTCAAATCATGCTCATGTTTATTTTAGCAATATTATCTAAGCAATTTGCGAGTTATGCTTATTTTGCAGAATTAAAAAGATCTAGCCCAGAAAAATTATGTCTTATTGGTAAGGTAAAGAAATAGCATTTAAAACATGTAAAAGGAAGGAAAAGAAGTTGTATTCTTCCTGCCAACACTCGGTTGTAGTCATCGGGGAGATGCAGGAGCTCTTACAGTCAGTACTAACTACTCACTGAGTCTGTAATCATTGCCTGGCACATTGACTGACATCCAGCTCAGCACACACACGCTGCACACATACAATTGAGAGCAGCCTGTCAATCAATGTGCATGGGAGTGATTGCAGCATTCACACTCTACAGTGATAGGAGACTGACAGCTCCCTGCACCGCCCCGATGACTGGGAGAGAGCTGCTGTATGAAGAACAGCTGCCGCTCCAGTAAGCCTGACAGGCATGAGTTGTCATGTCGGACGCTGTTCAGACCAGGTCGTCCGACAGACAGCGGTAATTCCGCTTTTGTCCACTATGCGCTCATTGGTGTCGGCTAGACTTTGTCTAGCTGGTCCGGGGTTAATTTACCTGGTGATCGGATTGAAAGCTGGGCCATGCCCACTGCCTTTAAATAGTTCTCCTGAACATTGGGCATCGCCGATTATAGCTTCAGTCTAGTGCTTGGTTATCTTGGTCTGGAGTGGTGAGCTAGTAGTTGGAGTATCGTATCTGGTGGTGTATTTCCCTTTGTCTTATTTACTCCTTCCTATATTTGTATTTACTTTGCCCTGCGCATTTATAGTGTATTCCTGAGTGTCTGTAGTGTGGTGTATATTTTCCGTTATCCTTGTCTGTGCTAACTGTGGGTATTGGTGTATTATCTTTTCACTGGGTGGAGGGTGGTGGTTTCAGCCTAGGGTTGAAACAGGAGACAGGGCGAGGGTCGAGGCCTAGACATGCACACCATCAGTGTAAACTCTAGGTAGAGGGTCAGTCAGGATTTCCCTAGTCTGAGGGAAATTGCAGGGGCCCGGGTTATTAGCTCTTACTCACCTAGTCTTCCCGTGACATTATAATCGGCCAACATTATTTCCATGGATCCCATGATTTCCATAAACCACCAGTTGAGGGCGCTGTTCCTACAGGTCACTGAGTTGAGGGGGGCAGTGCAGCAACAGGGACTAGCAGTATCTAATGTGCAAGCCGGAGTTTCAGATAAAGTTGCTGAGCCTAAGTTTCCTTTGCCTGAAAAATTTGCTTGGGAACGCAGTAAATTTGTTACTTTTCGTGAAGCTTGCAAACTGTATTTTCGGATGCGTCCAATCTCCTCTGGTAATGAGGCTCAGCGTGTGGGCCTGGTGTTGTCATTATTAAGCGGGGATCCCCAAGCATGGGCGTTTTCTTTGCCATCTGATTCTGCTGCATTTGACTCTGTGGAGAGTTTTTTTTCCTTTCTTGGAAATATTTACGATGAACCTGACAGAATGGCTCTAGCAGAATCTAAGATACGCACTATTCGCCAGTGGGAGCGAGTTGCAGAGGATTACTGTTCTGAATTTTGCCGCTGGGCGGTCGACACTCAGTGGAATGATTCTCCGCTGCGGAGTCACTTTATTCATGGAGTTTCTGATAGGGTTAAAAAAGCCCTCCTGATGTACGAGACTCCTACTTCACTAGATTCCGCTATGAGTATTGTTGTCCGCATTGATCGCCGTTTGCGTCTGGGGGAGCATGAGACGCCGCCTGTGGGAGGAGGTTTAGGTTCACATGAGGTTGCTGCTGATGAGCCCATGGAACCTATGCAAATCGCAGGGGTATCAAATGTTAAGCATCGTGCTCCTGTACTCAGGAAGCAGGGAGCCTGTTTTTTCTGCGGTAAAACTGGTCATTTTATTAATATCTGTCCTCTGCTGTCAAAGAAAAATGCAACGGTGGAAAAACTTCTAAGCTCAGAGGGTGTGGAGGAGTCCAATCTGAGCTTATGTATATCCTCCATGATGGTTTCTCAGTGCATGCTCCCTGCCAAAGTTGTTGTTGCTGGCAGAGAGCTGCCAATCACTGCTTTTGTGGATAGTGGTTCTGCCACAAATCTCATTGATGAGGAGTTTGCGCGCACTGCTGGTTTTAGGATTGAAAGACTGCCTCATCCTATCTGCGTGGTCACCATCAATTCTGCTCCTCTCCCACAGGGGGAGATTACTGAGTTTGTGGCTGAGATTAAACTCCACATTGGGGTTCTTCATTTCGAGCAGGTTACATGTAAGGTGCTCAAGAGTCTTCCGGCACAATTGGTTCTGGGTTTTCCATGGTTGTCTACACACAACCCGGTGATTGACTGGAAAACTCAGGACATAATTCAGTGGAGTGATTTCTGTCAGGAGAATTGCTTGGCCACATGTGTTGCTGCTGTGACTTCAAGCGTTCCTGAGTCACTTCTGGATTTTGTGGATGTGTTCTCTGAGAAGGGTTGTTCAGAGTTGCCACCACATCGCTCCTATGACTGTACTATCAGGTTTAAACCAGGGGCTAAATTGCCTGAAGCAAGGATGTTTAACATCTCCGGTCCGGAGAGACAAGCGCTAAAGGATTACATTGCTGAAAGTTTGAGCAAAGGGCACATCAGGCCTTCATCCTCACCTGTGGCAGCAGGGTTCTTCTTCGTTAAGAAGAAAGATGGTGGACTACGGCCGTGTCTGGATTTCAGGGAGTTAAACCAGATTACGATTCGTGATCCATACCCTATGCCATTGATACCGGATTTGTTCAACCAGGTGGCAGGTGCTAAGTGGTTTACCAAGCTTGACCTCAGGGGGGCGTACAACCTCATAAGAGTCCATCAAGGTGATGAGTGGAAGATGGCTTTTAATACCCCTGAGGGTCATTTTGAAAATTTGGTGATGCCATTTGGGTTGACAAACGCACCTGCAGTGTTTCAGCATTTCATAAATGATGTGTTCTCGCATGTTTTGGGGAAATTCATTATTGTGTACCTAGATGACATCCTCATATATTTTTGCGACCATGATACTCATTTAGATCATGTCAGGCAGGTGTTACAGCTTCTCAGAGAGAATAAGCTATATGCAAAACTGGAGAAATGTGTGTTTTCGGTACAGGAGTTGCCTTTTTTGGGCTATATTGTGTCTGCTTCTGGTTTTAAAATGGACGCCGCTAAGGTGCAAGCGGTGTTGCATTGGGAATGACCTGATAACCTGAAAGCACTTCAGCGGTTCCTTGGGTTTTCTAACTACTATAGGAAATTTATCAAGGATTTTTCCATCATTGCTAAACCTCTAACTGACATGACTAAAAAGGGTACCAATTTCTCCGTTTGGCCTGAGGCTGCTGTGTGCGCATTTGAATCTCTTAAGAACAGGTTTGTTTCGGCCCCCATTCTTGTGCAGCCAGATGTATCGAAACCTTTTGTGGTGGAAGTCGATGTGTCTGAGGTTGGTGTGGGGGCGGTGCTGTCACAAGGCTCATCCTTGAGCGGTTTGCGTCCATGCGCCTACTTTTCCAAGAAACTGTCGCCCGCCGAACATAACTACGATATCGGCAACAGGGAGTTGTTGGCAATCAAATTGGCCTTTGAGGAATGGCGACACTTCTTGGAGGGGTCGATTCATCAGGTTACTGTTATTACCGACCATAAGAATTTGCTTTATTTGGAGTCTGCCAAGCATCTGCCTCCCAGGCAGGCTCGCTGGGCATTGTTTTTCACGCGGTTCAACTTTGTTGTCACTTACAGACCTGGTTCTAAAAACACTGAGGCGGATGCCCTGTCCAGGTGTTTTCCGGGGGGAGAGCCTCGGGAAGATCCAGTACCCATCCTCCAAAAGGGTGTTGTGGTTTCGGCTCTCACTACCGAGGTTGAGGCTGAGATTGCCGAGGCCCAGGAGGAGGTACCATCTGAGCTTCCCATCAACAAAACGTTTGTACCGCTTCATCGCCGCTTAAAGGTTTTGGCGGAGCATCATGATACCGTCCTGGCTGGCCATCCAGGGGTTAGGGGTACTTTGGAGTTGGTGTCACGTCGGTTTTGGTGGCCCAAGACCCGACAGGACGTGGTCTCATACGTGTCGGCTTGCACCACGTGCGCTAGGACTAAGACACCCCGCTCCCGTCCTGTTGGCACACTACTTCCTCTCGAGGTACCTAGTAAGCCATGGACGGAAATCTCCATGGATTTTATCACTGACTTGCCCTCCTCAGCTGGGAACATGGTCATCTTGGTGATTGTTGATCGATTCTCAAAAATGTTGCATTTTGTGTCTTTGCCTTCGTTGCCTAACGCTAAGACTCTGGCTCAGGTATTTGTGCAGGAGGTGGTCAGACTTCATGGACTTCCGTCTGACATAATTTCTGATAGTGGATCTCAGTTTGTGGCAAAATTTTGGAAAGCATTTTTTTCACGGCTGGGATCAAGTTGTCTCATTCTTCGGCGTTTCATCCTCAGTCAAATGGTCAGACCGAGCGTATGAACCAAAATTTGGAACAGTACTTACGCTGCTTTGTTTCGGATAACCAGGAGGAGTGGTTGAAGTTCCTTCCTTTGGCTGAGTTTGCCATCAATAATCACCGCCAGGAGTCGTCTGGGGAGTCTCCGTTTTTTTGTGTTTACGGGATTCATCCTCAATTTTGTACTTTGAGTCAGGGGGGCTCTTCCAGCGTCCCAGAGGAAGACCAGTTAGGAGCACAATTATCATCTGTCTGGAGGAGAGTTAAACAGCGCCTGTTGAGTGTGGGTGCTAGGTACAAACGTGTGGCTGACAGTAGGCGTGTGCCAGGTCCGGACATGAGTGTGGATGACTGGGTGTGGTTATCCACAAAAAACATAAGACTCAAAATACCATCCCTTAAATTGGGTCCACGGTTTATTGGTCCATTTAGGGTCACCGCTGTCATTAACCCAGTAGCGTACCAGTTGGAGCTTCCTACGGTGTATAAAATACACAACGTGTTCCACAGATCATTGTTAAAGAAGGTGGTGGGTCTTGTGGACGCGACACCAATGCCTTCTCCAGTCTTGGTGGATGGTAACCTGGAATTTGAAGTCTCTAAGGTGGTTGACTCTCGTGTAGTGCGCTGCACTTTACAGGACTTGGTACACTGGCGTGGTTATGGGCCTGAGGAGAGGTCCTGGGCACCAGCCTTGGATGTTCATGCGGATCAGCTGGTCAGATTGTTTCACCGCCGCCATCCGGACAAGCCGGGTCCTATAAGCCGTGAGGGCCCTGGGGTCCCTCGTAGAAGGCGGGGTACTGTCATGTCGGACGCTGTTCAGACCAGGTCGTCCGACAGATAGCGGTAATTCCGCTTTTGTCCACTATGCATTCATTGGCGTCGGCTAGATTTTGTCTAGCTGGTCCGGGGTTAATTTAGCTGGTGATCGGATTGGAAGCTGGGCCATGCCCACTGCCTTTAAATAGTTCTCCTGAACATTGGGCGTCGACGATTATAGCTTCAGTCTAGTGCTTGGTTATCTCGGTCTGGAGTGGTGAGCTAGTAGTTGGAGTATCGTATCTGGTGGTGTATTTCCCTTTGTCTTATTTACTCCTTCCTATATTTGTATTTACTTTGCCCTGCGCATTTATAGTGTATTCCTGAGTGTCTGCGGCGTGGTGTCTATTTTCCATTATCCTTGTCTCTGCTAACTGTGGGTATTGGTGTATTATCTTTTCACTGGGTGGAGCGTGGTGGTTTCAGCCTAGGGTTGAAACAGGAGACAGGGCGAGGGTCGAGGCCTAGACATGCACACCATCAGTGTAATCTGTAGGTAGAGGGTCAGTCAGGATTTCCCTAGTCTGATGGAAATTGCAGGGGCCCGGGTTATTAACTCTTACTCACATAGTCTTCCCGTGACATGAGTTAAACATGCTAGATATCTTATAGCCACTAAATATTTAATTTTTTAGAACTTTTCAGAATCGTTATTTTGTCTTGCTATTTTACAAAATGTTCCATAATCATACAATTTTATTTGGCTATCTTATATTGTCAAAATGTAACGTAGATGCACAGACAATCAGAATTGCAAGTCTTTAGTGTATTTAGAAAACATAGGCTACAGTGTTTTACTCCGGTAAAACATTATAAAGCTTAAACCAATTGTGATGTCTTTTAGTAAATTGTTGTATTCTTCATAATGTAACAAGTCTGGAACATGTTTTCCAAAGCCTCTGTATTGTGCTACTACTCTGTCACTCCGCATACAAATGTATGAACTGGGTGTTACCAGTTGTGTTGTGTTCCTTCGCACCCTTAGGCCCCTTTCACACATCAGTTTTTTGCCATCAGGCACAATCCGTCGAATTTTGAAAAAAACTGATCCATTGCAGATTGTGAAAAACTGATGCGACGGATCTGTTTTTCCACCGGATCCGACTAGCTGATCCTGCTAATTGGATCCTAAATAAATTGAAGCATGCTCAGTTAAAAAAAACGGAATCTATTGCTGTCCGTTTTTTTGATGGACACAAAAAGCATTACTATGTCCCTTGTCTCCGGCCGCCGGACAAACAATTTATGACGGATCGCGCGAACAACGGATGAAATGTGAGGCCATCCGTCGCAATCCGTCACTAATTCAAGTCTATGAGAACAAAAAGGATCCAGCAAAAAACTGATGTGTGAAAGGGGCCTTAACCTTATCATCCTATCAGTGCTTTCTGTGGAAGGACACACCACTTAACCAAGGGGAATGGTAACATCCAGTTGCCAATTTATTCATACATTTCTAGACAGAATAACTGAGGAAAATCACAATACAGAGGTATAAGAAAAGATGTTCTAGTATTGTCATTTCATGGGGAATGCAAGTATTGTACACAGAAATGTCAGGGTAGCAGGAACAGTAGGCAATAAAGGGATATCCGGGACTTTATAGAAAAAAAATGTACATAAGCGCTAACAGGCAGCTATTTGCAACTTACCTGCCTGTTGTGTCCGGTCCCATTGTTCCCCGACACAGAGCAATCACAGACCGCTCCAGGGATGCAGAAGCTTCTATTGAGGCTTCTTTTCTGCTCCAATCTGTCGATGGGGTGGGACTTCTGGAGTCATTCTAACTGACAGTCGGATCCCAGCTGCCTAACTGAGGGAGCCGGCTGTCAGTCAGAATGACGTTAGAAGTCCCGCCCTGTCGCATCAGCAGAGACTACTGAATCCCCAGCAGGACTGGTCTGTGATCACTCTGTGCCAGGGAAGAATGGTGTCGTGCAGATACACCCTTAAACTGTGCACTCATTCAGTCTTAGGGAATGTAAAAATAGCAATTTGTGGTCCCCAGTGAGGTGAACTTGACTGAATTTTTTTCTGAACATATGTAAAATGTGTATTTATTATCACATTATACTAAGGTCATCTTTGCTAATCAGACCAAATAAAGTCAATACACCTCAGCTTAAGAGAGGAATTAGTAGTCCGGGTTTAGCTGTAACCAATCTGTTATTTGGAAAATGTATCATACAAAACACATTTCACTTCCTAAAGGTGAAACAACAAAACAAACTGATAATGGAGGAAGTCAGCACGACACATGAATAGAAACACTTGTAGGAAGACAATTCTTGTCCCATAATGTATATCAGTGCTTAATGTGTGCTTATCTTTACGTTACAACAAATGATTTTATGCAAGAAACAAAATAATTGAGCAATATTTTAAATTTTGGCATGACTTTTGACCAGCTGGTGATATCCAGGCGTCAACTTTGGTGAGCCTTTAGTAGAAAATGTTTAAGAAGCCCGGTTGTTTATAATAAAATGTCAATCTATGGGCTAGTACAGAAAATGTCTAAACTACTCTACAAATCTATGGAGTGGTATGGAGAAGCAAATATTTACCATCTAGAGGTTTCTTTTGCATGCTATAGTTAGAAAATGCTCCTTTACTATCCCACATCGAAACTAATATCAGATGTCTCTTATTCCTTAATAATTAAAAACTTTCCGCTCAAGCTCCCGCCTCTACAGCTGGCTGACAATTTCTGTACTTCCCAGATAATTCACATGTGATATTGGCTTATTACATTGTTCAATGTAAAATGCTTTGTGCTTATCCAGTTTTAAAAAGGGCCAAACATAATATATAAATTGGCTAAGCCAACTAAGTTTGGTGGTACCAGCCGACCATCTTTTGTGTATGTGGGCTTCTTGATTCTCTCCCAACATCTGCTGTCAGGATTTGATTTCTGGTGCCCAATCACTTTGTTCCCAGAGATACAAGCCGCCAGATTAGTTGCGCAGAGGCTAAACTATCTCTTCCTTTCGAAAACACATACAAGTTCAGCAACCAGCATGTACATGTGTATGCAGAGGATGGAGGATGAGAGAATGTATATGGCCTGTTTTAGTTCCCTGACCAATCTTCAATATCGCACAAATCAGTGTACTAAGTAGAAGAAGAATATGCTCATATGCAGGACATTTTTGTTCTAAATTTAGTGATTTAATTTACTGTTCCAGGTAACCAAGAAATTATGAATATATCACGCAATGGAAATTGGAGAAAAATGGGATAATAGCAATAGCAAAATGGGATAGCAGCTATCTTTTTATTAGTATTTATTGATGCTTTGGATGAGCTTAATACTTCTAACACAACCTGAGAAATCAAATGATCGCTATGTCACATTTATTAACCCTCAATGTTCTGTTATTGGCTTTGAAAGCCACATCCAGCCATTCATTCCTACTGCAGCTAGTAATGTAAGAATACATGCCAACTAGTTATGAGCGAACGTGCTCAGATAAGGTGTTACCCCAGCATGCTTGGGTGCTAACCGAGTGACTTTGCGAGCTTAAATAATATGTCCCCATGCCTGCATGTCTTGTGGCTGTTCGACAGCTGGAACAGATGCAGGGATTGCTCAACAAACAGGCTATCCCTTCATGTGTTGCAGCTTTCGATCAGCCGTGAGACATGCAGCCACCGTGACATATTTTTCGAGCATGCCGTAAACACTCGGATGGCACGTGAGCATGCTGGGATAGCACCTTATTGAGCTTGTTTGCTCATCACTAATGCTAACCACCATATAATTTATGCACCTGTAGACTCCCACCATAATGGCCCTAAAAAGTCACCTGTACCTACAGCTAAAAAATCCTGCAAGCATAGTGTTTGGGAACTCTAGAAAGAGAGATAAAGAACAATTATTTGGACAATAGTGGGAGTGTATAATAGGCAGGGAAGTTATTATATGGGATGTAGTGGCAGAAGATGCACCCAACCATGTCGCCTAAAGTGAACAAAACACACCGGTATTACAAATGGCACACAACAGGTTGAAGGCATATTATATGTCCCAAATTGGGGCCCCAGGGGCCTATGGTTATACATGTATATTAGTACATCTCTTTACAAACAATACACATGAAAACATAACTTAGCTTTGCTTTGAACTTTAATTAGTATAGAAATAAATTATTGAGGAAATCTTATTTTTTTCTCCATACTGGCTAACATGCTACAAATATATATTTTACTGTACTTGTTGATTTGAATTATGGAATACAAAAAAATAACATTAGAAATGTGATAGAAGAACTGAGGCAAGACTAAAAGCTTGTGTTGTACACATACAAATGAATCTTCATTTATAATTATGTTTCATAATATAGGATCAAATCCTCTTAGGTTAAAGATCAGAGACTATAAAATTATTACTAGGCTATTACTGGGAACCTGAGCATGTAATTGTTACTCAAAAATTCAAGAACCACTCTGACAAGATGTGCGGTCACACAGCTAACACTGGATAGCTGGTGACTCGATGGTTACTTTCTGTAGTAAGCAGTAGATGTGATTAGAGAAGTCTGGACTGATTTATACAATAAAAAGCATGATACATTGGAAATCCATGCTCTGTATTACACGCCTACTATGGTGGCACCTTGGAAGAAAGTTGATCTGTTCTGTCAACATTTATTCTTAAAGGAATAAAGAACTTTTTACAATACTCAAAAGTAAAAGTATCCTAAACTATGACATAAAGGAGATCAGCTAAGGTGATAAAAAGTCTGAAGGCAAAACTTGTAGACAGTTTCAAATGTTGATCAGAAGAATTCTCTTTTCATCTCTGGATTCTAATACGGGCTGGAACTTTGTTTCTAAGTATAGACTTTAAATATGTGTTTAATAGTGGTCAACGTCTTTAAGTAAAAGAAATGAGGACCTTTCCTATTGCATGCCTTCAAAACCTCCAATGTGTTTTTGATGGAGACAGATATTGCAGTGGCTTTCAAACCACCACTACCCCTTGTGCCAATATGGAGGAAGCATATTTGCACCCACTACGTTCATGCCTGTAAATAAAAATTAGCACAGCCTGGTGATTAAAGCAGGTCATGACATCACTAACCAGTAACCAGTATCAGTCTGCCCACTCTGTCCTGAAACAGGAAGTTAAGCCACAGGTGAAAAAATATTTTTGAGCCACCAATGTGTAACTCACTCCTTGGGTACAATCTGGGGGGTTTGGCAGCATTACCGTCCATTCAGTAGACAGTAACTTTAACGTAGGCCTTTCTAATAAACCTAGAATGAAGTTTATAAAACTGAGAAACACTTAAAAGCTTTTTTTCATTAATGGGATCCCCAAATTTGTATGTCACTGCCTGAATTTATTATATTGTTTTGTTAATAAACCTGATTTAAAGCACCACTCCAGTGTTCTTTTTTTTAATTTTACTTATGTAGTGGTGGCACAAATGTAAGTTCTCAGCACCTAGTCTTATACTTGCTAGCTACCATTTAATTCTGTTTTCGGCGCTGCTCCGGTTGGTCTTCTGCAAGTTATGACCTGCTCCAATGTTTTTTGGTTGAGCTGGAAGCCACAATTCAATGTAAATCTATGAGAACCAGAGAGTGGACAGAACGAGGCTCTACTAGACTTACATTGAGAGCTTGTGACTGTTTCAGTCAGTCAGAAGTTGCAATCACAGGACCGATGCGGCACCGGGAAGAGCTGATGATAATGGCTGGTAAGTATAACACTAGGGTCAGGGAACTTAGATTAATGGTATCACTCCAGTGCTAAAATAAAAATACAATAACTTTTGGGGTGTTCATTGAAACATTGGGTGCCACCCAAAAGAGGCATGTCTTAATTCCCTCCAAGAATGGTTTTCATAAATGGAGAAATTACCTTTTGATGCACACAAGCTCTATGGTACCCAGAATTACTGACATCATTGTAACTAAACTGATCCTTATGTGCTTATCAGAGTTGGCCTCGCCTCATAAAGACTGGCCTTGTATTTTTTGTTTTAAAACTGACAGAAGGAATGAAGACGTTGGAATAAAGAGTTAATCTGAAAATGTTCTTTTTGGTAAAGCTGGTCAGTTTTCTCTTTTACACAAGCTTTCTCTATTCATTCAGACATTGGTCTTTCCATTGCAATACTGACATTCCAACACTTCCCTTCCTGCATTAATTTGAGACTAAGCGTAAATACAGAGCCTTCACTATAAATGAATCCATTTTAGCTTAGACATGCTGCCAGAGTAAGACATACAGGACGCTCAGTCTTCTAGATTGGAATATTCGTTAGAGTAATCATAGTTGTCCTTGTTATCCTATGTATTTACTCTTAAAAAGGAAGGAATTCATTTTTCGTATCTAATGATCCTAGTTCGAGGAAATGTACTCATGGACATGAGCTGAACTAATATTGATAAAAATGCATAAAACATCATGGAGCCTTGTACTTGGCAGGAGATCAAAGTGTCTCAATGGATACATGGGGCCACGTTACAATGAATGATGATTTAAGTCATATAATGGTTGTAATTGTTGGTCGTTCCCATTTCTCACAAGATAATAAAGTTGTAATGTAAGTCAGTATTTTATAGATGTCATAGACATGACCTTCCTCTCTTACCTCATCACTACTAATGTATTCCCCTTCATCAAGTATCTACAATTACGCTGCAAGAACATATCAACACTAGATAGGTTGATAGGTTGGAAATGCTGCTATTGCTCCTAACCTATGGGTACACTATGTATTCTGCTGCTTTCGTGCAGTTTTATGGCAACACTCTCAGTCAGTTGACACTGTCTGGTCAGCACAGTGCCGACGCAAGCAGCGTAAAGTTGAAACTGCAAACAATGATGTCAGGGGAAGGGAGTGAGCAAATCTAGAAACCACTGCTCAGAACACCAGCCAGTGGTTGGTGACATTGGCAAGCTTTAATATGGGGCAATGACAGGCTAATAACTTCTTAAGTTGGTCGTTATCGAAGTGGACATATATTAGATAACAGTAAAACTTTGTTAGACCAATTTGTTTTTAAATCTTTTTATTATTTCGAGAACTGATTTATTACTCATATTACTTATTGCATCCAACAAATATCAGAAGGTTTAAATGGCACGACGACTTTTGCAATCAGTTTTGTTTCTTGTTTGTGTGCATTAAAAATTAAATAAAAGCAACACATTTTTGTTTAAAGTCTTATCCTGCTTGGTGTCCACAGCTTTTATGCAGAGCTATTTGTCTCCATGGTTACAGGCTACAACCTGTGCATATTATGATCCTGCTTGAATCTTGAGTCAGGCTTCACTCGCTCTGTCCTCTATTTTTGCTACTTTAAAGACATGAAAAGAAAATAGAAGGAAAAAAGACATGACCGCAAGGTAATAATGCACAGGTCTTGTTTGTAGTCTTAGACCATGGAAACACAAAACAGATAGAATTAATCAAGCCTATATGAAAAGTTACTATATATATTAAGTAAAATTGTAAAAGATATTTCTGTAAATATATGCACAATTTAATGCTACTAATAATGGTGTGGCATTGTGTAGAATTTCTTTTGTTTTAAAGGGAATCTGCCAATAGATAATTGAAAGTTGAATAAAATGATAGCACAGCAGAGGTAATAGCGCAGATGAACTAATACAGTACCTCAGCGCTAACAGGACATCAGAGCTACCACAGTACACCAGAGCTAACAGGACAGCAAAGCTAAGACAGTACATCAGAGCTAACAGGACATCAGAGCTACCACAGTACATCATAGCTAACAGGACAGCAGAGCTAAGACAGTATATCAGAGCTAACAGGACATCAGAGCTACCACAGTACACCAGAGCTAACAGGACAGCAGAGCTAAGACAGTACATCAGAGCTAACAGTGTTGTGAACTATACTTCTTGGCTCCCTCTTGTGGTCACTAGTGATTTGGCACTTGGATTGTCTTTTACCAGGTTGGTACTCACCTGCTTCGTTAGGCCTGGGGTGTTGCTATTTAAACTTCCTGGATTCTCAGTCCAGTGCCTGGCATCGTTGTAATCAGTTCATTTCTGTTTGCTCCTGTCTTCAGGTCCTGGTTCTTTGCAAGATAAGCTAAGTCCTGCTTTCTTACTTTTGTTTATTTGCATTGTACTTATTTTTGTCCAGCTTGTACAAAATGTGATTCCTGATATCGCTGGAAGCTCTAGGGGGCTGATATTCTCCCCCTCACCGTTAGTCGGTTTGGGGGTTCTTGGATATTCAGCGTGGATATTTTGCAGGGTTTTTTGCTGACCATATAAGTCATCTTACTATCTTCTGCTATTTAGTCAGTGGGCCTCTCTTTGCTAAAATCTAGTTCATTCTTACGTTTGTCTTTTCTTCTTGCCTCACCGTTATTATTTGTTGGGGGCTTGTATTTCTTTGGGGTCTTTTCTCTGGAGGCAAGAGAGGTCTTATTTTCCCTGATAGGGTTAGTTAGTTCTCCGGCTGGCGCGAGATGTCTAGGATCAACGTAGGCACGTTCCCCGGCTACTGTTAGTGTTTGTGCTAGGATCAGCTATATGGTCAGCCTAGTTACCACTTCCCTATGAGCTGGTATTTATGTTTGCAGACTTTGCTTAATCTCTTAGATCCCTTGCCATTGGGATCATAACATAACAGGACATCAGAGCTACCACAGTACAGCATAGCTAACAGGACAGCAGAGCTAAGACAGTACATCAGAGCTAACCGGACATCAGAGCTACCACAGTACATCAGAGCTAACAGGACATCAGAGCTAAGACAGTACATCAGAGCTAACAGGACATCATAGCTACCACAGTACATCAGCATAAAGATATTAAAGCCAGCATATTTAGAAAAGTCTTACAATATCACAGCACATTCTATAGATAAATATATGCTTTATATGGATAATGGGGACCAGCTGCCAATCAATATAGGAAAACAGAAAACAGAAACACAAGCAGCCATATGGTCCCATAAAATACATGCTTTATTAAGTACAAAAGATATAAAATCACCAAACAAGAACAGGTGGACAGAGGGGAAATCACAGTACGCACCAATGTTAATGACACAAAAAACAGGCCTGAGGACGGTCCATGAACCACAATGCTGAACTAGCAATATGCTAGAAGGAAGCTTTCCAATATGGGAGATAGCAATATATTCAATATATATAGGGCAAGTGCCCTCACGTAGGAAACACTAACATCTAAGCACAGTGCAGCGATGTACTTACAGCAAACAAAGGTGGTCCAGGGAACGAACCGACAGGCCTGACCCCAACGCGCGTTTCGGAGCGCACCGCTCCTTCGTCAGGGGATTTCCCCTCTGTCCACCTGTTCTTGTTTGGTGATTTTATATCTTTTGTACTTAATAAAGCATGTATTTTATGGGACCATATGGCTGCTTGTGTTTCTGTTTCTGTTTTCTGTTTTCCACAGTACATCAGAGCTAACAGGACAGCAGAGCTAAGACAGTACATCAGAGGTAACAGGACATCAGAGCTACCACAGTACAGCATAGCTAACAGGACAGCAGAGCTAAGACAGTACATCAGAGCTAACAGGACATCAGAGCTACCACAGTACAGCATAGCTAACAGGACAGCAGAGCTAAGACAGTACATCAGAGCTAACAGGACATCAGAGCTACCACAGTACATCAGAGCTAACAGGACATCAGAGCTACCACAGTACAGCATAGCTAACAGTACAGCAGATGTGAACTTTGTCTAATTACAAAAATATTTGCAGTTGTCCTTTCTCAGTGTTTCAGCTTCCATCTTCAAGGCAGCCAGTGTGGGGGAAAGACAGTACAGCCAAGCTGACAACACTGTGAGAGGACAGCTACAAATGTGCTTGTTGTGTTTGGAGTGAGACAAGGTTCAACTCTGCGATGTACTGTGTTGGTTATAATTAGGCCCGGATCTGTAGCACAGATGCCAGCACTACAAGAGGACAAGTGCTTCTGCAATTCTTTGTAATAAGAAAAAAGTTAACTTTTGCTTTACTCACACATCAGTATATTTGATTAGTATTTGATCAATATTGGTATGCCAGAACCAGGGATGTCTCTAAAACACAGAACAGGTGTCAATCTTTCAATTATAGCCTTTCTCTGTGAGTTCCACTTCTGGTTTTGGCATAGAAATAATGGTACAAACTACTGACCAAATACTGACATGTGAACAATGCCTTACTGTGTTACTGCAGAGCTGTGTGTAATATTCAGTGCAGACTATCAGTCATTCCTTAGGTCACACTGGTAATTCCCCCTTTTATTTAAAATAAAATTTTCATGCAGATCTATGTAAATGAGCTGTTAAGATCTATGTCTGGCCCATAGATCTTAACAGCTCATTTACATATAAGAAAAATGTGTATTTCTCTGGAATAGGACATCGGAGCACAGATATCAAGGTATCATTTTATTCAGCTTCCTATGAACTACATGCCCATATAGACAGCTCAGGAGGGCTAATCATACAAACAGATTCCCTTTAAGTTGAAGAATCATAACAGTGTTGGCAATGTCATCTAGTGTGCGGTGATGGAAGAATATACATTGCTACAGAGTGAATAAAATTAGCATACAGATATGATATAGAAGCTGTTACATCAGTGCTGGTACCTAGTTCTGTTTAAAGGATGGTATGTAGAAAGGCTATGTTTAGTTTCAAATAATTAAATTGGGGAAGGAATGGCTGTGAAAAATGAAAAAAGAAGGAGCAGATGCAAGCTGTTTTCCAATTTGCTATTTTACATTTCTGTCTATCATGTGTAATTGCATGGCTGACACAAATAGCAACTGTGCTACATTTGTTTACAGCTCAATATTACAAACTAGTATATAAAAAGTATTACAAAAGCCAATAATAAACTGCATACAGGAAGGAAGGAAGGAAGAAAGGAAGGAAGGAAGGAAGGAAGAGGAAGGAAGGAAGAAGAAGGAAGGAAGGAAGGAAGGACAGAAGGAAGGAAGGAAGGAAGAGGAAGGAAGGAAGAAGAAGGAAGGAAGGAAGGAAGGAAGGACGGAAGGAAGAAGAAAGGAAGGATGCATGCTATAGTGCATTTACAGGTTAGACAAATATGCAATGTCATCATTAAAGGAGATTTCTAGTTCCAGGGAAGTCGACCCCAAATGCTCTAAAATGCTTAAAATAACAAACAGAGATGTACTCACCCTACCTCAGTCTAGCAATGGCTCCGGTCTCTGCTCTGGTGTCGGAGTGTTTGCTGAGGTGGTGACATCACATTGACACTCAGCCTCATCGCTGTAGCCAATCACTGAGCTCAATGTCTTTGCCGAGGTAGACTGCATTAGCTGCAGAGCTCAGTGATTGACTACAGTGGTGAGGCTCGCTGTTGATGTGATGTCACCACTGTAGTCAAAACACCAAACCCGAGCAGTGGCAGGAAGCCGGCACTGGACGGGTGGAGAGTGAGTACCTGCCTTGTTTGTTATTTTAGGCATCTTATAGCATTTAAAGTCCACTTTCCTGAAAATTCTTATGGTTCCATGCAGCTCTCCCACACTGGTTGGGAGAGCCACCGGGTCAGTCTGTGTCCAATTTATACGTCTGTCTGACTGCACCCTAAACGAGATTCATCAGGTTCCACATCCACAAATAACGCTGCACGGTATCTTAACCTATACAAGCTAAAAAAAGCAATCTGACAGGTTGAATATTACCAATGAATAAGACTTGCTCCTTCATAAGGAAGTGGGCTGAAAAGATTGAAAAGAAATCTAAGACCATGTAAGAAAAATCATAAAAATGAAATGAAAGCAAACAAATCAATAAATAAAATGAAAATCAATTAAATTTAATATTCATGGTGGTTACTGTTAAATGTAATGTTTTTGTATGAGAATTTCGATAGATATGTTAATAATGAACGATAGTATTACTAGTTAGGATTTAAGAACATAAACGCATTTTATCAGTTTAAGAGTCACTAGATCGAATTTCTTTTATCTCAGATTTGGTTCCCAAGATGAATTTTGAAGCTACATATTTTCCCTGTGCAAAAGATGCAGCTTCTTACAATTCCAGCAAAGCAGATGGGATTTACAGAAATCTCGCTCCCGCGGTGCTTTTTTTTTTTTTTTTACATAGCGTAAACTGACCTGCGGAGTGCTTTTAAATCCATGTCATTTTCTTTTGCGAATACAATGAGTCGTATGTGCAGATCTTCCCCATAGACTTGCAATAAAGCGGAAGATCTTAAGGTAAAAAACGCATCTGAGTTTTTAGAGAGTTTCTGCTGCGGAAACGCAACATGACTGTATCAATAACCTTTCATCAACGCCACATACCAGGAAGTATAAAAGACGAAGCAGCTTTATTTGAAACATGACACGTCAACAAGAGGCAAAAAAAAGCAGGTAAAAGGCAATAGAAACGCTCGTAAACAAAACATAGACAAAAAAACGCAACGAAAAAAAACGCAAGTCATCTAATTTAGCCAAAAGGTGAAGAAATGTTTAAGAAAATCTGCAACGTCAAAAACTCACCAAATACTCATCGTGGGAACTTAGCGTTAAAAATTTGAAGAAAACAATTCTGAAATGTGTGTTAATCTATAAAAATCACAATTTTAATTTGATCTGCAGTCTTGGGGACTGATGGAAAAGAAAATTTGTGTTGATTTTTTTTTAAGGACAGAGAATGATTACACATTAAGATGTAAAATTTCATGAAGTTGAATGTATTTTAGCGCAGGGGGGGCACTGAATTTGGATGGATGAAGTATATTATACGGGAAAAAAATAAAATAACTGAATCTGTAGCGTTTCTTTTGACGTGTATGTGACATGGATTCATCATCAAATAAATGCATTCATGGGGTGGAAAAAAACTTCCTAGTACTGTAAACCCATTGAAAGCCACTAAGAAGGAGTCATACACTCGGCTCATACACAGACGGCTGTTCTGTCTCTCACAAGAAGTCAGTGATTACTCAAAAGTAAACTTGTAAGGTTTCCGTTGCTCCAATGAACCCATTCCCTCCCCCTTATAACGGTCACATTTCTGCCTCTGATTTTCCCTGTCCTTGTCTCTCCCTCGCCCTTTCTCACATTTAAACAAGCTTTACTTTTCTTGGCGTGTATGGGCCCTCAGTAGCCGAGAGCTGGCACACTATGTGGTCCTACAGGCGAGATGAACACAGCTTTTGTTACTGGTGAGAAGTTGGACATTGGAGACACAGAGACTGGCTTGTTTGGAAGGGAGGAGGATGGGGGAGGAGGACGAGGGAGTCAGCCTGGCGTCATCTTGTGGTAGGGAAAAAAAAAACCCTTAGCATAGGAAAACGTAATAGAAACCAAAAAATGGGGAAGTGCTGCACTTAATGGGCACATGAGAACTTTTAATGGCTATTTTAACTTGAGTTTTCCATGATGGTTTATCAGGTATGGAGAACGATATCATACACTGAGGAGTCGAAATCAACAAGTAACTAGCAAACTGCATTTTTTACTTTTATTCTACCAGTCCCAAAATTATATATATTATTGTATACACTGATCTCGAGCCTTATAACGCTGATCTCATTACCTTGCTGTAGAGCAAATACCGACCATATTAATCATGAAGGTTTTTATGCTTTATCATTTATGCACTGATCTGGTTGTGTATCCGTATCTACAAATTTACAATATATGAACACGCACGTCGCAAATTAACCACTGACTACTAATATTTTCCGTTGTCTATTTTTGCCACCATCGCACTTGGAAATCATAAACTAAAATATGCTCGGAGTCTATGCCTCACCAAAATTACTCAACATGTCAGTTTTTATCATCCATTCACCTTTGTCCTAATTATTATTTTTTAATATGATGAAAATATATGAGCCATTTTTAAGGCCAGAACAAGAAATCTTCCCACTTCTGGCAATTTTAAAAAGACTTATTGCATCTGCTGAGTGTGCCTTATAATTTCCTCTAGGGGGAGCACCTGAGCACAGCATTGAAGTGTACGAGGATGGAAATGTCAATCTAGAAGTAATAGATGAAAAAGTTTTACTAGATGGGAAGATGTCACCATGAATAATGAAATCCAATCTGCTGGCTCCATGTTATAGGGCTGGGTGAGCTGATGTAGATTTGTGAGAAACGATCTTGTATTACCTGTGATTTCATCATATAAACCTCTGATTCTGTGAGAAAAGATTCAGCATAATCAGTGTTTTAGTGAATATAATCCTCTGCTTTTTCTGAGATTTTCAGTCCAATGGGCGGTCCTATCAGTGACTGACAGCATTCTTTGTGTAAGTGTGCATAGAGAGATAGGTGTCAGTCACTGGTAGGACCGCCCACTGGACTGAAAATCTCAGAAAAAGCAGAGGATTATATATTCACTAAAACACAAATTATACTGAATCTTTTCTCACAAAACTAAATTTCAATCTACTCAGCTCCTCCTGCTCTATAACATTGTCCCCACAGATTGGATGTCATTTTCATGATGACATTTTACCTTTAAAATATCTATCTATCTATCTATCTATCTATCTATCTATCTATCTATCTATCTATCTATCTATCTATCTATTCCATATCTATCTATCTATCTACTATCTATCTATCTATCTATCTATCTATCTACTATCTATCTATTATCTATCTACCTATCATATATCTATCTACTATCTACTATCTATCTATTATCTATCTATCTATCTATCTATCTATCCATCTCTCTCTATATCTATCTATCTATCTATCTATTATCTATCTATATATCTATCTATCTATCTATCCATCTCTCTCTATATCTATCTATCTATCTATTATCTATCTATCTATCTATCTATTATCTGTCTGTCTATCTATCTATCTATCTATCTATCTATCTATCTATCTATCTATCTATATCCATCTCTCTATCTATCTATCTATCTATCTATCTATCTATCTATCTATCTATTATCTGTATCCATCTCTCTCTCTCTCTCTATCTATCTATCTATCTATCTATCTATCTATATCCATCTCTCTCTATATCTATCTATATCCATCTCTCTATCTATCTATCTATCTATCTATCTATCTATCTATCTATCTATCTATATCCATCTCTCTCTCTCTCTCTCTCTCTCTCTATCTATCTATCTATCTATCTATCTATATCTATCCATCTCTCTCTATATCTATCTATCTCTCTGATATCTATCTCATATTGATCAATTTCTCTCTCAATCTCAGTCTCGATCCACTTACATTTCCTTAATTTTTTTCGCACATCCTCTTTCCAATCTAGAGCTGTGAATTGATGATAGAAGCAATGATAACTGTACAAATATACAAGTAAAGTGTGTATATCTTGGTCCGGAACCATGTGTTCCTTTCTACACAGTTCTTACCTGCTGAGCATCACTAATCTCATGACAAATGTTTATTCCTTACTTCTTCAATCCCCCAATATTTATTTTCTTTTTTCCTCTCCTTATTTCCATATCATCTTAAAATAACCCAACTCCCTGGTTTTCCATATGAAATGCCCACTTTGAACAGTCAGTGCTGAACTAATTCATCCTCCGCTGGAATGCTGGTAATACAGGAAACCTTAATATAGTGGTTTAAGGAAAGAAAGTGGAAAGTTTGACAGAAGAGCAGTTATAAGTATGTTAGCAGCTTTCCTGTCCATACCCTCTCCTCCCTCCACCTTGAATGGAGATTTATGCTCAGACCAGCCAATAGTCATACTTTGCCTTTCCAATATAAACCCCTCTTTTCTGTCATGAAGAATGATGTAGTGTGTGGTGATCGCTCCCCTCGCCTTTTTCCCTTTCTCCTCTATGTACAGAATACAAAGATGTAAATTTTAGCAATACTTTACACTTGTTTCTTTTACGTTCTTCAAGAACATTGGCTATATGTAATCTTTCTATCCTGATAGAAGAGAAGTACCATAATAATGACATAGCAGAGCTGAAATTGTCAGCTTTAGGATATGCTCACACGATCATATTTTCGGTTCTGGTGCTGTCCATTAAAAAACGGATCGCACTAAGATCAATGTTTTTTTTTCACTGACTGCATCTGCCTGTGAAAAAAAAAATCGCAGCATGCAAGATATTCCACCAAAAATATATATAAGGATTAGCCAATAATACCTATGGGAGTGGGAACCAAATCAGATGCCAAACGGAGATATGGAGCCACAGTTTGGCATCAAGGACTAAATGGCCCTGTAAGTGATTAATGGCTGCTGCTGTAAAAACGGATTGTATATGGATGACAAATGAAAAAAAAAATTGTCCCACTTTTCTGGATGCAACTTTGACCGATTTTTCATACTGTCGTGAAACCTATGGTTGTGACTGATATTACTATTTCTCGCACAGGACTGCTGTCAGCCCAACATACTTATCTTAGAGATTAATCATAGGGCAGCAATCAGCCTCATACGGTCAGCTCTGCTACATCTGCATACATCATTTCTGGCTGTTTTTTACAGACTATGGTGTCCTCATTAAACTCACTTGAAGAGCCTGTAGAATTGGTCATAAGGGACCCCTGGATCATCATTCCTTGGGGGGGGCGAATTCTCATTGAAGTGACCCATCTAGTATGTGTAGGGCTAATCTGCATACAGCATAATGAGCTGCTTTATGTCTATATATTATGGCCACCTGTGTGATCACTAAGCTACAACTCCGATTGCTAAAACGAGATGAAAATGGCTAGTTACTGTTGTATTAGTCATGTACAATGCAGATAAAAAACATTATAACCAGAAGTTTCTACTTTCTTCTATATAAAGTGCCTCATTTTGAGTCATTAATAAGGGAGGCGGCAGAGGGATGTAGTCCAGGAGCTTCACTGCTACATTTGGCTGAGAGTCCTCTCAGGACATCAAACATGCAGTAAATGGATTTACCATGTGTAGATGTAGCAGATCTGAATGTGTCATTTCTTACTTAGCTACTGTATCCTTTGGGCATTCGGATACATGTATCCTTTAATACAATATGAAAATATTTAGAGTCCTCAGCGGTTGATACCTTTTAATGGCTAACTGAAAAGATGGTAACAAATTGCAAGCTTTCAAGACTACTCAGGTCTCTTCACCATTCACAAAATCTGAAGGTATCAACCACTGAGGAACTTCAAATGTTAGTATTTTTCTGACACAGTACAAAGATATATGTTTTCTGCATCTTAATACAATATCTCTACCTGCAGTCCTATGTAAAATCACAAATCACGTATATGGCTAGGGTAACACTATAAAACATTGTCATCTATAAGTTCATTTAATATTTTACTATGGGAAACAGCAGTCACCTGACAATTACTGCAAAGCCTCAGGCGTGATCAGACTTATTGCAATGTTTGCAAGAGACTTTTTTTTTTTTGCCTAAGTAACATCTAACTAACTTTTTCTGACTTGCGTGCGAAGATTTGCTGCTTTCTAGTCCTAGTCTAACACTTGGCCTTCCAATGAATTTTTCCAAATAATACATCTGTCATTTCATTCATTTCCTTTTAATTGCCATATATATCATTTTGGTCTATAAAGACACATTCCTCCCACTAACAAGCAAATCACATTAATTCTATTTGTATATATGGAGTGAACACAAAATATATATTTTTTTACCTTTACAAGTTCAGTGCAGAATGTGAATATCTATGTCCCATACACCTGGCAGAAAACGTAGATTTGTTGGGTTTCTTTGCGGAGTCTTGTTTCTATGAGGAGAATGGTTGTCTTCTTTAGGATGTTTTCTTCAGCAGCCTCCAGATGTTTCCCAGCCTTCCACCTTTACAAGGCGAAATCCCCCTTTATGGTCTGTACTATGTCAGGTCCTTTGCAGGCAGTTGAGGCAGCAGCAGGAGAAGTAGCAGGGCTGTAGTGTATTGTAAGTGAGGATGAAGGAAAGAATTTTTTTTCAAAATCAGACCAAGTTTAGCAGGCACTGACTTCCAGACTCCTCCTGTCAACTTTTTTTTTCTCCCCCAGATAACTCCTGGAAATGCCTGCTGATTAGTAAGTCTGCTGGACACTCCTGCTATAAGGTAGGCACACATCCAGGGGCAGCAGACTGCAGACAGAGGGGTTTCAAAAAGAGTTGGAGTGTTTTACCTCAGTACAAGCTCCTGCCCCCCTGGGGTGTCCCATCTTTGGGAAGGTTATACCTATAAAAGGGCTCAAACTATAAGTGGACACAACCTGCAGTGGAAAGGAGAAAGCTACTTCTATGCAGTTAGATAGCTAAAAGTGCAAATGTAGCAGAGCTGAAATTGTTCATCACGTCCAGAAGAATTCACAGTGATATCTCTGTAACTTATAAAGTTGCATTATATTCAATCCTATGCTGATACTCAGGGTCTGACATATCATTGGGGCCCAAGAGGTAAGGGGGCTCATGTACACCTCCAAAGCATGCAAAGCTTTCCATTTTTAGGAGCTCTTGGACTACAAAGGGCCCGGATATTGTTCTTGCAGAGGGGCCCTTTTCTGTCTGTGTCCGCCAGTGCTGGTACTACAATAGCCAGCAGCTCTGGGACAACCGACCACCTTAGTTTTAACATATCTGTAGATCCCAAATATTCCCATTATATATTGATTAGGATCCAGTTTCCTTTATTGATCTTCCATGTCCCGCATGTCCTGATTAATATACAGATCAGTATAAGAAAACTGGGAGATTTGGATTCTCTGGGATCTTAGTAGCGTATTTTATACATTGAATGCATAAACATTAAAATTAATTAAAAAGTCACCAAATCTAAAGTTTTCCCCTTTTATGTTTGCTGTACATTTGGATAATTCCTATTTTGGCTGTATCAGACATTTTAGGATGGGTACATGCTGATGGTAGCGTTCCGCAATGGAAATCAAGGCTATAGATAACTGAGGAACATGTCGAGCCTACTGTGTAAGCTACACTCTTATAATCTACAATGGATGTAATAACACACCACACAAGATAAGTACAAAGAATACAAGCATTAACTAATAATGATAATATTCCTAGCAACTATATGGTCAACAGCACCTTGTAATGTGGAGAGTAATAAACATACTATACATAATATAAAACATCTAGCAGCGATGATACAATGAGTAAAAACCGTGTCTGTAAGGAGAATTACCTCAGAATCGTCACTCGGCATGCATTCATCCTGGAACAAAATTTTGCTCATTGTTCTAGTCTTTTATCTAGATATATAGTCTGAGTCTGAGTGGCTTGTTGACTCCCCCAGGGGCGCCTGCAAAGCCCTTTCTCTTAGTGCCCTAAGTGAAAGAAAAGGGGAAAAGGCATGGACTAGGGCAGTGGGGACACAGAGAGAAAAGGGCCGCTGTGCAATAACAGTACATGAGCCCCGTACAGTCCTATAGTTTTGTCTATGACAGAAGCTGCTTGCTGATTTGGAGGTGAAAGTGCCCCCCTTACCTCTTGGGCCCCTGTGCACAGGTTGCATCAATGAAATATTCACCTCTGGACTAAAGGTCTGTTTACATCAACCAACCAGCGGCCCAATCTGCTGACCGGTAACCTGGCACTGATTGGCAGCCTGTTTACACAAGCAAATGATGCACACTGAGCGATATATGCTCATCGCACATAAACTGCCACTGTTCTCGACAGCCCAAGTCCTTTTGTACACAGAACAATGCGCCGCCAAGAACGATGATCTTTTATGCTGCATAGAAGATCATTTCACCCAAAGAACAAGCGTTATGCTCATTCCTCGGATTATCAACAACCTGTTTACACAGCAAGATCATCATGAAACCAGCTTTTTTAACAATGCCCATTCACAATTATATAGCAGTTTAAATACTCCTATACTCAAGTGGACCTTACTTGTGAACATTTAGGCCCCAATTCATCAAGACTGGCATTTTTGTATGCTAGTCTTGAGTAAGATACACCAAATTCATTGCACGGTGTGTGCCTCTTAATCAATCTGATGAATGTTTTAGCTGCTATGCGCCACCACAAGAAATGTCAAGGACTGGTGTACTTTTCTGTCGTACTTAATGCCACTTTCGTGATATTAATTCTAATGAATTTGTCTGTTGCCATGCTATAAACCATGATTTTTATAGGAGTTATAAGAGGTTGATCCTAAACAGATATGTAGTAATACAATTATAAGATTTAAAGTTTTGTTTTGTTGAAAATTAAATGATTAATTAATAATTTTCAATCTTATAATGAATAATATTTTTAAACAAAATATCACAGTTCCAGAGGACAAGGTCTATGATGTTTTGTCGCATGAAAGAGAAGATGAGCTTGGTTTTAGAAATAGACTGTCCTCTCTGTAGGAATAGACCTCTGTGGTATATGCAAAGTAGCGGCATACAAAGTGGTACATTTCCAAGACAAACCATCTTAACCAAAAATTATATATTTGAACAAACATGGTATAAACGGAGATTAGAGTTGGTCAATTTGCCAGATGGAGCTGTTTTAGGGGTGGCCAGAGGTTCTTTTTTGCCCAACATGACTACTTTTCCACTAAGACTTAGATTTATAATATTTAATTTCTTCTTCACTGCATGAGTATCAGAGATTCAGAAAATTATCATTTTTTAGCAAAGAGATGACGTTTGGAATCACTCAGAATTTTGTGAAAATAATTTACATATGATAACATCACAACAATGTTTACGTGCGCAAGAAACTGACATCAGTCAGTGTAATCATAGAAAAGTAGCTTTACTAATGATGTAAATGTTTTTTTAAGTTTCTTAACCTTTAAGCCTCTTATCAAATTTTTTAACTTATTGAGAGAAATGCTAAGTTATCTTTACAATATGTCTTACAAATTAATTCCAAAAGTCAGCCCGATTTATAAAATTATTTTATAATTTAAACCAAAAACTGTGTTGGGTATGAAAAACATGACAAACAGCTCACCACTTTTCAAGAGAACCCTTTCACCAGGTCAAAAGTGGGCATTTTTACTCTTAAATTATTCTGGCTGATCCCCTGGGTAATCCGTTATTATTTTGTTTTCTTTTTAATTACACCATATGGTTCCAGATATATGGGATGTTTTTATGATCTTTACTAAGGGAAACTTGGTGAAAGGGTAATAGTTTAGAGCAGCCTAAGAACTCAACCCTGCCTCAATAAAGACCATAAAAATAGCACTAAAAAAAAATCCTTAAAGTCTGGAACTACATTAAAAATAAAAATAAAAAATACAGTACATACTCAGGTCAACAGTGGGAATAATATAAGGGAAAAAGCTGACCTCTTTTATACTGGCTATAATGCCTTAATATTTGGATTATCTAGTAAATGTACTATACGGTACGATTTGAGCTTTTTTGGCTTTAAGGTGGCTCACTATAGCTCTTCTTGGACTGTATTTGGCTTTATTTTGTGAAAGTACAAATTTCACTTTTCAAGACTTTACAAATGTTATACGTTACTTTGTGACTTTTGTATGGCTGTACATTGACAAAGAATGCACTTTGGGAATGTTTGGCATTAAAGAGGTATTGCAGGTACATATACAGCTCTGGCAAAAATTAAGAGACTACTGCAAAATGTTTAAGTTGTCTGATTTTTCTCTTTTTAGGTATATTTTTGAGTATAATGTAAATTGTTCTTTTATTCTATAAACTTCTGACAACATGTCTCTGAAGTTCCAAGCAATAAATTTAGCATTTTTTTCTGAAAAGAAGAAATGGTAAAAAAAAAACAAAAAAACATTCCTTTCAGACTTCAAATAATGCAAAAAAAACAAGTTCATAATCATTTAGAAACAACAATACTAATGTTTTAACTCAAGAGTTCAGAAATCAATATTTTGTGGAATAACCATGATTTTTGATCACAGCTTTCATGCGTCTTGGCAGTTTTTCACCCAGTCTTTCACACTGCTTCTGGCACAAAAATGTAAGCAGTTCTTTGTTTGACGGCTTGTGACTATCCATCATCCTCTTGATTACATTCCAGAGGTTTTCAATGGGGTTCAGGTCTGGAGATTGGGCTGCTCATGACATAGTTTTGATGTGGTGGTCTCTTAATTTTTGCCAGAGCTGTATATCCTTGGATTCCATGGTAGTTCCATAAGAAAGAAGCAGTCTATCTAATCTTTTCAATCACTGAACTCTCTATCTGATGGTCACATTTTGCACTTCTTTTATGTATAAGACACTTATTTTCCCCTGCATGTGAAGTATCCACAATCATTGATGGTTTTGGGAGCCATGTCATCTGCTGGTGTAGGTCCACTGTGTTTTATCAAGACCAAAGTCAAAGCAGCCGTCTACCAGGAAATTTTAGAGCACTTCATGCTTCCCTTTGCCGAAAAGCTTATTGGAGATGGAAATTTCATTCTACAGCAGGAATTGTCACCTGTCCACACTGCCAAAAGTACCAATTCCTGGTTTAAAAACAACAGTATCACTGTGCTTGATTGGCGAGCAAACTGGTCTGACCTTAACCTCATAGAGAATCTATGGGGTATTGTCAAGAGGAACATGAGAGACACCAGACCCAACAATGCACATGAGCTGAAGACTGCTATTCCACCACTACCAATACATGGTTTAAAAACAACAGTATCACTGTGCTTGATTGGTCAGCAAACTCGCCTGATCTATGGAGTATTGTTAAGAGGAAAATGAGAGACACCAGACCCAATAATAAAGATGAGCTGAAGGCTGCTATCAAAGCAACCTGGGCTTCCATAACACCTCAGCAGTACCACAGGCTGATCGCCTCCATGCCATGCTATATTGATGCAGTAATTGATGCCAAAGGAGCCCCGACCAAGTTTTGAGTGCTTTTACTGAACAACCGTATTTTTCAGATTATAAGACGCACTTTTCCCCCCAAATTTTGGGGGAAAATTGAGGTGCGTCTTATAATGTGAATATACCTTAACAGTATCATTGCTGTAAGCCGCAGGCTGGGATGAAGGGGTTTCTGGTGGTGCAATGGGTGTCTGGCACTGCTACCCAGTGCTCTGCAGGTGTCTTCAGTGCCCAGTGGCGCTGTGGGGGTGTCCGTTGGTGCTACTGCAGGTGTCTGGTGCTGCTGCCCAGTGCTCTGCCGGTGTCTCCGATGGTGTGTGGCTGATGCTGCCCGATGCTGCTGCGGCAGTCTCTGGTGTTGCCAGGGCCCACCCCGGCAGTCCCATGAGTTCCTGTGTGGTGGACTCTGAGAAAATGGCCGCCGGGGGGAGTGGCACATGCGCAGATGGAGATCTCGGCACTGAGATCTCGGGAGATGAGATTTCAGCACTGAAATCTCATCTCCCGAGATCTCGGTGCTGAGATCTCCATCTGCACATGCGTCGCTTCCCCGGCGGCCATTTTCTCAGAGTCCACCTCACAGGAAATCATGGGACTGCCGGGGCTCTTGCCTTTCACAAAATGTCGGCAGAGCCCCAGCAGCACTAGAGACCACTGCAGCAGCACTGGGCAGCGCTATCCGGGCTCTGGTAGCCCCGGAGACACCATCAGAGCACCAGACAGCAGCATCGTACACCCCTTCATTCCAGCCTGTGGCCTGCAGCATCACCCCACTCCTGCCTCCCCCAGCAGCGACCCTGGGACCCCGCTTCACCACAGCCACCACCCCCAGTAAGCAACAAGACACATGGATTAAAAGAAGCACCACCATTTTATTAAAAAAAAACTTTTTTTTTCTATTTTTCTCCTCAAAATTTGGGGTGCGTCTTAGAATCTGGAGCATCTTATAAAGCGAAAAATACGGTACGTTTCAGTAGGCCAACATTTCAGATTTTAAAATCATTTTTTAAAGCTGGTGTTATAAAGTATTCAAATTTACTGAGATAATGACTTTGGGGTTTTCATTGGCTGTAAGCCATAATCATTAACATTAACAGACATAAACACTTGAAATAGATCACTCTGTTTGTAATGACTCTATCTAATATAGGAGTTTCACTTTTTACATTGAAGAATTGAAATAAAATAACTTTTTGATGATATTCTAATTTTGTGAGATGCACCAGTACCTCTTTTACTTTACAGTTCAGAGAAAACATACTTTGTTAAGCCTTCCTGGTAGCATGTGTCTCGGATGTAAAGTTGGAGGCCATTCCCTTGCCCAGCTACCCTAGACTGATATGTCTGTCCCTATGTGTGTATAGGGAGCAACTTGTCAGTTTAGACACCATGGAGTTGCCTTGGACTAGCCATTCAAGGAGCACAGTCTCCAGCTGCCATTTCAAAGTATGTTTTCCCTGAAATGCCCCAGCATCTCCTAATAAAACATAGATGGCTGCAATAATGCTGCCTGTGTCTGATTCTTGCTATGTTTACATTATTTTCAAATTCTGGCAAGTTTATTGTTTAAAATTCACAATTTATGTAATTCTCAATTGCTGACAGAATCTTACATCTTGTGAATTAACTGTTTAATTGTGTAAATCAACATTCACATTGTGCATTTGGGAACCATTGAAGCATCTGTTCCTTTGAAGTAATATATACCTATGAACAAGGAACTCTGTGTTTTACGAGTATGACTAGTGAACGAACAATATACTCTTTATTTTGAGAAACAGTAATTATAGATATTTGTTTTGATCTGACATTCATGGGTTTTTCTAATATGACTAGTATAGGATGTAGGTCCTGAAATAGTTGGTATCTACAAGTCTGCATTTAAATGTATTTAATTCTTATTCTTAGAAGCATGTAGTATATGTTTTCAAATCTCTGTTGTGAGGATGGTATTATAAAACTTTTTTTAACTAAATCTAAAAAATAATTTTCACAATATAGTCAGTAAAGTTGAAAAATATATGAAACTTCAATTTAAAGAAAACTCTAAACATACTGTAAAAGCAGATGTTGAAACTATGAGGAAGAGAAAATGAATATGTGCTATAGCAATTGTTCATAATTAATTGTATCAGCACCATGGACAGGGAATGAAGGAGATAAGTCAGATAATAAGGATGCTAAGAATGAAGAGATGACAGCATATTAACATATTTAGATCCCTAATGAGTCAATAACACTTTATTTTCTGCTGTATTTGCACCTTGACAGAAAGAAGAAAATTAAATACTTACTGATTCACTTAATGAAATTCCTTTGGAACATAATATATATATGATTCAGAATATATTTTAAGTGCTATAAAAAATTATAAATAGATAGATTGATAGAAAGATGATAGAAATCAAGAAAAGATTGACTGAAAACATTAGAAACAACTTTCTGTACTTGTAGTGATATCACTAGAAATAGCAGATTGTGTGAAATATTAATTGCCCAGCTTTGCAGAATTTTACCCAAAAATGCATCGGGCGCCAATTGCAACACTGAAGAACATGATCCAGAAGAATACAGACTGGCGTCTGGAATCAAGGATGTGCCAAGTGCCTCTTGGGGATTGGGTCATGTCAGTTGAGCAGGATACTGTGGAGGTTTTGGAGAAAACAGATAACTGTCTCCTAATGGTGGAAACAGATGTAGCTTCCAAATGCAGAGGCTTCACCGCCTGTCATAGATGTGGTGGTGCATTGCTGCTGCTAAAAACATTCACCCAATGAGCCTTAGAAATCATGTACTGTCCCCCCTATAGTTGCTGCTTCAGGTGTCTATAGGTATCAAGAGAGTGGCATGCGATCTCTTGCACATCACGACACAGAGGGGACACCCCTTTCTGTGAGAAATAATGCCGGCTGAATATCTTCCAGTGAGGCTGAACACACACCATAATTTCTAGAAAGGCGGCAGACTCCACAAGATGGTACAGCAGCAACGGCACCCTTGACCAGTTGAGTTTATTTGGAAAACCAGCAATTGACCAAGTGCATGCTTGTATGCTTAACACATATTCAGGGATGGATATTTGCAATAAAGAAGGAGGTGTATTTAGAGTATGACAAGCAGACAGAAGAGGTAAAAGTGTGACCTGCATTTGGTACTACTACAGCCAGAATGGTTTCTACTAGCAGTGCTGGTAGTGCTGTTGTAAGTAGCTTCCACATTTTTTTCCATGATATGTTTTTTATTCCCATTAAGCTACGACATCTGTTATCTATGTCATAATTTAGTTTAACATACATTTTTAACATAATAATAATTAGTGATAAGTAGTGTTGAGCGATACCTTCCGATATTCAAAAGTATCGGTATCGGATTGGATCGGCCGATATCCAAAAAATATCGGATATCGCCGATACCGATACCCGATACCAATGCAAGTCAATGGGACACAAATATCGGAATGTAAATAAGCCCTTTCTGTCCTTCTATATGCTGTGCCGGAGGGGGGAAGAGTGTGGGCGGTGCATGGGCGGTGCGTGGGCGGACACTGAGTGTCTGTGTCTGTGGGCGGGGTCTGTGCGGGCCTGCCAGGGATCTGTACATGCCTTCTGGGGCTGTATGTGGCGTGCAGGGTATCTATGCGGCGTGCCAGGACTGCCCGGGCTCTATGCGGCGTGGGGGTCTCTGTGTGGCGTGTCTCTGTGCGGCATGCGGGGTCTCTGTGGTGTGCGGGGTCTCTGTGCAGCATGCAGGGTGTCTCAGTGCGGGCATCTTCCAATGGGACTACAAGTCCCATCGGACGATGCCTGCTACTCTGACAGTGATTGACACATTAGCCAATGATGGGACAGTAGTAGTCCCATCATCCGGCTAATATGTTGAATGAAAAAAAATACTCCATACATACATACATGCTACATACATGCTATATACATACATGCTACATACTACATACATACATACATACATACATACTACATACATACATACTACATACATACTGTAGCGTGGCTAAAGGGTGTCTAATCGACGGGAGATATGTGTCACATAGATGGCTTGCCACTGTGATGTGACCATAACTATCTATATGTGTTTCAGGACCTGTGGTGATGTCACAACCACATGTCTAATCATGTGATGGGTTCTGGGTGTGGTTAGACCTATAAAATAAAGCCTAATGCGTAACACAGGATATATGTGTGGAGGTGTTAGCCTCCAGAGTGTGTTAAGGCTCCAGGACTGAGCCTGAAGGACTGGACACTTGTTTTTCCTTTGCCTAAGCTAAAGGCTATTTGTTTTCTGTTTTTGCTATGTGGTTTATGGAGCAATAAACCTTTGAACTTTTGATGGAACGTGCCTCCTAAGTGTCAGCCATCGCACTTGAGCGTGTGAAACCCCTACAATTGGTGGAGAATGCGGGCAGCGTTCCCAGCGAAGACATAAGTCTATTATTGAATGTCCTGGGTCAAGTCTGTTGTAAGCCAGCAAACATTGCCGGGGAAAATGGAGGACCTGCTGAAACACTTGGTCCAGTTTCAGTCACAGCAGCAAGAGACCAACAGGCTGTTGCAGTCACAGCAGCAAGAGACCAACAGGCTGTTGATGCAGCAGGTACAACAGAACCAGCAGGAGCAATGGCAGCAGATGCAGCTTCTGGCAACCGCCATCCAGGGCAAGACGAGCGCCCCAACCCCAGGTCTGGCTGTTGACACCCACGTCCGGAATACGGTAAGACGCGCATTGCAGAAAATGACTCCCGGGGATGATATTGAGGCCTTCCTGATGGTGTTTGAGAGGGTCGCTGAGAGGGAAAAACTTCCACCAGAGCAGTGGGCAGAGGTATTGGCGCCTTACCTGACAGGGGAACCTCAGAAGGCGTACTATGATTTGACCTTGCAGGAGTATCACAAATTGAAAGCTGAGGTTCTCGCACGTTTGGGGGTGACACTGACTGTTAGGGCACAGCGAGTTCACTGCTGGGCCTATCACCGGGACAAACTGCCTCGCTCCCAAATGTTTGACCTGTTGCACCTGGTCCAGAAATGGCTGCAGCCAGAGTCCTCTACGCCTGCACAGATGGTAGAACGGGTGATGATGGATCGGTTTGTGCATTCCCTCCCGAGGTCCATACAGACTTGGGTTGCCCAGGGTGATCCCCAGAATGCCGATGAACTGATCGGACAGGTCGAGAGATACCAAGGGATGCAAGGCTCCTTTGGGAGGCAGCCCATGCCGTACTGGGGGTCTTAGAAAGGTGCTGAGTCCCAAAAAGGGGTGGGGGAGGTGGTGCCCAAGGTCCCTACGGGTGATATTATTTGCTGGAGGTGCCATGGGCCAGGACATATAGCTGCCCATTGTTCCCAGACCACTGAGCAGATGGACTGCAGCATGGGACGCTGTAGTTCATACTATGCATATCCAGCCTGCAGTGTGAACTCTCCACCCAATGAGGGGCCTCAAGCGTGTTCTGTAAAGGTGAACGGTCGAGCAGTAACGGCGCTGTTAGACTCGGGGAGCTTAGTGACCTTGGTGAGGGCCACTTTCCCTCTCCACCTGCTCCCGGGAAAGAAGGTTGGCGTGCGGTGCATACATGGTGATGCCAAGGACTACCCTATGGCCAGGGTGGATATTGAAACGGCATGTGGCACTGAGTCCCATGAAGTCAGCGTCGTTCGGGACTTGTTGCACCCTATAATTATTGGTCGGGATTTCTGTTTGTTTTGGGATTTGTGGGGTAAGGGTTCTGAGGTCGCTAGCAAGAGTAGGGAACCAATGAACCCTAAAAAGTTATCGCCACACCTAGAGACAGACAGGTTTCCTTTTTGTGTCCTGGTTGGGGATGAGGAGGAAGTGTCCTCTGCATCTGACATTCTGGAGTTAGAGGTATCCGGTGAAAATTTTGGGACTGCCCAACATAGGGACCCAACTCTGAGGGAAGCCTTTAATAATGTCACAGTTATTAATGGGGTTGTACAGGAGCCGGGGCAGACACAAGATTTCCTCATTTTCTGATGAACGGGGAGTTGTTGTACCGAGTTACAAAAATAAGGGAGGAGTTGATAGAGCAGTTGGTAGTGCCGGGTCCATATAGATGGAAGGTGTTGGATATGGCCCATTCACACATCTTGGGTGGACACCTAGGGGTGGAAAAAACACAGGAACGGGTTGTGCAGAGGTTCTATTGGCCTGGCTGTCACCAGGAAATAGTGAACTATTGCAGGTCTTGTCCTACATGTCAGCTAACTGCTCCTAGTCTTCATTTCCGGAGCCCCCTTGTGCCATTGCCCATTATTGAGGTACCGTTCAAGAGAATTGCCATGGACTTGGTCGGTTCCTTAGTTAAATCAGCCCGGGGCCATCAGTATATATTAGTCATCCTGGACTATGCCACACGCTATCCTGAGGCAATTCCTCTGAGAAATTCTTCCTCGAAGAGTATAGCCCGCGAGTTGGTCCATGTGTTTTCCCGGACAGGTCTGCCGAAGGAGATTCTGACTGACCAGGGGACACCTTTCATGTGCAAGGTGATGAGGGAGTTATGCAAAGTCCTGAAAATCTCCCAGTTAAGGACCTCGGTGTACCATCCCCAGTCAGATGGTCTTGTTGAGAGATTTAACAAAACACTGAAGAGCATGCTGAGAAAAGCTATAGAGAAAAGCTATAGAGAAAGATGGTAGAGACTGGGACTGTCTCTTACCATATCTGATGTTTTTCATTCATGAAGTTCCACAGGCCTCCACAGGGTTCTCACCATTTGAGCTTCTATATGGCCGACATCCGAGAGGACTCCTGGATATAGACAAACTTGGGAAGCCGAAGTTACGCCCCACAGAAGCGTCATCGAGCATGTGGCCCTGATGCAGCAGAGGATTGCAAAGGTGATGCCTATCGTGAAAGAACACCTCCTCCAGGCACAAGAAGCTCAGGCCAGGGTCTACAACTGGTCTGCAAGAGTTAGGCAGTTCAAACCGGGAGACCGAGTTCTTGTGTTAGTTCCGACGGTGGAGAGCAAGTTCTTGGCCAAATGACAAGGGCCATATGAGGTCGTAGAGAAGCTTGGTGAGGTAAACTATAAAATTCACCAACCAGGTAGATGGAAACCAATCCAAGTCTACCATGTCAACCTCATCAAGCCTTGGCAAGATAGAGAGCCGGCAGTAACTCCATCTTTGCTGAGCAACCCAGAAGGTGAGGTTGGAGGGGTTACTATAGCGGAGATGCTATCGAAAGCCCAGAAACAGCAGTGCCAGGAGTTACTCCAGAAGAACAGGGACCTGTTTTCTGAGTTGCCTGGGTACACGAACGTCATACAGCATGAGGTCCTGACAGAGCCACATGTGCGTGTGAACGTGAAGCCCTATCGAATCCCTGAGGCCCGTCGAGAAGTAATCTCCAAGGAAGTGGAGCGTATGTTGAAGCTTGGAGTCATTGAGGAATCCAAGAGCGGTTGGTCGAGCCCAATTGTCCTGGTCCCAAAACCTAATGGGGAGTGGAGGTTTTGCAACAACTATAGGAAGTTGAATGAGGTCTCCAAGTTCGACGCATATCCCATGCCCCGCGTTGATGAGCTCATCGAAAGGCTTGGGCCCGCCAGGTATATAACCACCTTGGATTTGACGAAGGGGTATTGGCAGATCCCCATGGCACAGGAAGCCAGGGAGAAGATGGCGTTTTCTACACCAGATGGGTGCTTCCAGTATGTCCGGATGCCGTTTGGCCTACAGGGAGCTCCGGCGACCTTCCAGAGGGCTATGGATAGAATCCTTGCACCCCATAAGGCATACGCTGCTGCGTACCTGGATGATATCGTCATCTTTAGCCCGGACTGGGAGAGTCATCTGGAAAAGGTCCAAGCGGTGTTTGATGCTATAAGAGAGGCGGGGTTTACAATAAACCCAAAGAAGTGTTCCTTGGGTAAAGAAGAAGCTAAGTACCTTGGATATATAATGGGTCATGGAGAAATAAAACCCCAAATCAGTAAAGTGGAGGCAATTCAAACATGGCCAAAACCAGTTTCCAAAAAGCAAGTTAAAGCCTTCCTGGGAATCGTGGGATATTACTGGAGGTTCATCCCAAACTTCGCCACGGTGGCTGTGCCTCTGACTGATCTGCTAAAAGGGACAAAATCAGTAATGGTTAAATGGCCCGAAGAAACAGAGTCAGCCTTCCAAGAAATGAAAGAGGCTCTTTGTAAGCAACCCGTTCTGATGGCCCCAAACTTCAAGAAAGAGTTTATTCTTCAGACAGATGCCTCAGACGTTGGGGTAGGAGCAGTCCTTTCCCAAGAACTACGTGGGGAGGAGCATCCTGTTCTCTATCTGAGTAGAAAGCTGTCCTCATCTGAAAAGAACTACTCAGTCGTAGAGAAGGAGTGTTTGGCCATAAAGTGGGCGGTGGACACATTACGGTACTATCTGATGGGACGTAAATTTAGACTGATATCCGACCATGCCCCACTTAGATGGATGAGGGAAACGAAGGGTAGAAATGCTAGGGTCACCCGTTGGTTCTTAGCCCTGCAGGACTTCTGTTTCCATGTGGAACATAGGGCCGGTGAAGCTGCACGGTAATATTGATGCCCTGTCAAGAATCCCTTGTCTAGTGGGGGAAAGTGCCAAGCCCCATGGCTGTAGGCAGAGGGGGAGGTATGTAGCGTGGCTAAAGGGTGTCTAATCAACGGGAGATATGTGTCACGTAGATGGCTTGCCGCTGTGATGTAACCATAACTATCTATATGTGTTTCAGGACCTGTGGTGATGTCACAACCACAAGTCTAATCATGTGATGGGTTCTGGGTGTGGTTAGACATATAAAAGAATGCCTAATGCTTAACACAGGATATATGTGTGGAGGTGTTATCCTCCAGAGTGTGTTAAGGCTCCAGGACTGAGCCTGAAGGACTGGACACTTATTTTTCCTTTGCCTAAGCTAAAGGCTATTTGTTTTCTGTTTTTGCTATGTGGTTTATGGAGCAATAAACCTTTGAACTTTTGATGGAATGTGCCTCCTAAGTGTCAGCTGTCGCACTTGACATACATATAGACATACAGTAAATTAAACATAGATTACATACTCACCATTACTTGTCATTTTAATCCCCGAAGCCAGTGTCATCTGTAAAAAATATGAAAAAAACAAACAACCAATATACTCCCTGTCCGCAGAAATCCACGAGTGTCCCACGACGATCTCCCGTGGAGAACGGCAGCAACAGCTGTTGCAACCGCTCTCCATGGGACCCAGATACACAATGATGGGAGGAAGGTATCCTTCCGCATTGTATTCCTCCGCCGCTGTAAAAAAAAAAAAGTCCCTAGTCTCACTTTATGGCATTGCTGTATGAGAAATTTTCCCAGGCGGCAATTGCCATAAAGTGAGACTTTGAACTCAAAAAAACAAACAACCAATATACTCCCTGTCCGCAGAAATCCATGAGTGTCCCACAATGATCTCCCATGGACTTTGACAGCCGGGGGCCAATATTTGTAGCCTGTGATGAATATCAGCCCGCAGCTGTCTGCGTAGCCTTTACTGGCTATTAAAATAGGAGGTCCCCCCAAAAAAATGACGTGGGGTCCCCTTATATTTTATAGCCAGAAAGGCTACGCAGACAGCTGCGGGCTTATATTCATAGCCTAGAGAGGGGCCGTGGATATTGCCCCCCCCGGCTACAAATACCAGTCCGCAGCCACCCCGGAAATGGCGCATCTGTGAGGTGCGCCAATTCCGGCACTTAGCCCCTCTCTTACCACTCCCGTGTAGCGTTGGGATATGGGGTAATAAGAGGTTAATGTCACCTTGCTATTGTAAGGTGACATTAAACTGGGTTAATAACGGAGAGGTGTCAATAAGACGCCTATCCGTTATTAATCCAATAGTACGAAAGGGTTAATAAAGCACACATACATTAGAAAAAAGTATTTTAATATTCTTAATTTCACCATACTTCAGCGCCTGCAAAAAACGTAACATAATAAACCGCATACTATCCGTCCGCCGCAGTCCAATTAATAACGATTGTCCCACGACGATCTCCCCTATAGAACAGTGACATCAGGTGATGTTACTGCTCTATAGGACCCTTAGTGACACACTGACAGGAGACAATGGCTCCTGCAGTGTATCACTGAGGCTACCTGAGTTCAAAGTCTCACTTTATGGCAATTGCTGCCTGGGAAAATTTCTCATACAGCAATGCCATAAAGTGAGACTAGGGACTTTTTTTCTTACAGCGGCGGAGGAATACCTTCCTCCCGTCATTGTGTATCTGGGTCCCATGGAGAGCGGTTGCAACAGCTGTTGCTGCTGTTCTCCACGGGAGATCGTTGTGGGACACTCATGGATTTTTGCGGACAGGGAGTATATTGGTTGTTTGTTTTTTTCATATTATTTACAGATGACACTGGCTTCGGGGATCAAAATGACAAGTAATGGTGAGTATGTAATCTATGTTTAATGTACTGTATGTCTATATGTATGTCATGTATGTAATGTATGTAGTATGTATGTATGTATTCAGCATGTATGTAGTATAGCATGGCTAAAGGGTGTCTAATCGACGGGAGGTATGTATCACAGAGAAGGCTTGTCGCTGTGATGTGACCCGGAGTGTTTTCTGTAATGCTCATAAAGTAATAAGGAATTGTGTAGTATATTTGGGTCCAGGATATGGGTAGCTATGAGAGATGGGAGGGTCTGGCTACCCATATACCTCACCCCTGGGTAAGGGGCATAACCATGCCTGTCTATGTTTGTGTCAGGACCTGTGGTGATGTCACAACCACATGTCTAATCATGTGATGGGTTCTGGGTGTGGTTTCAGGCTACTTAATGGAGGTGTTTGGCACATGGGAGTGAGTGTGGGAGTCTGTCATGGTGGACAGATTTCCATGTGTCAAGGGCGGACACTACAGACAGGAGTCTGTGTGTGTGGAGGGGCAAGCCTCCACAGTGTGTTAAGGCTTCAGGACTGAGCCTGAAGGAACGGATATTTGTTTCCTTATGCCTGAGCCAAAGGCTATTTGTAAGACTGTTTACCTTTATTTTGCTGACTTAAATGGTTTATGGAGCGAATAAACCTACATGAACACTGAAGAGAATGTGCCTCCTGTTTCATCCTACGCATCTGAGCGAGTGAATCCCTACAATTGGTGGAGAATGCGGGCAAAGATCCAGGCGCACATGTTGCAGCGCTGGCTGGGCTGAGCCAAGAAGAGTGGACGGTCTTGACAACCGTGTGTAATACAGTACTGACCGGGGTCAGTGAGAATTGTTATTGGTGGGATACCTTCGAGGAGAAGAGGGTCCCAGGAACCTGTGCGGCAATGACGGGTAATGGTCTTGAAAATCGTGTGTAAATACTGACCGGGGTCAGTGAGAAAACTGTTGTCTGGGCACCTCTGAGGCCGAGGGGTGTCCAGGATCCCGTGAAGTTGCCAACGGGTGACGGTCTGAAAACCGTGTATTGTACTGACCGGGGTCAGTGAAAAACTATGTTTGGGCTGTGTGTAAAGCTGGGAGCGTAACAGAAAGGTTTTGGGACTTGTGGGAGGAAAGGGGAGTGTCTGATTGCTCAGAACGGAGTCTGAGTGACCCTAAGGGAGCCTCACCACAACAGGCAGCTGTAGTGATTCCGAGTGGTGTGATGTGTAAAGAGAAAGTAGCGCCACCTAATGTCAATAGTCCAGAGTTATGGGTGACTGGAAGAAAGTGTGGGTCTGACACCTGTTTAAGTGGGGACTTGCTGTTCCAGGATGACAGGGTGAGAGGGGGTGACTCCTATGCAGACTGTGACTCGAGCGCAAAGGGAAAAGAGTGCAGTAAGGAGGAGCCCAGTAAAAATCACAAATCTTCATCTCGTCGCGGGGGATGCAAAAAGGTGGGACAGGTTACACCCTCTGAGAAGAAAGATGATGAGGAAGAGACAGGGTCAGGTGCAGATAACGTTATTGTCCTTGATGAGGAGGTCGCTTTGTCTCTGACAAACCCTAGCGCTGGGTAGTTGGTGACGGGCTGGGGTTGGAACAGACCTGTAGAAGACCCACATCTGCAATACCCGGAAAGACTGAACTGGCTCAGTATGATGAAGTACCTGATGCTGAAGAGATGGAGAACTCTGAAGTTACCAAGAGTCCAGAGGTACCGATAAGTAAACAGACAGAGAGCCCAGGAGAGACCATAGAGTTGGTTGCGGAAACAGGTGGAACTCTGAAGAGGCAGAGTGTGGGTGGGCAAGAGCCCCCATTTGAAAGTTTAATTAAAGAACTGGTGGTGCGACATGTGCTGGCCAAAAGAGAACAGGACCATAACATAGAGCTGCTTAAAGAAACTGTTGAACAAGAAAGGGTCCTGAGGCAAGCAATTGAGCACAAAGTGGGTGACCTAGAGAAGGAGGTCGTTGAACTCAGAGGTCACCTATCAGCATGTCAGGCCATGAATAGGGCCATATTGAAAGATATGGATGTGCTCAGAATGGCTCAAGAAAAGCATCAGCAGGAGCTTCTCCAGAGAGAGGAGGAACGTCGCTGCCTGGCAGAGGAGTTGCCAATGCCCATCTTGGCGAAGGCTCAAGCGGAAGAAAAGACTGAGGAAGAGTTCTTGCTAAAACCGGAACAAGAGAGTCACCCGGTCGTGACAGACATCTTGGTGGAAAGGTCAGAGGCAAAAAGGGAGCCATCTGTCTATTAAGAGAGTGAGACCCCACTTTTTAAGAGCATAATAGAAGTACCCGAAGACATGCAAGAAGCGTGCGCCAGGAAGGGTGTGCATAGCATTTAGAAAGGCAGTAGAGACGTGCAGTGTGCGCTGGGTGCCTGAGACTCAGCAATTGGTCATACTGTTGACTAGGGAAGTCACAGTGAAGCGGGTGGCTGTCCCGAGGGATATGCACCTACACTGCCTCCGTACAAAACAGAGGATCATTTTGAAGAATGATGAAGCCGTTCGACGTTTGGAGCGTGAAAGGAAAGCTCTTAGTCTGTCGGGCTTAGTGGAAGACACAGTCCAAGTACCCAAAGTTCTGGTGGCGAAAGTCATTGGGAAACTTGGGAGAGTGATGCAGGAGATGGTGGATAAATCCGGTCTGAAGAGGCTGAGGATACTGGCTGATGAAGAGGTCCAGGCCATGGGCGAAGATGGGATGGTTCCATTCCTGGTTGTCGGATCCAGAGAGAGTCTTAGGAATATCCGCATGCTCCTGGAATATCGCATGGCATACCTAAGGGAGGTAGAACAGCTGAGACTTGAGAAACTGCAAGTTAATAAACAGCTGCCAGAGAGGCGAAGAGGTGCTCTAAAGCCTGGAAGTCCTCAAGCTGAAGTTAACAGAGGATATAGATGTAAAGAGAAGAGCTGCTCTCCGAAGAAAGACAATAGGAGAGATCAACGACCGAGAGAGAACCGAAGATGGTCAGATGGAAGAGCTAGAAATAGTGACTCCTCAGTTAGCTCAGGGCTCAGTGACTTAAGCGGGAGATCCTGTAGCAGACGAGGTGACAAGAGTTCAATAACAGGCCCTGACTTAGACAGACGGTTTGACTGTCAGGGACGACTGAGAGGGGTCTCTAGTCGGTTAAGGACAAGTGCCAAGCCCCACGGCTTTAGGCAGAGGGGGGAGGTTTGTAGCATGGCTAAAGGGTGTCTAATCGACGGGAGGTATGTATCACAGAGAAGGCTTGTCGCTGTGATGTGACCCGGAGTGTTTTCTGTAATGCTCATAAAGTAATAAAGAATTGTGTAGTATATTTGGGTCCGGGATACGGGTAGCTATGAGAGATGGGAAGGTCTGGCTACCCATATACCTCACCCCTGGGTAAGGGGCATAACCATGCCTGTCTATGTTTGTGTCAGGACCTGTGGTGATGTCACAACCACATGTCTAACCATGTGATGGGTTCTGGGTGTGGTTTCAGGCTACTTAATGGAGGTGTGTTTGGCACATGGGAGTGAGTGTGGGAGTCTGTCATGGTGGACAGATTTCCATGTGTCCAGGGCGGACACTACAGACAGGAGTCTGTGTGTGTGGAGGGGCAAGCCTCCACAGTGTGTTAAGGCTTCAGGACTGAGCCTAAAGGAACGGATATTTGTTTCCTTATGCCTGAGCCAAAGGCTATTTGTAAGACTGTTTACCTTTATTTTGCTGACTTAAATGGTTTATGGAGCGAATAAACCTACATGAACACTGAAGAGAATGTGCCTCCTGTTTCATCCTACGCATCTGAGCGAGTGAATCCCTACAATTGGTGGAGAATGCGGGCAAAGATCCAGGCGCACATGTTGCAGCGCTGGCTGGGCTGAGCCAAGAAGAGTGGACGGTCTTGACAACCGTGTGTAATACAGTACTGACCTGGGTCAGTGAGAATTGTTATTGGTGGGATACCTTCGAGGAGAAGAGGGTCCCAGGAACCTGTGCGGCAATGACGGGTAATGGTCTTGAAAATCGTGTGTAAATACTGACCGGGGTCAGTGAGAAAACTGTTGTCTGGGCACCTCTGAGGCCGAGGGGTGTCCAGGATCCCGTGAAGTTGCCAACGGGGGACGGTCTGAAAACCGTGTATTGTACTGACCGGGGTCAGTGAAAAACTATGTTTGGGCTGTGTGTAAAGCTGGGTGCGTAACAGAAAGGTTTTGGGACTTGTGGGAGGAAAGGGGAGTGTCTGATTGCTCAGAACGGAGTCTGAGTGACCCTAAGGGAGCCTCACCACAACAGGCAGCTGTAGTGATTCCGAGTGGTGTGATGTGTAAAGAGAAAGTAGCGCCACCTAATGTCAATAGTCCAGAGTTATGGGTGACTGGAAGAAAGTGTGGGTCTGACACCTGTTTAAGTGGGGACTTGCTGAGTGAATCCCTACAGTAGTATGTATGTATGTATGTAGTATGTATGCAGTATGTATGTATGTAGCATGTATGTAGCATGTATGTAGTATGTATGTATGTAGCATGTATGTAGCATGTATGTAGTATGTATGTAGTATGTATGTAGCATGTATGTAGCATGTATGTAGCATGTATGTAGTATGTATGTAGTATGTATGTATGCATGTAGTATGTATGTAGTATGTAATTATGTATGCAGTATGTAGCTAGTATGTATGTAGCATGTAAGTATGTAGCATGTATGTAGCATGCATGTATGCAGCATGTATGTATGTAGCATGTATGTATGTAGCATGTATGTAGCATGTATGTAGCATATGTAGCATGTATGTATGTATGGAGTATTTTTTTTTCATTCAACACATTAGCCAGATGATGGGACTACTACTGTCCCATGATTGGTTAATGGGTCAATCAGTGTCAGTGTAGCAATATTTTTTATTTTAATTCTTTATTTTACGAATTAATATGGATCCCAGGGCCTGAAGGAGAGTTTCCTCTCCTTCAGACCCTGGGAACCATCAGGGATACCTTCCGATACTTGAGTCCCATTGACTTGTATTGGTATCGGATATCGGTAACGGATCAGATCCGATACTTTGCCGGTAGGGTTGAGCGAAACGGGTCGATCATTTTCAAAAGTCGCCGACTTTTGGCTAAGTCGGCGTCTCATGAAACCCGATCCGACCCCTGTGCTTGTCGGCCATGCGGTACGCGACTTTCGCGCCAAAGTCGCGTTTCAATGACGCGAAAAGCGCCATTTCTCAGCCAATGAAGGTGAACGCAGAGTGTGGGCAGCGTGATGACATAGATCCTGGTCCCCACCATCTTAGAGAAGGGCATTGCAGTGATTGGCTTGCTGTCTGCGGCGTCACAGGGGCTATAAAGGGGCGTTCCCGCCGACCGCCATCTTACTGCTGCTGATCTGAGCTTAGGGAGAGGTTGCTGCCGCTTCGTCAGAAGCAGGGAGAGCGTTAGGCAGGGTCCACTAACCACCAAACCGCTTGTGCTGCAGCGATTTCCACTGTCCAACACCACCTTCGGTGTGCAGGGACTGTGGAAGCTATTTTTTTTTTTTTTTCCCCTCAGCGCTGTAGCTCATTGGGCTGCCCTAGAAGGCTCCGTGATAGCTGTATTGCTGTGTGTACGCCACTGTGGAAACCAACTGCTTTTTTCAAAGCACATATCCTCTTGTTCCTTCCTTTCTGCACAGCTATCTTTTTTGTTTGTCCACACTTTTTATTTAATTTGTGCATCAGTCCACTCCTATTGCTGCCTGCCATACCTGGCTTACATTACTGCAGGGAGATAGTAATTGTAGGACAGTTTTTTTTTTTTTTTTTTTTTTTTTTTGTGGGAGATTAAGATTGGCATTTCTGCTACAGTGCCATCCCTGTGTGTGCCATCTCTCACTGAGTGGGCCATAGAAAGCCTATTTATTTTTTCCGTGATTTGTGTTCTAAAATCTACCTCAACACAAAAACACTACATCAATCAGTGGGAGAAAAATATTGGCCTCAGTCAGGGCTTGTGTGCCACTGCTGTGTGTGCTATCTCTCATTCAGTGGGCTATAGCAAGCCTATTTTTTTTTTTTTTTTTTAATATTATTTGGTTTCTAAAGTCTCCCTGAAAAAAAAAAAAAACCTAAAAAAACAGTGGGAGAGTAATATTGCCCTTTCAGCTTGTGTGCCAGTCTTGACTCCTGGGTGTGCCACCTCTCTCCCTCTCATTCAGTGGGCCATAGAAAGCCTATTTATTTTTTTTAAAAAATATTATTGGGTTTCTAAAGTCTCCCTGAAAAAACAAAAAATACATAAAAAAACAGTGGGAGAGTAATATTGCCCTTTCAGCTTGTGTGCCAGTCTTGACTCCTGGGTGTGCCACCTCTCTCCCTTTCATTCAGTGGGCCATAGAAAGCCTATTTATTTTTTCCGTGATTTGTGTTCTAAATTCTACCTCAACACAAAAACACTACATCAATCAGTGGGAGAAAAATATTGGCCTCAGTCAGGGCTTGTGTGCCACTGCTGTGTGTGCTATCTCTCATTCAGTGGGCTATAGCAAGCCTATTTTTTTTTTTTTTTTTTTTTTTTTTAATATTATTTGGTTTCTAAAGTCTCCCTGAAAAAAAAAAAAAAACCTAAAAAAACAGTGGGAGAGTAATATTGCCCTTTCAGCTTGTGTGCCAGTCTTGACTCCTGGGTGTGCCACCTCTCTCCCTCTCATTCAGTGGGCCATAGAAAGCCTATTTATTTTTTTTTTTTAATATTATTTGGTTTCTAATTCTCCCTGAAAAAAAAAAAAAAACCTAAAAAAACAGTGGGAGAATAATATTGCCCTTTCAGCTTGTGTGCCAGTCTTGACTCCTGGGTGTGCCACCTCTCTCCCTCTCATTCAGCGGGCCATAGAAAGCCTATTTATTTTTTTTTAAAAATATTATTGGGTTTCTAAAGTCTCCCTGAAAAAACAAAAAATACATAAAAAAACAGTGGGAGAGTAATATTGCCCTTTCAGCTTGTGTGCCAGTCTTGACTCCTGGGTGTGCCACCTCTCTCCCTTTCATTCAGTGGGCCATAGAAAGCCTATTTATTTTTTTTTTTAAATATTATTGGGTTTCTAAAGTCTCCCTGAAAAAAAAAAAAAAACCTAAAAAAACAGTGGGAGAGTAATATTGCCCTTTCAGCTTGTGTGCCAGTCTTGACTCCTGGGTGTGCCACCTCTCTCCCTCTCATTCAGTGGGCCATAGAAAGCCTATTTATTTTTTTTTTTAAATATTATTGGGTTTCTAAAGTCTCCCTGAAAAAAAAAAAAAAAACCTAAAAAAACAGTGGGAGAGTAATATTGCCCTTTCAGCTTGTGTGCCAGTCTTGACTCCTGGGTGTGCCACCTCTCTCCCTCTCATTCAGTGGGCCATAGAAAGCCTATTTATTTATTTTTTTAAATATTATTGGGTTTCTAAAGTCTCCCTGAAAAAACAAAAAATACATAAAAAAACAGTGGGAGAGTAATATTGCCCTTTCAGCTTGTGTGCCAGTCTTGACTCCTGGGTGTGCCACCTCTCTCCCTTTCATTCAGTGGGCCATAGAAAGCCTATTTATTTTTTCCGTGATTTGTGTTCTAAATTCTACCTCAACACAAAAACACTACATCAATCAGTGGGAGAAAAATATTGGCCTCAGTCAGGGCTTGTGTGCCACTGCTGTGTGTGCTATCTCTCATTCAGTGGGCTATAGCAAGCCTATTTTTTTTTTTTTTTTTTATATTATTTGGTTTCTAAAGTCTCCCTGAAAAAAAAAAAAAAACCTAAAAAAACAGTGGGAGAGTAATATTGCCCTTTCAGCTTGTGTGCCAGTCTTGACTCCTGGGTGTGCCACCTCTCTCCCTCTCATTCAGTGGGCCATAGAAAGCCTATTTATTTTTTTTTTTAAATATTATTGGGTTTCTAAAGTCTCCCTGAAAAAACAAAAAATACATAAAAAAACAGTGGGAGAGTAATATTGCCCTTTCAGCTTGTGTGCCAGTCTTGACTCCTGGGTGTGCCACCTCTCTCCCTTTCATTCAGTGGGCCATAGAAAGCCTATTTATTTTTTCCGTGATTTGTGTTCTAAATTCTACCTCAACACAAAAACACTACATCAATCAGTGGGAGAAAAATATTGGCCTCAGTCAGGGCTTGTGTGCCACTGCTGTGTGTGCTATCTCTCATTCAGTGGGCTATAGCAAGCCTATTTTTTTTTTTTTTTTTTATATTATTTGGTTTCTAAAGTCTCCCTGAAAAAAAAAAAAAAACCTAAAAAAACAGTGGGAGAGTAATATTGCCCTTTCAGCTTGTGTGCCAGTCTTGACTCCTGGGTGTGCCACCTCTCTCCCTCTCATTCAGTGGGCCATAGAAAGCCTATTTATTTTTTTTTTTAAATATTATTGGGTTTCTAAAGTCTCCCTGAAAAAACAAAAAATACATAAAAAAACAGTGGGAGAGTAATATTGCCCTTTCAGCTTGTGTGCCAGTCTTGACTCCTGGGTGTGCCACCTCTCTCCCTCTCATTCAGTGGGCCATAGAAAGCCTATTTATTTTTTTTTTTTAATATTATTTGGTTTCTAATTCTCCCTGAAAAAAAAAAAAAAACCTAAAAAAACAGTGGGAGAATAATATTGCCCTTTCAGCTTGTGTGCCAGTCTTGACTCCTGGGTGTGCCACCTCTCTCCCTCTCATTCAGCGGGCCATAGAAAGCCTATTTATTTTTTTTTAAAAATATTATTGGGTTTCTAAAGTCTCCCTGAAAAAACAAAAAATACATAAAAAAACAGTGGGAGAGTAATATTGCCCTTTCAGCTTGTGTGCCAGTCTTGACTCCTGGGTGTGCCACCTCTCTCCCTCTCATTCAGTGGGCCATAGAAAGCCTATTTATTTTTTTTTTAAAATATTATTGGGTTTCTAAAGTCTCCCTGAAAAAACAAAAAATACATAAAAAAACAGTGGGAGAGTAATATTGCCCTCTCAGCTTGTGTGCCAGTCTTGACTCCTGGGTGTGCCACCTCTCTCTCTCTAATTGTGGGCCATAGAAAGCCTTTTTTTTTTTTTTTTTTAATATTATTTGGTTTCTAAAGTCTCCCTGAGAAAAAAAAAAAAATAAATTAGGTGGGAGATTAATATTGACATTAGTGCTTGAGTGACAGTCCTGCGTGTGTGTCATCTCTGTGATTTTGTGCCACAGAAAACAGAGTGTGTAACATTGTGCCTGATTTTCCTTGTGGTCTCACCAACCTGTTAAGGGATATTGAAATCATACTGAAGTTATAGCTCACCGTGTAAGTTGTTTGACAGCAACAAATAAAGTTACTTTGGTTAAGATTTTAAAACAATGAGGAAGTCTGGTGCAAGAGGTCATCGTGGGCGTTCATTGTCAGCTGGTAATGATGGTAGTGGTAGAGGAGCATCAGGTGGTCGTGGGGATAAAAATATTCCACCTAAGTCTGGAGCTGTGGAGCCAGTTTCGTCGTCAGGCTACACAAGGCCTCGAACGCTCTCTTTTCTGGGAGTAGGAAAACCGCTTTTAAAGGCGGAGCAGCAACAGCAAGTTTTGGCTTACATTGCAGACTCAGCCTCTAGCTCTTTTGCCTCCTCTTCCGAAACTGGTAAATGTAAAAGCAGCGCGTCGCTTGTGGATGTTCACGGTCAGGGACAAGTCGCTTCCTTGTCCTCCTCAGCAAAAACTACAACAAGAGAGAAGGATGCAGCAGGCGACACAACGGGTCACTCCATGGAGCTCTTTACACATACCGTCCCTGGCTTAGAAAGTGAAACATTTAACAGGCCATGCCCATTACAAGTATATTCTGACATGGAGTGCACTGATGCACAGCCACAGCCAGAGTACTATGCTGCTCCTTTGACTCAGACCACCACATTGCCCTCTCAGGGTACAGATCCACAATCAGACCCTGATGAGACTATGTTGCCCCGCCACGAACGCTATACCACCGACCGACACAGTGACACAGACGAAGTTGCACACGAGCTCGAAGAGGAGGTAATAGATGACCCAGTTATTGACCCCGATTGGCAGCCATTGGGGGAACAGGGTGCAGGCGGCAGTAGTTCAGAAGCGGAGGTGGAGGAGGGGCCGCAGCAGGCATCAACATCGCAACAGGTTACATCTGCCGGGCCCGTATCTGGCCCAAAACGCGTGTCAAAGCCAAAACCTGTTGGAGCACAGCGTTGCCATCCGGTTAAAGCTCAGTCTGCAATCCCTGAAAAGGGATCCGAGTCTAGGAAGAGTGCAGTCTGGCATTTTTTTAAACAACATCCAACTGATCAGCGCAAAGTCATCTGTCAAAAATGTTCAACTAGCTTAAGCAGAGGTCAGAATCTGAAAAGTCTAAATACTAGTTGCATGCATAGACACTTAACCACCATGCATTTTCAAGCCTGGACTAACTACCAAACGTCCCTCAAGGTTGTAGCACCCTCGGCCAATGAAGCTAGTCAGCAACGCAACATCCCTTCCGTCACTGTAAGGCCACCATTTTCCGCACCACAGGCAGTATCTGTGCAGGTTTCTTTGCCAGCCAAAAGCAGTCAGGGTCAGGGAATCACCAGTTTTGTAGGAGGAAATATTGCATCTAGGGCACCGGCGGAAACAATACCGTCTCCAACCGTCTCTCAGTCTGCCATGTACACCGGCACACCCGAAAGTTCCACGATCTCCAGCTCTCCAGTCCAGCTCACCCTACATGAGACTCTGGTTAGAAAAAGGAAGTACTTATCCTCGCATCCGCGTACACAGGGTTTTAACGCCCACATAGCTAGACTAATCTCGTTAGAGATGATGCCCTACCGGTTAGTTGAAAGCGAAGCTTTCAAAGCCCTGATGGAGTACGCTGAACCACGATACGAGCTACCCAGTCGACACTTTTTTTCCAGAAAAGCCATCCCAGCCCTGCACCAGCATGTTAAACAGCGCATCGTCCATGCACTCAGGCAATCTGTGAGTACAAAGGTGCACCTGACTACAGATGCATGGACCAGTAGGCATGGCCAGGGACGTTATGTGTCCATCACGGCACACTGGGTGAATGTGGTGGATGCAGGGTCCACAGGCGACATCAATTTAGGGACAGTTGTGCCTAGCCCACGGTCTAGGAAACAGTTGGCTGTAGGCGTTCGCACCCCCTCCTCCTCCTCCTCCTCGTCCTCCTGCAGAAGCTACAGCTCTTCCACAGAACGCAGTCTGCCAACCACTCCATCGGCAGATGACACTGTTGCACACCAGTTGTCCCATTATGGGCCAGCTACTGCCAAGCGTCAGCAGGCTGTATTGGCTATGAAGTGCTTGGGCGACAATAGACACACCGCGGAAGTTCTGTCCGAGTTCTTGCAACAAGAAACGCAGTCGTGGCTGGGCACAGTAGATCTTGAGGCAGGCAAGGTAGTGAGTGATAACGGAAGGAATTTCATGGCTGCCATCTCCCTTTCCCAACTGAAACACATTCCTTGCCTGGCTCACACCTTAAACCTGGTGGTGCAGTGCTTATTGAAAACTTATCCTGGGTTCTCCGACCTGCTCCTCAAAGTGCGTGCACTTTGCTCACATATCCGACGTTCGCCTGTACACGCCAGCCGTATGCAGACCTATCAGCGGTCTTTGAACCTTCCCCAGCATCGCCTAATCATAGACGTTGCAACAAGGTGGAACTCAACACTGCACATGCTTCAGAGACTGTGCGAACAGAGGCGTGCTGTTATTTATTTGTGGGAGGATACACGGGCAGGCAGTAGGATGGCAGACATGGAGTTGTCAGGTGTGCAGTGGTCTAAGATACAAGACATGTGTCAAGTCCTTCAGTGCTTTGAGGAATGCACACGGCTGGTTAGTGCAGACAACGCCGTAATAAGCATGAGCATCCCCCTAATGCGTCTGCTGATGCAAAGTTTGACGCACATAAAGGAGCAGGCGTCTGCACCAGAGGAAGAGGAAAGCCTTGATGACAGTCAGCCATTGTCTGGTCAGGGCAGTGTACAGGACGAGGTAGCGGGCGAAGAGGAGGTGGAGGACGAGGAGGATGATGGGGATGAGTATATTTTTAATGCCGAACCTTTCCCGGGGGCACAGGAATTTGGTTGCGTGTCACGGCCGGGTTCTGGTTTTTTGAGGGACACAAGTGACGTAGATTTGCCTGCAACTGCCCCTCAACCAATCACAACCGGAGATTTGACAACTGGAACTTTGGCCCACATGGCGGATTATGCCTTACGTATCCTAAAAAGGGACACACGCATTACGAAAATGATGAACGATGACGATTACTGGTTGGCCTGCCTCCTTGATCCACGCTATAAAGGCAAATTGCAAAATATTATGCCACATGAGAACTTGGAACTAATATTAGCAACCAAACAATCAACTCTTGTTGACCGTTTGCTTCAGGCATTCCCAGCACACAGCGCACGTGATCGTTCTCACACGAGCTCCAGGGGGCAGCAGACTAGGAGTGTTAGGGGTGCACACATCAGAAGTGGCATTGGACAGAGGGGTTTTCTGACCAGGTTGTGGAGTGATTTTGCTATGACCGCAGACAGGACAGGTACTGCTGCATCAATTGAAAGTGACAGGAGACAACATTTGTCCAGTATGGTTACTAACTATTTTTCATCCCTTATCGATGTTCTCCCTCAACCGTCATTCCCATTTGATTACTGGGCCTCCAAATTAGACACCTGGCCAGAATTGGCAGAATATGCATTGCAGGAGCTTGCTTGCCCGGCAGCAAGTGTCCTATCAGAAAGAGTATTCAGTGCTGCAGGTTCAATATTAACCGAAAAAAGGACTCGTCTGGCTACCCAAAATGTTGACGATCTAACATTCATTAAAATGAACCACAACTGGATTTCGAAATCTTTTGCCCCACCTTGCCCGGCCGACACCTAGCTTTCCTATGAAAAGCTCTTGCCTGTGAATTACTTTTCTAATGTCTAATTTGCTGCAGCTGATTGTACAGCATACGACATGTTTACACCTCCCTAAATGGCAAAACTCCCCACACGGGGCCGTGGTATCGCGACTTGGCGCAAGCACCCGTGAGACTGCTGTTTGTCTGAAGAGGTGGGTGTGCTCGCTTTTGGTTGACGGCATTGCTACTGGGTCCCTCATAGTACAATGTAGTGTCTCTGGCGGTGGTGGTGCGCACCCAACGTCAGACACACCGTTGTAACATGAGGGGCCCTGGGGCGGTCCCGCCGGCCTCAAGAGAGTTCCCCCCTACCCCAGCTCAAAATGTGCTCTACCACGTGCAAAATTATGTCGCACAGCTCCACCAATCTTTAGTCTATTCGCTGACATCATTCAATGTCTGGCACTGACAATACAAATTTGTAGACATCTATGATGCAACTTAAAGTAGTCTGTGTCTGTGTCCTATATTGGCACCATTAAATAGTTACTGCCAAATTACTATGTCAGAAACTCAGTAGATGAGCCCACCCCTGTACCTAAGTATGCCACCTTTTTTTTTTGTTTTGGTTGTTTTGCGAGACATTAACATCTATTTATATTTTGGGAGTACTGGGACAGACACTCCTTGCACTACTCCTCCACTCACCACCAAGCTGCCTGTGTATCCATGTAACCGCTGTAAAACTGCCATGAGCCTATTGTTTGTTATTTTAGGCCTTTGATAGCCTGTCTGCGGCCCCTACTTGCAATACTCCTCCACTGACCACCAAGCTGCCTGCCCGTGTATCCATGTAACCGCTGTGAAACTGCCATGAGCCTATTGTTTGTTATGTTAGGCCTTTGATAGCCTGTCTGCGGTCCCTACTTTAAATACTCCTCCACTGACCAGACCACTGCTGCCCGTGTACCCCTGGAACCAATTATAAAGTGCCTACAGCCAGCCCATTTTCTTATGTTAGGCCTTTGAAGCCTGTCTGCGGTCCCTACTTTAAATACTCCTCCACTGACCACCAAGCTGCCTGCCCGTGTATCCATGTAACCGCTGTAAAACTGCCATGAGCCTATTGTTTGTTATTTTAGGCCTTTGATAGCCTGTCTGCGGCCCCTACTTGCAATACTCCTCCACTGACCACAATGCTGCCTGGAGTGCCTGCCTGTGTATCCATGTAACCGATGTAAAACTGCCATGACTGCCTACTGTTTGTTATTTTAGGCCTTTGATAGCCTGTCTGCAGCCCCTACTTGCAATACTCCTCCACTGACCACCAAGCTGCCTGCCCGTGTATCCATGTAACCGCTGTGAAACTGCCATGAGCCTATTGTTTGTTATGTTAGGCCTTTGATAGCCTGTCTGCGGTCCCTACTTTAAATACTCCTCCACTGACCAGACCACTGCTGCCCGTGTACCCCTGGAACCAATTATAAAGTGCCTACAGCCAGCCCATTTTCTTATGTTAGGCCTTTGAAGCCTGTCTGCGGTCCCTACTTTAAATACTCCTCCACTGACCACCAAGCTGCCTGCCCGTGTATCCATGTAACCGCTGTAAAACTGCCATGAGCCTATTGTTTGTTATTTTAGGCCTTTGATAGCCTGTCTGCGGCCCCTACTTGCAATACTCCTCCACTGACCACAATGCTGCCTGGAGTGCCTGCCTGTGTATCCATGTAACCGATGTAAAACTGCCATGACTGCCTACTGTTTGTTATTTTAGGCCTTTGATAGCCTGTCTGCAGCCCCTACTTGCAATACTCCTCCACTGACCACACCAATGCTGCCCGTGTACCCCTGGAACCTATTTAAAAGTTCATAGAGCCTAGTTATATATTTTATTTACTATTAATAAGGCCATGATGGACTACGCTGTACCACGCTACAAGCTAACCAGTCGACACTTCTTTTGCGAGAAAAGCCATCCCAACCCTCCACCAGCATGTAGAAGACCGCATTGTCCATGCACTCTGGCAATCTGTGAGTACAAAGGTGCACCTGACAACAGACGCATGGACCTGTAGGCATGGCCACGGAAGATTACGTGTCCATTACGGCGCAATGGGTTAATGTGGTGGATGCATGGTCCACAGGGGACAGCCTACTAAGTCTGTCTGCAGTCCCTAATTCAAATTGTCCTCCACTGTCTAAATCGGAACTTCCACCTTCTGGCTTTCGGCCTATAGTATCAGAAATTAAACTGCATTTGGCCTTCAACTTTGGTTAGGGCCTACTAACGGCTTCTGCCCCTCCCTGGTGTTGCCCTCAACTAAATAAAGCTGAGCTTCAACCTTCCGGCTCTCATTATGTGGTTTAAAAAAAAAAAATGGTGGTTAGGGCCTACTAACGGCTTCTGCCCCTCCCTGGTGTTGCCCTCAACTAAATAAAGCTGAGCTTCAACCTTCTGCTCCAAATTACCATTTTAAAAAATGCAATAGGCTTTTCAGGCCTACTAAAGGTGTCTGTCTGTGTGCCCCTCCCTGGTGTTGTCCTCAACTAAATAAAGCTGAGCTTCAACCTTCCGGCTCTCATTATGTGGTTTTAAAAAAAAAAATGGTGGTTAGGGCCTACTAACGGCTTCTGCCCCTCCCTGGTGTTGTCCTCAACTAAATAAAGCTGAGCTTCAACCTTCCGGCTCTCATTATGTGGTTTTAAAAAAAAAAATGGTGGTTAGGGCCTACTAACGGCTTCTGCCCCTCCCTGGTGTTGCCCTCAACTAAATAAAGCTGAGCTTCAACCTTCTGCTCCAAATTACCATTTTGAAAAATGCAATAGGCTTTTCAGGCCTACAAAAGGTGTCTGTCTGTGTGCCCCTCCCTGGTGTTGTCCTCAACTAAATAAAGCTGAGCTTCAACCTTCCGGCTCTCATTATGTGGTTTTAAAAAAAAAAATGGTGGTTAGGGCCTACTAACGGCTTCTGCCCCTCCCTGGTGTTGTCCTCAACTAAATAAAGCTGAGCTTCAACCTTCCGGCTCTCATTATGTGGTTTTAAAAAAAAAATGGTGGTTAGGGCCTACTAACGGCTTCTGCCCCTCCCTGGTGTTGTCCTCAACTAAATAAAGCTGAGCTTCAACCTTCCGGCTCTCATTATGTGGTTTTAAAAAAAAAATGGTGGTTAGGGCCTACTAACGGCTTCTGCCCCTCCCTGGTGTTGCCCTCAACTAAATAAAGCTGAGCTTCAACCTTCTGCTCCAAATTACCATTTTGAAAAATGCAATAGGCTTTTCAGGCCTACTAAAGGTGTCTGTCTGTGTGCCCCTCCCTGGTGTTGTCCTCAACTAAATAAAGCTGAGCTTCAACCTTCCGGCTCTCATTATGTGGTTTTAAAAAAAAAAATGGTGGTTAGGGCCTACTAACGGCTTCTGCCCCTCCCTGGTGTTGTCCTCAACTAAATAAAGCTGAGCTTCAACCTTCCGGCTCTCATTATGTGGTTTTAAAAAAAAAATGGTGGTTAGGGCCTACTAACGGCTTCTGCCCCTCCCTGGTGTTGCCCTCAACTAAATAAAGCTGAGCTTCAACCTTCTGCTCCAAATTACCATTTTGAAAAATGCAATAGGCTTTTCAGGCCTACTAAAGGTGTCTGTCTGTGTGCCCCTCCCTGGTGTTGTCCTCAACTAAATAAAGCTGAGCTTCAACCTTCCGGCTCTCATTATGTGGTTTTAAAAAAAAAAATGGTGGTTAGGGCCTACTAACGGCTTCTGCCCCTCCCTGGTGTTGCCCTCAACTAAATAAAGCTGAGCTTCAACCTTCTGCTCCAAATTACCATTTTGAAAAATGCAATAGGCTTTTCAGGCCTACTAAAGGTGTCTGTCTGTGTGCCCCTCCCTGGTGTTGTCCTCAACTAAATAAAGCTGAGCTTCAACCTTCCGGCTCTCATTATGTGGTTTAAAAAAAAAAAATGGTGGTTAGGGCCTACTAACGGCTTCTGCCCCTCCCTGGTGTTGCCCTCAAGTAAATAAAGCTGAGCTTCAACCTTCTGCTCCAAATTACCATTTTAAAAAATGCAATAGGCTTTTCCGGCCTACTAAAGGTGTCTGCCCCTCCCTGGTGTTGTCCTCAACTGAACAAAGCTGAGCTTCCACATTCTGGCTTTCGCCCTATACTATCAGATATTAAACTGCATTTGGCCTACTAGTGTGGTTAGGCCCTTGAAACAGTGTCTGCTGCTCTTGGGTTTGCTACTCCACTGAACAAAGCAATGCCGCCTGTTTAGTCCTGTTACCAATTTTGAACTGCATGTAGCCTACTTTATTCTTTGGCCCTATATCTGTTTCCTCCTCATCCTGCCCATTGCCCAGCCACTGCTAAATGAGTCTGCTGGTACATTGACCTAGACCACTACATTCCCCTTGTACTCTACACAGCCAGAATCTGTCCCTGCTGAAAGTAAGGTTCCCCTTCCCGCATGTTATACCACCTTACACAGGGACAAAGAGGAAGGTGCAGATGAAAGTGCAGGTTCCTTCATCAGGTGGGGGGGCATACTCGTTGGCGACGTCACTGGCACAGGGCCCCTCAGAGTACGCAAAAGTGTCGCTGCTGGTGGGAGGCGCCCCCGCCATGCAAACACACCGCCGTACTTTGAGGGGCCCTGTGCCAGTGGCAATGCGAACGAGTGGGCCCCCCCTGCTTGCTCAGGATCACAGCACTTGCAACTTTTAAATACTTACCTTTCCCTGCAACACCGCCGTGACGTAGTCCGCATTTCCTGGGCCCACGAAAAACTTGAGCCAGCCCTACTCCCCCCACAACTTTCCCCCAATTCCCTATGCCCAACTATTATTATACAGTTAATTAAGATTGGCAAGCTTCAGAAACAAGAATGGATGTTTTTGGCATTAAAATGGGCACTGTAGGTGTTTTCCTGGCCTCCACTCACTGCCGACTATGCTTCCCCATTGACTTGCATTGGGTTTCGTGTTTCGGTCGATCCCCGACTTTTAGCGATAATCGGCCGACTGCACTCGACTCGACTCTGGACAAAATCGGGTTTCCCAAAACCCTACTCGATCTTAAAAAAATGAAAGTCGCTCAACCCTATTTGCCGGTATCGGCCGATACTTTCCGATACCGATACTTTCAAGTATCGGACGGTATCGCTCAACACTACTGGCCGCCTAATGTCAACAGGTCTATAGAAGGTCTATATAAGACCCGTGACGCTATGCTCATCACACCGTTCCCCGGAAACAGGCAGAGCAGGCAGAGGTGCTGCTGAAAGAGGGACAGAATTGTAAGTGCGTACAAGTAGGGATTCAGCCACATTTATATTTATTTAAACTACAACAACAGCTCTTCTTAGAGCTAATGATAATCAATATTAATACTGCTATTAGCAGCACTTAGGGAAAGATTGTATTGAAGGGATCGTGTTGGATCATTCAGTTGTCCCTACCCCAGTTCTTGGAACACATGCATAAATATGCAGCCACCCACCCACAGGCCAAAATACTAAACGGTCACATTTCTAGACTGCTTGCCCTGGAATTATTGCCATTTAGGCATGTGGAAATGGAAGATTTCTGTAATCTCATGGCGGTGGCTGTCCCTTGGAAGTGATTAACCAGAGTCAACATGGGTTTGTAGCTAATAAGTCATGTCAGACTAACTTAATTTCCTTCTATGACAGAATCACTGACTGGGTGTATCAGGGAAATGCTGTAGATATAGTATATCTTGACTTCAGCAAAGCATTTGACAAGGTATCTCACACCATCCTTATTGAAAAAATGACTAAATATGGAATGGACAAGAATACTGTTAGGTGGATTCATAAATGGCATAGTGATCGGACCCAAAGAGTGGTCGTAAATGGCTGCACATCCAGTTGGAAAAATGTCTCAAGTGGGGTACCACAGGGTTCTGTCCAGGGCCCTGTATTGTTCAACATCTTTATCTATGATTTAGATGAAGGAATTGAGGGTACACTGATTAAATTTGCTGATGACACAAAGCTAGGAGGGATAGCTGATACTAGAGAGGAGAGAGAGGATTCAAAAAGATATAAATAAACTGGAGCAGTGGGCAGCAACTAACAGAATGGTTTTTAACAGGGAAAAATGCAAAGTACTATATCTGGGCAATAAAAATGAAAAAAGCATATAAAGTACAGAATGGGAGGAATAGGGCTAAGAAACAGCACATGTGAAAAAGACTTGGGTATACTAATAGATCATAAACTGAATATGAGTCAAGTGTGATGCAGCAACAAAAAAGGCAAATGCAATTCTGGGATGTATTAACAGAAGCATACAGTCTAGATCATGCAAAGTCATTATTGCCTTCTACTCCTCTTTGGTCAAACCTCATCTGGAATACTGTGTCCAGTTTTGGGCACCACATTTTAAAAAAGACATCAACAATCTGGAGCGAGTTCAGAGAAGAGCGACCAGAATGGTGACCGGTCTGCAAACCATGTCCTATGAGGAACGGTTACAGGATTTGGGGATGTTTAGCTTGCAAAAATATAGCCGTCTACAAATATCTCAAGGGCTGTCACATTGTCTGGGATGATTTAGTGAATCCTGCTTTGAGCAGGGGGTTGGACCAGATGACCCAGGAGGTCCCTTCCAACTCTACCATTCTATGATTTTATGATTCTATGGTACTCGGTCCCCAGCCGCCACAATTTCTCCCAGTGTGCCGCCCTCACCTTACACAAGCACGTGTCCCATAACATCAGCGGTGCCCTGACCAATGCTTTTATTGGGAAGGCCCACTTAGCCACTGAGACCTGGACAAGTGCTTGAGGTCAGGATGCTACATTTCCTTGATGGCACACTGGGTGAACATTGTGGAAGCCGGGACCCAGTTGGACCCTGGGACAGAACACGTGCTTCTGACACTGAGGATTGTGGGCCCTCATTCAATCAGGGTTGCCCCCACCTTCTACAGAAGTTTGTGCACTTCCTCCTCCTCACACTCCATCTCAGAAACATCAACATCAGTTCCAAGCTGGAAGCACTGCAGTGCTGCCTTGCCCAAGTGGCAACAAGCTCTGCTGAAGCGAATCTGTTTAGGTGACAAACCACACACCGCCACAAACCAGACTGATCTTTTGCTCCTGCACCTGAACCTAGGAAGGCAGAAAGCAGAACTTGAATACCAGTCCACCATGACCATCAGTATTCCAGTCAGCCTCCGCACATAAGAGATGATGAGTGGGAATGGATGTCTGACATCTGTGCGGTTCTCCAAAACTTTGCGGAATCGACCAAAATGGTGAGAGGTGATGATGCCATAATCAACATCACCATCCCGCTTCTCTATCTACTGAAATGCTCTCTGCTCACATATAAAGAGGTGGCTTTGCAGACGAAGCAAGTTGAGACGGAGCAAGAAACTATACTAGGTGATGCTACACAGCCCAGCCCCATCTCATGTTCTCAATGCGGATTGGGTGATAATGAGGAGGAGGAGAAACAGTAGCTGGTTGCCTGTGCTACAGATGGTTCTACCCACACCACCTTCATATCGTCTGTTCAGCATGGATGGACTGAAGATACGGAAGATGGGGAAGAGGATAACATTGGCAGTTGTCCTCTTGGTGGGTACAGGAAAGTCATGGCTGTTGGCAGTCTGGCAGACATGGCTGAGTTTATGATCCCCTGCCTTTCCCGTGACCCTTGCGTTGTATGCATTTTGGCCAAGACTAATTCATGATTGGTCACCCTTCTAGACCCAAGCTACAAGGAGAACTTTCCATCTCTCCTTCCCGTGACAGAGAGATCTAATAAAATGTTGCAGTGCCAGAAGGCGCTAGTTGAAGAATTATTCAAAAAATTCCCATCTGACAATGCTGGCAGCAGACCTCACTGTTCCTTGGACAACCAAGGAGTACATAGGAGGGAGACACACACCAGATGCTACAGAGACAGGGGAACACTATCAAAGGTCTGGGACAGTTTTCTCAGAGACTCCCATCACCCAAGGGAAAAGTTTTGGAAGATGCTGAAGGAGTATCTTGCTGACCGTACCAGTGTCCTCCGTGATTCCTCTGTGCCTTACAACTATAGGGTATCCAAGCTAGACACATGGCATGAACTGTCTCTCTACTCCTTTGAGGTCCTGTTCTGCCCTGCCGCTAGCATTTTGTCAGAGCGGGTTTTTAGTGCCGCTGGAGGTATTAAAACCAATAGGCACATCCACCTGTCAACTGAAAATGCTGACAGACTGACTCTTATCAAAATGAACAAGGGCTGGACTGGGGCAGATTTCTCTAAATCATTAGATGACAGCGGTGGAACATAAACTCAAATCCAGTGTTTTTTTCTGGTCTATTCCCATGTAACCCTTCCCACCCAAACATAGGTATACGCTTCAAGATTTAATCTTTTTTGTGTCATCCTCCTCCGCCACCACCATATCAACAGGGTAATCATGATACCCTTGCTATAAATTTTTAAGGGTGTTTATGATGCCCGCATTAACAATTTTTAGAGGCCTATTTGGAACATTCTTTGATATATGCAGGTGCTTCTCACAAAATTAGAATATCATTAAAAACGTAATTTATTTCAGTTCTTCAATACAAAAAGTGAAACTCATATATTATATAGAGTCATAACAAACAGAATGATCTATTTCAAGTGTTTATTTCTGTTAATGTTGATGATACTTGGTTGGGGCTCCTTTTGCATCAATTACTGCATCAATGCGGCGTGGCAAGGAGGTGATCAGCCTGTGGCACTGCTGAGGTGTTACGGAATCCCAGGTTGCTTTGATAGCAGCCTTCAGCTCATCTGCATTATTGGGTCTGGTGTCTCTCATTTTCCTCTTAACAATACTCCATAGATCAGGCGAGTTTGCTGACCAATCGAGCACAGTGATACTGTTGTTTTTAAACCATGTATTGGTAGTGGTGGAATTGGTAGAAGCTGGAATTACCATTTCTGAAATCTCCAGTGCTTTGTTTCCATCTATTTCTGGGTGCTTGTTGAAGTATGTCTGGAGTTATTGTCCTGCTGGAAGACCTTGACCTAAGATGCAAACCCATCTTTCTGACCCCTAGTACTACAATGCAAATCTTGGGAATCTTCACATTTCATGATGGCTTCCACACCATTAAGGCACCCAGGGCCAGAAGCAGCAACACAACCCTGTTATGATCCTTAGTGGTTGAGGATCACAAATTACTCCAGCTAAGTAACAAACATAGGACAAGCTCTAGGGAGGTGGCAAACTGGACTGACCGCAAATCTGAACCTATCCAAACACACTAGAAGTAGCCGGTGGACGTGCCTAAAAATCCTAGACGTCTCGAGCCAGCCTGAGGAACTAACTATCCCTAGAGAGAAAGAAAAGACCTCTCTTGCCTCCAGAGAAATAATCCCCAAAGATATAGAAGCCCCCAACAGATAATAACGGTGAGGTAAGAGGAAGGCACATACACAGGGGTGAAAGCAGATTCAGCAAATGAGGCCCACTAATACTAGATAGCAGAAAATAGAAAAGGGAATCTATGCAGTCAGTAAAAAACCCTTACAAAATATCCACTCTGAGATTTCAAGAACCCCCACACCAACTAACGGTGTGGGGGGAGAACCTCAGTCCCCTAGAGCAACCAGCAAGCAAGGAAATCACATTTTAGCGAGCTGGACTAAAAACATAATGAACACTGATAATCAAAAAATGATCAAACAAAAACTTAGCTTGTCTTGGAGAGACTGGGAGCAAGGTAGACACAAGGAATCTGAAGAGCACTGAATACATTGATAGCAGGCAAGGAACTGAGTATCCAGGTGAGCTAAATAGGAAACCAACCAAGGATAACGAACCAGCTGATGCTGCAACCTGCAGAAAGACAACACTACACAGTACCGCTTGTGACCACTAGAGGGAGCCCAAAAATAGAGTTCACAACAGTACCCCCCCCCTTGAGGAGGGGTCACCGAACCCTCATCAAGACCCCCAGGGCGATCAGGATGAGCCGCGTGGAAGGCACGAACCAAATCGGCCGCATGAACATCAGAGGCGACAACCCAGGAATTATCCTCCTGACCATAGCCCTTCCACTTAACCAAATACTGAAGCCTCCGTCTAGAGATACGAGAATCCAAAATCTTCTCCACCACGTACTCCAATTCGCCCTCGACCAGCACCGGAGCAGGAGGCTCAACAGAAGGAACCACGGGTACCACATACCTCCGCAACAAAGACCTATGGAACACATTATGAATGGCAAACGATGCTGGGAGATCCAAACGAAAAGACACCGGGTTAAGGATTTCCAAGATCTTATAAGGACCGATGAAGCAAGGCTTGAATTTAGGAGAGGAGACCTTCATAGGAACATACCGAGAAGACAGCCACACCAAATCACCAACACGAAGTCGGGGACCCACACCGCGGCGGCGGTTGGCAAAGCGCTGAGCCTTCTCCTGTGACAACCTCAAATTGTCCACCACATGGTTCCAAATCTGCTGCAACCTATCCACCACAGAATCCACCCCAGGACAGTCAGAAGACTCAACCTGACCCGAGGAAAAACGAGGATGGAAACCAGAATTGCAGAAAAAAGGTGAAACCAAAGTAGCAGAACTAGCCCGATTATTAAGGGCAAACTCGGCCAAAGGCAAAAAAGTCACCCAATCATCCTGATCAGCAGAAACAAAACATCTCAAATAAGTTTCCAACGTCTGATTAGTTCGCTCGGTTTGGCCATTAGTCTGAGGATGGAAGGCCGATGAAAAAGACAAATCAATGCCAATCTTGGCACAAAAAGTCCGCCAAAACCTGGACACAAACTGGGATCCTCTATCAGACACAATATTTTCAGGAATGCCGTGCAAGCGAACCACATTCTGAAAAAATAGAGGAACCAAATCGGAGGAAGAAGGCAACTTAGGCAAGGGCACCAAATGCACCATCTTGGAAAAACGATCACACACCACCCAGATGACAGACATTTTCTGAGATACTGGAAGATCCGAAATAAAATCCATGGAAATGTGTGTCCAAAGCCTTTTCGGAACAGGCAAAGGCAAAAGCAAACCGCTGGCACGAGAACAGCAAGGCTTAGCCCGAGCACAAATCCCACAAGACTGCACAAAGGAACGCACATCCCGCGACAAGGAAGGCCACCAGAAGGACCTAGCCACCAAATCTCTGGTACCAAAAATCCCAAGATGACCCGCCAACACCGAAGAATGAACCTCGGAAATAACTCTGCTGGTCCATCTATCCGGGACAAACAGTCTCTCTGGTGGACAACGGTCAGGTCTATCCGCCTGAAATTTCTGCAGCACTCGTCGCAAATCTGGGGAAATGGCAGACAAAATCAGTCCCTCTCTGAGAATACCAGCCGGCTCAGAAACTCCCAGAGAGTCAGGCACAAAACTCCTAGAAAGTGCATCAGCTTTCACGTTCTTCGAACCAGGCAGGTATGAGACCACGAAGTTGAAACGGGAGAAAAACAACGACCAACGAGCCTGTCTAGGATTCAGGCGCTTGGCAGATTCAAGGTAAATCAGATTTTTGTGATCAGTCAAGACCACCACACGATGTTTAGCTCCTTCGAGCCAATGTCGCCACTCCTCAAATGCCCACTTCATAGCCAACAACTCCCGATTACCAACATCATAATTCCGCTCGGCAGGCGAAAACGTTCTTGAAAAGAAAGCACATGGCTTCATCACAGAGCCATCAGAGCTTCTCTGCGACAAGACAGCCCCAGCTCCAATCTCAGAAGCATCAACCTCGACCTGGAAGGGAAGAGAGACATCTGGCTGACATAAGACTGGAGCTGAAGAAAACCGGTGCTTCAGCTCCCGAAAGGCCTCCACGGCCGCAGGAGACCAATTAGTCACATCAGAACCCTTCTTGGTCAAATCCGTCAAAGGTTTAACCACGCTAGAAAAATTAGCGATGAAACGACGGTAAAAATTAGCAAAACCCAAGAACTTCTGAAGACTCTTAACAGACGTGGGCTGAGTCCAGTCATGAATAGCCTGGACCTTGACTGGGTCCATCTCCACAGTAGAAGGAGAAAAAATAAAACCCAAAAAGGAGACCTTCTGTACTCCGAAGAGGCATTTTGAGCCCTTCACAAATAAAGCATTAGCACGCAGGACCTGAAACACCATCCTGACCTGCTTCACACGGGACTCCCAATCATCAGAAAAGACCAAAATGTCATCCAAATAAACAATCATAAATTTATCCAGATATTCTCGGAAGATGTCATGCATGAAGGACTGAAACACAGAAGGAGCATTAGAGAGTCCAAAAGGCATCACTAAGTACTCAAAATGGCCTTTGGGCGTATTAAATGCTGTTTTCCATTCATCTCCCTGCTTAATGCGCACAAGGTTATACGCACCACGGAGATCTATCTTGGTGAACCAACTGGCACCCTTAATCCGAGCAAACAAATCAGACAATAGTGGCAAAGGATACTGAAATTTGACTGTAATTTTATTCAGAAGACGATAATCTATACAAGGTCTCAAAGAACCGTCCTTCTTGGCCACAAAAAAAAATCCTGCACCAAGAGGGGAAGAGGATGGGCGAATATGTCCCTTCTCCAAAGACTCCTTTATATAACTCCGCATCGCGGCATGCTCTGGTACAGACAAATTAAAAAGTCGTCCCTTAGGGAAATTACTACCAGGAATTAAATTTATAGCACAGTCACAATCCCTATGAGGGGGCAGGGCACTGGACCTGGGCTCATCAAATACATCCTGGTAGTCAGACAAAAACTCAGGGACCTCAGAAGGAGTGGAAGAAGCAATATACACCAACGGAGTATCGCCATGAATTCCCTGACAACCCCAACTTGACACAGACATAGCTTTCCAATCTAAAACTGGATTATGAGCTTGCAGCCATGGCAGACCCAAAACGACAACATCATGCAAATTATGCAGAACGAGAAAGCGAATCACCTCCTGATGTACGGGAGTCATGCACATGGTCATTTGCGTCCAATACTGAGGCTTATTCTCCGCCAATGGCGTAGCATCAATTCCCCTCAGAGGAATAGGAAATTCCAAAGGCTCCAGGACAAAACCACAGCGCCTGGCAAATGACAAATCCATCAGATTCAGGGCATCACCCGAATCCACAAAAGCCATAACCGGGTAGGACGACAAAGAACAAATCAAAGTAACAGACAAAATAAATTTAGGCTGTATAGTACCAATGGTGACAGGTTTAGCGATTTTTTTTAAGCGTTTAGAGCATGCTGAGATAACATGAGTAGAATCACCACAGTAAAAGCACAACCCATTTTGACGTCTATGACTTTGTCGCTCAATTCTGGTCAGAGTTCGGTCACATTGCATAGACTCAGGTCTCTGTCCAGAAAATACTGTCAAAGGATGAGCAGATTTGCGCTCCCGCAAACGCCGATCAACCTGAATGGCTAAAGCCATAGAATCACTCAGACTTGTAGGGGTGGGAAACCCCACCATAACATTCTTAACGGCCTCAGAAAGACCTTCTCTGAAATTTGCAGCCAGGGCACACTCATTCCATTGAGTAAGCACCGACCATTTACGAAATTTTTGACAATACACCTCTGCTTCATCCTGACCTTGAGAGATAGCCAGCAACGCTTTTTCTGCCTGATTCTCAAGATTAGGCTACTCATAAAGCAGTCCAAGAGCCAGAAAAAATGCATCTACATTAAGCAATGCAGGATCTCCTGGCGCCAGAGAGAAAGCCCAATATTGAGGGTCGCCACGCAACAAGGAGATAACAATTTTAACTTGCTGAGCGGAATCACCAGAGGAACGAGGTCTCAGAGATAGAAGTAACTTACAATTATTCTTAAAATTTTGAAACCTAGATCTATCTCCAGAAAACAACTCAGGAATGGGTATCTTTGGTTCTGACATAGGGCTACGAATAACAAAATCCTGAATACTTTGCACCCGTGCAGTAAGATGATCCACACTAGAAGTCAGAGTCTGAACATTCATGTCTGCAGCTGAGCTCAAAACCACCCAGAGTTCAAGGGGATGAAAGAAGCTAAACAGACTGCAGCAAAGGAAAAGCGGGAGGAAAAAAAAAAAAAAAAAAAAAATGTACTCAGGTCTTCTTTTTATCCCACTTCTGCAATGCATTAAACACTTTACGGCCTGCTATACTGTTATGATCCTTAGTGGTTGAGGATCACAAATTACTCCAGCTAAGTAACAAACATAGGACAAGCTCTAGGGAGGTTGCAAACTGGACTGACCGCAAATCTGAACCTATCCAAACACACTAGAAGTAGCCGGTGGACGTGCCTAAAAATCCTAGACGTCTCGAGCCAGCCTGAGGAACTAACTACCCCTAGAGAGAAAGAAAAGACCTCTCTTGCCTCCAGAGAAATAATCCCCAAAGATATAGAAGCCCCCAACAGATAATAACGGTGAGGTAAGAGGAAGGCACATACACAGGGGTGAAAGCAGATTCAGCAAATGAGGCCCACTAATACTAGATAGCAGAAAATAGAAAAGGGAATCTATGCGGTCAGTAAAAAACCCTTACAAAATATCCACTCTGAGATTTCAAGAACCCCCACACCAACTAACGGTGTGGGGGGAGAACCTCAGTCCCCTAGAGCAACCAGCAAGCAAGGAAATCACATTTTAGCGAGCTGGACTAAAAACATAATGAACACTGATAATCAAAAAATGATCAAACAAAAACTTAGCTTGTCTTGGAGAGACTGGGAGCAAGGTAGACACAAGGAATCTGAAGAGCACTGAATACATTGATAGCAGGCAAGGAACTGAGTATCCAGGTGAGCTAAATAGGAAACCAACCAAGGATAACGAACCAGCTGATGCTGCAACCTGCAGAAAGACAACACTACACAGTACCGCTTGTGACCACTAGAGGGAGCCAAAAAATAGAGTTCACAACACAACCCCAAAATATCTTTGAACCTCTACAATATTTGACTGTAGCTACTGTGCTCTTTTATTTTTATGCCTCATTCCTTTTACAGTAAACAATAAAATCATGTGCTTTACCAAAAAACTCTATCTTGATCTCATTTGTCCACAAGACGCCTGCTGGCCCTCTAAAAAGGATTGCCAGGGCTGACTGCTGGTCCTCCAAGTGTAACAACTCTGCTGGCATCACGGCATGGCCTCGCATTTCTCACACTATCTTACCCACTGCTCCAGGTCATGATGTGGTTTCTGTTTCTTGCCAGCTCCATGTTCTGTGTCTCTGCTCTCTGCATGCTTCATGGTTCTGTGTATAGAGGGGCGGCGCCTGAACTCTCTGGTTCTTATAGGAATCAGGTGCATCTGTCCAATCTGTTCCTGACCAATTGTCAAGAGGCCTCCAGTATATAGTGCAGCTCCACCCAGTGTTCTGGGCCTGTGCAATGTGTTAGCTCAGTTAGTGTCTTGCTTCTGAGTTTGCCTGGCCTTGCTCTGAGTTACTCCCTCTCTGGAGGATTCTCTGTGTTATTTCCTTGGTCTTGTTGTCCGCCCACCAGGAGGCAGAATATCCTGGTCCCAGTGTCTTTGTCCTTGTGTCTTGTTCCATTGCCTTGTCTGCACTTAGTCTTACCTCGGTCTCCTAGTCTTTGGCTTCCTTCCCTGTTGTCTTTCCTTGTATTCTCAGTCTGCTTTCACTCCGCACTCTTGCAGCTCTGCCTGCTCTGGACCTTTGTGACTTTACCTCTGCTCCTCACTTCTGCGTTTCTGCTCCTTTCTTCTCAGCTTATCTTCTGCTGTTGCAGTTATCCCTTGCTGCAGATTCTCTCCACATTCCTTGTGGCTCTGCTCAGCTTTGCTGCAGAGACCTCTCCCGCAGCTCCTCTCCGCTCCTTGCGGTTCTACCTGGCTCCGCTCCTTGCGGTTCTACCTGGCTCCGCTCCTTGCGGTTCTACCTGGCTCCGCTCCTTGCGGTTCTACCTGGCTCCGCTCCTTGCGGTTCTACCTGGCTCCGCTCCTTGCGGTTCTACCTGGCTCCGCTCCTTGCGGTTCTACCTGGCTCCGCTCCTTGCGGTTCTACCTGGCTCCGCTCCTTGCGGTTCTACCTGGCTCCGCTCCTTGCGGTTCTACTTCTCCTGCACTTGGCTCCGCCTCCAGCTCTTGGCTCCGCCTCCTGCCTGTCTGCACTTGGCTCCGCCTCCAGCTCTTGGCTCTGCCTCCTGCCTGTCTGCACTTGGCTCCGCCTCCAGCTCTCGGCTCCGCCTCCTGCGGTTTTGCACTTGGCTCCACCTCCTGCTCTTGGCTCCGCCTCCTGCATTTCTGTTCTTGGCTCTAGCTCCTGTGCTTTCGCTCTGCATCCGCTCTTGCGGTCTTTATCTACTTATTCCTAGGTCCTCGTGTCTGAACAGGTTCTTACCCGTTCTACATACCTGCCTGCAGACCGGTCCCTACCGGTTCTTCCAGTGTATCAGTCTTGTCCACCAGTCCTGCCAGAGAGCCAGCCGTGCCCGCCTGCCTTTCCAGAGAGCCAGCCGTGCCCGCCTGCCTACCAGAGAGCCAGCCGTGCCCGCCTGCCTGACAGTGTTCCTGTTGTACCCGTCTGCCTGCCTATGTGCCAGCCGTGCCCGCTTGCTTGTCTATGTTCCGTTCCCCGGTGGGATCAGCAGCCACAACCAGACTCCACCCTGGAGTGGTACCTGGTAGCTTCCTATTGCACAAGTCTGACCTCACCATCAGAGGCTCCAGCGAACACCTAGGAAGCTACTTAGTTACGCCCCTTCCATGGAGGTTTGGTCTGTGGTCCAGTGGGGCCACTCCCCCGCACGCCCGCGCCAACCAGTCTGGGCGCGAGCATGACACCAAGTTTGCAGTATTTATATGAAAAAGAACATTTGCTCACTTCAAACGGATAAATTATATTAGCAGTAGCAATATAGAGGTACACAAAGTATAGCCGTCTGCTGGCCCACCAAAAATGCTTAGCAAGGGCTGGCTGCTGGCCCTCTAAAATTAGAGTGAGGGCTGCCTGATGGCCCTCTGACAATAGTAAGGGCCGCCTGATGGCTCCCTACAAATAGTGATTGCAGCCTGATGGCACTGAAAAATAAAAAAATTGTGTCTTTCAGAGTCCCTCCTTCATAAATTAAATTGTTTCTGATCATGTCTCATACACCACATGGCTAGATAAGGTAATAAAATTATAAAATTACATTTCCTGATGAATTTTTTTTTTCACCATTGAAAGCAATGCAAAAAACATGCAAAAAAAGCAAAAATACTGTGTGTGAACACAGCCCAATGTGTGAAGGAGTATTTTTAATCAAAAAAACTAATACCATTAAAAATTACCTTTTATTAAATTTTATGATAAAGAACCGACAACATATATGATGCCATACCAGGCTGTTGTGAATTCTGCTTTTGGGTTCCCTCCGGTGGTAGTAGGTGGTAATGCAGTTGTCTCTGGGTTGCAGTCCTGGTCAGGTGTGTCTGCTGATTGCAGTTCTGACTGGGGTATTTAGGTGTGCTTGCCAGTTGTCAATTGTTGTTGGGAGGTGTAGGACCTCTGCCTGGTTCCTCCTGCCTTTCTGCCAAATCAGCAAAGATAAGTGTCTGGTTTTTTTTTCCTGTGGCACACATGCTGTGTGCTTCACAATTCAGTGCTATTCTTTGTGTTTTCTTGTCCAGCTTAGATTGTGTCAGTATTTTCTCAGTCTTGTTGGATTCTCTGGAGTGGCAGATATACATTCCATGTCTTTAGTTAGATTGTGGAACTTTTTGTATTATCTGTTGTGGATATTTTTGGAAGGGTTTTAATACTGACCGCCTAGTAATCTGTAATCTGTCCTATCCTTTCCTATTTAGCTAGAGTGGCCTCTTTTGCTAAATCCTGTTTTCTACCTGCGTGTGTCTATTCTTCTCCTACTCACAGTCATTATTCGTGGGGGGCTGCCTATCCTTTGGGGGTCTGCTCTTAGGCAAGATAGCATTCCTATTTCCATCTATAGGGGTATTTAGTCCTCCGGCTGTGTCGAGGTGTTTAGGGTTTGTTAGGCACACCCCACGGCTACTTCTAGTTGCGGTGTTAGTTCAGGATTTGCGGTCAGTACAGGTTCCACCGACTCCAGAGAAAGTTTTCATGCGGCTCCCCACAGAGCTTGAATTAGAGTGCAGCAGGCAGGAAATACACCAGAGTGCAGCAGGCAGGAAATGCACCAGAGTGCAGCAGGCAGGATCTGCACCAGAGTGCAGCAGGCAGGATCTTCACCAGAGTGCAGCAGGCAGGATCAGCACCAGAGTGCAACAGACAGGATCTGCATCAGAGTGCAGCAGACAGGATCTGCACCAGAGTGCAGCAGACAAGATCTGCACGAGAGTGCAGCAGACAGGATATGCACCAGAGCGTAGGGGGCAGGATCAGCAACAGAGTGCAGCAGACAGGATCCGCATCAGAGTGCAGCAGACAGGATCTGCACCAGAGTGCAGCAGACAAGATCTGTACCAGAGTGCAGGGGGCAGGATATGCCCAAAAATGCAGCAGGCAGAGTGTTAGGGGTCGAGTTCCTGCCTCTGCACAGGGGGAATCTCGATCCATCTCCGCTGCAGTTTCCCATTCTTCTCCTGCCACAGTGGAGCCTGCTCAGTGGAGGCGTCGGTCCCAGCGTCATGCTCAGTCTGACACTGTGCGAAGGGTTACTGCTGTCCTTCCAGCTTCTGCCATTGTGGCCAGTACTGGTCAGCAACGAGCAAAACCTCATCTTTGGGACTAAGTCCTACTTTTCCTCTTCTGAGCATGCCCAGGGTAAGATCTCTCATTGGAGATCAAGGGTCACATGCTCAGGTACTGCAGCAAATCCTATTGGTCCTCTAGGAAGGTCCTGAAGGTGTTCAACCTCTGTGGCAGTCTCTCATTGGTCCTTCTAGGAAGGTCCTGTACTTGCTGCAGCTATAAGAGGTGCGCTGTCATGAATCCCCAATGGCTAGGGATAGCACAGGATGAGCAAAGTATAATAAATATCGGACGAGCTCTAGGGTGATGGAACCTGGGCTGACCGCTGCCCTACGCCTGACAAACGCAACTAGAGATAGCCAGGGAGCGTGCCTACGTTGGTTCTAGACGCCACGCACCAGCCTAAGAGCTAACTAGTACTGCAGAGAAAACAAAGACCTCACTTGCCTCCAGAGGAATTAACCCCAAAGATATAGTTGCCCCCCACATGTATTGACGGTGAAATGAGAGGAAGGCACACACATAGAGATGATGTATATAGCTTTAGCAAATAGAGGCACGCTGAAAACTAGAAAGCAGAATGACACAAAAGGGGACTGAGCGGTCAGCAAAAAACCCTAATAAAAAAAAAACCATCCTGAGATTACAAGAACCCATGTGCCAACTCATGGCACATGGGGAGAACCTCAGTCCACTAGAGCAACCAGCTAACAAAGAGACATTCTAAGCAAGCTGGACAAAAAAACCAAACAACTGAAAATCAGCACTTAGCTTATCCTGAAAGATCTGGGAGCAGGTAGGCAGGAACCAAACAGAGCACATCTGAACACATTGATAGCCGGCAAGGGAAATGACAGAGAGGCCAGGTAAAATAGGAAACACCCAGCCTCTGATGGACAGATGGAAACCAAAGGCCGCAACCCACCAAAGTCACCCAGTACCAGCAGTAACCACCAGAGGGAGCCCGCAAACAGAATCCACAACAGTACCCCCCCCTTGAGGAGGGGTCACCGAACCCTCACGAGAACCCCCAGGGCGATCAGGGTGAGCTCTATGGAAGGCGCGGACCAAATCAGTCGCATGAACATCGGAGGCGACCACCCAGGAATTGTCCTCCTGACCATAACCCTTCCACTTAACCAAATACTGGAGTTTGCGTCTGGAAACACGAGAATCCAAGATCTTTTCAACAACATACTCCAATTCTCCCTCCACCAGCACCGGAGCAGGAGGCTCGACCGAAGGAACAACAGGCACCTCATACCTCCGCAACAACGACCGATGGAACACATTATGAATAGCGAACGATGCTGGGAGATCCAAACGGAAAGATACAGGGTTAAGAATCTCCGAGATCCTATAAGGACCGATGAACCGAGGCTTGAACTTAGGAGAAGAGACCTTCATAGGGACAAAACGAGAAGACAACCACACCAAGTCCCCAACAAGAAGTCGGGGACCCACGCGGCGACGGCGATTAGCAAACTGCTGAGTCTTCTCCTGAGATAACTTCAAATTGTCCACCACCTGATTCCAAATGTGATGTAGCCTGTCCACCACCACGTCCACTCCAGGACAATCCGAAGACTCCACCTGACCAGAGGAAAAACGAGGATGAAACCCCGAATTACAAAAAAAAAGGAGAGACCAACGTGGCCGAACTAGCCCGATTATTAAGAGCAAATTCGGCCAGTGGCAAAAAAGCAACCCAGTCATCCTGATCAGCAGAAACAAAACACCTCAAATAAGTTTCCAAGGTCTGATTAGTTCGCTCCGTCTGGCCATTCATCTGAGGATGGAATGCAGACGAGAAAGACAGATCAATGCCCATCTTGGCACAAAACGTCCGCCAAAATCTAGACACAAACTGGGATCCCCTGTCAGAAACGATATTCTCCGGAATCCCATGCAAACGAACCACGTTCTGAAAAAACAAAGGAACCAACTCAGAGGAGGAGGGCAACTTAGGCAAGGGCACCAAATGAACCATCTTAGAAAAGCGGTCACACACAACCCAGATAACGGACATTTTCTGTGAAACCGGGAGATCAGAAATAAAATCCATGGAAATGTGCATCCAAGGCCTCTTCGGGATGGGCAAGGATAACAACAACCCACTAGCCCGTGAACAGCAAGGCTTAGCTCGAGCACACACTTCACAAGACTGCACAAAGGTACGCACATCCCTAGACAAGGAAGGCCACCAAAAAGACCTGGCCACCAAGTCTCTTGTACCAAATATTCCAGGATGACCAGCCAACACAGAAGAATGGACCTCGGAGATGACTCTACTGGTCCAATAATCCAGAACAAACAGTCTTTCTGGTGGACATCGATCCGGTTTATCCACCTGAAACTCCTGCAATGCGCGTCGCAAGTCTGGGGATACGGCGGACAATATTACCCCATCCCTAAGGATACCAGCAGGCCCAGTGTCTCCAGGAGAGTCAGGCACAAAACTCCTGGAAAGAGCATCTGCCTTCACATTCTTTGAACCTGGCAGGTATGAAACCACGAAATTGAAATGAGAAAAAAATAACGACCAACGAGCCTGTCTAGGATTCAAACGCCTGGCAGACTCAAGGTAAATGAGATTCTTGTGATCAGTCAAGACCACCACGCGATGTTTAGCACCCTCAAGCCAATGACGCCACTCCTCAAATGCCCACTTCATGGCCAAAAGCTCCCGATTACCCACATCATAATTGCGCTCGGCGGGTGAGAATTTTCTAGAGAAGAAAGCACATGGCTTCATCACCGAGCCATTAGAACTTCTCTGTGACAAAACCGCCCCCGCTCCAATCTCGGAAGCATCAACCTCCACCTGGAAAGGAAGTGAAACATCTGGTTGACACAACACAGGAGCAGAAGAAAACCGGCGCTTAAGTTCCCGAAAGGCCTCCACGGCCGCAGGAGACCAATCAGCAACATCAGCACCCTTTTTAGTCAAATCAGTCAAAGGTTTAACAATACTGGAAAAATTAGCAATGAACCGACGATAAAAATTAGCAAACCCCAAGAACTTCTGAAGGCTCTTAACAGATGTAGGTTGTGTCCAGTCACAAATAGCCTGAACCTTAACGGGATCCATCTCAATAGTAGAAGGAGAAAAAATGTACACCAAAAAAGAAATCTTCTGGACTCCGAAGAGACACTTTGAGCCCTTCACAAACAGAGAATTGGCCCGCAAAACTTGAAACACCTTCCTGACCTGTAGAACATGAGACTCCCAGTCATCAGAAAACACCAAAATATCATCCAAATACACAATCATAAACTTATCCAGATATTCACAGAAAATATTGTGCATAAAGGACTGAAAGACTGACGGAGCATTGGAGAGTCCAAAAGGCATTACCAAATACTCAAAATGGCCCTCAGGCGTATTAAATGCGGTTTTCCACTCATCACCCTGTTTTATCCGCACCAGATTATACGCACCACGAAGATCTATTTTAGTGAACCACCTAGCCCCCTTAATGCGAGCAAACAAATCAGTAAATAATGGCAATGGATACTGGTATTTGACTGTAATCTTATTCAGAAGGCGATAATCTATACAAGGCCTCAGGGAACCATCTTTTTTTGCCACGAAAAAAAAACCTGCTCCCAGAGGGGACGAAGATGGACGAATATGTCCCTTTTCCAAGGACTCCTTAATATAATTCCGCATAGCAGTATGCTCTGGCAGTGACAGATTAAATAAACGACCCTTAGGGAACTTACTGCCAGGAATCAATTCTATAGCACAGTCACACTCTCTATGGGGAGGGAGCGAATTGAGCTTAGGCTCCTCAAAAACATCCCTATAATCCGACAAAAATGCAGGGATCTCCGAAGGAGTAGATGAAGCTATAGAAATCGGAGGTGCATCATCATGAACCCCATGGCATCCCCAGCTTAGCACAGACATTGTTTTCCAGTCCAGGACAGGATTATGAGTTTGTAACCATGGCAGACCAAGCACTAGTACATCATGTAAATTATACAGTACAAGGAAGCGAATCACCTCCTGATGAACGGGAGTCATGCGCATGGTCACTTGTGTCCAATACTGCGGTTTATTCATAGCCAATGGTGTAGAGTCAATTCCCTTCAAAGGAATAGGAACTTCCAGAGGCTCCAGACTAAAACCGCAGCATTTAGCAAATGACCAATCCATAAGACTCAGGGCAGCGCCCGAATCCACATAGGCATCGACGGAAATGGAAGACAGTGAAAAAATCAGAGTCACAGACAAAATGAACTTAGACTGCAGAGTATCAATGGCAAAAGATTTATCAACCCTTTTTGTGCATTTAGAGCATGCTGATATAACATGAGCTGAATCACCACAATAAAAACACAAACCATTTTTCCGCCTATAATTTTGCCGTTCACTTCTGGACTGAATTCTATCACATTGCATAGTCTCAGGTGCCTGTTCAGAAGACACCGCCAACTGGTGCACGGTTTTGCGCTCCCGTAAACGCCGATCAATCTGAATGGCCATAGCCATAGACTCATTCAGACCTGTAGGCGCAGGGAACCCCACCATAATATCCTTAATGGCCTCAGAAAGACCATTTCTGAAGTTTGCAGCCAGGGCGCACTCATTCCACTGAGTAAGCACCGACCATTTCCGAAATTTCTGACAATATATTTCCGCTTCATCATGCCCCTGAGAGAGGGCTAATAAAGCCTTTTCAGCCTGAATCTCTAGGTTAGGTTCCTCATAGAGCAATCCCAATGCCAGAAAAAACGCATCCACACTGAGCAATGCAGGATCCCCTGGTGCCAATGCAAATGCCCAATTCTGAGGGTCGCCCTGTAGGAACGATATAACAATCTTGACCTGTTGAGCAGGGTCTCCAGAGGAGCGAGATTTCAAAGAGAGAAACAATTTACAATTGTTCCTGAAATTCAGGAAGGTAGATCTATCTCCAGAAAAAAACTCTGGAATAGGAATTCTAGGTTCAGACATGGAAGTGTGAACAACGAAATCCTGTATGTTTTGAACCTTTGCCGCGAGATTACTCAGGCTGGAAGCCAAACTCTGGACATCCATGATAAACAGCTAAGATCAGAGCCATTCAAGGGTTAAGAGGAGGTAAGAAGCAGCTAGACAGCAATTAAGGGCTAGGCAGCAAAACTCTGAAGGGAAAAAAAAAAAAAATTTTCCTTGAACACTTCTTTTTCTCCTGCTTCAGCCCAAACAATTAACACTTTGTGGGCCGGCTATACTGTCATGAATCCCCAATGGCTAGGGATAGCACAGGATGAGCAAAGTATAATAAATATCGGACGAGCTCTAGGGTGATGGAACCTGGGCTGACCGCTGCCCTACGCCTGACAAACGCAACTAGAGATAGCCAGGGAGCGTGCCTACGTTGGTTCTAGACGCCACGCACCAGCCTAAGAGCTAACTAGTACTGCAGAGAAAACAAAGACCTCGCTTGCCTCCAGAGGAATTAACCCCAAAGATATAGTTGCCCCCCACATGTATTGACGGTGAAATGAGAGGAAGGCACACACATAGAGATGATGTATATAGCTTTAGCAAATAGAGGCCCGCTGAAAACTAGAAAGCAGAATGACACAAAAGGGGACTGAGCGGTCAGCAAAAAACCCTAATCAAAAAAAAACCATCCTGAGATTACAAGAACCCATGTGCCAACTCATGGCACATGGGGAGAACCTCAGTCCACTAGAGCAACCAGCTAACAAAGAGACATTCTAAGCAAGCTGGACAAAAAAACCAAACAACTGAAAATCAGCACTTAGCTTATCCTGAAAGATCTGGGAGCAGGTAGGCAGGAACCAAACAGAGCACATCTGAACACATTGATAGCCGGCAAGGGAAATGACAGAGAGGCCAGGTAAAATAGGAAACACCCAGCCTCTGATGGACAGATGGAAACCAAAGGCCGCAACCCACCAAAGTCACCCAGTACCAGCAGTAACCACCAGAGGGAGCCCGCAAACAGAATCCACAACAGTGCGCATGAATGCACGGCCATGCGCTAGTGTCAATTTATGTACGAGCTCAGCGCCAGTGTGGTCATGTTTGCGTGTGTATTCAGGGACCCAGCTGAAATAAGCCACTAGAATGCTGGCACCTCCGGTGAGGAGTTTGGTGTGTGTGTATTCAGGGACCCGGCTGAAATAAGCCCCTAGAATGCTGGCACCTCCGGCGAGAGTTGCGTGTTTGCATTTGACTGCATGACCACCATCTGCTCTACTAAGTAGCTGTGTTCCTCTGTGAGCCAAACAGGGCACAGCGTTATCCTTGCTAACAGACTCTGTGAAGTAACAGAGTCTGTTTATATTACTAAATTGTACCGCCATATCTAGCTGCAGGTGCTTTCCAGCACAGTGAATCCCAGGTTGCGAACGCACCAACTTCTTCTACTAAATATATATATTCAGTGCATTCCGCCAACTCTAACACAGAGTTTACATCAGAGTGCAGCAGGCTCAGTTCATACCAGAGTGCAGCAGGCAGGATCTGCACCAGAGTGCAGCAGACAGGATCTGCATCAGAGTGCAGCAGACAGGATCTGCACTAGAGTGAAGCAGACAGGATCTGCATCAGAGTGCAGCAGACAGGATCTGCACCAGAGTGTAGGGGGCAGGATCAGCACCAGAGTGCAGCAGACAGTATCTGCATCAGAGTGCAGCAGACAGGATCTGCACCAGAGTGCAGCAGACAAGATCTGCATGAGAGTGCAGGGGGCAAGATGTGCACCAAAGTGCAGCAGGCAGAGTTCGCATCAGAGTGCAGCAGGTAGAGCTTGAATCAGAGTGCAGCAGGCACAGTTCATATCGGAGTGCAGCAGACAGGATCTGCATCAGCGTGCAGCAGACAGGATCTGCACCAGAGTGCAGAAACTTTCCCACGCTACAGAGTTCATATGAGTTCATGCCACCAGGAATGCAGCTTTGGTGACGGCATCGCTAGTCACCGAAGCTCAGTTCCCTGCATTTCATTCATTCCCCAGTTGTTTACAGCCGGGAGCAGCCTCATTAGCAGCACTCCCAGTTGTAAATGTAAATTCCCCCAGATATGGATTACAGCATGTGACTTGACTGTATGGCGGACAGGTATGGGATATTGTTGCTTTTTTATTTTGGATTTTTTATTTACAGAAGAACGAGAGCTTTGCTTGGATTGAGCATGCAATAAGATGTTAAAACCTGTGTGTTTAATTCTTTTATTAAAATACTTTATTCTTAATGTGTGTGTGCTTTTTTAACCCTTTCCTGCTATTGGATTAATAATGGATAGATGTCTTATTGACATCTCTCCATTATTAACCAGGCTTAATGTCACCTTACAATAGCAAGGTGACATTAACCCCTTATTACCCCATATTCCAGTGCCACAGGGCAGTGGGAATAGAGAGGCTAAGTGCTGGAATAGGCGCATCTTACAGATGCTCCTTTTCTGAGTTGGCTGAGGGCAGATGTTTTTAGCCGGGGGCCAATAACTATGGTCCCTCTCTAGGCTATTAATATGTGCCCTCAGTCACTGGCTTTCCTTCTCTGGCGGAGAAAATTGTGCGAGAGCCCACGCCAGTTATTTCCGTGAATTAATCCTTTAAATTAACCCCATACAGCTCCCAAATTTTCTACACACACTACTAACATTATTAGCGAGGGATATATACAAATCTAATGGATATGCAATGGTTTACTGTATGCAAACCATGTCTCATATCCTGTCGGGTTCTGCAATGATTTTACAGAACCCGACAATTGATTTAACAGCTTTTCTGCTATCTAACTCTCTATGAAATATAAAGATATCTATAATATAACGCTGGGAGCGTCACTCTGTCCGAAGCCTTATAGACTGCGCAAGCGCAAGCGCTGGCGCAGTCTGGACCCCATAGAGTGACGCTCCCAGGAGATCGCGGTATGCGTAAGCGCTGAAAGCACACCGCGATCTCCAACGGAGAAGCAGGGACGAGCCAGGAGGGTGAGTATGCAATACTTACCTGTCCCGTTCCACCGACGCGATTCCGGGCCATGAATGTCCCCCTGCTCCCGGAATCGGCGCCTGCACAGTCCGCGCTTTCCAGCGCCATTTTCTTGAAGACACACTGCGTGTCTTCAAGAAAATGGCGCCGGAAAGCGCGGACGCCTATGACGTTCAGTTCAGAGGGCGCGATGACGCGCTTAATGCGCGCCGCCCTCTGACTGAACAGTCACAGCCAGAGGACCCGGAAGACGGAGCGGTGGAACGGGGGACAGGTAAATATAGCAAGTGCCGGGGGCCTGAGCTAGCGGCGACTCCGGCACCTGACCCCCCACAGCGCGCCGGTGTCCCCGCCTGCTCATGCCCCCAGCACAGCCGCCCGCACTCTCAGCACCACCACGCACAGCCGCCCGCACTCACCACCGCCACGCACAGCCGCCCGCACTCACCACCGCCATGCACAGCCGCCCGCACTCACCACAGCCACTCACCACCGCCACGCACAGCCGCCCGCACTCACCACCGCCACACACAGCCGCCCACACTCACCACAGCCACGCACAGCCGCCCGCACTCACCACCGCCACGCACAGCCGCCCGCACTCACCACAGCCACGCACAGCCGCCAGCACTCACCACCGCCATGCACAGCCGCCCGCACTCACCACAGCCACGCACAGCCGCCCGCACTCACCACCGCCATGCACAGCCGCCCGCACTCACCACCGCCACGCACAGCCGCCCGCACTCACCGCCACGCACAGCCGCCCGCACTGAGCACAGCCGCCCGCACTGAGCACAGCCGCCCGCACTGAGCACAGCCGCCCGCACTCAGCACAGCCGCCCGCACTCAGCACAGCCGCACTCGGGCAGTAGAGCCGGAGAGAGAAAGATGGGAGCAACATATGGCAGAATGGAAACAGGAACAGGCAGAATGGGTGCAGCACATTACAACAGAATGGGGGCACAGGATGCGAGCAGCACATGACAGAATGATTGCGCACGATGGGAGCAGCACATGACAGGATGGGGGTGCAGGATGGGAGCACATGACAGGATGGGGCGCAGGATGGGAGCAGCACATGATAGAATGGGGGCACAGGATGGGAGCAGCACATGACAGAATCGGGGCACAGGATGGGAGCTGTTGTGAACTCTGTGTTCAGGCTCCCTCTTGTGGTCACTGGTGGTATGGTTTGACTTTTGCTTTGGGCTCCCCCTGGTGGCTTTGCCTGTTATCCTGCTGGTCTCTGGCTATCAGCTGGTTCGTTATCCTCTGGGAGGTTCCTATATAGCTCTGTTTTACTTTCACTTGTTGCCGGCTGTCGATGTAATCAGGGCTACTCAGATTCCTTCTGACTACCTTGCTCCCAGTCCATCCAGGATAAGCTAAGTTTTGTTTGCTCATTTTTTGATCAGCAGTGTTTATCATGTTTTCTGTTCCAGCTTGCTAAAATGTAATTCCCTCGCTTGCTGGTTGCTCTAGTGGGCTGAGTTTCTCCCCACACACCGTTAGTTGGTGTGTGGGTTCTTGAAATCTCAGGATGGATATTTTGTAAGGGTTTTTTATTGATCGCATAGACCTCTGCTCTATTTTCTGCTTTCTAGTACTAGTAAGCCTCTTTTGCTGAATCTGATTTCATCCCTATGTATGTGCCTTCTTCTTACTTCACCGTTAATATTTGTTGGGGGCTTCTATATCTTTGGGGATTATTTCTCTGGAGGCAAGCGAGGTCTTTCTTTCTCTTTAGGGGTAGCTAGTTCCTCAGGCTGGCTCGAAACGTCTAGGAATTTTTTAGGCACGTTCACCGGCTACCTCTAGTTGTTTTGGATAGGTTCATATTTGCGATCAGTCCAGTTACCATCTCCCTAGAGCTCGTCCTTAGTTTTATCACTTGCTGATCTATTTGTGATCCTCAGCCACTAGGGATCATAACAGGGAGCAGCACATGACAGAATGGGGGCACACACATGACAGGATGGGGGTGTAGGATGAAGCAGCATATGACAGGATGGGAGCACATGACAGGATGGGGATGCAGGATGGAGCAGCACATGACAGGATGGGGGCGCAGGATGGGAGCACATGACAGGATGGGGATGCAGGATGGAGCAGCACATGACAGGATGGGGATGCAGGATGGAGCAGCACATGACAGGATGTGGGCGCAGGATGGAGCAGCACATAACAGGATGGGAGAGCAAGATGAGAGCAGCACATACCAGGATGGAGGCCATATACCACTATAAATGCTCGCCACCCGGGCGTAGAACGGGTTGAATAGCTAGTATATACAGTGGGGCAAAAAAGTATTTAGTCAGTCAGCAATAGTGCAAGTTCCACCACTTAAAAAGATGAGAGGCGTCTGTAATTTACATCATAGGTAGACCTCAACTATGGGAGACAAACTGAGAAAAAAAAAGCCAGAAAATCACATTGTCTGTTTTTTTATCATTTTATTTGCATATTATGGTGGAAAATAAGTATTTGGTCAGAAACAAAATTTCATCTCAATACTTTGTAATATATCCTTTGTTGGCAATGACAGAGGTCAAACGTTTTCTGTAAGTCTTCACAAGGTTGCCACACACTGTTGTTGGTATGTTGGCCCATTCCTCCATGCAGATCTCCTCTAGAGCAGTCATGTTTTTGGCTTTTCGCTTGGCAACACGGACTTTCAACTCCCTCCAAAGTTTTTCTATAGGGTTGAGATCTGGAGACTGGCTAGGCCACTCCAGGACCTTGAAATGCTTCTTACGAAGCCACTCCTTCGTTGCCCTGGCGGTGTGCTTTGGATCATTGTCATGTTGAAAGACCCAGCCACGTTTCATCTTCAATGCCCTTGCTGATGGAAGGAGGTTTGCACTCAAAATCTCACGATACATGGCTCCATTCATTCTTTCATGTACCCGGATCAGTCGTCCTGGCCCCTTTGCAGAGAAACAGCCCCAAAGCATGATGTTTCCACCACCATGCTTTACAGTAGGTATGGTGTTTGATGGATGCAACTCAGTATTCTTTTTCCTCCAAACACGACAAGTTGTGTTTCTACCAAACAGTTCCAGTTTGGTTTCATCAGACCATAGGACATTCTCCCAAAACTCCTCTGGATCATCCAAATGCTCTCTAGCAAACTTCAGATGGGCCCGGACATGTACTGGCTTAAGCAGTGGGACACATCTGGCACTGCAGGATCTGAGTCCATGGTGGCGTAGTGTGTTACTTATGGTAGGCCTTGTTACATTGGTCCCAGCTCTCTGCAGTTCATTCACTAGGTCCCCCCGCGTGGTTCTGGGATTTTTGCTCACCGTTCTTGTGATCATTCTGACCCCACGGGGTGGGTTTTTGCGTGGAGCCCCAGATCGAGGGAGATTATCAGTGGTCTTGAATGTCCTCCATTTTCTAATTATTGCTCCCACTGTTGATTTCTTCACTCCAAGCTGGTTGGCTATTGCAGATTCAGTCTTCCCAGCCTGGTGCAGGGCTACAATTTTGTTTCTGGTGTCCTTTGACAGCTCTTTGGTCTTCACCATAGTGGAGTTTGGAGTCAGACTGTTTGAGGGTGTGCACAGGTGTCTTTTTATACTGATAACAAGTTTAAACAGGTGCCATTACTACAGGTAATGAGTGGAGGAAAGAGGAGACTCTTAAAGAAGAAGTTACAGGTCTGTGAGAGCCAGAAATCTTGATTGTTTGTTTCTGACCAAATACTTATTTTCCACCATAATATGCAAATAAAATGATAAAAAAACAGACAATGTGATTTTCTGGCTTTTTTTTTCTCAGTTTGTCTCCCATAGTTGAGGTCTACCTATGATGTAAATTACAGACGCCTCTCATCTTTTTAAGTGGTGGAACTTGCACTATTGCTGACTGACTAAATACTTTTTTGCCCCACTGTATATGTGTGTCAATGACATATATATATATATATATACCTTAACTGTGTAGATATTTACTCGCATTTTTCATTGACTAACATTGGATTTGTTACTCATACCGAATACCCGAGTATTACGGTGTACTCGTTACGAGTTTAGCGAGTCCGAATATTTTACTACTCGCTCATCCCTAATGACCACCAGTAGGGGCGAGAAATCAATTGTAGTGTCTTCCTCTGTCCCATGTTACCAGCCACCTTGGATGAGTGGCCCCATGACAAAACTCACTCCCTCTCGGATTCAGCCACAAGGGTTTTTCCTGGGGGAATTCATGACAGGCTGACTGGAGCAACAGTAGCCATCTAGGACAGTTTGATGATAAATTGAGAGTCCTCCTCTTGGTCCCTGGACAGAAATGAGCGAGAGAGGGCATCAGCTCTGACATTCTTGTCACCAGACCTGAAATGTAATAGAAAGTTAAATCGGGCAAAAAACAAAGACCACCTAGCTTGACGTCGATTAAGTCTCTGGGCGGACTGGAGATACACCAGGTTCTTATGGTCCATGTAGATGACCACTGGATAGACTGCGCCCTCCGGCAGGTATCACCACTCCGCCAAAGCCATCTTAATGGAGAGTATCTCCCAGTCTCTGATAGAGTAGTTATGCTCAGGAGTGGAGAAGGCCTTAGAGAAGAAACTGCAGGATATGTGGCGACCCGAGGAGGATTTCTGTTATGATCCTAGTGGCAAGGATCGTAAGTTTGACTAGCTAAGTAACTAAACCGAGGACCAGCTCTGGGGAAGTGGTATCTGGATTGACCGCAACCTGATCCTATCCGCAAACAACTATAGGCAGCCGTGGAACGTTACCTGGAAATCCTAGACGTCTCTTCACAGCCTGAGAAACTACCTATTCCTAGAGGGAAAGTAAAGTCCTTACTTGCCTCAGAGAAATGACCCCAAAGATATAGAAAAGCCCCCCACAAATATTAACGGTGAGTTAAGGGGAAAGCACAAACGCAGAGATGAAATAGATTTAGCAAATGAGGCCCGCTAACACTAGATAGCAGAAAATAGGAAGGGAGCTGTGCGGTCAATAGAAAACCCTAAGCAAAATATCCACACAGAGATTGCTCGAGCCCCCGCACCAACTAACGGTGCGGGGGAAGCAACTCCGTACCCCAGAGCTTACCAGCAGCAGGAACTCACATATTAGAAAGCTGGACTAAACTCATAATACACAGAAATCATATTGCAGACTGATGAGCAAAAAATAATCAAACAGAAACTTAACTTCTCCAGAAGAGACTGAAAACGAAGATAATCAGGGGAGATCAGAATAGCACTGAATACATCGACAGCTGGCAACAAGTGGAAGTGAAGCAGAGCTAAATAGGAACTCCCTAGTGCATAACGAGGCAGCTGATCCAGCCACAGACCCGCAGGATAACAAACAAAGCCACCAGGGGGAGCCCAAAAACAAAACTCACACAATACCACCTGTGACCACAAGAGGGAGCCCGAAAACAGAGTTCACAACAGTACCCCCCCCTTGAGGAGGGGTCACCGAACCCTCATCAAAAAACCCCAGGGCGATCAGGGTGAGCCACATGGAAGGCACGAACCAAATCAGCTGCATGAACATCAGAGGCGACAACCCAGGAATTATCCTCCTGACCATAGCCCTTCCACTTAACCAAATACTGAAGCCTCCGTCTAGAAATACGGGAATCCAAGATCTTCTCCACCACGTATTCCAATTCTCCCTCAACCAGCACAGGGGCAGGAGGCTCAACCGAAGGAACCACAGGCACCACATACCTCCGCAACAACAACCGATGGAACACATTATGAATAGCAAACGATGCTGGAAGGTCCAAACGAAATGACACAGGGTTAAGGACTTCCAAAATCTTATAAGGACCGATAAACCGAGGCTTGAACTTGGGAGAGGAGACCTTCATAGGAACAAAGCGAGAAGACAACCACACCAAGTTCCCAACGCGAAGTCGGGGACCCACACAGTGACGGCGGTTGGCAAAGCGCTGAGCCTTCTCTTGAGACAGCTTCAAATTGTCCACCACATGATCCCAAATCTGATGCAACCTATCCACCACAAGATCCACTCCAGGACAGTCAGAAGACTCCACCTGACCCGAGGAAAAACGAGGATGAAACCCCGAATTACAAAAAAAGGCGAAACCAAAGTAGCAGAACTAGCCCGATTATTAAGGGCAAATTCGGCCAATGGCAAAAAAGCCACCCAGTCGTCCTGATCAGCAGAAACAAAACATCTCAAATAGGTTTCCAAGGTCTGATTAGTTCGCTCGGTTTGGCCATTCATCTGAGGATGGAAGGCCGACGAAAAAGACAAATCAATGCCCATCTTAGCACAAAAGGTCCGCCAAAATCTAGACACAAACTGGGATCCTCTGTCGGAAACAATATTCTCAGGGATCCCGTGCAATCGAACCACATTTTGAAAAAACAGCGGAACCAACTCGGAGGAGGAAGGCAACTTAGGCAAGGGCACCAAATGGACCATCTTAGAAAAACGATCACACACCACCCAGATGACAGACAATCTCTGAGAGACAGGGAGATCTGAAATAAAATCCATGGAAATGTGCGTCCAAGGCCTCTTCGGGACAGGCAAAGGTAACAGCAAACCACTGGCACGAGAACAGCAAGGCTTAGCCCGAGCACAAATTCCACAAGACTGCACAAAGGAACGCACATCCCGCGACAAGGAAGGCCATTAAAAGGACCTGGCCACCAAATCTCTGGTACCAAATATTCCAGGATGGCCTGCCAACACCGAAGAATGAACCTCGGAAATAACTCTGTTGGTCCATCTATCTGGGACAAACAGTCTCTCCGGTGGACAACGGTCAGGTCTATCCACCTGAAACTCCTGCAGCACTCGTCGCAAATCTGGGGAGATGGCAGACAAAATCACCCCTTCTCTGAGGATACCAGCCGGCTCAGAATCTCCAGGAGAGTCAGGCACAAAACTCCTAGAAAGAGCATCAGCCTTCACATTCTTCGAACCAGGCAGGTACGAGACCACGAAATCAAAACGAGAGAAAAACAACGACCAACGAGCCTGTCTAGGATTCAGCCACTTGGCCGACTCGAGATAAATCAGATTTTTGTGATCAGTCAAGACCACCACACGATGCTTAGCTCCCTCGAGCCAATGTCGCCACTCCTCAAATGCCCACTTCATAGCCAACAACTCCCGATTACCGACATCATAATTCCGCTCGGCAGGCGAAAACTTTCTTGAAAAGAAAGCACATGGCTTCATCACAGAGCCATCAGAGCTTCTCTGCGACAAAACAGCCCCCGCTCCAATCTCAGAAGCATCAACCTCGACCTGGAAAGGAAGAGAGACATCTGGCTGACATAAGACCGGAGCCGAAGAAAACCGGCGCTTCAGCTCCCGAAAGGCCTATACAGCCGCAGGAGACCAATTAGTAACATCAGAACCCTTCTTGGTCAAATCCGTCAAAGGCTTAACAACACCAGAAAAATTAGCGATGAAGCGACGGTAAAAATTAACAAAACCCAAGAACTTCTGAAGACTCTTAACAGATGTAGGCTGAGTCCAGTCATGAATAGCCTGAACCTTGACTGGGTCCATCTCAATAGTAGAAGGGGAAAAAATGAAACCCAAAAAAGAGACCTTCTGGACTCCAAAAAGACATTTTGAGCCCTTCACAAATAAAGCATTGGCACGCAGGACCTGAAACACCATCCTGACCTGCTTAACATGGGACTCCCAATCATCAGAAAAAAACAGAATATCATCCAGATACACAATCATAAATTTATCCAGATACTCGCGGAAGATGTCGTGCATGAAGGACTGAAAGACAGAAGGAGCGTTAGAAAGTCCAAAAGGCATCACCAAGTACTCGAAATGGCCTTCGGGCGTATTAAATGCAGTTTTCCATTCATCACCCTGCTTAATATGCACAAGGTTATACGCACCACGAAGATCTATCTTGGTGAACCAACTAGACCCCCTAATGCGAGCAAACAGATCAGATAACAATGGCAAAGGATACTGAAATTTGACCGTGATTTTATTTAGAAGGCGATAATCAATACAAGGTCTCAGGGAACCATCCTTCTTAGCCACAAAAAAGAATCCCGCACCAAGAGGGGATGAGGAGGGGCGAATAAGTCCTTTCTCCAAAGACTCCTTTATATAACTCCGCATAGCAGCATGCTCCGGCACTGACAAATTGAAAAGTCGTCCCTTAGGAAACTTACTACCAGGAATCAAATTTATAGCACAATCACAATCCCTATGAGGAGGTAGAGAACTGAGTTTGGGCTCATCAAATACATCCTGGTAGTCCGACAAAAACGCAGGGACTTCAGAAGGAGTGGATGAAGCAATTGACACCACAGGAGCATCGCCATGAATTCCCTGGCAACCCCAACTTGACACAGACATTGCTTTCCAATCCAGGACTGGATTATGAGTCTGCAACCATGGCAGACCCAACACGACAACATCATGCAAATTATGCAGAACAAGAAAGCGAATCACCTCCTGATGAACAGGAGTCATGCACATGGTCACTTGCGTCCAGTACTGAGGTTTATTCATAGCCAATGGTGTAGCATCAATACCCCTTAGTGGAATAGGGAATTTTAAAGGCTCCAACACAAAACCACAGCGCCGGGCAAATGACAAATCCATCAGGCTCAGGGCAGCACCTGAATCCACAAAAGCCATAACCTGGTAAGATGACAGGGAACAAATCAGGGTAACAGACAAAATGAACTTAGGCTGTAAAGTACCAATGGTGACAGATTTATCAATCTCTTTTGTGCGCTTAGAGCATGCTGAGATAACATGAGCTGAGACACCACAGTAAAAGCACAACCCATTTTGCCGTCTATAATTTTGCCGTTCACTTCTGGTCAGAATTCTATCACATTGCATAGACTCAGGTGTCTGTTCAGAAGACACCGCCAAATAGTTCGCAGGTTTGCGCTCCCACAAACGCCGATCAATCTGAATGGCCAGAGTCATTGACTCATTCAGACCTGCAGGCGTAGGGAACCCCACCATGACATTCTTAATGGCTTCAGAAAGACCCTTTCTGAAATTTGCAGCCAGGGCACACTCATTCCATTGAGTAAGCACCGACCATTTCCGAAATTTCTGGCAATACACCTCTGCTTCATCTTGCCCCTGAGAGAGGGCCAACAAAGCTTTTTCAGCCTGGTTCTCAAGATTAGGTTCCTCATAGAGCAATCCAAGGGCCAGAAAAAACGCATCCACACTGAGCAATGCATAATCCCCTGGCGCCAATGCGAAGGCCCAATCTTGAGGGTCGCCGCGCAAGAAAGAAATAATAATCTTAACTTGCTGAACGGAATCACCAGAGGAACGAGGTTTCAAAGAAAGAAACAATTTGCAATTGTTCTTAAAATTCAGGAACCTAGATCTATCTCCAGAAAACAACTCCGGAATAGGTATTCTAGGCTCTGACATAGGACTGTGAACAACAAAATCCTGAATACTTTGTACCCTTGCAGCAAGATGATCTACACTGGAGGCCAAACTCTGGATATCCATGTCAGCAGCTGAACTCAGAGCCACACCAAGATTAAGAGGAGGAGAGAAGCTAGACACACAGCAGCTAGACACACGGCAGCAAAAAAAAAAAAAAAAAATTCCTCAAGGCTTCTCTTCTCCTGCTTCTGCCATGCAATTAACACTTTATGGGCCGGCTGTACTGTTATGATCCTAGTGGCAAGGATCGCAAGTTTGACTAGCTAAGTAACTAAACCGAGGACCAGCTCTGGGGAAGTGGTATCTGGATTGACCGCAACCTGATCCTATCCGCAAACAACTATAGGCAGCCATGGAACGTTACCTGGAAATCCTAGACGTCTCTTCAAGGCCTGAGAAACTACCTATTCCTAGAGGGAAAGTAAAGTCCTTACTTGCCTCAGAGAAATGACCCCAAAGATATAGAAAAGCCCCCCACAAATATTAACGGTGAGTTAAGGGGAAAGCACAAACGCAGAGATGAAATAGATTTAGCAAATGAGGCCCGCTAACACTAGATAGCAGAAAATAGGAAGGGAGCTGTGCGGTCAATAGAAAACCCTAAGCAAAATATCCACGCAGAGATTGCTCGAGCCCCCGCACCAACTAACGGTGCGGGGGAAGCAACTCCGTACCCCAGAGCTTACCAGCAGCAGGAACTCACATATTAGCAAGCTGGACTAAACTCATAATACACAGAAATCATATTGCAGACTGATGAGCAAAAAATAATCAAACAGATACTTAGCTTCTCCAGAAGAGACTGAAAACGAAGATAATCAGGGGAGATCAGAATAGCACTGAATACATCGACAGCCGGCAACAAGTGGAAGTGAAGCAGAGCTAAATAGGAACTCCCTAGTGCATAACGAGGCAGCTGATCCAGCCACAGACCCGCAGGATAACAAACAAAGCCACCAGGGGGAGCCCAAAAACAAAACTCACACAATACCACCTGTGATCACAAGAAGGAGCCCGAAAACAGAGTTCACAACAGATTTCTGAGTGAGAACAGCTCCAGCCACTTATGAGGATGCATCCACCTCTTGGAAGAACTGTTTGTTCAAGTCCGGATGATGGAGAACAGGAGTGGTGGAGAAGGACTGTTTAAGAGATCAGAAGGCCTCCTCAGCCTTGGAGGACCAGTTCTTTGGATTGGCTCCCTTTCGGTTCATAGCAGAGATAGGAGCGGTCAGATTGGAGAAGTGAGGAATGAATTGTCGATAATAGTTAGCAAAGCCAAGGAATCGCTGTATTGCTTTGACTCCCATGGGCAGCGGCCATTTAGGGATGGAATAGACTTTCTCATGATCCATCCTGAGTCTGGTGTCTGAGATGATGTAACCCAGATAGAGAAGGTGTAGACAACAAAAGAGAAAAAGACAGAGGGCGGCACCACTGCCAACATGAAGCTGCAGACCACTGATAACCACAGGTGCAGCTTCAAAGCCGGTATGATGGGACGCTATGTTCCATGATCTCGGATGCTATATCCAGAAAAAACAAATCCGTCCACTTGTACAATAGAAAAAAGAAAAGCACTCAACGATCTGAAAAATCCTTCGCTTTATTGAGTCTTCATTAAAAAGAGTCCATGGCAGGGAGAGTGAGGAAAGGAGTTAGTGCGAGCAGGTCAGAACGATGGCCGTTTCGCGCTATGCCAGTGCTTCTACGGGTCAACCGGTCAATGGCCGCCATTTTGATCTGCTCACACTAGCTCCTTTCCTCACTCTCCCTGCCGTGGACTCTTTTTAATGCAGACTCAATAAAGCTAAGGATTTTTCAGATCGGTGAGTGCTTTTCTTTTTTCTATTGTGCAAGTGGCCAAATAGAGAAGGGCAAACTGTTCAAAAACACATTTCTCATACTTGGCGTAGAGTCGATTCTCCCTAAGACGCTGAAGAACTTGCTGAACTGCTCATCTGTGGGAGGCCAGATCTGGGGAAAATACTAAAATATCATCCAGAAACACAACAACGCAGGAATAAATCATGTCCTGGAAGGTATCGTTGACAAACTCTTGAAAAACTTGAGCGAAGTCTCTGCTTCCTTTTTGTCAAATACATCAGCAAAGGACCAATAGGCAGATGGCAAACTGAGCAGCAATGCCAGAGAGCAGACAAAGCCTTAGCCAGTTGTACTGGAGCCAGAAACTTCTCATGACAGGAATGTCCCCAGTGGAGCAACTCGCCAGTTCTCCAGTCCAACAAAGGTTTGTGTTGTTGCAGCCATGGTAGGCCTAAGAGAAAGGCATGACACAAGTGGGAAAGAACATAGAAGACAATCCTCTCAGTACGAAGCATCCCAATGTGGACCTCAAGCAGCTCAGTAACCAGACGAACCATCTTCCAAAGAGTTCTCCCATCGACAGATGTTATTTCCAGGGGGTTCTGGAGCAGATGAACTGGGATTAGGAATCGATCCACTACAGCCTGGAGGATAAAATTTCCGGCTGTCCTGGAATCCAAATATGCTGACTTAATAAACTGGTATTCACCGGTTGTCATGGCCGCAGTAAGGGTCAGAGGTAGAGAGATGTATTTTCCATCTAGGAAGGCCTCTCTTACCGACCCTAGATGCCGGAGGCACTGGCCTTTAGTGTGGCGATCCCTCTGTCGCTGTCTGGCAAGGGCTAGGCGGTCATTCTGCATAGGTTCTGGTGAGCCCTCGACAGGGGAGGGCGAAGGTACAAGCATCATTTGAAAAGACGGAGCCAGGCGCAGCGGTCGTCTTTCACGTGTCACCTCACAGGCACGCTCATGGAAACGAAGGTCTATTCAGATGGCGAGGGAGATCAAGCCGTTGAAGATAGTTGGTAGGTCTCGAAAGGCTAACTCATCCTTAATGCTTTTGTAAAGCCCCTCACAGAATGTCGCCACCAAAGCTTCTTTATTCCATCCAAGTTTGGATGCCTGGGTGCAGAAGTGCACTGCATATTGTCCCATTGATAAGTTGGACTGATGTAAAAGTAAAAGAGTGGCAACTGAAGATGGGGTTCATCCGGGTTCATAAAACACTGCTAAAATCCTCCAAGGACGCAGTCAAATTGGAGATGATCTTGTCCTTTCTCTCTCATAATGGGTTCAACCACGCCAGTGCCTCGCCTCCAAGGTGCGACAAAAGCAAGGACTTAAAAATTTAACTGGCACTGATTGATGAACCCGCGGCACAGTTTTGGGTTGTTGTTAAAGCGTGGTGGAGCTGCGAGTCGGGGGCCTGAACCTCGAACTAAGCGAGCCATCTCAGGAGTCTCTGTAGAAGGCACTGCTGCTTCAACATGCGGGAACTCTGGAGAGATGTTTAAGGCCTCCAACTTGGTAGTCAGGGACTGCAGCTGCATGGACAGCTCCTCCTGTGTGTCTTTCTGTTGACAGACCTCTTGGTACATGGTCTGAATGGGCAGGATCCGGGGTCCAGCAGGGTCAATGGCCTGAGCAAACTGTCACGTATGTGGTTTGTGGAACCACTGTGTCACGGACAGCAGAGAACCTGGAGGGGCATGTCCCATTGGTCTGTCCTGGAGGGGCACCAAACTGTTCACTAGAGCCTCTGATAGTGAGGTTAGGCTTGGCTCCCAGTGAATGCTAGTTGCCACTCCAGGACAGACCAACGGATGCACAGCAGATGGACCTAGTGGGACAGACTGGATGGTGCAGCAGGCAAAGTTGGTATCAGAGTGCAGCAGGCAGTACTTGAATCAGAGTGCAGAGGCAGATCTTGAACCAGAGTGCAGCAGGCAGAGTTTGTATCAGAGTGCAGCAGGCAGGTTCTAAACCAGAGTGCAGCAGACAGGATCTGCACCAGAGTGGAGCAGACAGGATCTGCACCAGAGTGGAGCAGAAAGGATCTGCACCAGAGTGGAGCAGACAGGATCTGCACCAGTGTGGAGCAGACAAGATCTGCACCAGAGTGCAGCAAACAGGATCTGCACCAGAGTGCAGCAGGCAAGATCTGCACCAAAGTTCAGCAGGAACTTGTTCACAACCTTACCCAACTTAGACTGCAAAACAGGAAGGTTGCTCAGGCATCTCCCCAGTGAGGAGGAAGCAATATGTATATAATGCACCACAGCCATTGGCTGGGGAGGAAATAGTATGTGCACACACTGGCCCTTTAAGAGGGTGGGATCGTGCACGCACGTGCCCTAAGGACATGGCTGGGAGCCTGGCTGGAAGCTCTGCTGGATGCATGCAGAGCATGAGGAAGGAAGGAACCGACCGCAGCGCGAGTGAGTGAAGTGACACACCGGGGACACTGCCTGTCAGAGCAGGGATCCGGCATGGTGCTAACAATATCTTGCCTTAATAGCTAACGGATTGAATCCAATTTGTGGTCAATCAAATACAGGGCCTTACCCAGTCGGTTCTTAACCTTACAGAATCAACTGGGCCCTGTGCCCTCGTGAAAAGAACAAGACAAGAGTTTGTAGCTATTAATGATATTGAAAGTTAATAGCCAGCTCACTGTGCATTTTATATCTTGAAGGCGACAATCATTATCAGTATTTGGGTATTTGTTGTTTTCAACCAGTTCTCAATAATATTTCTTCAATGGATGTTTCAGAAAGTCCCTACTAGTGAGATGTGGTTAATTAATTTGAGTATGTGTGATATTATGGAAACAATAAAATAAAAAAATAGTAAACAATAGTGGAACCTAACAATAAACGTTGAATATGTGGCACCCCAGGAGTTCCACAGTAGTGCTGCCTTCCTCTCGGGATGGGTAGTGCTATGCCTTGAAACAAGAGGGATTCCTTTGGCAGGTTATCCCACACACAACACATTATAACTCCAGGCCATGATGGAGAGCTTAAAACCCTGGTTTAGGGAAGCTTCCCTGAGAGATATAGATCCTGGTCTGGAGGAGGAGTCTGTTCAGTTCAGTTCAGTTCAGAGTGGACAGAGACAGGAATGGAGCAGAGGAGAGATTGAGGGCTCAAAGAGGCGACAAATGGGCCTCCTAGGAGCCAGAGCGCAGAAACCGGGAGCTGGGGCCCCGAGATTGTGGATTACTGCAAGGTCCACAGTAGAACTGGAAGGCATAGGACTGTATTCTAATTGCCCATACAACACTTGAGGTACAGCAGCAGTAAGAGCCTGGAGCCACCCTGTCAGAGACCCCAAGAAAACGGCTCAAGCTGCCTACCGTGCAGGTACTATCCCAGGACAGGAGAGAAAAGGGGTACCTTGCCAGCAAACTACATGGAGCAAGGGGCCAAGAAAGCAGTGCATAGTGGAAGGCTCCCAACCTGAACTGCCAAGGGGATGTCCGCTTGTTTCTGGGCTGCCTGGACTCCTTCTGTACCTGTTGCCGGTACCCTGGACTGTGGCCTGCTACCACCAGTAAACCAGGTAAAGACTGCAACCCTGTGTCTCCCATTATTTAAAGGCAACACATCATCCCTGCCATACACCTTGGGATCCCTGGGGACCCCGCTTCACCTATGGGAAGCATCATCATCCTGCTGCCACAACATCACCCCAGAGGACCCCTTTAAGCAGCGTCAGTTCCTATTGACCGAGAACCACAGGTGGTGTCACGAAAATAGACTTTCACAATTCCCTTAAAAGACCTTTCCCCTTTAATTGAGTCCCAGGGCCACGGACCAGGTCGCAGCCACCATGACATCCCCTTTAAGAGCGGCCGGACCCGGTACCCAGTATCCCCATTGCCCTGGTGGGCGACTCAACCTTGGCATCACTAACAGGATTTTGTTCCCTGGCATCGCCAGGTACTGTGTACCAGAGACTGTGACAGTTTGTTTGCAGACCGCCATTGCCATGCCTCATGGAGCGCAAGGGGAAGAAGTGGGCGTACCTTCGTGGGCGGAGTGATCCAAAAGAGTGCAAAGAGGAAGTTAGTGCCGAATTGCGAGGGAAGATGGAAGTGAAGAGGCCGTGCAGCAACACCGCAAGTGAGGACGCCGCAAAGTGCTGGTTGTAGGACTGGGAGAAGCGTCCAGCTGCGCAGAGGAGGAACCGCCGCAGACCGTGCACAGGAGAGCTGCCAGGCCCCTACAAGGTTAGCAAGGGGGCATGTTTGACCCGGGAGGAGAATTGGTGGCGGTCGCAGCCGCAGGCCCCATGATGCCCCCAGACCCCTTGGTGGTTGCAGCCGCAGGCCCCATGATGCCCCCCGACCCTGTGGTGGTCGCAGCTGCGGGTCCAGTAATGCCACCAGACCCTGCAGTGCCCGCAGCTGCTACAAGCTGGCTGGACCCTGCCGCAGTAACCGCTGCTATAATGCCGCTGTCCATGCCATATATTCCTGGAGCGGCCTGGCTTCCACAATATTTCGGGGAGTGCCATACATTAAGTGATTTTAAGGAAAGGCTCTGCAGCCTATTTAAGGTACAGTGGGGCAAAAAAGTATTTAGTCAGTCAGCAATAGTGCAAGTTCCACCACTTAAAAAGATGAGAGGCGTCTGTAATTTACATCATAGGTAGACCTCAACTATGGGAGACAAACTGAGAAAAAAAAAGCCAGAAAATCACATTGTCTGTTTTTTTATCATTTTATTTGCATATTATGGTGGAAAATAAGTATTTGGTCAGAAACAAACAATCAAGATTTCTGGCTCTCACAGACCTGTAACTTCTTCTTTAAGAGTCTCCTCTTTCCTCCACTCATTACCTGTAGTAATGGCACCTGTTTAAACTTGTTATTAGTATAAAAAGACACCTGTGCACACCCTCAAACAGTCTGACTCCAAACTCCACTATGGTGAAGACCAAAGAGCTGTCAAAGGACACCAGAAACAAAATTGTAGCCCTGCACCAGGCTGGGAAGACTGAATCTGCAATAGCCAACCAGCTTGGAGTGAAGAAATCAACAGTGGGAGCAATAATTAGAAAATGGAAGACATTCAAGACCACTGATAATCTCCCTCGATCTGGGGCTCCACGCAAAATCCCACCCCGTGGGGTCAGAATGATCACAAGAACGGTGAGCAAAAATCCCAGAACCACGCGGGGGGACCTAGTGAATGAACTGTGTTGTGAAATTGGATTTTGGGCTCCCCCGGTGGCCACTGGTGGAATTGAACTGGTGTGCATCATCCTCTCTGTTCACCTGTTTCCATCAGGATGTGGGAGTCGCTATTTAGCCTTGCTCCTCTGTCACTTCCATGCCGGTCAACATTGTAATCAGAAGCCTTTCTGTGCATGTTCCTGCTGCTAGACAACTCCCAGCTAAGTTGGACTTAGTCCTTGTTTGTTTTTACATTTTGTTCCAGTTCACAGCTGTAGTTTCGTTTCTGTGTCTGGAAAGCTCTTGTCATCTGAAATTGCCACTCTGATGTTATGAGTTAATACTAGAGTCTTCAAGTAATTTCAGGATGGTATTTTGATAGGGTTTTCAGCTGACCATGAAAGTGCCCTTTCTGTCTTCCTGCTATCTAGTAAGCGGACCTCAATTTTGCTAAACCTATTTTCATACTACGTTTGTCATTTCATCTAAAATCACCGCCAATATTTGTAGGGACCTCTGTCTGCCTTTCGGGGAAATTTCTCTAGAGGTGAGCCAGGACTATATTTTCCTCTGCCAGGATTAGTTAGTCCTCCGGCCGGCGCTGGGCGTCTAGGGATAAAACGCAGGCTACGCTACCCGGCTACTGTTAGTTGTGCGGCAGGTTTAGTTCATGGTCAGTTTAGTTTCCATCCTTCCAAGAGCTAGTTCGTATGTTTGCTGGGCTATGTTCTCTTGCCATTGAGAACCATAACAGTTTGACCGGCCCTAAAGGGTTAAATTAATTGACAGAGAAAGGAGAGAAAAGAGAAGTCTGCTGAAGATTTTTTTTTTTTTTTTTTTTTCAGTTCTGAGTGTGCTTGTAATTGAATCTCTCGCAAGTCTGCCTATATTGCAGCCTTTCTCTCTCTCTCTCCTTCTAATCCTGGAATGGCTCTGTGTTCACCTGTTTAAAATGGATATTCAGAGTTTAGCTGCAGGTTTGAATAATCTCACCACGAAAGTTCAAAACTTACAAGATTTTGTTGTTCATGTTCCTATATCTGAACCTAGAATTCCTTTGCCTGAATTTTTCTCGGGGAATAGATCTTGCTTTCAAAATTTCAAAAATAATTGCAAGTTATTTTTGTCCCTGAAATCTCGCTCTGCTGGAGATCCTGCTCAGCAGGTCAGGATTGTGATTTCTCTGCTCCGGGGCGACCCTCAGGATTGGGCTTTTGCATTGGCTCCAGGGGATCCTGCGTTGCTCAATGTGGATGCATTTTTTCTGGCCTTGGGGTTGCTTTATGAGGGACCTCAGTTAGAACTTCAGGCGGAAAAGGCCTTGATGTCCCTATCTCAGGGGCAAGACGAAGCTGAAATATACTGCCAGAAATTCCGTAAATGGGCTGTGCTTACTCAGTGGAATGAGTGCGCCCTGGCGGCGAATTTCAGAGAGGGTCTCTCTGATGCCATTAAGGATGTTATGGTGGGGTTCCCTGTGCCTGCGGGTCTGAATGAGTCCATGACAATGGCTATCCAGATCGATAGGCGTCTGCGGGAGCGCAAACCTGTGCACCATTTGGCGGTGTCTACTGAGAAGACGACAGAGAATATGCAATGTGATAGAATTCTGTCCAGAAGTGAACGGCAGAATTTTAGACGAAAAAATGGGTTGTGCTTCTATTGCGGTGATTCAACTCATGTTATATCAGCATGCTCTAAGCGTACTAAGAAGCTTGATAAGTCTGTTTCAATTGGCACTTTACAGTCTAAGTTTATTCTATCTGTGACCCTGATTTGTTCTTTATCATCTATTACCGCGGATGCCTATGTCGACTCTGGCGCCGCTTTGAGTCTTATGGATTGGTCCTTTGCCAAACGCTGTGGGTATGATTTGGAGCCTCTTGAAACTCCTATACCCCTGAAGGGGATTGACTCCACCCCATTGGCTAGCAATAAACCACAATACTGGACACAAGTAACTATGCGGATTAATCCGGATCACCAGGAGATTATTCGCTTTCTTGTGCTGTATAACCTACATGATGTGTTGGTGCTTGGATTGCCATGGCTGCAATCTCATAACCCAGTCCTTGACTGGAAAGCTATGTCTGTGTTAAGCTGGGGATGTAAGGGGACGCATGGGGACGTACCTGTGGTTTCCATTTCATCATCTATTCCCTCTGAGATTCCTGAATTCTTGACTGAATATCGTGACGTTTTTGAAGAACCTAAGCTTGGTTCATTACCTCCGCACCGGGAGTGCGATTGTGCCATAGATTTGATTCCGGGTAGTAAATACCCTAAGGGTCGTTTATTTAATCTGTCTGTGCCTGAACATGCTGCTATGCGAGAATATATAAAGGAGTCCTTGGAAAAGGGACATATTCGTCCTTCGTCATCTCCCTTAGGAGCCGGTTTTTTCTTTGTGGCTAAGAAAGATGGCTCTTTGAGGCCGTGCATTGATTATCGGCTTTTGAATAAAATCACGGTTAAATATCAATATCCGTTGCCACTGCTGACTGATTTGTTTGCTCGCATAAAGGGGGCCAAGTGGTTCTCTAAGATAGATCTTCGTGGGGCGTATAATTTGGTGCGAATTAAGCAGGGGGATGAGTGGAAAACCGCATTTAATACGCCCGAGGGCCACTTTGAGTATTTGGTGATGCCTTTTGGTCTTTCAAATGCCCCTTCAGTCTTTCAGTCCTTTATGCATGACATTTTCCGTGATTATTTGGATAAATTTATGATTGTGTATCTGGATGATTTTTTGATTTTTTCGGATGACTGGGACTCTCATGTCCAGCAGGTCAGGAGGGTTTTTCAGGTTTTGCGGTCTAATTCCTTGTGTGTGAAGGGTTCTAAGTGCGTTTTTGGGGTTCAAAAGATTTCCTTTTTGGGATATATTTTTTCCCCCTCTTCCATCGAGATGGATCCTGTCAAGGTTCAGGCTATTTGTGATTGGACGCAACCCTCTTCTCTTAAGAGTCTTCAGAAATTTTTGGGCTTTGCTAACTTTTATCGTCGATTTATTGCTGGTTTTTCTGATGTTGTTAAACCATTGACTGATTTGACTAAGAAGGGTGCTGATGTTGCTGATTGGTCCCCTGCTGCTGTGGAGGCCTTTCGGGAGCTTAAGCGCCGCTTTTCTTCCGCCCCTGTGTTGCGTCAGCCTGATGTTGCTCTTCCTTTTCAGGTTGAGGTCGACGCTTCTGAAATCGGAGCTGGGGCGGTTTTGTCGCAGAGAAGTTCCGATTGCTCCGTGATGAGACCTTGTGCTTTTTTCTCGCGTAAATTTTCGCCCGCCGAGCGGAATTATGATGTTGGGAATCGGGAGCTTTTGGCCATGAAGTGGGCTTTTGAGGAGTGGCGTCATTGGCTTGAGGGGGCTAGACATCAGGTGGTGGTATTGACTGACCACAAAAATCTAATTTATCTTGAGTCCGCCAGACGCCTGAATCCTAGACAGGCGCGCTGGTCGTTGTTTTTCTCTCGGTTTAATTTTGTGGTGTCCTACCTGCCGGGTTCTAAGAATGTTAAGGCGGATGCCCTTTCTAGGAGTTTTGAGCCTGACTCCCCTGGTAATTCTGAACCTACAGGTATCCTTAAGGATGGAGTGATATTGTCTGCCGTTTCTCCAGACCTGCGGCGGGCCTTGCAGGAGTTTCAGGCGGATAGACCTGATCGTTGCCCACCTGGTAGACTGTTTGTTCCTGATGATTGGACCAGTAAAGTCATTTCTGAGGTTCATTCTTCTGCGTTGGCAGGTCATCCTGGAATCTTTGGTACCAGGGATTTGGTGGCAAGGTCCTTCTGGTGGCCTTCCCTGTCTCGAGATGTGCGAGGCTTTGTGCAGTCTTGTGACGTTTGTGCTCGGGCCAAGCCTTGTTGTTCTCGGGCTAGTGGATTGTTGTTGCCCTTGCCTATCCCGAAGAGGCCCTGGACGCACATCTCGATGGATTTTATTTCGGATCTTCCTGTTTCTCAGAAGATGTCTGTCATCTGGGTGGTGTGTGATCGTTTCTCTAAGATGGTCCATTTGGTTCCCCTGCCTAAGTTGCCTTCTTCTTCCGAGTTGGTTCCTCTGTTTTTTCAAAATGTGGTCCGTTTGCATGGTATTCCGGAGAATATCGTTTCTGACAGAGGTACTCAATTCGTGTCTAGATTTTGGCGAGCATTCTGTGCTAGGATGGGCATAGATTTGTCTTTCTCGTCTGCTTTCCATCCTCAGACTAATGGCCAGACCGAGCGGACGAATCAGACCTTGGAGACATATTTGAGGTGTTTTGTGTCTGCAGATCAGGATGATTGGGTTGCTTTTTTGCCTTTGGCGGAGTTTGCCCTCAATAATCGGGCCAGTTCTGCCACCTTGGTGTCTCCCTTTTTCTGTAATTCGGGGTTTCATCCTCGATTTTCTTCTGGTCAGGTGGAATCTTCGGATTGTCCTGGAGTGGATGCTGTGGTGGAGAGGTTGCATCAGATTTGGGGGCAGGTAGTGGACAATTTGAAGTTGTCCCAGGAGAAGACTCAGCTTTTTGCCAACCGCCGGCGTCGGGTTGGTCCTCGGCTTTGTGTTGGGGACTTGGTGTGGTTGTCTTCTTGTTTTGTCCCTATGAGGGTTTCTTCCCCAAGTTTAAGCCTCGGTTCATCGGCCCGTACAAGATATTGGATATTCTTAACCCTGTGTCCTTCCGTTTGGACCTCCCTGCATCTTTTTCTATTCATAATGTTTTTCATCGGTCATTATTGCGCAGGTATGAGGTACCGGTTGTGCCTTCCGTTGAGCCTCCTGCTCCGGTGTTGGTTGAGGGCGAGTTGGAGTACGTTGTGGAAAAAATCTTGGACTCCCGTGTTTCCAGACGGAAACTCCAGTATCTGGTCAAATGGAAGGGATACGGTCAGGAGGATAATTCTTGGGTGACTGCCTCTGATGTTCATGCCTCCGATTTGGTCCGTGCTTTTCATAGGGCTCATCCTGATCGCCCTGGTGGTTCTGGTGAGGGTTCGGTGCCCCCTCCTTGAGGGGGGGTACTGTTGTGAAATTGGATTTTGGGCTCCCCCGGTGGCCACTGGTGGAATTGAACTGGTGTGCATCATCCTCTCTGTTCACCTGTTTCCATCAGGATGTGGGAGTCGCTATTTTGCCTTGCTCCTCTGTCACTTCCATGCCGGTCAACATTGTAATCAGAAGCCTTTCTGTGCATGTTCCTGCTGCTAGACAACTCCCAGCTAAGTTGGACTTAGTCCTTGTTTGTTTTTACATTTTGTTCCAGTTCACAGCTGTAGTTTCGTTTCTGTGTCTGGAAAGCTCTTGTCATCTGAAATTGCCACTCTGATGTTATGAGTTAATACTAGAGTCTTAAAGTAATTTCAGGATGGTATTTTGATAGGGTTTTCAGCTGACCATGAAAGTGCCCTTTCTGTCTTCCTGCTATCTAGTAAGCGGACCTCAATTTTGCTAAACCTATTTTCATACTACGTTTGTCATTTCATCTAAAATCACCGCCAATATTTGTAGGGACCTCTGTCTGCCTTTCGGGGAAATTTCTCTAGAGGTGAGCCAGGACTATATTTTCCTCTGCCAGGATTAGTTAGTCCTCCGGCCGGCGCTGGGCGTCTAGGGATAAAACGCAGGCTACGCTACCCGGCTACTGTTAGTTGTGCGGCAGGTTTAGTTCATGGTCAGTTTAGTTTCCATCCTTCCAAGAGCTAGTTCGTATGTTTGCTGGGCTATGTTCTCTTGCCATTGAGAACCATAACAGAACTGCAGAGAGCTGGGACTAATGTAACAAGGCCTACCATAAGTAACACACTACGCCACCATGGACTCAGATCCTGCAGTGCCAGACGTGTCCCACTGCTTAAGCCAGTACATGTCCGGGCCCGTCTGAAGTTTGCTAGAGAGCATTTGGATGATCCAGAGGAGTTTTGGGAGAATGTCCTATGGTCTGATGAAATCAAACTGGAACTGTTTGGTAGAAACACAACTTGTCGTGTTTGGAGGAAAAAGAATACTGAGTTGCATCCATCAAACACCATACCTACTGTAAAGCATGGTGGTGGAAACATCATGCTTTGGGGCTGTTTCTCTGCAAAGGGGCCAGGACGACTGATCCGGGTACATGAAAGAATGAATGGAGCCATGTATCGTGAGATTTTGAGTGCAAACCTCCTTCCATCAGCAAGGGCATTGAAGATGAAACGTGGCTGGGTCTTTCAACATGACAATGATCCAAAGCACACCGCCAGGGCAACGAAGGAGTGGCTTCGTAAGAAGCATTTCAAGGTCCTGGAGTGGCCTAGCCAGTCTCCAGATCTCAACCCTATAGAAAACCTTTGGAGGGAGTTGAAAGTCTGTGTTGCCAAGCGAAAAGCCAAAAACATCACTGCTCTAGAGGAGATCTGCATGGAGGAATGGACCAACATACCAACAACAGTGTGTGGCAACCTTGTGAAGACTTACAGAAAACGTTTGACCTCTGTCATTGCCAACAAAGGATATATTACAAAGTATTGAGATGAAATTTTGTTTCTGACCAAATACTTATTTTCCTCCATAATATGCAAATAAAATGATAAAAAAACAGACAATGTGATTTTCTGGATTTTTTTTTCTCAGTTTGTCTCCCATAGTTGAGGTCTACCTATGATGTAAATTACAGACGCCTCTCATCTTTTTAAGTGGTGGAACTTGCACTATTGCTGACTGACTAAATACTTTTTTGCCCCACTGTATATCCCCTGACCGAGCATCAAAAGGTCAGCATCTTAACTGGCCAACTGATTGGAGCGGCCCTGAGAGAGGTAAAATTCTAACCAGATGTGGAAAAAGGAACTGTGCAGCAGATATTTAGCAAACTTAAAATCACCTTTGACACCCACACCGCTGCAGAAATCAAAATGAAGTTTTTCGGGTGCAAGCAAAGAACACAGGATAGCATACGGGACTATACCCTTACGGTATACGGGCCATCAAACAGGTTGACCCTAACAGCGTACAGGATGGGGATAAGTTCTTAAAGGAACAGTTCATTGAGGGACCCCTGTTCAGCACCCACAGGACACAGCTGCAAATCCTGGCTGTTGTGAACTCTGTTTCCGGGCTCCCTCCTGTGGTCGTGAGTGGTACTGTGTGAGTTCTCTCTTTGGGCTCCCCCTGGTGGCTCTTTTTGTTATTTTGCAGGTTTCTGGCTGGGATCAGCTGTCTCGTCATCTGCTAGTCAGGTTTCCTATTTGATCCACCTGGTCCTTCATTCCTTGCCTGTTGTCGTTGTATTCAGTGCTATTCTGATTGCTCCTGTCTACATCCGTTATCAGTCTCTCAAGAGAAGCTAAGTTTTGTTTGCTTATTTTTGCTCATCTGTGTTCAAGATGTTTCCTAGTATATGATGAGTTTTGTCCAGCTTGCTAATATGTGATTTCCTTGCTTGCTGGTGCTCTGGGGTGCTGAGTTGCTCCCCCCACATTGTTAGTTGGTGTGGGGGTTCTCGCATTCTCTGCGTGGATATTTTTGCATAGGGTTTTTTACTGACCGCACAGATCCCTTGCTATTTTCTGCTATCTAGCGTTAGCGGGCCTCATTTGCTCAACCTGTTTCATCTCTGCGTTTGTCTTTTCCTCTTAACTCACCGTTATTATTTGTGGGGGGCTTCTATATCTCTGGGGTTATTTCTCTGAGGCAAGTGAGGTCTTTACTTTCTCTTTAGGGGTAGTCAGTTTCTCAGGCCGTGAAGAGACGTCTAGGATTTCAGGAAACGTTCCACGGCTGCCTATAGTGTTTGCGGTTAGGATCAGGTTTGCGGTCAGTCCAGTTACCACATCCCCAGAGCTCGTCCTATTATCTTCTACTTAGCTGGTTAGATTTGTGATCCTAAGCCACTGAGGATCATAACACCTGGCCTTGCAAAACCCTGACCTGGACTTTGCACAATTTAAAGACAGGGCCATCTGGGTGCTGCTTGAACCTCAGCCCAGCTGCACAGTGTCCTCTAGGCGTCCAGCCCTCACGTACCACCAGGAGGTGGCATCATATCCTCAGGTCCCCGTTGAGGCCGATGTACAGATCCTGGATGATGACCCCTCCACAGGACTGCACCTCCAAGTCCAGGAACTGACTAAAAGTGTAGCTGCAATAGCCTGGACTGTGCAGTCCCTACAGGAATCCCCAAAGGAGAAGATCAAGCTGGCTCTCAGACCGGAGGACGTCCCCTAGCGATGACAGAAGAGGATCCTGCCGACTAGAGGAAGAGACGATGACTGCTATCATCCGGATGGATGACCCATCTGTCGCTGCTGCAACCAGGTAGGACACATTACAAGGTACTGTCATTTAAATGTGCGACTCCTGGGGCGAGGGCCAACCCACAGGAATAGGACGACTATGCCTTACATTCTATATAAACGTTATTGGCCTGACACAGACATTACCTGTGGCCCAGATAGTGATTTAACAATAGTTGCCACTTGCCAGTAATGGTCTGCCTTTGCCACAGGTGGGGTACAAGGAGGTCACCATTAAAGTGGAGCAGGTAGAATTAAAGGCCCAAAGAATGGTGATTGTTGATATTGACCTACGTGAATGTGATCCCATGATGACCATAGGTACTAATGTCATAGAAAATTGTCTTGCAGAGGTTATTATCTTGCTACAACAGGTGGCCGAAACTGCTGGTTCCAGTGAGCAGAGAGTCCAGAAAAAGGAAATCAGAGCCCTGATGCAGAGACAACAGGTAGAACTGTCTAGTGGAGATATTGGACTTGTCATAGTGAGTGATCCGATCCCCATTGCAATACTCCCAGGAGTGAAATGTTGATATGGTGTCAGGCAGCAATAGGCCTCAGAGGTAAAGATTACCAGGCCCTGGTAAAACAAAGAGGTCCACCTAACCAGATATGCCACACTTGCCAAACTGTTTACTGTTAATAATAATGCAATACATTCAACAGAACCCTTGGTTCCGTCCAACCGGGCGGAGGACAATGGCTCTGCAGGACAAATGGAGGATTGGTGTCAGAAATTACACGTGGGCACTGACTCTACCCCATCACACCAAAAGCAAGGGGCTTACCGGGTGGTCCATGAGTATGAGCGGGTATTCAGCAAGCACCGACTAGATTTTGGGCAGGTAAAAGGGGTTCAACATCACATCCCCACGGGAAGTCAACCACCCATTAAAGAGAGGTACCGGCCTATACCTCCAGCTCATTACCAGTGTGCCAAAAGTATGCTCTGAGAGATGAAGGAGGCTGGGGTAATCAGAGATAGTTGTAGCCCCTGGGCAGCTCCATTAGCCCTTGTCAGGAAAAAGGATGGTACAATGAGGATGTGTGTTGATTATAGGCAGATAAACCACATTACACATAAGGATGCTTACCCGGTGCCCAGAATCGAAGAGTCAATAGCTGCTTTAAAATTTGCTAACTACTTTTCCACCTTGGATCTCACCAGTGGGTACTGGCAGGTTCCAGTGGCATAGGCGAATAAAGAAAAGATGACCTTCACATCACCGATTGGTCTCTCTGAATTCAACTACATGACGTTTGGACTGTGCAATGCACCAGGAACATTTCAGAGGATGATGGAGTGCCGCCTCAGGCAAAAGAATTTTGAAACCATCTTGTTGTACCTGGACGATGTCATCGTCTTCTCTGAGACATATGAAGACCACCTGAAGCACCTGGCTAAGGTGTTCGAAGCTCTGTCCAACTTTGGCCTGAAGGTAAAACCATCCAAATGCCATCTGTTAAAGCCCAAAGTGCAGTATCTGGGCTATGTGGTAAGCGCTGAAGGAGTGGCACCAGACCCTGACAAGGTCACTGTGATCAGGGACTGGCCGAAGCCCAACAATAACCATGAGGTCCAGCAGTTCCTTGGGTTGGTAGGCTACTACCGAAGGTTTATCAAAGACTTCACCAAGATAGCCACACCACTGCAAGACCTGTTAGTGGGCCAATCCAAGAAAACCAAGGGTAAGAATACCCCAGTTGACTGGAACTACAGGATGGAGGGATCCTTCACTTGGTTGAAGTTGGCTCTCACGGGAGATGAGGTACTGGCCTCCCTGAATATGACCAACCGTTTGTGCTGTACACGGACACCAGTAACGTGGGACTGGGAGCCATGTTGTCCTAGGTACAGAAAGGCAAGGAAAGAGTAATTGCCTACACCAGCAGGAAGCTTCGTCCCACTGAAAGGAACCCCCAAAACTACAGTTCCTTCAAAGTGGAGTTCCTCGCCATAGTCTGGGCAGTAACAGAGTGATTCAAACACTACCTTGCCTTAGCAAGATTCACAGTTTTCACAGACAACATCCCGCCGACACACCTGGAGACGGCAAAAACAGTTGCCTTGGAGCAGCGATGGATGGCCCGGTTATTCAACTATGAATTCACCATCAAGTACCGTGCAGGGTACAAGAATAGAAAAAAGAAAAGTCCAGCTCACCATAGTCGACATCCCTGGAGGCTCGGAGCACGGAAACGCTGTGTCAGAGCATGAAGAGAGCAAAATAGAAAGGAGAATCCAGCTCAACGAGGTAGTGAAAAAAACTCGTACTTTATTCACTTCATATCAGGTGGAGGATAAAAACATCAGCGACAATGAAGATAAAAGCAATATCAACGCGTTTCTGGTGCCAACGCACCCTTAATCATGATAAGGGTGCGTTGGCACCAGAAACGCGTTGATATTGCTTTTATCTTCATTGTCGCTGATGTTTTTATCCTCCACCTGATATGAAGTGAATAAAGTACGAGTTTTTTTCACTACCTCGTTGAGCTGGATTCTCCTTTCTAGGGTACAAGAATGCAAATGCAGATGCGCTGTCCAGGATGCTCAACTTACCAGAGGTGGAAGAAGATCCGGAAACACTCGAAGAGATTGAGCTATCAGCTTTCCATCGCCCCAGAGCAACTCAGTATTCCCATTATGTGAGAAACAGGCGCAATAACAAGCAAGAAGCCACGCTGAACCCATTGCCTCACCATGGATGGGCAGAGATGCAGGATAGTGACCCAGCAGTAAACCTGGTAAAAGAGCTGCTAACACAAGCAGATTCACACCTTGGTCCAGATGCTCCACAAGAGACTCAACAGCTGTGGAAGGAGAAGGGCAAATTGTTTATCTACGACGGTAAGCTGTGCCGGAGGAATATGGATCCATGCACTCACGAGTTGGTCTGGCAGATAGTGGTCCCGAGACAAGAGGCTCTGCTTTTTACACCCTCTCCTGACCACTGATCGGCCATTTATGGCATGTGGCTTTGTAATTTTACAGCTCTGGCCTTATTCCCTGACTTGCTGATTTATACTTACCAGGATTGCGGATCCAGTAAAGTGTCCATTCGGCGATATGCCGATTCTATAGATCTTCCAGTGGGGAATCTTGCCTCATTTATCTAGGTCTCTTTCAATTCTTTAGGGCTACACTTTCCAGTGACCTAGGTGCCACATCTATGTGGTAATGTATTTTTACACTATATATTCAGGTTCAGTGATATATATCACTATATGTGTAATATGGTTGGCTGCTATATATTACTGTTGTATATCTAGGAGATTATATTGGGGTGTTTTACACATAGTTGTATTTTAGATGCTTTTAATGTCTTTTTTGTGGTGTTCAATAAACATGTTTTGGTATTTTTTGGTATATGGTTGTGCAGGCTTGATTTAGTCCATTCTTTTTTCTTTTCTTTTGGTGTTGAATTACATTGGACTTAGCCTAGCACCTTTTCTTTTTATTTAACGGCTATAGTGCACCCTGTATTTACAATATGTCCCGAGACAAGATGCGCCAATGGTTCTGGTAGCGCACCACGATGAAGCAGGACACTTCGGATGGAAGAAGTTAGAGATCCTACTCCATGGAAGGTTCTACTGGATTGGCATGAGAAAAGCCATTGAAAATTGGTGCCAAGAGTGTGGCCCATTGTTATGAGCTGGTGGTTTAGGAGCAACATGGGACGTGCTCTGGAGGACTTGGTACCTGTACTGACCGCAGTTCCTGAGCTTAACACAACACTAGAAGTAGCCGTGGGATGTTCCTGTCACTCCCTAGGCACCTCGTCACAGCCGGAGGACTAACTACCCCTAAAGATAGAAACAGGAAAGCTATCTTGCCTCAGAGAAAATCCCCAAAGGATAGGACAGCCCCCCACAAATATTGACTGTGAGTGGAGAGGGAAATGACATACGCAGAATGAAACCAGGATGTAGCAAAGAAGGCCAGTCTAGCTAGATAGATAGAACAGGACAGAATACTGTGCGGTCAGTATTAAAAAATAGAAAAATCCACCACAGAGTTTACAAAAATCTCCACACCTGACTAAAGGTGTGGAGGGTAAATCTGCTTCCCAGAGCTTCCAGCTTAACTGAATAAATCCATACTGACAAGCTGGACTAGAAAAAACATAGAAAGTGCAGAAAGATTAAGTCCACAGCAAGTGGATTGCTAAAGAACAAAGCAAGGACTTATCTTTGCTGAACTGGTCAGAATATCAGGGAAATCCAAGCAGAGATGTGAATCCAACCAGGAACCATTGACAACTGGCACAGGCTGAAGGATAGAACCAGGCTAAATAGCCGAGCCAGAAAGACAATCAGTGGAAGCAGCTGCTGGCTACTAAATCCAAGGAGCAGCAGTACCACTTAAAACCACCGGAGGGAGCCCAAGAGCAGAACTCACAAAAGTGCCACTTACAACCACCGGAGGGAGCCCAAGAGCGGAATTCACAACAGTACCCCCCCCCCTTGAGGAGGGGTCACCGAACCCTCACCAGAGCCCCCAGGCCGATCAGGACGAGCCAAGTGAAAAGCACGAACCAAATCGGCGGCATGGAAATCGGAGGCAACAACCCAAGAATTATCCTCCTGGCCATAACCCTTCCACTTGACAAGATACTGAAGCCTCCGCCTCGAAAAACGAGAATCCAAAATTTTCTCCACCACATATTCCAACTCCCCATCAACCAACACCGGGGCAGGAGGATCAACAGAGGGAACAACGGGCACCACATATCTCCGCAACAAAGATCTATGGAAAACATTATGGATGGCAAAAGAGGCTGGAAGGGCCAAACGAAAAGATTCCGGATTGATAATCTCAGAAATCTTATAAGGACCAATAAACCGAGGCTTGAACTTAGGGGAAGAAACCTTCATAGGAACATGACGAGAAGATAACCAGACTAAATCCCCCACCCGAAGCCGGGGACCAACACACCGACGGCGGTTAGCAAAACGTTGAGCCTTTTCCTGAGACAATGTCAAATTGTCTACCACATGAGTCCAAATCTGCTGTAACCTGTCCATTACAGAATCCACACCAGGACAATCAGAAGGCTCAACCTGCCCCGAAGAAAAACGAGGATGAAAACCAAAATTACAAAAGAAAGGCGAAACCAAAGTAGCCGAACTAGCCCGATTATTAAGGGCAAACTCGGCCAACGGCAAGAAAGCCAACCAATCATCCTGGTCAGCAGACACAAAGCATCTCAAATAGGTTTCCAAGGTCTGATTAGTTCGCTCAGTTTGGCCATTTGTCTGAGGATGAAACGCCGAAGAAAAAGACAAATCAATGCCCATCCTAGCACAAAAGGTCCGCCAAAACCTAGAAACAAACTGGGAACCTCTGTCAGACACAATATTCTCCGGAATGCCATGCAAACGAACCACATGCTGAAAAAACAGTGGAACCAAATCAGAGGAGGAAGGCAATTTAGGCAAAGGTACCAAGTGGACCATTTTAGAGAACCGGTCACAAACCACCCAGATAACAGACATCTTCTGGGAAACAGGAAGATCCGAAATAAAATCCATGGAAATATGCGTCCAGGGCCTCTCAGGGACCGGCAAAGGCAAAAGCAACCCACTAGCGCGGGAACAGCAAGGCTTGGCCCGGGCACAAGTCCCACAGGACTGCACAAAAGAACGCACATCCCGCGACAAGGAAGGCCACCAAAAGGACCTAGCAACCAAATCTCTGGTACCAAAAATCCCAGGATGACCAGCCAACACCGAACAATGAACCTCAGAAATTACCTTACTTGTCCATCTATCAGGAACAAACAGCTTCCCCACAGGACAGCAGTCAGGTTTATCAGCCTGAAATTCCTGAAGCACCCGCCGTAAATCAGGGGAGATGGCAGAAAGAATCACCCCTTCCTTAAGAATGCCAACCGGCTCAAGGACTCCAGGAGAATCAGGCAAAAAACTCCTAGAGAGGGCATCAGCCTTAATATTCTTAGATCCCGGAAGATACGAGACCACAAAATCAAAACGGGAGAAAAACAGGGACCATCAAAGAACCATCAGAACTCCTCTGAGACAAAACGGCCCCTGCCCCAATCTCAGAAGCGTCAACCTCAACCTGAAAAGGAAGAGAAACATCCGGATGACGCAACACAGGGGCAGAAGTAAATCGGCGTTTAAGCTCCTGAAAGGCCTCAACAGCCGCAGAGGACCAATTCGTCACATCAGCGCCTTTCTTCGTCAAATCGGTCAGGGGCTTAACCACACTGGAAAAGTTGGCAATGAAACGGTGATAAAAATTAGCAAAGCCCAAAAATTTCTGAAGACTCTTCACAGATGTGGGTTGAATCCAGTCATGAATGGCTTGGACCTTAACAGGATCCATTTCTATAGACGAGGGAGAAAAAATAAAACCCAAAAAAGAGACCTTCTGAACTCCAAATAGGCTTTTAGACCCCTTCACAAATAAAGCATTATCACGAAGGATCTGGAATACCATCCTGACCTGCTTCACATGAGACTCCCAATCATCGGAAAAAATCAAAATATCATCCAAATACACAATCATGAATTTATCAAGATAATTGCGGAAAATATCATGCATGAAGGACTGAAATACAGAAGGAGCATTAGAGAGCCCGAAAGGCATCACAAGGTATTCAAAATGGCCTTCGGGCGTATTAAATGCAGTTTTCCATTCGTCACCCTGTTTAATACGAACAAGATTATATGCCCCTCGAAGGTCAATCTTAGTAAACCAACTAGCCCCCTTGATCCGAGCAAACAAATCAGAAAGCAAAGGTAAAGGGTATTGGAATTTGACCGTGATCTTATTAAGAAGGCGATAATCAATACAGGGTCTCAAGGAGCCATCCTTCTTGGCAACAAAAAAGAATCCCGCTCCCAATGGTGAGGAAGACGGCCGAATATGCCCCTTCTCCAAAGACTCCTTAACATAACTCCGCATGGCGGCATGCTCTGGCACAGACAGATTGAAAAGTCGGCCCTTAGGGAACTTACAGCCAGGAATCAAGTTAATAGCACAATCACAGTCCCTATGTGGAGGAAGGGAACTGGACTTGGGCTCATCAAATACATCCTGGAAATGCGACAAAAACTCAGGAACTTCAGAAGAGGGGGAAGAGGAAATGGACATCAAAGGAACGTCACTATGTACCCCTTGACAACCCAAACTAGTCACAGACATAGATTTCCAATCCAGCACCGGATTATGTCCCTGTAACCATGGAAAACCCAGTACAACAACATCATGCAAATTATGCAACACCAGAAAACGGCAATCTTCCTGATGTGCTGGAGCCATGCACATGGTCAGCTGAGTCCAATACTGAGGTTTATCCTTGGCCAACGGTGTAGCATCAATGCCCCTCAAAGGAATAGGGCTCTGCAAAGGCTGCAAGGAAAAACCACAGCGCCTGGCGAATTCCAAGTCCATCAAGTTCAGGGCAGTGCCTGAATCCACAAATGCCATGACAGAAAAGGACGATAATGAGCAAATCAAGGTCACAGATAAGAGAAATTTAGGCTGTACAGTACTGATGGTAACAGACCTAGCGACCCTCTTAGTACGCTTAGGGCAATCAGAAATAACATGAGCAGAATCACCACAGTAAAAACACAGCCTATTCTGGCGTCTGAATCCCTGCCGTTCTGCTCTAGTCAAAATCCTATCACATTGCATAGGCTCAGGACTCTGCTCAGAGGATACTGCCATATGGTGCACAACTTTGCGCTCGCGCAGGCGCCGATCAATCTGAATGGCTAGAGACATAGATTCGCTCAAACCAGCAGGCTTGGGGAACCCCACCATAACATCTTTAAGGGCTTCAGAAAGACCCTTTCTGAAAATTGCTGCCAGAGCCTCCTCATTCCATTTAGTGAGCACAGACCATTTTCTAAATTTCTGGCAGTATACTTCTGCCGCTTCCTGACCCTGACACAGGGCCAACAAGGTCTTTTCTGCATGATCCACAGAATTAGGTTCGTCATACAATAATCCGAGCGCTTGAAAAAATGCGTCTACATTAAGCAATGCCAGATCCACTGATTCAAGGGAGAATGCCCAGTCCTGAGGGTCACCACGCAGCAGAGAGATGACAGATTTAACCTGCTGAATGGAATCACCAGAGGAACGGGGTTTCAAGGCAAAAAACAATTTGCAGTTATTTTTAAAGTTCAAAAACTTGGATCTGTCCCCAAAAAACAAATCAGGGGTTGGAATTCTAGGCTCTAAAGCCGGAGTCTGGACAACATAATCTTGGATACTCTGTACTCTTGCAGCAAGTTGATCCACATGAGAAAACAAACCCTGAACATCCATGCCAGCGCCAAAATCCTGAACCACCCAGAGATTAAGAGGAAAAAAAAGACAAAACAGACTGCAGAAAAAAAAAATGGCTCAGAACTTCCTTTTCCTTCTTTTGAGATGCATTTAATTCATTTTTGGCCAGTTGTACTGTTATGAGCTGGTGGTTTAGGAGCAACATGGGATGTGCTCTGGAGGAGGTGGTACCTGTACTGACCGCAGTTCCTGAGCTTAACACAACACTAGAAATAGCCGTGGGATGTTCCTGTCACTCCCTAGACACCTCGTCACAGCCGGAGGACTAACTACCCCTAAAGATAGAAACAGGAAAGCTATCTTGCCTCAGAGAAAATCCCCAAAGAATAGGACAGCCCCCCACAAATATTGACTGTGAGTGGAGAGGGAAATGACATATGCAGAATGAAACCAGGATGTAGCAAAGAAGGCCAGTCTAGCTAGATAGATAGAACAGGACAGAATACTGTGCGGTCAGTATTAAAAACTAGAAAAATCCACCCCAGAGTTTACAAAAATCTCCACACCTGACTAAAGGTGTGGAGGGTAAATCTGCTTCCCAGAGCTTCCAGCTTAACTGAATAAATCCATACTGACAAGCTGGACTAGAAAAAACATAGAAAGTGCAGAAAGATTAAGTCCACAACAAGTGGACTGCTAAAGAACAAAGCAAGGACTTATCTTTGCTGAACTGGTCAGAATATCAGGGAAATCCAAGCAGAGATGTGAATCCAACCAGGAACCATTGACAACTGGCACAGGCAGAAGGATAGAACCAGGCTAAATAGCCAAGCCAGAAAGACAATCAGTGGAAGCAGCTGCTGGCTACTAAATCCAAGGAGCAGCAGTACCACTTAAAACCACCGGAGGGAGCCCAAGAGCAGAACGCACAAAAGTGCCACTTACAACCACCGGAGGGAGCCCAAGAGCGGAATTCACAACAGCCCATGCAATCTGCACAGAAAGGACCGTGACAGCCAGAGGGCTCCCCTACAGCCCATAGTTACCAAACAGCCACTTGAACTGGTGGCCTTAGACCACGTGAAGCTAACTCCAAGCTGGTCAGGCTATGTCTATGCTTTGACCTTTGTGGACCATTACTCCAGATTCCTGGTAGTAGTACCTGTCAAGGACCAGACAGCGAAGACAGCAGCCAAAGCCTTCCAACAACACTTTTGTCAACCACACCGATACCCTGAAAAGGTACATACCGACCAAGGCCCAGCCTTTGAAGTGAAAGTGTTCCAGGAGTTCTGCAACCTGTACGGATGCAAGAAGATAAGGACAACCCCATATCACCCACAAACCAACGATATGTGGGAAAAGATGAATCAAATAGTAATTGATTTACTAAAGACCTTGCCTTTGCATGAAAGAAACTTATGGCCAGAGAAGTTGCCAGACTTGGTAGATCTGTACAATCACATCTGTTGTGAACTCTGTTTTTGGGCTCCCTCTTGTGGTCACAAGTGGTACTGTGTGAGTGCTGTCTTTGGGCTCCCTCTGGTGGCTCTTTGTGTCTTTCTGCAGGTCTGAGGCGGATCAGCTGTCTCGTTATCTGTTAGCTGGTTTCCTATTTAGCTCACCTGGACTTTCAGTGTTTGCCTGCTGTCGATGTATTCAGTGCTATCTTGATCCTCCTGAATTCCTTCGCTATCATTCTCTCCAAGAGAAGCTAAGTTTTCTGTTTGGTTATTTTTTGCTCATCAGTGTTCAATATGTTTCCTGGTTATTTACTTGTCCTTGTCCAGCTTGCTAATATGTGATTTCCTTGCTTGCTGGTATCTCTAGGGGGCTGAGTTTCTCCCCTCACACCGTTAGTTGGTGTGGGGGTTCTTGTATTCTCAGCGTGGATATTTTGTATAGGGTTTTTTACTGACCGCACAGTTCCCTGCCTGTCTTCTGCTATCTAGTATTAGTGGGCCTCATTTGCTGAATCTGTTTTCATTTCTACGTTTTGTATTTTCCCCTTACCTCACCGTTAATATTTGTTGGGGGCTTCCTATATCTTTGGGGTCATTTCTCTGAGGCAAGTGAGGTCTTACTTTCTCTATAGGGGTAGCAAGTTTCTCAGGCTGCGTCGAGACGTCCAGGAATTTAGGCACGTTCACCGGCTACCTTCAGTGTGTTTGGTCAGGATCAGGTTTTACGGTCAGTCCAGTTACCACCTCCCTAGAGCTCGTTCTATGTTCAGTAACTTAGCTAGTTAATTCTGTGATCCTCAGCCACTAAGGATCATAACACACATCCCAATGAATTCCACCAAATGCACTCCAGCCTACCTGATGAGAGGAAGATCTAGCAAATTACCTATTGGTCTTAAAATGGGAGTCCTTACACCAGAAACAACTTCACCAGATGCAGATTGGGATAATAAGCTACAACAGAAATACCACCAAGTACAAGAATGTTTAGAAAGAAGCTTGTCCCATGTGAGACAAAAACAAAAGAGAAGCTATAATCAATGTCAATTCTCTTGTCACCAGGTGAACAAGTGCTAAAGCATAGAAGGAGAATGCACAAACTCAATGACCAGTGGGAAGCAGAACCATATACCATCTTACCATCAAGCTTTGACAATACTAAAGTCTGTCTAATAAGCAAAGATGGAGGAGAAACTTCAACTGCAGTATCCAGAGATCACCTTAAAGTATGCCCTGATAAACTGAGAGACACAGAAAAAGATCCAAGTACTACTCAACCCACGGTAGAAGAAGAAAAGAAAATCCATACTGTTCTTGGAGATTTTCCCCAGTCTTGGACTCAAGTACAAGTCATAGTGATACCTGTCTTGACTTTCCCCAGTTGGAAATACCAGAAGAAATGACTCAGAACCATCCTGAACCAGAAGAGACTTTACACCAGTAGGCTCAAGCAGCAAACGTCACCCCAGCAGTGGAACCAGATAATCCACCCTCTGCTATCGGTGAATCTGTCAGAACCATGGTGAATCTAAGAAGTCGCAGACAGTTACCTAGTTTACCAATGCAGGCCTACAAGTAGTACAGACACTAGTGGGTAGACAACAACAACAGCAGACATGTTAGACCAGGGACTGCGTAGGTCTAATCATAGCACCAGGTGTCAAATCCCAGCCCGTTACAGGGACTAGAAATGTCAATAATTGCTGTTACCTATTTGAAATGTCTGCTTATATTTATTAGAGGTTTAAAAATGGACAATAGGGTAATGGACAGTGGATTACCCAAAAACTGTTTTTGTACATTGTTGGCACCTTCAAGGAGCACCCTGGTTCTACCCACTTTGCCGGCTTGGGTAGGGCCTTGTTTCTTAGCAGACCTGAAGCAGAAAACTGTCTGGCACGGCCGAACCCTGGGTCTGGATATGCCTTGTAGCTCGTCCAAGCCTACGTTGGGGGTTTATGACAGGTCTGTCGCTTCGGTACTGTTCTATATGAACAAGGACACCCTGGTATAAGACCAGTTGTACATTTATAAAATGTTTATATGCAAAGTTCAAACCAAAAGTGCCTCCCGTAAGGGAAGAAATAGTTATTAACCTGTTCAAATGTTATTCAAAATGTTTTTTGCATCTTATCTAACCTGTTGTTTTTGTTTTTTTTTCCCAATCTGGGAGTACTGGATTTAACGGGGGGGGGGGGGGGGATTGTGGCACCCCAGGAGTTCAGGTACCACAGTAGTGCTGCCTTCTTTTCGGGGAGGGTGGTGCTATGCCTGGAAACAAGAGGGATTCCTTTGGCAGGTTATCCCACACACAACACATTCTAACTCCAGGCCAGGAGAGGGAGCTCAAAACCCTGCTTTAGGGGAGCTTCCCTGAGAGAGATATAGATCCTGGTCTGGAGAAGGAGTCAGTTCAGTTCAGAGTGGACAGAGACAGGAAAGGAGCAGAAGAGAGATTGAGGGCTCAAAGAGGTGATGATTGAGCCTCCTAGGAGCAAGAGCGCAGAAACCGGGTGTCGGGAGCCCGAGATTGTAGATTACTGCAAGGTCCACAGTAGAACCGGAGGGCATAGGACTGTATGTTATTTGCCCATACAACACCTGAGGTACAGCAGCAGTTAGAGCCTGGAGCCACCCTGTCAGAGACCCCAAGAAAACAGCTCAAGCTGCCTACTGTGCAGGTACTGTCCAAGGACAGGACAGAAAAGGGGTATCTTGCCAGCAAACTACAGGGAGCAAGGGACCAACAATGCAGTGCATAGTGGAAGGCTCCCAAACTGACCTGCCAAGGGGATGTCCGCTTGTTTCTGGGCTGCCTGGACTCCTTCTGTACCTGTTGCCGGTACCCTGGACTGTGGCCTGCTACCACCAGCAAACAAGGTAAAGACTGCAACCCTGTGTCTCCCATTATTTACAGGCAACACATCATCCCTGCCATACACCTTGGGAGCCCTGGGGACCCCGCTTCACCTGTGGGAAGCGTCACCGTCTTGCTGCTACTTCACCCCAGAGGACCCCTTTAAGCAGCGTCGGTTTGACTGAGAACCACAGGTGGCATCATGAAAATAGACTTTCACAATTCCCTTAAAAGGCCTTTCCCCTTTAATTGAGTCCCAGGGCCACAGTTCAGGTCACAGCCACCGTGACTTCCCCTTAAGAGAGACCGGACCCAGTACCGAGTATCCACATTGTCCTGGTGGATGACTCAAATACATATGTATTTTATTGTTAAAATTTTTTAATTATAATTACCTAAAAATTTGAGATGCCAAAAGCAATGTACAACAACTAATGCAATCCCACACGTAACAGTAAAAAAACCTACAAAATGTGGAAAAAAATCTCGCAATATCTAAAAAAATTTTCATAACTCACAACAAACTGTCACCAGATATATAGAACATTTTGAGCAAGGTCAGGAAATTAACGAGCGTGGTGTACTCATATTTTCTTTTCTCCCAGAATTCCATTTTTTTGAGTACGGTACAACATAAATAGCTTTCTGTTAGCCTTGGAACCATCCATGATACTACATCGGCTTTTCTGTATTTACCTTTCTGACACCATTTACTGAAGGAGATGGAACACTTGTTTAGGGCTCTTATGTATCACTCGTAATGTTAAGCAGAGTTGTTACGGGAACTCTAAGACTAACTTGCTAGCAAAACAAATGCATTAACTTTTCACTGTACACATTCATGGAAATAAAGTGGTTTCTTCATAGCTGAAAAAATAGCCTTTTGTAATAGGGAATATTTCCATGACATAAATTGAAAAGTTTCCTCCACTGTGTTGAAATGGAAAACTTACCTAATGTAGAAAAAAAACTTACTATATTTGATGAACTTTAAATAGCTAGTTAACTTTTTAAGGCTTTTTAGCTCTATTTTTCAGTGACTTTTTCCCCCCTTTAAAATTTCAAGATGAGAAGGTAAAATATTACATGGCCAAAGAAAAAAATCAGAAGAGTTTCATAACTATTTATTAAGAATCATGACATCTTTGTGAGCACGTTTAGGGCTCATGCACATGGCCACATTACAGCCCTTTTAGAACTGTATTTGGCCTCTACTGTACCTCCATGTGCTGCTGATTTCTTATAGAGGCATATAGAGTAGACAAAATTAAAATTCGATATCTACACCTCCCCAAATAATCTAATTTAGGGAAAGAGGATCCATTCTAGCAAATGATAGTTTAAAATAACCAATGTTTATTTCCACAATTAAAACAATGTTAAAAATTAAAGCAAGAATAACGAAAATGACAAATGCAAGTCTATATATTCATGATCAAATAAATCCAAGTGGATATAAGCTCATAAGCATATCAAGTGTATAAAACTGTCACCAGTAAGGCCGGCGTCACACTAGCGAGTTTTACGGACCTATGAGAGGTGCAGAAAATACGGATTGCATACGGTACAATGATTCTCTATGGCCCAGCTCCTATCTGCCATATTTTACTGATCCGTATTATACGGTCTTGTACGGCCGTAGAAAATCACAGCATGCTGCGTTTGTCAGCGTATTGCACAAAAAAAATCGCCAATAAAAGTCTATGGGGGCGAGAAAAATACGGATTACAAACGGACCATGCTTGTGACTTGCGAGAAATACGCAGCAGTGTTATAGAGAAAAGCCGGCAATTCATTGCGGTGTACAGTAAAATCACACTGACAGAATAGAATAGAATAGAATAGAATAGAATAGGTAGAATAAATGTCTACACATAGAATAGGTATTTATATATATATATATATATATATATATATATATATATATATATATATGTCAGTGAGACACATATATATATATATTTATATTTCAGACACCGCTAGATATCATAAAAGCCGGTAATTCAATTGCCGGCTTTTGCTATCTCCTTCCCAAACCCGACAGGATATGAGACATGGTTTACATACAGTAAACCATCTCATATCCCTTTTTTTCTGCATATTCCACACTACTAATGTTAGTAGTGTGTATGTGCAAAATTTGGGCCCTCTAGCTATTAAATTAAAGGGTTAAATCGCGGAAAAAATTGGCGTGGGCTCCCGCGCAATTTTCTCCGCCAGAGTGGTAAAGCCAGTGACTGAGGGCAGATATTAATAGCCTAGGGAGGTACCATGGTTATTGGCCCCACCTGGCTACAAACATCTGCCCCCAGCCACCCCAGAAAAGGCACATCTGGAAGATGCGCCTATTCTGGCACTTGGCCATTCTCTTCCCACTCCCGTGTAGCGGTGGGATATGGGGTAATGAAGGGTTAATGTCACCTGCTATTGTAAGGTGACATTAAGCCAGGTTAATAATGGAGAGACGTCAATTATGACACCTATCCATTATTAATCCAATACTACAAAATGGTTAATAAAACACACACATTATTACAAAGTACTTTAATGAAATAAAGACACAGGGTGTTTTAATATTTTATTAGACTCTTAATCCACCTGAAGACCCTCGTTCTGTAAAAAAGGAAAAATAAAAAAACAACAATATCCCATACCTTCCGTCGTTCAGGTCACGTCCCACGATGTAAATCTATCTGAAGGGGTGAAATCATTTTACACCCAGGAGCTCTACTAATGCAGTCGCTCCTGTCTGTAAAACCCCGGGGAATGAATGGAATGCAGGGGAATGTCCTGTAGATACCTTGAGTCGCGGTGATGCACCCTCTGCTGGATGAACTCATATAAACTCTAGCCTGGGAAAAGTTCCCACGGAGCTTGAGAAAGGCTCAGTTGAGCCGAAACGTCGAACAGAGATGTGGGTTGAATAAACTACACACTTTTTTCATCTTAAAAAGGACTTGGAGTGCTGCCTTCTTTTTTCTATTTTATATATATATGTATATATATATGTGTGTGTGTCTGAATGACATATATATATATATATATATATATATATATATATATATATATATATAGATACTGTATATATGTTTTAACGAACATTTGAGCACATAAATCCATTAGATGTCGGTTTTGCAAGCCTGCGAGAAAATATCGCAGTACCGATGCCATACGGATTACATACGGAGGATGACATGCGCAAAATACGCTGCCACACCCTGCCTATGGATGTCATACGGACCACTATTTTGGGAACATTTCTGCGTATTACGGCCGTAAAAAAAGGACCGTATTTTCATACGCTGAGCGTGACGCCGGTCTAATACATTTTATCTATGAAAGCATAAGTATAGGTATAGCTAATTAATCCCCATATAAAGTGCATGTGCCAAACAATCACAGGGCTTAGTATGCCTAAAACTGTAATAAGGCAGAAAGATTGCTTTCACAAAAATAACACAGGTAAAAATAAGGTCCCCTTTCATACTTACATAAAGTGCCTGGAGCTTGAGTAGGTAGACTTAGCTAGATGTCACCACCCTGACGATGCCGTTTCACCACATGCTTCTTCAAAAAGGGGGCCCTTTGTACTTGGTGTCCATGTTTACACATGGAGGGTCAATCACTCTGTTTCTTCGTTAATATTACAATATTCAATGTTTTATTTTTTGTATTACATGGTATACTCTGCTTGTTTTTGGGGGCGTTTCTTGCAGGCGTCCCACCATTCATTCTCCTGTACTTGTGGTTTCTGCCTTGCTTTTAATGGTTATATGTTTTTTTCAATAAAGATATCTATATTTTTTATTATTTCTTGGCCTTGTGTGAAGGTTGTTTTTTGGTTTTCATATGTTTTTTCTTCATGGCCCTATAGGGGATATAATTAGGTGTTTGTTTGTTTTTTATCTATCTACGTATATCTACCTTTGCACATCTTTAACTCCTAAACATCTGTAATTTCTATTCTGCATGCTATTCCGTTATGTGTCACACACATGGTACACGAGCAGCACATGAACAGCACACTGGCAACACACGTACACACAGATAACATGGGCTTTTTTTTTTGTTCAGGACTGGATATATCAGGACGTGTGAAGGGGACCTAATAGAGCAGATCGAGGATGCAAAGCTGCTTGGCCTTGTACACTGACTATTATCCATGAGCACTATAATGTTTTAAAACTCTATTGATACTTGAAATTCTTTTTATTAAAGATAAAAGGATTTTTTTTTCTGCTGTTGAAAAGTTCTACACTTCACAACCTGTAAAAACATCATGTACAAATATAGCCTATTTGAGTAAATTTCCACAAATTTGTTACATGATTGTATAAACAAATTTGGGATTAATAGAAGTCTTTGGCAAATACCACATAGTTTGAATTTTTCCTTTTAATAACAAATATGGGATGGAAATAACAAAAATGACCCTTTTTTAATTTGTTTATTAATGGTGCAAAGTTTGAAACAGAAATTTTTGAGGCTTAAAAACATGTTGATTCTTCGATACTTCGGAAATGGGTTGTTAAAAATTAGTGGCACAGTCACAGAACACAACAAAACCTGCATCAAGTACACAATGTGTGAACATGTTTACCGCTAGATATCCTAGGAGGCCAGGGATTACTTATTATGGCTATAGCATAGAACATGCCCTATGGTGCGAACTGTCATCTAACTTTGTTACATTTTTTGTTATATTGCTATATTCATAAAGTGTCTGAATACACATTTGAGAAAATACTTTAAAAAATCGGATAGTAACAAATAGCAAATATTACAAGGTAATTTAAAGTGGACAAGATCTTTATAGATAAAAGGTGTGTGATCTGAATATTTTCCTGTGTAGTGAACAAAGAGTGATGAATAATAAAGATATCACAAACATTATAACTTGTCTATATATGTAGACTGAGTTTCCTGTTGTGATGGTGTTTTAATAATCATACTATTTGCCTTCAATTAAACTGTGTCCGGTGATGATATGATGACAAAATAGTGGGTCTTTCAGGAAATCCGACTCAAACTCGATTCTCTGCTAATCATTCAGCTCATCTCTACTTCAAAGCCTTCAATTGCCCTGAATAGAAGCACATAACTGTCCAAGGTATTCTAGGACTGTATTCAACTTCTTTTAGGCAATTGAATGCAAAAATGACTTTAGTAGCGCCAAAGAAACCTCACCAACATATACAGTGCCTACAAGTAGTATTCAACCCCCTGCAGATTTAGCAGGTTTACACATTTGGAATTAACTTGGCATTGTGACATTTGGACTGTAGATCAGCCTGGAAGTGTGAAATGCACTGCAGCAAAAAAGAATGTTATTTCTTTGTTTATTTTTTTTTTAAATTGTGAAAAGTCTTTTCAGAGGGTCATTTAGTATTCAACCCCTCAACCCACCAGAATTCTGTTTGGTTCCCCTAAAGTATTAAGAAGTAGTTCAGGCACAAAGAACAATGAGCTTCACATGTTTGGATTAATTATCTCTTTTTCCAGCCTTTTCTGACTATTTAAGACCCTCCCCAAACTTGTGAACAGCACTCAAACATGGTCAACATGGGAAAGACAAAGGAGCATTCCAAGGCCATCAGAGACAAGATCGTGGAGGGTCACAAGGCTGGCAAGGGGTACAAAACCCTTTCAAAGGAGTTGGGCCTACCTGTCTCCACTGTTGGGAGCATCATCCGGAAGTGGAAGGCTTATGGAACTACTGTTAGCCTTCCATGACCTGGACAGCCTTTGAAAGTTTCCTCCCGTGCCGAGGCCAGGCTTGTCCAAAGAGTCAAGGCTAACCCAAGGACAACAAGGAAGGAGCTCCGGGAAGATCTCATGGCAGTGGGGACATTGGTTTCAGTCAATACCATAAGTAACGTACTCCACCGCAATGGTCTCTGTTCCAGACGAGCCCGTAAGGTACCTTTACTTTCAAAGCGTCATGTCAAGGCTCATCTACAGTTTGCTCATGATCACTTGGAGGACTCTGAGACTGACTGGTTCAAGGTTATCTGGTCTGATGAGACCAAGATCGAGATCTTTGGTGCCAACCACACACGTGATGTTTGGAGACTGGATGGCACTGCATACGACCCCAAGAATACCATCCCTACAGTCAAGCATGGTGGTGGCAGCATCATGCTGTGGGGCTGTTTCTCAGCCAAGGGGTCTGGCCATCTGGTCCGCATCCATGGGAAGATGGATAGCACGGCCTACCTGGAGATTTTGGCCAAGAACCTCCGCTCCTCCATCAAGGATCTTAAGATGGGTCGTCATTTCATCTTCCAACAAGACAACGACCCAAAGCACACAGCCAAGAAAACCAAGGCCTGATTCAAGAGGCAAAAAATCAAGGTGTTGCAGTGGCCTAGTCAGTCTCCTGACCTTAACCCAATTGAAAACTTGTGGAAGGAGCTCAAGTTTAAAGTCCACATGAGACACCCAAAGAACCTAGATAACTTGGAGAAGATCTGCATGGAGGAGTGGGCCAAGATAACTCCAGAGACCTGTGCCGGCCTGATCAGGTCTTATAAAAGACGATTATTAGCTGTACTTGCAAACATAGGTTATTCCACAAAATATTAAACCTAGGGGTTGAATAATAATTGACCCACACTTTTATGTTTAAAATTTATAAAAATTTAACTGAGCAACAAAACTTTTTGGTTTGTAAGTAGTGTTGAGCGATACCGTCCGATACTTGAAAGTATCGGTATCGGAAAGTATCGGCCGATACCGGCAAAGTATCGGATCTAATCCGATACCGATACCCGATACCAATACAAGTCAATGGGACTCATGTATCGGACGGTATTCCTGATGGTTCCCAGGGTCTGAAGGAGAGGAAACTCTCCTTCAGGCCCTGGGAACCATATTAATGTGTAAAATAAAGAATTAAAATAAAAAATATTGCTATACTCACCTCTCCGACGCAGCCTGCACCTTACCGAGGGAACCGGCAGCGTTGTTTGCTTAAAATTCGCGCTTTAACTTCCTTACGCGAAGTCCCGGCTTGTGATTGGTCGCGTCGCCCATGTGACCGCGACGCAACCAATCACAACGCCGGAACGTAATTTTAAAATCCTGAAGGACCTGAAATTACGTCACGGCTTGCTGTGATTGGTTGCGTCCCGGCCACATGGGCGGCGCGCGACCAATCACAAGCCGGGACTTCGCGTAAGGAAGTTAAAGCGCAAATTTTAAGCAAACAACGCTGCCGGTTCCCTCGGTAAGGTGCAGGCTGCGTCGGAGAGGTGAGTATAGCAATATTTTTTATTTTAATTCTTTATTTTACACATTAATGTTGTTTCGATACCGATACCCGATACCACAAAAGTATCGGATCTCGGTATCGGAATTCCGATACAGCAAATATCGGCCGATACCCGATACTTGCGGTATCGGAATGCTCAACACTATTTGTAAGATTTATGCATCTGTTAATAAATCCTGCTCTTGTTTGAAGTTTGAAGGCTCTAACTTATTTGCATCTTATTAAACCTGCTAAATCTGCAGGGAGTTGAATACTACTTGTAGGCATTGTAGTATAAGGCTATGGTTAAAGGGAACCTGTCACCTGAATTTGGCAGCACCTTTTTTCGGCCCAATGGGCAGTGTTTTCGGGTGTTTTATTCACCCGTTCCTTTCCCGCTGGCTGCACGCTGGCCGCAATATTGGCTTGAAGTTGATTCGCTTTCCTCCGTAGAACACGCCTGCGCAAGGCAATCTTGCCTTACGCACGCGCAGTATGCTTTGCCCAACTGCGGGCAAAGCCGAAAAGCATTAGTGCGCATGCGCCGGCACACTATGTCCCGGAACACAGCTAAATACTTCCGGGACATAGTGCGCCGGCACATGCGCAGTAATGCTTTTCAGCTTTGCCCGCAGTTGGGCAAAGCATACTGTGCGTGCGCAAGGCAAGATTGCCTTGCGCAGGCGTGTTCTACGGAGGAAAGCGAATCAACTTCAAGCCAATATTGCGGCCAGCGTGCAGCCAGCGGGAAAGGAAGGGGTGAAAAAAAAACACCCGAAAACTCCGCCCATCGGACCGAAAAAAGGTCCCGCCAAATTCAGGTGACAGATTCCCTTTAACTGGATAGTTCTCAGTGGTAACCAACAGCCTGTTTAATACCACACAATATTGTTGGTCATTGATTATACATCTAAAATGTGTACTGAAGAAGCCACGGCTTTTTAAAAAGTCCAAAAATTATCCAATTGTGGGAAGTAGCAATGAAATGTCAACATCAGTTGCAAGCTGGAAGCACTGCCTATGCCAAGTGGTAACAGGCTCTGCTGAAGCTAATCTGCTTAGGTGACAAACCACACACTGCTGTGGAATTGTTGAAAGGTCTAAAAGACCAGACTGATCTGTGGCTCTTGCCCCTAAATATACAAACAGGCATGGTCGTTTGTGACAATGGCCATAACCTGATGGCAGCTTTGAAGCTTGGCGACCATGCACATGTATCATGCCTGGCCCATGTGCTCAACTTAGTGGTTCAGCGGTTTCTCACAACCTATCAATATCTGCCTGAGCTACTTATGAAAGTATGATGCATGTGTGCCCATTTCTGCAAGACAGCTACAGCTGCCATGGCAGTGCTGCAGCAACATTTGCAACTTCCAGCTCACCTACTGGTGTGCGATGTCACCATGTGGAGCGCCAGCTACAGCCATAGGGTACTTGAGCCAGGTCCGACTGTACTTCAGGGAATGTCACGCAGCAGTGACCCGGTCCATGGCCCTGGACGTCCAATAAAATTTGAAATGACGGGGAATAAAGTTTATAGGGGATTAGTTCATGATGCCACCTGTGGTGTTCGGCAATAGACTGCCAATGCTGTTTATGGGGACCGCTGGGGCCAATGGTGATGCAGCCAGAATGGGGCTGCTCCCCACAGGTGGATCGGGGCCCCAGGGCTACCAATACTGTTGTAAGGGATCGTGGACATTGGGGTGCAGGTTTGAGGGTGCGAGAAATGACTGGAGGACCCAAGGGCTGTAGTTTTCTTTACCTTTACTTGATGCCTGAAGGTGTAGTCCGGGGCACGGGTAACAGATAGTCATGGAGATCCTGGCAGCCAGGAAACAATTTGGGATCCACCCAGCCAGGTGGGTTCGGATCTCCTCCTACTGCGCTGTCCTGTTAGGTCCTTGCTGCTTTAAGCTCTGCTCAAATCCCTCTAACTGTCTGGCAGTCAAAATAAAACAGTACCTGCATGCCAGTCCGCTTGAGCCTATTACAGGTGTCACTCCTTTGTGGCGGCTCCAGGCTCTGGGATGCTGCTGTGCCACTGGGTGTTAGTTGGGCCAGGAGACCTGCAGTCTCCTGCCCTCCGGATTTAGCTGCCGGGACTTCAGTACCCGAGCAACCATGGACTCCGGTGTCCGGTTTCTAGCGCTTAGCTCTGGGGTGAGCTTGGTTACCACTCCACTTCACAGGTTCTCCTCATCTCCTCTCCTCTTACACTCTCAGACTCAGACTAACTAACTCTGCCTCCAGGCCAGAACTTATAGGGAAGCTCCCCTGAAACTGGGTGCCAGAGCTCCCACTTATGGTCTGGAGCAAGGAAAATGTTGGATGCTGGAGTTACCTGGTAAGGGGACCCCTCCTTGCTTCAAGGCATGACATCATCCCCTATGAGGGAGGCAATGCCACTGTGGCAACCGGACTCCTGGGGTGCCACACATGCATTGGAACTCAAGGTTACATATGTTAGCAAGGCTTTGTGAGCAGCAGAGGGCAATAGTTGAATATGAGCTATAACATGCCCATCTGTATTCCTGTCAGTCTCTGCAGATAAGAGCTGGATAGTTGGCATGGATGTCTGACATCTGTGCGGTTCTCCAAAACATTAAGACTCAACAAATATGGTGAGTAGCGACAACGCCATAATCAGCAACACCATCCTGCTTCTCTGTCTACTGAAATACTTGATGCTCACAATTAAGAGGAGGCTTTGCAAGCAGAGCAAGTTGAGATGGAGCAAGAAACTATAATGGGTGATGGTACAAAGCCCAGCCTCATCTCATCTTCTCAACACAGATTGGGTGATAATGAGGAGGAGAACAGGCGCTGGCTGCCTGCACTACAGACGGTACTATCCACACCACCTTCATCCTGTCTGTTCAGTGTGGATGGCCTGAAGATGAGGAGGAGAGGGAGGATGAAGAGGAGGATGAGAAGGAGATGGACTGTCATCTTCTTGGTGGTGGCAGGGAAGTCTTGGCTGTTGGCAGTCTGGCACACATAGCTGAGCTTATGTTACGCTGCCTTTCCCGTGACCCTCACATTTTATGCATTTTGGCCAACACTGATTAATGTCTGGTAACCCTTTTACACCCACCCTACAAGGATGACTCTTATCAAAATGAATAAGTGCTGGATTGGCCAAGACTTCCCAGTGGAACATAAACTGAAATCCAGGCAAAATTTTGGGAAATCAAAATAGCGAGTGGGTTCTATTAGTATATGATCCAGCGCCTTGTTGTGTTCTGTCAGGTGGTTGTCACTAGGATTGAGCGAAACAGATCGACACTTTTCAAAAGTCGCCGACTTTTAGCAAAGTCGGGTTTCGTGAAACCCGACCCGATCCCAGGTGGTACATGATCTGTAATCCAAAGTCGGGTTTCATTTTATATATATATATATATATATATATATATATATATATATATATATGTCATAGAGACACATATATATATATATATATTTATATTTACGAATGAAGGAAATGTAGGTCAATGACCTATAGTTACCTTCAGTCGCGGTGATGCGCCCCCTGGTGGATGTCCTCATGAACTGCAGCCTGGGAACTTTTTCCCACGCTCCAGGTCATATGAGGACATCCACCAGGGGGCGCATCACCACGACTGAAGGTAACTATAGGTCATTGACCTACATTTCCTTCATTCGCCGGGGTTTACAGGCACGAGCACAGCTGCATTATAGCAGACATCCTGCCTGTAAACTATTTTAACCCCTTCAGATGGATTTACCTCGTGGGACGTGACAGTTCATCAGAGGGTATGTATATTGTTGGTTTATTATTTTTCCAAGCGAGGGTCTTCAGGTGGATTGAGAGAGCAATAAAATATTAAAACAACCTGTGTGTTTATTTCATTACAATACTTTTTAATCATGTGTGTGTGTGTTTTTTAACCCTTTCATACAATTGGATTAATAATGGATAGGTGTCAGAATTGACGCCTCTCCATTATTAATCTGGCTTAATGTCACCTTACAATAGCAAGGTGGCATTAACCCTTCATTACCCCATATCCCACCGCTACACGGGAGTGGGAAGAGAGTGGCCAAGTGCCAGAATAGGCGCATCTTCCAGATGTGCCTTTTCTGGGGTGGCTGGGGGCAGATGTTTTTAGCCACGGGGGGGGGGGCCAATAACCATGGACCCTCTCCTGGCTATTAATATCTGCCCTCAGTCACTGGCTTTACCACTCTGGCGGAGAAAATTGAGCGGGAGCACACACCAATTTTTTCCGCGATTTAACCCTTAAATTTAATAGCTACAGCGCCGAAATTTTGCACATACACACTACTAACATTAGTAGTGTGGAATAAAAAGGGGGTATGACATGGTTTACTGTATGTAAACCATGTCTCATATCCTGTCGGGTTTAGGCAGGAGAAATGAAAAACCGGCAATTGAATTACCGGCTTTTCAACATTATCGCACTGAAGCAAATATTAAAAAAAGTATGCTTCCCCATTGAATTGCATTGGGTTTCGTGTTTTGGCCGATCCCCGACCCCGACTTTTCAATAAGATCGGCCGATTTCACTCGACCCGACTTTTGAGAAAGTCGGGTTTCGTGAAACCCGACTCGATCTCAAAAGATGAAAAGTCGCTCAACCCTAGTTGTCACATAGGGAGTTCTCACACTGCACACAGGATTTTACAGCCGGGACAGGAGACTTTTGTACAATAAGTACAGAAGATCCTGGTCTCCTCCATATCAGAGGTAGATGAGAAACACTACACTATATTCCCCAGCAATATTGATGAAATAACTATCCTTGATGCTGCTATGTTAAACTAATAGCTTTTTTCCTTTGCTAATTGAAATGGATTCTATTTTCAAATAATACCTCTCTTATCTGCAATTTGTGTAGCGTGAGCTGTCACAGTAGGGATAGCGTATTACAGGCATCTAGTCAGGGATTATTGCCTTATAAATTATAATCCTTGCTGCAGCTTTTTTCTATGCACTCACTGACAGATTCATGTTTTTTTACGGTGATCTAAACTCAGAAATTCATCAAAGCAGGCAGTGTTGCTTGCGTTACTCAAAAGTTTGCTGCTGTCACGTACAAGAAAATATATTTTCAGGGCCGATTCAAATCGCTTCTATATTCAACAAACCGCTCTTATCTGCAATTCATCTAGTATGAGGTGTTGAAGTAGGGATAGCGCATTATAGGCATCTTGTCATGGATTGTTGCCTTAAATTATAATCTTTGCAGATGCTTTTTTCCATACACTCATTGACAGTTTTGTGATTTTTGCAATGAGTTGTACTCAGAAATTCATCATAGCAGGCAAAATTAACTGATCTAATGTGCCCATTCGCAGTTTCTCCGTAGCATCTGTATGTAAGAGGTAGTGGTGAGATACTTTATTATACTAGACCTGGAATTACTACTTCTGAACTCTCCAGTTCTTTGTTTCCATCCATTTATGGATGCTTCTTGAAGAATGTTTGGGGTCATTGTCCTATTGGAAGACCCATGACCTAGGATGCAAACCCGGCTTTCTGACACTGGGCACTACATTGTGCCCCAAAATGCTTTGAGAATCTTGACATTCCACAATGCCTTGCACACAGTCAAAGCACCCAGTGCAAGAGGCAGCAAAACAATACCAAAATATCTTTGAACTTGGACCTTATTTGACTTGTAACTATTGTGTTCTTTTACTTGTAGACCTCATTTCATTTAAAGTAAACAGTAGAATGATGTGCTTTATCAAAAAGCTCTATCTTGGTCTCATCTGTCCACAATTCGACTGCTGGCAATCTGAAAATAGTGGGGGCCACCTGCTTGCCCTCTATAAATTGTGAGGTCGCCTGGTGGCCCTAACAGTTTCAAATTTTACAGTATTAATATGAAAAAAAAATTCTCAACTCTAATGGATAACTTATATTGCAATAGCAATATATGGCTATGCAAGGCATAGTCGGTTGCTGGCCCTCCAAAAATGGTTAGTAAGGGCTTGCTGCTGGCCCTCTAAAATTAGAATGACAACTGCCCGATGGCCCTCTGCAATAGTGATGGCCACCTGCTGACCCTCTACAAATAGTAGGGGCCGTCTGACGGCCCTGAAAAAAAACAACTTTGTGACTTTTAGAGTTCCCCCTTCATAAATTAAACAGGATGTGTCTGATTATGTCTCATACACCACATTTCCAGATAAGATATTAAAATGTTAAAATTACATTTCCAGGTGAATTAATAATAATAATAATAATAATAATAATAATATTATTATTATTTATTGTTATAGCGCCATTTATTCCATGGTGCTTTACATGTGAGGAGGGGTATACATAATAAAAACAAGTACAATAATCTTAACCCCTTAGTGACAGAGCCAATTTGGTACTTAATGACCGAGCCAATTTTTACAATTCTGACCAGTGTCACTTTATGAGGTTATAACTCTGGAACGCTTTATCGGATCCCGCTGATTCTGAGATTGTTTTTTCGTGACATGTTGTACTTCAAGTTAGTGGTAACATTTCTTCGATATTACTTGCGATTATTTATGAAAAAAATGGAAATATGGCGAAAATTTTTAAAATTTTGCAATTTTCAAACTTTGTATTTTTATGCCCTTAAATCAGAGAGATATGTCACAAAAAATAGTTAATAAATAACATTTCTCACATGTCTACTTTACATCAGCACAATTTTGGAAACAATTTTTTTTTTTGTTAGGGAGTTATAAGGGTTAAAAGTTGACCAGCAATTTCTCATTTTTACAACACCATGTTTTTTTTAGGGACCACATCACCTTTGAAGTGATTTTGAGGGGTCTATATGATAGAAAATAACCAAGTGTGACACCATTCTAAAAACTGCACCCCTCAAGCTGCTCAAAACCACATTCAAGAAGTTTATTAACCCTTTACGTACTTCACAGGAACTAAAACAATGTGGAAGAAAAAAATGAACATTTTACTTTTTTTTGCAAACATTTTACTTCAGAACCATTTTTTTTAATTTTCACAAGTGTAAAAACAGAAATTTAACCACAAATTTTGTTGTTCAATTTTTCCTGAGTACACCGATACCCCATATGTGGAGGTAAACCACTGTTTGGGCGCACCGCAGAGCTTGGAAGTGAAGGAGCACCGTTTGACTGTTTCAATGCAGAATTGGCTGGAATTGAGATCGGACGCCATGTCGCGTTTGGAGAGCCCCTAATGTGCCTAAACAGTGTAAACCCCCCACAAGTGACACCATTTTGGAAACTAGACCCCCCAAGGAACTTATCTAGATGTGTGGTGAGCACTTTGAACCCCCAAGTGCTTCACAGAAGTTTATAACGTAGAGCCGTGAAAATAAAAAATCGCATTTGTTTTCACAAAAATGATTTTTTTGCCCACAAATTCTTATTTTCACATGGGTAACAGGAGAAATTAGACCACAAAAGTTGTTGTGCAATTTCTCCTGAGTACGTCGATACCCCATATGTGGAGGTAAACCACTGTTTGGGCGCACCGCAGAGCTTGGAAGTGAAGGAGCACCGTTTGACTTTTTCAATGCAGAATTGGCTGGAATTGAGATCGGATGCCATGTCGCGTTTGGAGAGTCCCTGATGTGCCTAAACAGTGGAAACCCCCCACAAGTGATACCATTTTGGAAACTAGACCCCTTAAGGAACTTATCTAGATGTGTGGTGAGCACTTTGAACCCCCAAGTGCTTCACAGAAGTTTATAACGTAGAGCCGTGAAAATAAAAAATCTCATTTTTTCTACAAAAATGATCTTTTTGCCCCCAAATTTTTATTTTCACAAGGATAACAGGAGAAATTAGGCCACAAAAGTTGTTGTGCATTTTCTCCTGAGTACGTCAATACCCCATATATGGGGGTAAACCACTGTTTGGGCGCACCGCAGAGCTTGGAAGAGAAGGAGTGTCGTTTTACTTTTTCAATGTAGAATTGGCTGGAATTGAGATCGGACGCCATGTCACGTTTGGAGAGCCGCTGATGTGCCTAAATAGTAGAGACCCCCCACATATGACACCATTTTGGAAACTAGACCCCTTAAGGAACTTATCTAGATGTGTGGTGAGCACTTTAAACCCCCAGGTGCTTCACAGAAGTTTATAACGTAGAGCCGTGAAAATAAAAAAATCGCATTTTTTCTACAAAAATGATCTTTTTGCCTCCAAATTTTTATTTTACCAAGGGTAACAGGAGAAAATGGACCCCAGAAGCTGTTGTACAATTTGTCTTGAGTACGCCGACACCCCATATGTGGGGGTAAACCACTGTTTGGGCGCATGGCTGAGCTCGGAAGCAAAGGAGCGCCATTTGACTTTTCAATGCAAAATTGACTGGAATTGAGATCGGACGCCATGTCGCGTTTGGAGAGCCCCTAATGTGCCTAAACAGTGTAAACCCCCCACAAGTGACACCATTTTGGAAACTAGACCCCCCAAGGAACTTATCTAGATGTGTGGTGAGCACTTTGAACCCCCAAGTGCTTCACAGAAGTTTATAACGTAGAGCCGTGAAAATAAAAAATCGCATTTGTTTTCACAAAAATGATTTTTTTGCCCACAAATTCTTATTTTCACAAGGGTAACAGGAGAAATTAGACCACAAAAGTTGTTGTGCAATTTCTCCTGAGTACGTCGATACCCCATATGTGGAGGTAAACCACTGTTTGGGCGCACCGCAGAGCTTGGAAGTGAAGGAGCACCGTTTGACTTTTTCAATGCAGAATTGGCTGGAATTGAGATCGGATGCCATGTCGCGTTTGGAGAGTCCCTGATGTGCCTAAACAGTGGAAACCCCCCACAAGTGATACCATTTTGGAAACTAGACCCCTTAAGGAACTTATCTAGATGTGTGGTGAGCACTTTGAACCCCCAAGTGCTTCACAGAAGTTTATAACGTAGAGCCGTGAAAATAAAAAATCTCATTTTTTCTACAAAAATGATCTTTTTGCCCCCAAATTTTTATTTTCACAAGGGTAACAGGAGAAATTAGGCCACAAAAGTTGTTGTGCATTTTCTCCTGAGTACGTCAATACCCCATATATGGGGGTAAACCACTGTTTGGGCGCACCGCAGAGCTTGGAAGAGAAGGAGTGTCGTTTTACTTTTTCAATGTAGAATTGGCTGGAATTGAGATCGGACGCCATGTCACGTTTGGAGAGCTGCTGATGTGCCTAAATAGTAGAGACCCCCCACATATGACACCATTTTGGAAACTAGACCCCTTAAGGAACTTATCTAGATGTGTGGTGAGCACTTTAAACCCCCAGGTGCTTCACAGAAGTTTATAACGTAGAGCCGTGAAAATAAAAAAAATCGCATTTTTTCTACAAAAATGATCTTTTTGCCTCCAAATTTTTATTTTACCAAGGGTAACAGGAGAAAATGGACCCCAGAAGCTGTTGTACAATTTGTCTTGAGTACGCCGACACCCCATATGTGGGGGTAAACCACTGTTTGGGCGCATGGCTGAGCTCGGAAGCAAAGGAGCGCCATTTGACTTTTCAATGCAAAATTGACTGGAATTGAGATCGGACGCCATGTCGCGTTTGGAGAGCCCCTGATGTGCCTAAACAGCAGAAACCCCCCAAAAGTGACCCCATTTTGGAAACTAGACCCCCCATGGAACTTATCTAGATGTGTAGTGAGAACTTTGAATGCCCAAGTGCATCACAGAAGTTTATAATGCAGAGTCGTGAAAATAAAAAATATATATTTTTTAACAATAAAGATTTTTTAGCCCCCAAGTTTTTATTTTCACAAGGGTAACAAGAGAAATTGGACCCCAAAAGTTGTTGTCCAATTTGTCCTGAGTATGCTGGTACCCCATATGTGAGGGTAAACCACTGTTTGGGCGCACGGCAGAGCTCGGAAGGGAAGGAGTGCCATTTTGGAATGCAGACTTTGATAGAATTGTCTGCGGGCGTTATGTTGCCTTTGCAGACCCCTAATGTACCTAAACAATAGAAACCCCCAACAAGTGACCCCATTTTGGAAAATAGACCCCCCAAGGAACTTATCTAGATATGTGGTGAGAACTTTGAATGCCCAAGTGCTTCACAGAAGTTTATAATGCAGAGTAGTGAAAATAAAAAATATTTTTTTTCCCACAAAAAAGATTTTTTTAGCCCCCAAATTTTTATTTTCACAAGGGTAACAAGAGAAATTGGACCCCAAAAGTTGTTGTCCAATTTGTCCTGAGTATGCTGGTACCCCATATGTGGGGGTAAACCACTGTTTGGGCGCACGGCAGAGCTCGGAAGGGAAGGAGCGCCATTTTGGAATGCAGACTTTGATAGAATTGTCTGCGGGCGTTATGTTGCGTTTGCAGACCCCTAATGTACCTAAACAGTAGAAACCCCCACAAGTGACCAAATTTTGGAAACTAGACCCCCTAAGGAACTTATCTAGATATGTGGTGAGAACTTTGAAAGCTCAAGTGCTTCACAGAAATTTATAATGCAGAGTAGTGAAAATAAAAAAATATATTTTTTTCCAACAAAAAAGATTTTTAGCCCCCAAGTTTTTATTTTCACAAGGGTAACAAGAGAAATTGGACCCCAAAAGTTGTTGTCCAATTTGTCCTGAGTATGCTGGTACCCCATATGTGGGGGTAAACCACTGTTTGGGCGCACGGCAGAGCTCGGAAGGGAAGGAGCGCCATTTTGGAATGCAGACTTTGATAGAATTGTCTGCGGGCGTTATGTTGCGTTTGCAGACCCCTAATGTACCTAAACAGTAGAAACCCCCACAAGTGACCAAATTTTGGAAACTAGACCCCCTAAGGAACTTATCTAGATATGTGGTGAGAACTTTGAAAGCTCAAGTGCTTCACAGAAATTTATAATGCAGAGTAGTGAAAATAAAAAAAATATTTTTTTTTCCAACAAAAAAGATTTTTAGCCCCCAAGTTTTTATTTTCACAAGGGTAACAGGAGAAATTGGACCCCAAAAGTTGTTGTCCAATTTATCCCGAGTACGCTGATGCCCCATATGTGGGGGTAAACCACTGTTTGGGCGCACGGCAGAGCTCAGAAGGGAGGGAGTACCATTTGACTTTTTTAGCGCAAAATTGGCTGTCGTGTTTGGAGACCCCCTGATGTACCTAAACAGTGGAAACCCCCCAATTCTAACTCCAACCCTAACCCCAACACAGCCCTAACCCTAATCTCAACCCGATCCATAATCCTAATCACAACCCTAACGATAATCACAACCCTAACCCCAAAACAGCCCTAATCTCAACCCTAACCATAACCCTAATCAAAACCCTAAATCAAACACACCCCTAACCCTAATCCCAACCCTAACCCTAATCCCAACCCTAATCCCAAACGTAACACTAATCCCAACCCTAATCCAAACCCTAACCCTAATCCCAACTCAAACCCTAACTTTAGCCCCAACCCAAACTTTAGCCCCAACCCTAACCATAACTTTAGCCCCCGTCGTCACAAAAAAAGTTCAATGTAACCTTTTTTTTGTACGTCGCGTCCGCCATTTCCGCGGATGCGTGGCCGTAACTCTGCCCCCTCCTCCCCAGGACATAGACTGGGCAGCGGATGCGTTGAAAAACTGCATCCGCTGCCCACGTTGTGCACAATTTTCACAACGTGCGTCGGTACATCGGGCCGACGCATTGCGACCGCCCCGTACCGACGCAAGTGTGAAAGAAGCCTAAGGCTACTTTCACACTAGCGTCGTACTCGGCCCATCGCAGTGTGTCGGGCCGACGTACCGACGCTAGCGTTGTAAGCGCCGCACAACGGGTGCAGCGGATGCTGTTTTTTCAACGCATCCGCTGCCCCATTGTGAGGTGCGGGGAGGCGGGGGCGGAGTTCCGGCCACGCATGCGCGGTCGGAAATGGTGGACACGTCGCACAAAAAAGTTACATGTAGTTTTTTTTGTGTCGACGGTCCGCCGAAGCACGACGCATCCGTCGCACGACGGATGCGACATGTGGCAATCCGTCGCAATGCGTCGCTAATGCAAGCCAATGGAGAAAAAACGCATCCTGCAAGCACTTTTGCAGGATGCGTTTTTTCTCCAACGACGCATTGCGACGGAAGCCAAAAAACGCTAGTGTGAAAGTAGCCTAACCCTAACCCTAGCCCTAACCCTAACCCTAAATTTAGCCCCAACCCTAACCCTAACTCTAACCCTAACCCTAACCCTAACCCTAACCCTAACTCTAACCCTAACCCTAACTCTAACCCTAACCCTAACCCTAACCCTAACCCTAATTTTAGCCCCAACTTGTCTTCTCCTGCCGGCCGGCAGATGGCAGCAGATGGCGGGCGCACTGCGCATGCGCCCGCCATGATGAAAAAGCCGGCTGGCAGGAGAAGACAGAAGAGGACCCAGGGACCCCGGGTGAGTATGATAGGGTCCCCGAATCCCCCTATTTCTCTGTCCTCTGATGTGCGATCACATCAGAGGACAGAGAAATAACTGATCGCTTTTTTTTTTTTTTTTTTTTGCGGTCGCCGGTAAACTGTTAATTACCGGCGATCGCAAAGCAGGGGTCGGTGCAAACCGACCCCGATCATGTTTTTTGGGGTCTCGGCTACCCCCGGCAGCCGAGACCCCAAAGAACATCCGGGTGCCGGGCGGCGGGCGCACTGCGCGTGCGCCCGCCATTTTTTCCCGGAAGAAAGATGGCGGCGCCCATGGGGAGACACGAGGAGCACCGGGGGAGGTAGGTAAGTATTGGGGGGCTATTGGGGGCCATCGGGGACCACATTTCTCTGTCCCCCGATGTGCGATCACATCGGAGGACAGAGAAATTAAACGGCAAATCGCGTTTTTTTTTTTTTGTTGCGACCGCCGGTAAACGGTTAATTACCGGCGATCGCAACTCGGGGGTCGGTAAAACCCCCCCGAATCATGTTCTCTGGGGTCTCGGCTACCCTCGGCAACCGAGACCCCAGAGAAAATCCGACTCTGGGGGGCGCTATTCACTTTTTCCACAGCGCCGTTAATTAACGGCGCTGTGGATTAAGTACCCTTAGCGGCCGCCGTTAAAAGGCGTATCGGCGGTCGTTAAGGGGTTAAACAATACAAGTCATAACTGGTACAGGAGGAGAGAGGACCCTGCCCGCGAAGGCTCACAATCTACAAGGGATGGGTGAGAATACAGTAGGTGAGGATAGAGCTGGTCATGCAGTGGTTTGGTCGATTGGTGGTTACTGCAGGTTGTAGGCTTGTCGGAAGAGGTGGGTCTTCAGGTTCTTTTTGAAGATTTCGATGGTAGGCGAGAGTCTGATGTGTTGTGGTAGAGGGTTCCAGAGTAGGGGTGATACGCGAGAGAAATCTTGTATACGATTGTGGGAAGAGGAGATAAGAGGGGAGTAGAGAAGGAGATCTTGTGAGGATCGGAGGTTGCGTGTAGGTAAGTACTGGAAGACGAGGTCACAGATGTATATGTGAATGTGAATGTATATGTGAATGTCTTTTCACCATTGAAAGCAATGCAAACATGCAAAAAAACAGCAAAAACACTGCCTGTGCACATAGCCCAAGGTGTGGAGTAGCATTTTTTCCCCTTTTTCATTTTGACATATATACAAGTCAATATCCTGGAAAGCATGTTTCTTATCATTTTTTCCAGTACACTCCATTTTATGTTTGCTTTTTTTATGTTTTATTGTCAGTTCGTAAAAATGGCATAATACTCTGACAACATTGTTCCTAGCAGCAACCTGGGGTTCAGAGATGCTTCCAGGTGTCTTCCTCATGCTGTTCCCAGGTAATTTCAGCTCTGTTTCCATTGATTTAAACAATTTTTAGGCACCTTCAGACCTCTAGTGGGGCCACCAGAAAAATGCTCGAGTTTCCCATCGATTTCCATTACACTTGTTACTCGTGTCAAGCAACTGAGCTTTACAATTTGCTCGACTCGAGTGACGAGCACCCGAGCACTTTGTCATTAGTAATGAAGCAAAGGCTTATTAACAAATCAAGCAAAAAGTGCCTCTTTTCAGGATCAGAAAAAAAGTTTATTGTCTGGAAAGTGATAAAATAATGGCTTCTTAAAAAGCTAGTAAAAATTATCCCATTTTTTTAGGAGCAGTTTAGGTTAATTATTTAGTGCAAAAAAAGACAAGATGCATTGACTTATCGTTGTCTAAACTTGGAATTTCCTTCAAGGACTACACTTGGGCTACTGTATACAAGTCAAGATAACTACATTAAAAAAATCCACGATGCTTCACATACAGCTGTCTGCGCACTTATTTATGCTCCTGTACACAAAGTGAAAAGGAGGGCACCACCCAATAAATTAGGATCATCCTGTAACAAGTAAATATCAATAATTTAAGCAAAGAAATAAAAAAGAAACATGCTATGTACACAAAGAACGCAATGAATAAACAAATATTTTGTATGGTAGCAAGCTGCAAAAAAAAAAAAGTCAAACATTGACAACAGTACACAAGCCCAAAATAAGTCTGAACTGTGTCTCATAAACTACCAAAATATATAGTACAATTTGCCAAAAATCTCAGGAACCAAAGCTGTTATATATATATATACTAGATGGTAGCCCGATTCTAATTCATCGGGTATTCTAGAATATGTATGTAGTTTATTTATGAAGATCTTAGAATAATACATTGAATACACAGGATTCGGCCGGCCGCGACCAATTAGCGAAGCATGGTTCAAATCCCACGCCAATTCGCGGACTGACTGCGCCTGTCGCTGATTATTCGCAGCCGGCCACGTAGTATATAGCACAGCCACGTATTATATAACAGCCCACGTAGTAAATAGCAGCCACGTAGTATATTGCTAAGCCACGTATTATATAGCACAGCCACGTAGTATATAACACAGCCACGTAGTATATAGCACAGCCACGTAGTATATAGCACAGCCCACGGAGTATATAGCACAGCCATGTAGTATATAACACAACCCACGGAGTATATAGTACAGCCAAGTAGTATATAGCACAGCCCATGGAGTGTATAACAGCCCACATACCATATAAGACAACCACATAGTATATAACAGCCCACGCAGACAGTATATAACACAGGCCACATAGTGTATAATACAGGTCACATAGTGTATAACACAGGCCACGTAGTGTATAACACAGCCCACGTAGTGTATAACACAGCCCATGTAGTATATAGCACAGCCATGTAGTATATTGCACAGCCCATGTAGGACATTGCACAGCCCACATACATTATGCAAATTACATTTTTATCAGATTTTCCTAAATGGACGGTGCAAATGACAGTCAGTCTAATAAAAGTCATCACCCGTTAGATTATACATCGAATTTTATTGAAGAAACCTCCCAATGATAACAGTATAATCTCCAAAATGAATAAAAACTCAAAATGCACTGTTCCAAATTATTATGCACAGTAGAATTTCTAAACATTTGATATGTTTTAAAGAACTGAAAATGCTCATTTGTGGAATTTGCAGCATTAGGAGGTCTCATTCACTGAACAAAAAAGCTATTTAATGCCAAAACATCCCAACAGGCCAAGTTACATGTTAACATAGGACCCTTCTTTGATGTCACCTTCACAATTCTTGCATCCATTGAACTTGTGAGTTTTTGGAGAGTTTCTGCTTGTATTTCTTTGCATGAAGTCAGAATAGCCTCCCAGAGCTGCTGTTTGGATGTGAACTGCTTCCCACCCTCATAGATCTTTTGCTTGATGATCCTCTAAAGGTTCTCTATAGGGTTGAGGTCAGGGGAAGATGGTGGCCACACCATGAGTTTATCTCCTTTTATGCCCATAGCAGCCAATGACTCAGAGGTATTTTTTGCAGCATGAGATGGTGCATTGTCATGCATGAAGATGATTTTGCTCCTGAAGGCACGTTTCAGCTTTTTAGACCATAGAAGAAAGTTGTCAGTCAGAAACTCTATATACTTTGAAGAGGTAATTTTCACACCTTCAGGAACCTTAAAGGGCCTTACCAGCTGTTTCCAATGATTCCAGCCCAAAACATGACTCCTCCACCTCCTCGCTGACGTTGCAGCCTTGTTGGAACATCGTGGCCATCCACCAACCATCCACTACTCCATCCATCTGGACCATCCAGGGTTGCTCAACACTTATCAGTAAATAAGACTGTTTGGAAATTAGTCTGCATGTATGTGTGGGCCCAATACAACCATTTCTGCTTATGAACACTGTTTAAGGGTGGCCGAATAGTAGGTTTATGCACCACAGCAAGCCTTTGAAGGAGCCTACACCTTGAGGTTCGAGGGACTCCAGAGGCACCAGCTGCTTCAAATATCTGTTTGCTGCTTTGTAATGGCTTTTTAGCAGCTGCTCTCTTAATCCGATGAACTTGCCTGGCAGAAATCTTCCTCATTATGCCTTTATCAGCACAAACACATTTGTGCTCAGATACAGCCACAAATCTCTTAACAGTACGATGATCACGCTTATGTTTTTGAAAAATTTCTAATGTTTTCATCCCTTCACCAAGGCATTGCACTATTTGATGCTTTTCAGCAGCAGAGAGATCCTTTTTCTTTCCCATGTTACTTGAAAACTGTGACCTGCTTAATAATGTGGAACATCATTTTTAAGTAGTTTTCCTTTAATTAGAATCACCTGGAAAACCAATTATCACATGTGTTTAAGATTGATTTCAGTGATCCATTGAGCCCTGAGACACAATACCATCCACGAGTTTATTTGAAAAACAAAACAATTAAATCTTTATGACACTTAAATCCAATTTGCATAATAATTTGGAACACAGTGTAGTATATTGCACAGCCCATGTAGTATATTGCACAGCCCACGCAGTATATATCACAGCCCACGCAGTATATTGCACAGCCCATGCAGTATATTGCACAGCCCACGCAGTATATTGCACAGCCCACGCAATATATCGCACAGCCCTTGTAGTATATTGCACAGCCCATGCAGTATATAGCACAGCCCACGCAGTATATAGCACAGCCCACGAAGTGTATTGCACAGCCCATGCAGTATATCGCACAGCCCACGCAGTATATCGCACAGCCCATGCAGTATTTCGCACAGCCCACATAGTATATCGCACAACCCACGTAGTATATCGCAGAGCCCACGTAGTATATCGCACAGCCCACGTAGTATATTGCACAGCCCATGTAGTATATAGCACAGCCCATGCAGTATATTGCCCAGCCCACATAGTATATTGCCCAGCCCATGTAGTATATTGCACAGCCACGTAGTATATTGCACAGCCCATGTAGTATATTGCACAGCCCACATAGAATATAGCAATGTGGGCATCATATCCCTGTTAAAAAAAAGAATTAAAATAAAAAATAGTTATATACTCACCTTCCGTTGGCCCCCGGATCCAGGCGAAATGGATACCGACACTCCTCGCGCGCTCCAGTCTCAAGAGTGCATTGCGGTCTCGCAAGATGATGACGTAACGATCTCGTGAGACCGCTACATCATCATCTCGCGAGAGCGCAATGCATGGAATGGTCAATGGAGCGTCGGGAGGAGCAGGAAAGGCCTGTTTTGGATTCGAGGGCCGACGGACGGTGAGTATATAATGATTGTTTATTTTTTAATTATTTTTAGCATTAGATCTTTTTACTATTGATGCTGCATAGGCAGCATCAATAGTAAAAAGTTGGTCACACAGGGTTAATAGCAGCGTTAACAGAGTGCGTTACACCGCGGCATAACGCGGTCCGGTACCAGCTGTCATTAACCCTGTGAGCGCTGACTGGAGGGGATTATGGAGCAGACACTGACTGCGGGGAGGAAGGAGCGGCCATTTTGCTGCCGGACTGTGCCCATCGCTGATTGGTCGTGGCTGTTTTGCCGCAACCAATCAGCGACTTGGATTTCCATGACAGACAGAGGCCACGACCAATGAATATCCGTGACAGACAGACAGAAGGACAGAAAGACGGAAGTGACCCTTGGACAATTATATAGTAGATGTACCTATAGTGAGTCATATATATATTCATTTTAACCACATAAAATGAACATAGCAAGACAAGAGATCTGTTGTCAAGTAGGCAATATATTTTGGGTAAAAACTCACTGCACAATAATATAAATGAGCAGGGCCATATTTGCCACTAGGCATAGGAGAGCACGTGCCTAGGGCGCTGGCCTGCAGGGGGCGCCAACAAGATGGAGAAGAACTTTTTTTGCATCCTCCTTTCCCCTCCATTAGACAATCCAGGGGGTGCTCCTCCATATTAACTTACATGCAGGGAGCTGACTGACCCAGGACGTAGTGGCGCCGCAACTTCCGGGGTCAGAGAGGTCCCTGCATCCGAGGTGCTGAAGCGTCTGCATGTGAGGAAGATGAGATCATCTTTCACTGCAGACGTCACAGCAGAGGAGGAAAATGACATGGGAGGACACAGGAGCAGGTGAGCGCTCATAGAGCTGAAGATGGGGGGAGGCTGCATCTGTATACTGGTGAGAGGAGGCTGGTGATGGGAGGCTGTGCTGTATACTGGTGAGAGGAGGCTGGTGACGGGAGGCTGCTGATGTATACTGGTGAGAGGAGGCTGTGCTGTTTACTGGTGAGAGGAGGCTGGTGACGGAAGGCTGCTGCTGTATACTGGTGAGAGGAAGCTGGTGACGGAAGGCTACTGCTGTATACTGGTGAGAGGAGGCTGGTATAGGTGAATAGAGCCCTTTCTCGGCCAAAAATCCCATGTGTACCAGCTATATATAAAAGCTATATATATTGAGGTCCCCTTAAATACCGCTGTCATTCACAACAGCAGCATCTAAGTGATTAAGAGGGGGATAAAAGACCCCCTTTGACACCATTTAACCCCCGCAATCACGGGTGCAAGTCGTTGACATGGTACTCCGAGGTCATTTGATGGCCGAAGGGTGCAGTGGCCTTTGGCCGGCCTCACACTAGCGAGTTTTATGGACGTATGAGCGCATAAACTACGTCCATTAAATACGCATTACACACGGCACAATGATTCTCTATGGCCCAGCTCCTATCTGCCGTATATTACGCATCCGTAATATACGGTCTTGTACGGCTGTAGAAAATCACAGCATGCTGCGTTTGTCACCGTATTGCACAAAAAAATCGCCAATGAAAGTCTATGGGGGCGAGAAAAATACGGATTCCACACGGACCAGCAGTGTGACTTGTGAGGAATACGCAGCGGTGTTAGTGAAAAGCCGGTAATTCAATTGCCGGCTTTTCATTTCTCCTTCACAAACCCGACATGATATGATACATGGTTTACATACAGTAAATCATCTCATATCCCTTTTTTTTTTGCATATTCCACACTACTAATGTTAGTAGTGTGTATGTGCAAAATTTGGGCGCTGTAGCTGCTAAAATAAAGGGTTAAATGGCGGAAAAAATTGGCGTGGGCTCCCGCGCAATTTTCTCCGCCAGAGTGGTAAAGCCAGTGACTGAGGGCAGATATTATTAGCCTAGAGAGGGTCCATGGTTATTGGCCCCCCTGGCTACAAACATCTGCCCCCAGCCACCCCAGAAAAGGCACATCTGGAAGATGCGCCTATTCTGGCACTTGGCCACTCTCTTCCCACTCCCGTGTAGCGGTGGGATATGGGGTAATGAAGGGTTAATGTCACCTTGCTATTGTAAGGTGACATTAAGCAAGATTAATAATGGAGAGGCGTCAATTATGACACCTATCCATTATTAATCCAATTGTATGAAATGGTTAAAAAAACACACACATTATTAAAAAGTATTTTAATCAAATAAACACACAGGTTGTTTTAATATTTTATTGCTCTCTTAATCCACCTGAAGACCCTCGCTCAGAAAAATAATAAACCAACAATATACATACCTTCAGATGATCTGTCACGTCCCACGAAGTAAATCCATCTGAAGGGGTTAAACATTTTACAGCCAGGAGCTGTGCTAAAGCACTCGCTCATGCCTGTAAACCCCGGGTGCTGAAAGGAAAGCAGGGTAACCTGTAGTTACCTTGAGTTGCGGTGATGCGCCCTCTGCTGGAAATAATGAATATGCTGCGGATTTTACCGCTATGCAATTCCGCAGCGGGAAAATCCGCAGCATGGGCACAGCAACTGCGGAATCCCATAGAAGTGCATGAGAATGCATTTTTAAGCGTTTTTTAAGTGTTTCCGCTGCCGCAAAAAAAGCGCCCAATGTGGGCACATAGCCTAAGACTGTCATGTTATTTAATCCGAATGGCTAACACCGTAAAACAAAAAAAATAAAACAGACAAAAAAGTCACCTTTTCATCACTGATACGCCAACAATTTAAGTAAAAGCGATGACAAAGTCATTTGTAAAAAAAAAATCGCAGAAATGAAAACTCCAAACTGTTCCTCAAAAGACAAGCCCCAATATGGCTCATTCTGCAAAAAAAATAATAAAGTTACGGCTGTAAGTATATAATGATGCAAAAACAAATCCATTTTTGTAAAATATTGTTTTTTTCGCTTATTAAAACAGCAAAAAATGAAACAAATATATATAAATCTGGTACCTCTATAATCGTACTCTCCTTAAGTAAAAATAAGTCTGAGAACTTTTACTGCACGGTGAACCATGCAAAAAAACTGTTGCCATAGCGATCAAAAAATATTAAATACCCAAAAAGATTTTAAAAAATTGGCGAAGCGGCTTCATTAATGCAGCCACAATCTATTGAAATGATATCTGCATTATAAACGTCAAGTAGTGTTCCTTCCCAGCTGTTGCTCAAACAGTAGTATACAACCACATATGAGGTACTGCCACGTTCGCTAAAATTTACATAACAAATTGTCCAGTCTATTTTCACCCCTTCTGTGAATTAAAACTTTGAGGCTAAAGTAAAATATAGAGGAAAAATCTTATGTCTTTTGTTTTTACTGCCCAATCTTATAACACTCTTTGATGTAGTTTGTGGGGTAAAATGCTCACCACGTCATAGATAAATTCATTATGGGGTTTAGTTTACCAAATGGGATCACTTCTGAGTAGGGTTGAGCGAAACAGATCGTTCATTTTCAAAAGTCGACGACTTTTGGCGTGGGATCGGCCACGTGGTCGGCGATCTTGGCGCCAAAGTCGCGTTTTGTATGACGCCTTCCCCGCCATTTTTTCAGCCAATTAAGGAGTGTGGGCAGCGTGATGACATAGGTTCCGGCCTGGTTTCTGCGGCATCATAGAGCCATATTACCGTTTGGGCTGCAGTGATTTCCGCAGTCAAACACAACATATGCTTTGCACGGAGGAGAGAGAGAGATATTAAGTAAATGTAAAAAATAATCCACATTGACTTGCATTGGGTTTCGTGTTCCGGTACGGAACCCAACTTTACAGTAGAATCGGCCGATTTCACGCGATCCGACTTTCGAGAAGGTCGGGTTTCACAAAACCCAACTCGATCCTAAAAAAGCAAAAGTCGCTCAACCCTACTTGTGAGTGTTTATGCTTTATTGGCACCTCAGGAGCTCTACAATTTCAACACGGTGTCCAAATTTGCATTCCAAGAATTAAATAGTGCTCTTTGCTTTCTGAGTTTTGCCTTGGGCTCAGACATTAGTTACTGACCACATATGAGGTATCATTGGGTTCAGAAGATATTGCATACCAATTTTTGGGGTCCATTTCCTCCTATTATCCCTCGTGTAGATTATAAAATTGATATATATATAGATATTGACAGATAAAATTCCTTAACCCATAATGTAAATGCCATAAAAAAAATTCTAACATCAAAATTGTTTTTTCCAGCGGCCACAGCTATCCCAAAATTATTAAATGCAAGAATAGTATGAATCTGAAAATGATATCAATAAAAACCATAGCTCAGCAAGTAAAAAATAAGCGTGACATTCCTCCATGTAGATAATTGAAATGATATGAGGCTCAGAAAAAAAAAACTTTAATTTTTAGAAGTTATGATTTTTATAAGCTACTAACATAATTAAAATAAGTAAACAAGAACAGTATTAATCTAATTATATTGACCTGGAGAATAATAATAATCTTTATTTTTATATACCGCTAACATATTCCACAGCGCTTTACAGACATTATCATCGCTGTCCCCAATGGGGCTCACAATCTAAATTCCCTATCAGTATGTCTTTGGAAGTTTTCAGATCAAAAACACTGGCGGATCTGCATTTCTTGCCTTTTTGTTTCTTTTTTCAATTCGCTATATGGTAATTAAAATCGTGTTATTAAAAATTACAACTTGTCCTATAAAAAGCAAACTCTCTTGGCTCTATCCATGGAGAAGTAAAAATAAAATACAGATTTTGGAAGAGGAGAAAGATTTGAAGCTAACATTAAGATTTTTTTTAAATTAAAGTGTTATTTATTTGTTTTGGACATTTTTTTCTTCTTTCTTCTATATGACTTTGAACCTGAATTAAACGTTTTCTACATACATTTATTTTATGTTCATGGGTCAATCCTTTGGCAGCATCCATAGATATTTCTGAAACATGGATCCTGAAGCCAATGAAAAAAAATTGAAGGATTTTAAACGTCTTTAAACAAAACATAACATTAGTTTCTGAAATTATGAGTAACCTAGAAGTTAAACAACAATAATCACTTCAGAAATGTGACTCAAACATTGCAAGTGAAGTTAAATATCAAAAATCACTTCAGAAAGGTGACTCAAACATTGCAAATATTTGTTAAGTGGGCAGAACCATAAGGCAGAAGAAGGAAATTACGAGAATGGTTTAACCATTAAATAGTTAAAGAAAAAGGCAAAACGTTAAAAAAAAGGCAGGTTTTGTATGAATTATAAAAAAAAAGCTTTGGAAAAAGCCCAAACATTCAAATGTTAAATGTATGCACAAACTTTTAATTTGTGTTTTATGCATTTTTTTCCTTTCAGACAAAACTCATCTTTGGTAATTTCTCATTTTAAAGCTTGTTCTTTTACAGCATAGGTAGTTGGTTTAATTCATTGTTGTGAGTTTGTGAGTTTGTACATGTTTATAGATTGTCTCTGTGGCCACAAATGTATAATTTATTAGCTTAAAGAAGTTGTCCAAAAACTTTGCACTCACCTCCCCTGCCGGCGCCGTTCCAGCAGTGTCAACACTGCAAAATGCAATAGCGGGCAATCAAAAGAACATATCTGCACCAAAATGGTATCACTAAAAACATCAGCTCGGCATGCAAAAAATAAGCCCTCATCCAACCCCAGATCACGAAAAATGGAGACGCTACAGGTATTGGAAAATTGCACAATTTTTTTTTAGCAAAGTTTGGAAATTTTTTTTACCTCTTAGGCTACGTTCACATTTGCGTTGCGTCGGGCGCAGCCGCGGCGACGCATGCGTCATGCGCCCCTATATTTAACATGGGGAGCGTTTTGTGATGCATGCGTCATTTTTGGCGCAACTATCAGGGCGCAGACAACGTTGCATGATGCAGTTTTTTTGCATCAAAAAAATGAACGCATGCGTCACAAAACGCTGCGTTATGCATGCGTTGTGCATGCGTTGTGCGTTGCGTCGCCGACGCTGCGCACAACAATGCAAATGTGAACGTAGCTTTAGATGAAAAATAACATAGACATGTTTGGTGTCTATGCACTCATAATGACCTGGAGAATCAAAATGGCAGGTCAGTTTTAGCATTTAGTGAACCTAGCAAAAAAAAACAAGTGAGAGATTGCACTTTCTTGCAATTTCACCGCACTTGGAATTTTTTTACTGCTTTCTAGTACACAACATACTAAAACCAATGATGTCGTTCAAAAGTACAACTTGTCCCACAATATGGCCCTGACGTGGCCATATTGACGGAAAAATAATAAAGTTATGGCTCTGGGAAGGAGGGGAGTGAAAAATAAAAACGCAAAACCGAAATAAGCTGGGGTCATGAAGGGGTTAAATAACTTAGATGGTATTTTGTGCACTGTGTCCTGGATAGTATATGCATTGATTTGGGTTATCTGTGTACTTGTTTCCATTATCTGTATTTCCCTATTGTGGATCATAAATGTATGTGGATTTTTATGTATATGTCTCCATTTCTCCACATTACAACAACTACGGGAATTGACTCTTCAGAGAGGAAGAGGACTAGAACTCTAATGCTATCTATAGGAGGTAGTAATTCTAAAAATCAATTTCAACTCTCTAACGAGCCTTGTCACATGACTTAAGTTAGGATAAAAGCCAAAACCAAAATCTCAATTTCCTTTCTGAAGAGACAATTTGCATATTTCCTGGAGGATCATTGCGGCTTAAAATTCTACTCACCTCAGCATGTCAGGCTTGACATGTCATTCTCCTCAAGGAGAAACATTACCCCTTAGAACAACTATGGGAATATTTTAAGTACGCTTAGGTGTTTTATATTTTTGTCGACGGCCAAAGCTTGTCCCCAGGATGAAACAAAAAAAAAGGCAGATCCAGACGTCTCATGTCTGCGAGTCTCTTCATCTTTTCAGAGGATTTCAATAAGGTGGTCTTGGTGTCTTCTCAGATCTTAGAAAATGTATCTGCAAGCACAGGAGCAAAGGGGAGATTGGACAGTGGAGTGAAGTGGGCCATTTTAGAGAAGCAATCCACACCCACCCAGATGACAGTACACCTGGATGATAACTAAGATCAGTAATGAAATCCATTGCGATATTCTGCCAGAGAGCAGATGGTATGGTCAAAGTAAGTAACCGCCCAGTCAGAAGCTGTTTCAGAGTCTTGTTCTGGGCACAAGAGGGACAGGCCGAGACTAAATCTGCAATATCCTTGCACATGGCCAGCTACCAATAATGCCGGGAAATCTGAAGAACTGTTTTCTTCTCTCCGGCATGACCAGCCAGTTTAAAGAGTGATCCCAGTGAAGGACCTACTTGCTGTCTAGTTCAGCAACAAAAGTTTTTCCGGATGGGACACTAGCCAAATCCAGCGGCGAAGCGACCATAACTCTTTTTGAGGGCTCTTTGATTTGTTGTCGCTCTTCCTCCTGATCGTAAAGTAGAAAGAACCTAAAGAGTGCATCCACCTTGGCGTTCCTCTCAGCCGGCCAGAAATGGGAATAAAGTTGAAGCAGGCAAAGAACAGAGACCACTTGGCTTGCCGTGGATTTAGCCGCTGTGCGGACTGCAGATAGGCTAGATTCTTATGGTCAGTGTAAATAATTACCAAGTACATCACTCCTTAAAGGAAGAATCTCCACTCCTCCAGATCCAGTTTTAATAGAAACAATTCTCGATTGCCCCAATGAGTAGTTGCATTCTAGAGCTGAGAAGATTTTGGAAAATGTCACCATAGGGCCTGAAGGAGACTTCTGGGTAAGAACAGCTTCGGTCCATGAGGAAGAAGTATCCACATTTAAAAGAATTGCTTATTTTCATCTGGTCGATGCAACACAGGAGTTAAGGAGAAGGCCCATTTTAAAGAAACAAAGGCATCCTCTGCCTATGGAGTCTATACCTTAGGGTTGGCCCCCTTGCAAGTCAGGGCCGAAATAGGAGCAGTCAGAGAGAAGAAATGCAGAATGAACTGGCGGTAACAATTAACAAATCCAAGAAACCGCTAGATAGCTTTCAGACCGTCAGGACAGGGCCACTTCTCAGGATGCATTTTTGGACCGATCTTGACGATGATATGCCAAAGAAACAGAAGAAAGGTCTGCTTGACTACGCACTTCTCATACTTGGTGTACAGACGGTTCTTCCTTAATCTCTGCAGAACCTGGCAAACATTCGTCCTGTGTGTAGCTAGATCAGGAGATCAGGAGAAAACACCCAAATGTCATCTAGGTAGACTACCACACACATGTAGAGGAGGTCCCGAAAGATGTAAGTCACCAGTTCTTGAAATACTGCTGGGGCATTACAGAGCCCAAATGGCATTACATGATACTTATAATGGCAATCGCGGGTGTTAAAGGGAAGGTGCCGTGATTTTAGTTTTTGTATTAATAATTATTGATTATATAATCAATTATTTTTAATACAAAAGTAAATGTACTACTTTCATACTTTTTTATTTATTCTCTTTTACTTTTACCACTGGAGGCTGCCATTTTCTTTAGTGTGGGTGTAAGTGTCTGGGCACGACACTTGCACACCTCACTTACGGCAGCCATGGGCATAGGAGCCAACGGTCGGACTCCGACCGTATCTCTTAGGCCTGTCCCACACGTCCAGATAATTCCGGTACTGGAAAAATCGGTACCAAAGTTATCCGTGTCCGTGTGTCCGTGTGCTCACATGGCACATCAGTGTGGCACACGTGTGGCAGCCGTGTGCCGCCCATGTGCCGACTGGGTACCACACAGACCGTGCAGGAGACAGCGCTAGAGATAAGCGCTGTCCCCTGCATCTGGTGCTGAAGCCGCCATTCATTTCTTCTCTCCAGCAGCGTTCGCTGGAGAGAAGATATGAAAAATCTTTTTTTTTTGTTTAAAATAAAGATCCCTGTCACCACCCCCCTCCCACCCCCTGTGCGCCCGTGCGCTGGAAATAAAATACTCACTCGGCTCCCTCGCTGCTTCCTCTCAGTGCCGCAGCTTCTTCCTGTATGAGCGGTCACGTGGTACCACTCATTACAGTGAGGAATATGCGGCTCCACCCCTATGGGAGTGATATTTATTTATTTTATTGATTTTATATTGTCCGTGTCATAGTGGTCTGTGAGTACTAGTTACTCATTTTTTGGTAGTATTAATGTCAGCCCGCAGCTGTCTGCATAGTATTTGATGGTTATTAATTATAGGGGGCCCCACGTGTTTTTTTGGGGGGTGTCCCCCATTTTAATAGCCAGTAAAGGCTAAGTATACAGTTGGGAGCGTGTGAGTGTGAGCACAAATACCCCCCATAGACCAGTACACTGCTCTCCTGAAATACTCTGTGCTCCTGTCACCCTGCTCCTTCCACCATACATCTTTGTGACCTCCCTAGAGCAGCACAATACCATATGGATCACGTATAATGCCGCTATATATATTTATCACATAATACTCCCATAAAGACCACACATTATGCCGAGATATTATAATATATATATATATATATATATATATATATATATATATATATATATATATATATATATATATATATATATAATATCACACATTATGCCGCCAAGTATTGTGTGATCTATGTGATGGTATTATGTTTGATCAGTGTTGTGGAATGATGTAAAAACTACATGACGGTGGTATATGAGAATTATATTGTGGGATTATGTGTGATCTATGTGGCAGTACTAGGTGAGAATTATATGGTGGTTTTATGTGTGATCTATATGACGGTATTATGTGATTAGTATATGGCGGTATGTGTGAGCTATATGGCGGTATGTGTGAAAAGTGTATGGCGGTATTATGTGAGATCTATGTGGTGGCATTATGGGTGATCTATATGGCGGTATTATGTGAGAAGCATATGGTGGTATGTGAGAACACTGGTGGCATTGTGTGTGATCTATGTGATGGTATGTGATCTATATGGAGGTATTATGTGAGAACTATATAACAGTATTATGTGTGATCTATAAGGCGGTATTATCTTCAGAAAGGGGACCCATTCTAGGGTGGTTCTGGCTGATCACCTGCATACGGGTCTGGGGTCTTAGAGGGGGCAGCATGACCTCCAGTTAGGTGCAGTCAGTGGAGGGCTGGTGAGGCAGCTGAAGAGAGGGGTCTCATTTTATCGTTACTATGTGGCTACATTTCCCCCTGCTTCTCAGCATAATCCTGTACTTCGCCTGTCACCTCGCTTTCACACATCGCCAGGACAGGATATGAGGAGGGGAATGGGGTCTTTGCATGCAATGTCTGGATCAGAACAGGCCATCAATCAACAGAAATGTTTCCTGGATTTCTGAGGAGCAGACGGTCCATCCATGTGTATAAAAGACAGCGCTCTATGTACAATCCCTGGCTGCTCCGCGCACTGAACATGGTGCCCCCATAAACCAGCACACTGCTCTCCTGAAATACTCTGTGCTGCTGTCACCCTGCTCCCTCCACCATATGTCTCCCAGAATCCTTGCTGCCTGCCATCCTCTGTGACTGTCTACTTGTCAGTATAACTCTGCAGTCTCCAATAAAATGGCTTCTCACTGGGTTCCTGAATATCATCCTCTCTTATCCCTTAGTAAACACCCAGAAGGGGAGGAGAAGAGACATCACACACGTCAGCAGACTCCGCCCATAATTACTGCAGTGCTGTATTGTGAGCTTGTTGTACACTAGGATTTTGTCAAATTTCAGCAGCTGCTCCCCCTAGTGTTTAAAAGTGGAAATGCCAAACTTTTTAAAATGATTTTTCATATTTTACTAAATTATAAACAAATGATAATATTTTTTAAAGAAAATGTAAACATTAATTCTTTACATTTTTGAATTGCTGGAATTTTTTTTTTATGGCACCTTCCCTTTAAAGGGCATCTTTCACTTGTCACCCTGGCATATTCGGATCAGGTTATACACCCTCCGAAGGTTGAGTTTCGTGAAGACTCTGTAACCTTTGAGATGATAAAACAACTCAGAAATGAGAGGCAGAGGATATTTATTCTGGATTGTCATCTGGTTGAGCCGAAGTCAGACATTCTTTTTCTTCACAAGCAAGAATCCTGCTTCGGCCAGGAAGGATGACTTCTGAATAAAGTTCAATAGGACAGTCATACAGCCTATGAAGTGGCAACATCTCAGCCTCCTTTTTGTCGAAGACATCATTGTACATCCATTATATAACAGGCAAGCCAAGTAAATTAGATGGAGAACTAGGGGGTTGAGCGGGACAAATTGGAACTAGACAACTCTCATGGCACTCCTGTCCCCAACAGAGTAGTTCACCAAATTTCCAATCCAAGACAGGCTTGTGCTTTCTCAGCCATGGCAGACTTAGAAGCAGAGGGTGAGACAGACCTGACAGCATATAGAGAGGAACCTTCTTCGAGTAGCATTCCTACCTGAAGATCCACAGGCTCGGTAACAAAAAGGATGGTCTCATAAAGAGGTTTTTCATCCTACCGATAAAATCACCAACGGATCCTGTAGATGTAGGATCGGGATTTGATACTGCTCCACAGTCTCCTGTTGAATGAGATTTCCTGCGGAACCAGAGTCCAGATAGGCTGACTCAACAAACTGGATGTTGCCACAAAAAACGTATACGGACAGAGTCAATGATGGGGAGGAGTGATCCTCGCCCAGGATTGCCTCTCCAACAGATCCTAGGCTCTGGAGTTTCCCAATTTTTTAGTGCAGGAGTGGATCAAATGTTCAGGACTGCCACCATAGATGCACCTCGATGGGCCTCCTGGACAATTTACATGGACTCTGGGGAAGGTGCTGAAGCTGAGTTATCAGCCTTTGAAAAGTAGGAGCCAGGCATTTGCATCTCCTTGTGTGGTCATCTCCTTGGAACACTCCTGAAACTTGATGTTGATCCAAGTTGTGAGGGACACCAGGTTGTCCAGTGAAGTGGGTATATCAGAACTGGCAAGTTCAGCCTTGATTCTCCAGTGCCTCATTATTCCAGGTGAGCTCAGAAGACAGGGTATGGATTTGGACAGTGTACTGGCCCACTGTGAGGTTTTTCTCGTGCAATCTGAGGAGAGAACATGCTGTGGAGGAAACACAGCCGGGCTCATCAAAGACCTTAGGCCTCTTTTACACATCCTTTTTTTAGAATCAGTCACAATTAGGGTTGAGCGACTTTCATTTTTTTAAGATCGAGTAGGGTTTTGGGAAACCCGATTTTGTCCAGAGTCGAGTCGAGTGCAGTCGGCCGATTATCGCTAAAAGTCGGGGATCGACCGAAACACGAAACCCAATGCAAGTCAATGGGGAAGCATAGTCGGCAGTGAGTGGAGGCCAGGAAAACACCTACAGTGCCCATTTTAATGCCAAAAACATCCATTCTTGTTTCTGAAGCTTGCCAATCTTAATTAACTGTATAATAATAGTTGGGCATAGGGAATTGGGGGAAAGTTGTGGGGGGAGTAGGGCTGGCTCAAGTTTTTCGTGGGCCCAGGAAATGCGGACTACGTCACGGCGGTGTTGCAGGGAAAGGTAAGTATTTAAACGTTGCAAGTGCTGTGATCCTGAGCAAGCAGGGGGGGGCCCACTCGTTCGCATTGGCACTGGCACAGGGCCCCTCAAAGTACGGCGGTGTGTTTGCATGGCGGGGGCGCCTCCCACCAGCAGCGACACTTTTGCGTACTCTGAGGGGCCCTGTGCCAGTGACGTCGCCAACGAGTATGCCCCCCCACCTGATGAAGGAACCTGCACTTTCATCTGCACCTTCCTCTTTGTCCCTGTGTAAGGTGGTATAACATGCGGGAAGGGGAACCTTACTTTCAGCAGGGTCAGATTCTGGCTGTGTAGAGTACAAGGGGAATGTAGTGGTCTAGGTCAATGTACCAGCAGACTCATTTAGCAGTGGCTGGGCAATGGGCAGGATGAGGAGGAAACAGATATAGGGCCAAAGAATAAAGTAGGCTAAATGCAGTTCAAAATTGGTAACAGGACTAAACAGGCGGCATTGCTTTGTTCAGTGGAGTAGCAAACCCAAGAGCAGCAGACACTGTTTCAAGGGCCTAACCACACTAGTAGGCCAAATGCAGTTTAATATCTGATAGTATAGGGCGAAAGCCAGAATGTGGAAGCTCAGCTTTGTTCAGTTGAGGACAACACCAGGGAGGGGCAGACACCTTTAGTAGGCCGGAAAAGCCTATTGCATTTTTTAAAATGGTAATTTGGAGCAGAAGGTTGAAGCTCAGCTTTATTTAGTTGAGGACAACACCAGGCAGGGGCACACAGACAGACACCTTTAGTAGGCCGGAAAAGCCTATTGCATTTTTTAAAATGGTAATTTGGAGCAGAAGGTTGAAGCTCAGCTTTATTTAGTTGAGGACAACACCAGGCAGGGGCACACAGACAGACACCTTTAGTAGGCCGGAAAAGCCTATTGCATTTTTTAAAATGGTAATTTGGAGCAGAAGGTTGAAGCTCAGCTTTATTTAGTTGAGGACAACACCAGGCAGGGGCACACAGACAGACACCTTTAGTAGGCCGGAAAAGCCTATTGCATTTTTTAAAATGGTAATTTGGAGCAGAAGGTTGAAGCTCAGCTTTATTTAGTTGAGGACAACACCAGGCAGGGGCACACAGACAGACACCTTTAGTAGGCCGGAAAAGCCTATTGCATTTTTTAAAATGGTAATTTGGAGCAGAAGGTTGAAGCTCAGCTTTATTTAGTTGAGGGCAACACCAGGGAGGGGCAGAAGCCGTTAGTAGGCCCTAACCACCATTTTGTTTTTTAAAAACCACTTAATGAGAGCCGGAAGGTTGAAGCTCAGCTTTATTCAGTTGAGGACAACACCAGGCAGGGGCACACAGACAGACACCTTTAGTAGGCCGGAAAAGCCTATTGCATTTTTTAAAATGGTAATTTGGAGCAGAAGGTTGAAGCTCAGCTTTATTTAGTTGAGGACAACACCAGGCAGGGGCACACAGACAGACACCTTTAGTAGGCCGGAAAAGCCTATTGCATCTTTTAAAATGGTAATTTGGAGCAGAAGGTTGAAGCTCAGCTTTATTTAGTTGAGGGCAACACCAGGGAGGGGCAGAAGCCGTTAGTAGGCCCTAACCACCATTTTGTTTTTTAAAAACCACTTAATGAGAGCCGGAAGGTTGAAGCTCAGCTTTATTCAGTTGAGGACAACACCAGGCAGGGGCACACAGACAGACACCTTTAGTAGGCCGGAAAAGCCTATTGCATTTTTTAAAATGGTAATTTGGAGCAGAAGGTTGAAGCTCAGCTTTATTTAGTTGAGGGCAACACCAGGGAGGGGCAGAAGCCGTTAGTAGGCCCTAACCAAAGTTGAAGGCCAAATGCAGTTTAATTTCTGATACTCTAGGCCGAAAGCCAGAAGGTGGAAGCTCCGATTTAGACAGTGGAGGACAATTTGAATTAGGGACTGCAGACAGACTTAGTAGGCTGTCCCCTGTGGACCATGCATCCAACACATTAACCCATTGCGCCGTAATGGACACGTAATCTTCCGTGGCCATGCCTACAGGTCCATGCGTCTGTTGTCAGGTGCACCTTTGTACTCACAGATTGCCAGAGTGCATGGACAATGCGGTCTTCTACATGCTGGTGGAGGGTTGGGATGGCTTTTCTCGCAAAAGAAGTGTCGACTGGTTAGCTTGTAGCGTGGTACAGCGTAGTCCATCATGGCCTTATTAATAGTAAATAAAATATATAACTAGGCTCTATGAACTTTTAAATAGGTTCCAGGGGTACACGGGCAGCATTGGTGTGGTCAGTGGAGGAGTATTGCAAGTAGGGGCTGCAGACAGGCTATCAAAGGCCTAAAATACCAAACAGTAGGCACTCATGGCAGTTTTACATCGGTTACATGGATACACAGGCAGGCACTCCAGGCAGCATTGTGGTCAGTGGAGGAGTATTGCAAGTAGGGGCCGCAGACAGGCTATCAAAGGCCTAAAATAACAAACAGTAGGCAGTCATGGCAGTTTTACATTGGTTACATGGATACACAGGCAGGCAATCCAGGCAGCATTGTGGTCAGTGGAGGAGTATTGCAAGTAGGGGCCGCAGACAGGCTATCAAAGGCCTAAAATAACAAACAGTAGGCAGTCATGGCAGTTTTACATCGGTTACATGGATACACAGGCAGGCACTCCAGGCAGCATTGTGGTCAGTGGAGGAGTATTGCAAGTAGGGGCCGCAGACAGGCTATCAAAGGCCTAAAATAACAAACAATAGGCTCATTGCAGTTTTACAGCGGTTACATGGATAGACGGGCAGGCAGCTTGGTGGTGAGTGGAGGAGTATTTAAAGTAGGGACCGCAGACAGGCTTCAAAGGCCTAACATAAGAAAATGGGCTGGCTGTAGGCACTTTATAATTGGTTCCAGGGGTACACGGGCAGCAGTGGTCTGGCCAGTGGAGGACTAGTGGAAGGAGGGACCGCAGACAGGCTTCAAAGGCCTAACATAAAAAAATGGGCTGGCTGTAGGCACTTTATAATTGGTTCCAGGGGTACACGGGCAGCAGTGGTCTGGCCAGTGGAGGACTAGTGGAAGGAGGGACCGCAGACAGGCTTCAAAGGCCTAACATAAAAAAATGGGCTGGCTGTAGGCACTTTATAATTGGTTCCAGGGGTACACGGGCAGCAGTGGTCTGGCCAGTGGAGGACTAGTGGAAGGAGGGACCGCAGACAGGCTTCAAAGGCCTAACATAAAAAAATGGGCTGGCTGTAGGCACTTTATAATTGGTTCCAGGGGTACACGGGCAGCAGTGGTCTGGCCAGTGGAGGACTAGTGGAAGGAGGGACCGCAGACAGGCTTCAAAGGCCTAACATAAAAAAATGGGCTGGCTGTAGGCACTTTATAATTGGTTCCAGGGGTACACGGGCAGCAGTGGTCTGGCCAGTGGAGGACTAGTGGAAGGAGGGACCGCAGACAGGCTTCAAAGGCCTAACATAAAAAAATGGGCTGGCTGTAGGCACTTTATAATTGGTTCCAGGGGTACACGGGCAGCAGTGGTCTGGCCAGTGGAGGACTAGTGGAAGGAGGGACCGCAGACAGGCTTCAAAGGCCTAACATAAAAAAATGGGCTGGCTGTAGGCACTTTATAATTGGTTCCAGGGGTACATGGGCAGCAGTGGTCTGGCCAGTGGAGGACTAGTGGAAGGAGGGACCGCAGACAGGCTTCAAAGGCCTAACATAAAAAAATGGGCTGGCTGTAGGCACTTTATAATTGGTTCCAGGGGTACATGGGCAGCAGTGGTCTGGCCAGTGGAGGACTAGTGGAAGGAGGGACCGCAGACAGGCTTCAAAGGCCTAACATAAAAAAATGGGCTGGCTGTAGGCACTTTATAATTGGTTCCAGGGGTACACGGGCAGCAGTGGTCTGGCCAGTGGAGGACTAGTGGAAGGAGGGACCGCAGACAGGCTTCAAAGGCCTAACATAAAAAAATGGGCTGGCTGTAGGCACTTTATAATTGGTTCCAGGGGTACACGGGCAGCAGTGGTCTGGTCAGTGGAGGACTAGTGGAAGGAGGGACCGCAGACAGGCTTCAAAGGCCTAAAATAACAAACAATAGGCTCATGGCAGTTTTACAGCGGTTACATGGATACACGGGCAGCTTGGTGGTGAGTGGAGGAGTAGTGCAAGGAGTGTCTGTCCCAGTACTCCCAAAATATAAATAGATGTTAATGTCTCGCAAAACAACCAAAACAAAAAAAAAGGTGGCATACTTAGGTACAGGGGTGGGCTCATCTGCTGAGTTTCTGACATAGTAATTTGGCAGTAACTATTTAATGGTGCCAATATAGGACACAGACACAGACTACTTTAAGTTGCATCATAGATGTCTACAAATGTGTATTGTCAGTGCCAGACATTGAATGATGTCAGCGAATAGACTAAAGATTGGTGGAGCTGTGCGACATAATTTTGCATGTGGTAGAGCACATTTTGAGCTGGGGTAGGGGGGAACTCTCTAGAGGCCGGCGGGACCGCCCCAGGGCCCCTCATGTTACAACGGTGTGTCTGACGTTGGGTGCGCACCACCACCGCCAGAGACACTACATTGTACTATGAGGGACCCAGTAGCAATGCCGTCAACCAAAAGCGAGCACACCCACCTCTTCAGACAAACAGCAGTCTCACGGGTGCTTGCGCCAAGTCGCGATACCACGGCCCCGTGTGGGGAGTTTGGCCATTTAGGGAGGTGTAAACATGTCGTATGCTGTACAATCAGCTGCAGCAAATTAGACATTAGAAAAGTAATTCACAGGCAAGAGCCTTTCATAGGAAAGCTAGGTGTCGGCCGGGCAAGGTGGGGCAAAAGATTTCGAAATCCAGTTGTGGTTCATTTTAATGAATGTTAGATCGTCAACATTTTGGGTAGCCAGACGAGTCCTTTTTTCGGTTAATATTGAACCTGCAGCACTGAATACTCTTTCTGATAGGACACTTGCTGCCGGGCAAGCAAGCTCCTGCAATGCATATTCTGCCAATTCTGGCCAGGTGTCTAATTTGGAGGCCCAGTAATCAAATGGGAATGACGGTTGAGGGAGAACATCGATAAGGGATGAAAAATAGTTAGTAACCATACTGGACAAATGTTGTCTCCTGTCACTTTCAATTGATGCAGCAGTACCTGTCCTGTCTGCGGTCATAGCAAAATCACTCCACAACCTGGTCAGAAAACCCCTCTGTCCAACGCCACTTCTGATGTGTGCACCCCTAACACTCCTAGTCTGCTGCCCCCTGGAGCTCGTGTGAGAACGATCACGTGCGCTGTGTGCTGGGAATGCCTGAAGCAAACGGTCAACAAGAGTTGATTGTTTGGTTGCTAATATTAGTTCCAAGTTCTCATGTGGCATAATATTTTGCAATTTGCCTTTATAGCGTGGATCAAGGAGGCAGGCCAACCAGTAATCGTCATCGTTCATCATTTTCGTAATGCGTGTGTCCCTTTTTAGGATACGTAAGGCATAATCCGCCATGTGGGCCAAAGTTCCAGTTGTCAAATCTCCGGTTGTGATTGGTTGAGGGGCAGTTGCAGGCAAATCTACGTCACTTGTGTCCCTCAAAAAACCAGAACCCGGCCGTGACACGCAACCAATTTCCTGTGCCCCCGGGAAAGGTTCGGCATTAAAAATATACTCATCCCCATCATCCTCCTCGTCCTCCACCTCCTCTTCGCCCGCTACCTCGTCCTGTACACTGCCCTGACCAGACAATGGCTGACTGTCATCAAGGCTTTCCTCTTCCTCTGGTGCAGACGCCTGCTCCTTTATGTGCGTCAAACTTTGCATCAGCAGACGCATTAGGGGGATGCTCATGCTTATTACGGCGTTGTCTGCACTAACCAGCCGTGTGCATTCCTCAAAACACTGAAGGACTTGACACATGTCTTGTATCTTCGACCACTGCACACCTGACAACTCCATGTCTGCCATCCTACTGCCTGCCCGTGTATCCTCCCACAAATAAATAACAGCACGCCTCTGTTCGCACAGTCTCTGAAGCATGTGCAGTGTTGAGTTCCACCTTGTTGCAACGTCTATGATTAGGCGATGCTGGGGAAGGTTCAAAGACCGCTGATAGGTCTGCATACGGCTGGCGTGTACAGGCGAACGTCGGATATGTGAGCAAAGTGCACGCACTTTGAGGAGCAGGTCGGAGAACCCAGGATAAGTTTTCAATAAGCACTGCACCACCAGGTTTAAGGTGTGAGCCAGGCAAGGAATGTGTTTCAGTTGGGAAAGGGAGATGGCAGCCATGAAATTCCTTCCGTTATCACTCACTACTTTGCCTGCCTCAAGATCTACTGTGCCCAGCCACGACTGCGTTTCTTGTTGCAAGAACTCGGACAGAACTTCCGCGGTGTGTCTGTTGTCGCCCAAGCACTTCATAGCCAATACAGCCTGCTGACGCTTGGCAGTAGCTGGCCCATAATGGGACAACTGGTGTGCAACAGTGTCATCTGCCGATGGAGTGGTTGGCAGACTGCGTTCTGTGGAAGAGCTGTAGCTTCTGCAGGAGGACGAGGAGGAGGAGGAGGAGGGGGTGCGAACGCCTACAGCCAACTGTTTCCTAGACCGTGGGCTAGGCACAACTGTCCCTAAATTGATGTCGCCTGTGGACCCTGCATCCACCACATTCACCCAGTGTGCCGTGATGGACACATAACGTCCCTGGCCATGCCTACTGGTCCATGCATCTGTAGTCAGGTGCACCTTTGTACTCACAGATTGCCTGAGTGCATGGACGATGCGCTGTTTAACATGCTGGTGCAGGGCTGGGATGGCTTTTCTGGAAAAAAAGTGTCGACTGGGTAGCTCGTATCGTGGTTCAGCGTACTCCATCAGGGCTTTGAAAGCTTCGCTTTCAACTAACCGGTAGGGCATCATCTCTAACGAGATTAGTCTAGCTATGTGGGCGTTAAAACCCTGTGTACGCGGATGCGAGGATAAGTACTTCCTTTTTCTAACCAGAGTCTCATGTAGGGTGAGCTGGACTGGAGAGCTGGAGATCGTGGAACTTTCGGGTGTGCCGGTGTACATGGCAGACTGAGAGACGGTTGGAGACGGTATTGTTTCCGCCGGTGCCCTAGATGCAATATTTCCTCCTACAAAACTGGTGGTTCCCTGACCCTGACTGCTTTTGGCTGGCAAAGAAACCTGCACAGATACTGCCGGTGGTGCAGAAAATGGTGGCCTTACAGTGACGGAAGGGATGTTGCGTTGCTGACTAGCTTCATTGGCCGAGGGTGCTACAACCTTGAGGGACGTTTGGTAGTTAGTCCAGGCTTGAAAATGCATGGTGGTTAAGTGTCTATGCATGCAACTAGTATTTAGACTTTTCAGATTCTGACCTCTGCTTAAGCTAGTTGAACATTTTTGACAAATGACTTTGCGCTGATCTGTTGGATGTTGTTTAAAAAAATGCCAGACTGCACTCTTCCTAGACTTGGATCCCTTTTCAGGGATTGCAGACTGAGCTTTAACCGGATGGCAACGCTGTGCTCCAACAGGTTTTGGCTTTGACACGCGTTTTGGGCCAGATACGGGCCCGGCAGATGGAACCTGTTGCGATGTTGATGCCTGCTGCGGCCCCTCCTCCACCTCCGCTTCTGAACTACTGCCGCCTGCACCCTGTTCCCCCAATGGCTGCCAATCGGGGTCAATAACTGGGTCATCTATTACCTCCTCTTCGAGCTCGTGTGCAACTTCGTCTGTGTCACTGTGTCGGTCGGTGGTATAGCGTTCGTGGCGGGGCAACATAGTCTCATCAGGGTCTGATTGTGGATCTGTACCCTGAGAGGGCAATGTGGTGGTCTGAGTCAAAGGAGCAGCATAGTACTCTGGCTGTGGCTGTGCATCAGTGCACTCCATGTCAGAATATACTTGTAATGGGCATGGCCTGTTAAATGTTTCACTTTCTAAGCCAGGGACGGTATGTGTAAAGAGCTCCATGGAGTGACCCGTTGTGTCGCCTGCTGCATCCTTCTCTCTTGTTGTAGTTTTTGCTGAGGAGGACAAGGAAGCGACTTGTCCCTGACCGTGAACATCCACAAGCGACACGCTGCTTTTACATTTACCAGTTTCGTAAGAGGAGGCAAAAGAGCTAGAGGCTGAGTCTGCAATGTAAGCCAAAACTTGCTGTTGCTGCTCCGCCTTTAAAAGCGGTTTTCCTACTCCCAGAAAAGAGAGCATTCGAGGCCTTGTGTAGCCTGACGACGAAACTGGCTCCACAGCTCCAGACTTAGGTGGAATATTTTTATCCCCACGACCACCTGATGCTCCACTACCACTACCATCATTACCAGCTGACAATGAACGCCCACGACGACCTCTTGCACCAGACTTCCTCATTGTTTTAAAATCTTAACCAAAGTAACTTTATTTGTTGCTGTCAAACAACTTACACGGTGAGCTATAACTTCAGTATGATTTCAATATCCCTTAACAGGTTAGTGAGACCACAAGGAAAATCAGGCACAATGTTACACACTCTGTTTTCTGTGGCACAAAATCACAGAGATGACACACACGCAGGACTGTCACTCAAGCACTAATGTCAATATTAATCTCCCACCTAATTTATTTTTTTTTTTTTCTCAGGGAGACTTTAGAAACCAAATAATATTAAAAAAAAAAAAAAAAAAAAAAGGCTTTCTATGGCCCACAATTAGAGAGAGAGAGGTGGCACACCCAGGAGTCAAGACTGGCACACAAGCTGAAAGGGCAATATTACTCTCCCACTGTTTTTTTATGTATTTTTTGTTTTTTAAGGGAGACTTTAGAAACCCAATAATATTTTTTTAAAAAAATAAATAGGCTTTCTATGGCCCACTGAATGAGAGGGAGAGAGGTGGCACACCCAGGAGTCAAGACTGGCACACAAGCTGAAAGGGCAATATTACTCTCCCACTGTTTTTTTATGTATTTTTTGTTTTTTAAGGGAGACTTTAGAAACCCAATAATATTTAAAAAAAAAAATAAATAGGCTTTCTATGGCCCACTAAATGAGAGGGAGAGAGGTGGCACACCCAGGAGTCAAGACTGGCACACAAGCTGAAAGGGCAATATTACTCTCCCACTGTTTTTTTATGTATTTTTTGTTTTTTAAGGGAGACTTTAGAAACCCAATAATATTTAAAAAAAATAAATAAATAGGCTTTCTATGGCCCACTGAATGAGAGGGAGAGAGGTGGCACACCCAGGAGTCAAGACTGGCACACAAGCTGAAAGGGCAATATTACTCTCCCACTGTTTTTTTTTTTTTTTTTTTTTTTTCAGGGAGACTTTAGAAACCAAATAATATTAAAAAAACCAAAAAAAAAATAGCCTTTCTATGGCCCACTGAATGAGAGAGAGAGGTGGCACACCCAGGAGTCAAGACTGGCACACAAGCTGAAAGGGCAATATTACTCTCCCACTGTTTTTTTATGTATTTTTTGTTTTTTAAGGGAGACTTTAGAAACCCAATAATATTTAAAAAAAAAATAAATAGGCTTTTTATGGCCCACTGAATGAGAGGGAGAGAGGTGGCACACCCAGGAGTCAAGACTGGCACACAAGCTGAAAGGGCAATATTACTCTCCCACTGTTTTTTTATGTATTTTTTGTTTTTTAAGGGAGACTTTAGAAACCCAATAATATTTTTTAAAAAAAATAAATAGGCTTTCTATGGCCCACTGAATGAGAGGGAGAGAGGTGGCACACCCAGGAGTCAAGACTGGCACACAAGCTGAAAGGGCAATATTACTCTCCCACTGTTTTTTTATGTATTTTTTGTTTTTTAAGGGAGACTTTAGAAACCCAATAATATTTTTTTTAAAAAATAAATAGGCTTTCTATGGCCCACTGAATGAGAGGGAGAGAGGTGGCACACCCAGGAGTCAAGACTGGCACACAAGCTGAAAGGGCAATATTACTCTCCCACTGTTTTTTTATGTATTTTTTGTTTTTTAAGGGAGACTTTAGAAACCCAATAATATTTAAAAAAAAAAATAAATAGGCTTTCTATGGCCCACTGAATGAGAGGGAGAGAGGTGGCACACCCAGGAGTCAAGACTGGCACACAAGCTGAAAGGGCAATATTACTCTCCCACTGTTTTTTTATGTATTTTTTGTTTTTTAAGGGAGACTTTAGAAACCCAATAATATTTTAAAAAATAAATAAATAGGCTTTCTATGGCCCACTGAATGAGAGGGAGAGAGGTGGCACACCCAGGAGTCAAGACTGGCACACAAGCTGAAAGGGCAATATTACTCTCCCACTGTTTTTTTATGTATTTTTTGTTTTTTAAGGGAGACTTTAGAAACCCAATAATATTTTTTTAAAAAAATAAATAGGCTTTCTATGGCCCACTGAATGAGAGGGAGAGAGGTGGCACACCCAGGAGTCAAGACTGGCACACAAGCTGAAAGGGCAATATTACTCTCCCACTGTTTTTTTATGTATTTTTTGTTTTTTAAGGGAGACTTTAGAAACCCAATAATATTTTAAAAAAAAATAAATAGGCTTTCTATGGCCCACTGAATGAGAGGGAGAGAGGTGGCACACCCAGGAGTCAAGACTGGCACACAAGCTGAAAGGGCAATATTACTCTCCCACTGTTTTTTTATGTATTTTTTGTTTTTTAAGGGAGACTTTAGAAACCCAATAATATTTTTTTTTGTAAAATAAATAGGCTTTCTATGGCCCACTGAATGAGAGGGAGAGAGGTGGCACACCCAGGAGTCAAGACTGGCACACAAGCTGAAAGGGCAATATTACTCTCCCACTGTTTTTTTATGTTTTTTTTTTTTTTTTCAGGGAGACTTTAGAAACCAAATAATATTAAAAAAACCAAAAAAAAAAATAGCCTTTCTATGGCCCACTGAATGAGAGAGAGAGGTGGCACACCCAGGAGTCAAGACTGGCACACAAGCTGAAAGGGCAATATTACTCTCCCACTGTTTTTTTATGTATTTTTTGTTTTTTAAGGGAGACTTTAGAAACCCAATAATATTTTTTTTAAAAAATAAATAGGCTTTCTATGGCCCACTGAATGAGAGGGAGAGAGGTGGCACACCCAGGAGTCAAGACTGGCACACAAGCTGAAAGGGCAATATTACTCTCCCACTGTTTTTTTATGTATTTTTTGTTTTTTAAGGGAGACTTTAGAAACCCAATAATATTTAAAAAAAATAAATAAATAGGCTTTCTATGGCCCACTGAATGAGAGGGAGAGAGGTGGCACACCCAGGAGTCAAGACTGGCACACAAGCTGAAAGGGCAATATTACTCTCCCACTGTTTTTTTATGTTTTTTTTTTTTTTTTCAGGGAGACTTTAGAAACCAAATAATATTAAAAAAAAACCCCAAAAAAATAGCCTTTCTATGGCCCACTGAATGAGAGAGAGAGGTGGCACACCCAGGAGTCAAGACTGGCACACAAGCTGAAAGGGCAATATTACTCTCCCACTGTTTTTTTAGGTTTTTTTTTTTTTTTCAGGGAGACTTTAGAAACCAAATAATATAAAAAAAAAAAATAAAATAAATAGGCTTGCTATAGCCCACTGAATGAGAGATAGCACACACAGCAGTGACACACAAGCCCTGACTGAGGCCAATATTTTTCTCCCACTGATTGATGTAGTGTTTTTGTGTTGAGGTAGAATTTAGAACACAAATCACGGAAAAAATAAATAGGCTTTCTATGGCCCACTCAGTGAGAGATGGCACACACAGGGATGGCACTGTAGCAGAAATGCCAATCTTAATCTCCCACAAAAAAACCAAAAAAAAAACAGGGACTGTCCTACAATTACTATCTCCCTGCAGTAATCTAAGCCAGGTATGGCAGGCAGCAATAGGAGTGGACTGATGCACAAATTAAATAAAAAGTGTGGACAAACAAAAAAGATAGCTGTGCAGAAAGGAAGGAACAAGAGGATATGTGCTTTGAAAAAAGCAGTTGGTTTGCACAGTGCCGTACACACAGCAATACAGCTATCACGGAGCCTTCTAGGGCAGCCCAATGAGCTACAGCGCTGAGGGGAAAAAAAAAAAAATAGCTTCCACAGTCCCTGCACACCGAAGGTGGTGTTGGACAGTGCAAATCGCTGCAGCACAAGCGGTTTGGTGGTTAGTGGACCCTGCCTAACGCTCTCCCTGCTTCTGACGAAGCGGCAGCAACCTGTCCCTAAGCTCAGATCAGCAGCAGTAAGATGGCGGTCGGCGGGAACGCCCCTTTATAGCCCCTGTGACGCCGCAGACAGCAAGCCAATCACTGCAATGCCCTTCTCTAAGATGGTGGGGACCAGGATCTATGTCATCACGCTGCCCACACTCTGCGTTCACCTTCATTGGCTGAGAAATGGCGCTTTTCGCGTCATTGAAACGCGACTTTGGCGCGAAAGTCGCGTACCGCATGGCCGACAAGCACAGGGGTCGGATCGGGTTTCATGAGACGCCGACTTAGCCAAAAGTCGGCGACTTTTGAAAATGATCGACCCGTTTCGCTCAACCCTAGTCACAATCCGTCAAAGTCTTGAAAAGACGGATCCTGTGCTGATTGTAAAAAACAGAGAGAGAGAGGGAGATTTTCCCCTGAATGGAAATCCTTCCAGGCATGCTCAGTTTCAAAAAACGTAATCTGTCCCCGGATTCTGTTTTTTGACGGTCGGCGACGGATCCTGCATCCATTGGCTTCCATTATAGCCAATGACGGACAGTGCAGGATCCGTCGCTGGGCGATTTTATGACGTACACAAAAAACGTTTCTACGTGCGTTGTCTCCGGGTGATGGACAAAGAATTTAGGATGGATATGTCAATAGATGAAACGGAAGGCCATCCATCACTCACAATCTATCGGTAATACAAATCAATGAGAAAAAAACGGATCCAGCAGCAACATTTACTAGATCCGTTTTTTCACAAAATGATGGATTTGGATGGAATAAAAAAGAATGAAGTGTGAAAGAGGCCTTACAGAAAGCTTCTGGAAAGGACTGGAGGTTCGAAGCAAGAGGATCCACTCTCTCCCATAGGGAATTTAGCCATGCCAGAGCTTCGCCAGCAAGATGGGACATGATGAAAGCCACTTTGGCCCAATCTGAGGTGAACTGATGAGCCAAGAGTTTAAAGTGCAGCGAGCAATGTTTAAAGAACCCCTGACTAAAAGCAAGGGCACCGCCATAATCTGGAGGTGTTGACAGATTGGGTCTAGAACTAGGAGGCTGATGGGTCATGGCTTCTGTTGCCGCCTCTTGGGTAGGTGTGGATGCGGCCAGAGTTGTCAGTAGTGTGGCAACAGAGAGGATGACAATGAGGTTGAAGATCCCACTTGGTGTGAGCCCAGAGGTACGCAGCTGAGTAGGTCAGCAGAGTAGGTGTAGGAAGAGGAAGATGGGAAGGTTACGTTATGGCTTCCCACTCAGACATGAAGTGATGCAACCATGACAAGCACTGCATCCTCAGCCCCAACTCTGGCTGCAGCCAGCACCATTGGTGAGTGTGCCGTTCGCAGAAGCAGCAAGGGTTGCCTTGCCTAGGCCTTTTTTGAGACTGCAAAGATGACCCACCTCAAGTTATTTGCCATATTTGGAAAAAAAACTCAATAGAGGTAAAAATTGCAATAATTTGACAACTACATCCATGAACTGGCACATGCCTTAGTATGGGAATCTCACTGAGCTAAAATGCTTAGGTCTTGCCAACCACTGGCCATCCCATCAACCACATCTGCTGCTTCTTCCTCTTCCATCACCTTGCCAAGTCTTCACTTGTTTATCCCCTACAGTCGGGGTGAGAGCCCATCAGCTATTACAGAAGGGTATGTGACTGTTGTTTTTGTGCTGCCTAGCAAAACACATCTTTCTCAATCCACAATAACATCTGCTCCTCACTCACATTTAAGCAGTTTGTCTTGTTTTTTGTGTTCCACCCTCTCTCAGTATAACAGTCAGCCCTCAGTCCCGCAATTGTGGTCACCTAAAGGAATTTTCCTCTTACATTTGCCTAAGCTAAGAGCTTTAACTGCACCATCTCCAATCTGTTTGCCACGGAAATGCTGCCTTTCCGCCGGGTGAATACAGACGGCTTCCAAAAGTTGATGGCCATCGCAGTCCCCCAGTAACACTTGTCCAGTCACCATTACTTCCCTAAGAAAGCTGTGCCTATGCTACACCAGCATGTCGCAGACAACATCATCCATTCCCTGAAAAAAAATGTGTCTGCCAGGGTGCATTTCACCACTGACACCTGGACGAGCAAACATGGGCAGGTGCATTCCATCTTACTGACTGGGCACTGGGTGATTCTGGTGGCTGTGGGGGCAGGCAGTCAAGGCGCTGCTCCACAAGTATTTGAATCCCCAAGGCTTGCAGGACAAACCTCTGTAACTAACAGGTCCTCCACTGCTTCTTGCTCCTACACCACCTCTAAGGCCACGACCTGTGCCCTCAACCTCTCTTTTTATTAGACACAAATTTTAACAGTGCAGAGAGAGAATCCCCCCCACCTCCGTACTTCACAGCCATGGGTCACCACAGTCAGGCAGTGGTCAAATTAATATGCCTTGGAGATCACAGTCACACAGCTCATGAGTTGTGGACAGTTATCCAGGCCAAGTTAGAGCAATGGCAATGGCTGTATCTACTGAACCTGGAGCCAGAGAAGGCTGTGCGCGATAACTTTGCAAGCCTGGTTGCGGTCCTACGGCGAGGCAATCTCTCACACATGCTTTGCATGGCTTATGTCAGCACCTGGTGGTACAGCAATTTCTTCACCACTATATCAGTCTGGATGCGCTGCTGCTGAAAGTACGGTCACTGTGTGCTCATTTCTGCTGATCACACCCTGCAGGTTATCAACTTGCATCGCTAAAGAGGTCTCTCATCCCTCTGATTAAATGCTTGATTTGCGATGTTCCAAAATAGTGGAATTCCATTTTGCACATGTTGCAACAACTGTGGCAGCAGCAACGAGCACTGGTGCAGTATGTCCTGGGACAATGCATTATGTATGTGGTGCCAATCAAGCTTTAGTCTGAGGAGGTGGTGATCTCAGAGGAAGAGGTGGAAGCAGAGGAGAACAAAGAATGAATAACAATATCTTAAAGTGTCGTCACACACGTGGGTGCCATAGTAGGGTAGATTACAGCGATTGAGTGGGGCTCATGATACCAGACAAACTGTTAGTGAAGGTGCAGGAGCCGAGGAGCAAATGGAGGAGGACGAGGGGGAAAAGGTGAAGGACACGCAGTCAGGAGATGAAGAGGATAATGATCCCCCTCTGTTGTCCATGGTTGACTGGAGGGGACAGAGTAAGCAACTTTGAGTGTTTCCCCACTACCAACACACCATGCACTTGGATCTCATGGACACATGAGCACCTTCTTTCTGCACTATTTTCATCCTGCTGATTACTGGGTTGCAACTCAGATCAATGATACAAGCGTACATTTAGCCAGATGCTTACCCCAATGGAAAGGGATGCACGCATGCTTGAGTATCAAAACATGCTTGTAGACCAGAGGTGTCAAACTGCATTCCTCGAGGGCCGCCAACAGGTCATATTTTCAGGATTTCCTTAGCATTCCACAAGGTGCTGGAATCATTCTGTGCAGGTGATTAAATTATCACCTGTGCAATACAAGGAAATCCTGAAAACATGACCTGTTGGCGGCCCTCGAGGAATGCAGTTTGACACCTCTTTTGTAGACAATCTAAAGAGTGGTTTTCCCGAAGACAGCAATGAGGCACACAGTGTGCATAACAGGTCTATACCTCCCAAACCGAGAACTTCAAGGCATCATCATAAAAATATTAGCAGCAGAAGAAGCATTTTTCAGACTAGCCTATGCACCAGCAGAACAGAGTACATGTCTGACACGCTGTGAACAACTAGAGAGGATGGTGCAGGAGTTTCTTGAGTTCAGTATCAATGTCATTGAGGGGGTTTGGACCCTTTTGCATTTTGGTCTTCAAAAACAGAAGCATGGCCCAAGCTCATCTGTCACACCTTGGAGGGTCTTCACCGATGCTGGTGTGTCTTGATGGATAAGCACATCCTTCTATCCCATGAAAGCATAGACCACCTAACTTTCATCAAAATGAATAAGTCATGAATTTCCAATGACTTCTGCATCCCAGTCACAGACTTAGCAATCTAGGCAATGGTGTTGATTTTAGTGTCATGCATTGATCTTGCATTATTGCAGTCTGTGACACCTTTGTAGTGGCTTCTGTGCCTGCTGTTGCTACTGTTGCTGATGTTACAAACAATTTTGTGTAGGTGTGTAAGAGGCCTACTATACTGTTTCTGCTTAGTGAAAATTGATACCACTTTAGTAGTGTGTGAAATGTGGAGATTCCAAGTTAAGTCTCCATCTGGTGGGTTGCCTGTACTAGGTGTGTCAGAGGCCTATTTTACTGTTTCTACTCTATGGAAATTGATGCCACTTTAGTCGTGTGCGACAATAATTTTTTTGAAATGTGGAGTAGTAGAGTTGCATGTAGTAGAAGGTGTGTGAGAGGCCTATAATACTATTTCTACTCAGTGGAGATTGATGCCACTTTAGTGTGTTGCATTAATTTTTTAAAATTTGGAGAATTTAAGTTGGATATCCTCCATGTGTGTTGCCTTTATAAGTAGGGCTTCAAGACTGGCAGGCCTGCACTTACTTTCGCTCAACTCTCTGTGTTTCTTTCCTTACATTTTTCTACCAATTGTACTGTATGAAACTGATGTTTGTGCTATCTGGGCGTGGCTGTAAAAAAAATAAATTGGAGCTGTTGCATAAGGTATCAGGGCTCCCAGCAAAGAAGTCTTACACCGCTCCTTTAACCACCAGGTCCTCATTGAAACTTTAATTCAAAGCTGTAAATGCTGGGAAAGACCCTGATACTTCATGCAAGGTTCATGGCTGACTGCTACTGTGCCATTTGCAAATTTCTACTGTGGGTCACTTGATGCCACTTTTCATGGTGTCTGCCCCTAATTTTAGCTCTTTGGGAAGCTTTTTCTCAACCCATAAGGTGTTTTGCATACATTTATTTTGGCCTCCCATTGAATTTAATGGGGTTCGAGTACATTCGGTGAATGTCTAAAGGTTCGCTCATCTCTACCGGAGACTTGCGTGAAAACACTTGATACGGTGACGGTGGAGGAAGAAGCTGTAGATGTTTTTAATGGGATGGACAGTGGTTGGTGAGGCCGGCTAGTCAGCATTTTAGTGTAGTGAGATTCCCACACTAAGGCATGTTGATCGCACATGAACCGGTTCAGGCATGTAGTTGTCAAATTATTGCAACTTTTGATGGACTGAGTTATTTTTGCAAATTTGGCAGATGTTAGTTGGGTCTTCCTTTGCGGTCTCAAAAATGGCCCAGGCAAGGCAAACCTTGCCACCCCTGGAAACTGCATGCTTGCGACCAATGCTGCCACAGCCAGAGTTGTGGCTGACGATGCAGTGCTTGTCATGGTTGCATCACTTCATTTCTGTGAGGGAAGCCGCAGTGTAACCACTTTGTCTTACTCCTCTTACACTTCATCTGCTGAGCAACTCAGCTGCATACCTCACTCCAAGGTTCATACCTAGTGGGCTCTACAACCTCATTGTCATCCTCTCTGTTCTCATGCTCCTCACCCTGAGAGTCACCCTCATTATCTTCCTTTCCTGACACCACAGTACAGCCCACATGTTGCCTTTGGTTTCTGAGTCTCACCAGGATTAGGATCACCTCCATCCCTGGTGTTTAAAGCTTGGTGGCGAGGGTCTGGATTCTGCCCACACCCTACTTTGTCCAGCCCAAATCCAACATGCTTTTCTCCTCTGGATTCTGTGAATCTTTGGAGTAGACCTCTGATGCCCATGGAAAAGAATGTGTGAACAACTCTGCAGAATGGCCCATCTGTGGTTCCCCACAGTCAGTTGGACGTTTGGAAATTTGTGACACGGGTGTAAACAAGAGTGATTGGGGTGCACCTCTAAGAATTATTACAGAAAAAAAAAATTACACTTCCCTGCTCCACATACCTAGATACACCTACTCCCCAAATTAAACATACAATAGTGGAAACGTGATCGTTTAAAAATCTATGACTGAATCTTGCTGACTGGAAAAATGCCTGGGAAACCGAACAAGAATCCGAATGTGCTACGTTCATGCCGAATTTGAGATTGGCAAAAGTTTTCCAAAGAAGTTCAATCATCTCTGATGCAGAGTACACACAGTGACTTTTGTCACAGTACTCTCACAGGAGGTTTTTCAGAGTATACATGGGTAATGGAGAATCAGGGTTCTATTCCAGAGAGGAAGCCTGATAAATGTGTACCACATTAATGGAAGGCAGCAGTCAAGCAAATTAGCCACTTCTCAACTGAGTCAGCAGTTGATGTTATGAGGCAAAATAACTGTTCATAACAATTTAGAGGCTCTGTAGTTGGAATGAGTAGCTAAATCCTTCAATGAGCATTAGGCCCACAAAGGTAGAGTAAAATTATTTGTTAGGCACACTAATCATATAAACATGGCTGCAGAGTACACAAAGGATTTTGGGCACAGTAACCCCACAGAAGCAGATAACAAAATTCGCCCATAGAGCATTTTTCCACATTTTCCCAAGAGAAGCGGAAAACAAATTTTACCCACAGGACGTTTTCACATTTCTTCCAGGTTTTCCTCTGGGTACTCCTGTTTCCTTCCACACTCCAAAGACATACTGATAGGGAAATTAGATTGTGAGCTCCAATGGGGATAGTGCCGATAATGTCTGTAAAGAGCTGTGGAACTAATAGCGCTATATAACAGGAAGAAAGAAAGGAAGCAAGAAGGTAAGTAAATAAGAAAGAAAGAAAAAAAGAAAGAAAGAAAGAAAGAAAAAAAAAAAAAGAAAGAAAATTAAAGAATCTGGCACTCCAAACTCAAAGATAACCTTGAATTTTATTTAGAACAATCTAGAAAATCCAACGCTGTGCATATAAATGTAACACTTTGCATATAAATGTGACGTTTTGGTCAATCAGACATTTCTCAAACTTGCAAAAAGTGGCCGAAGTAAGAGGAGTTGCAATTAGCATAAAGTGCAATGGTAATGTGCTAAGTTGCTGCAAGAATGTCGACATTACATTTATTTGCACAGCCGTGGATTTTCTGGATTGTTCTGGATGAAAAACGAGATTTTCTTAGAGCTTGGAGTGCGAGTTCCTTTTCCACATATCCAAAATAGGGAAAAAAGCAGCAACACTCCGTTTACCGTGTCATAAAAACCTAAGTCCTTAATTTAAGAAAACTTTTCATGGACAAGGTTTTTGAGGGCAGGACGAATGCAGTTATGCAGGCAGATGAACAGAAAAAACAGCAGGTGGGCCTGCCCAGCGCTATCCAAATGCACCCCATGTGAACAGACACCACAGTTTACAAGACAGCGCTGGGCAGGCCCGCCTGATCTAATAGAAGGGTGTCACTACTAGGCTTGCCTGGTTGCTGTGCATCTCCATTGTGTGAACAGCGCCGCATACAAGTCTTTTATGTGCAGCAATATGCCAAGCGGCCACCCCCTCCATTAGTTTGGCAGGTTGAGAGTGGCTGCCTCATCGGTTATGCTGCACCTGTGTATCTTCAACCACATGGGTCCACTGCATCCTGATAGTGCATTTGTTTGAGGCCTAGGCAGGTAAGCATCTCTGCCTTATTTTGCTGTTTTTTCTAATTTTTGGAGGATCTTTGAATTCCCTTTTTGTGCTTTTGCTGTTTAGAGTTAGGACTCATGAGCGTGGGGACCCTTGACGCGGGTCATGAGCTTCCGTATTTTGGCCAAAATATCAACTAATACCTCACATAAAGATTTTTTTCTTATGTGTTTTTTGCACTTTTTTTCGGGGTGCAGTTGGGCCCATTTTTATCTTGTAAACTGTGGTGTCTGTTCACATGGGGTGCATTTGGATAGCGCTGGGCAGGCCCGCCTGATCTAATAGAAGGGTGTCACTACTAGGCTTGCCTGGATGCTGTGCATCTCCATTGTGTGAACAGCGCCGCATACAAGTCTTTTATGTGCAGCAATGTGCCAAGCGGCCACCCCCTCCATTAGTTTGGCAGGTTGAGAGTGGCTGCCTCATCGGTTATGCTGCACCTGTGTATCCTCAACCACATGGGTCCACTGCATCCTGATAGTGCATTTGTTTGAGGCTTAGGCAGGTAAGCATCTCTGCCTTATTTTGCTGTTTTTTCTAATTTTTGGAGGATCTTTGAATTCTCTTTTTGTGCTTTTGCTAGGCAGAAGAACAGGACTACGGTCGTTTCACGTGTAACAGGCTTCCACGGGTCCAGATGGTCCTATTCTACATATACTTGTATTATGGGGTTGAACACTATCTGAGCACCCACCAGATCCTGGAGTGCCGTTATTTTCTGTACTTTAAAATAAATAAAGAGTCAAGGGAGGAGTAATCCAATTTTTTTTTTTGGGGGGGGGGTTAATTTTTTTTTTTATGGAAATGACTTAAAACAACATAGAGTACAAAAAACTAAAATTGCCAATCCATAACCAGGAGGTGTAGGTGCAAATGGAGGAAAAGGTCGACATGTAGAAAAGTCAAGGGAATAGTTATCCAACACTGATTTTTTTTTTTTTTTTTTGCTATGAAGCTGATGTAAAATTAATCCAAACTGTCCCGTGGCTGTACCGTTAGGTACCTGGCTGCTGTTGGGATGGTAACCCACCCTCCGAGCCATGTGTGGACGACAGGCTTGATAAGGGTGTGAATTGGCCCTGCTCCTCCTGCTCCTTCTGCTCCTAATCCTCCGGTGCCAACACCTCTTCCATCATGACCTGAAATTTTATTTTCAGCAGGCATATAAGTTGTACAGTAATGCTGATGATGGCATTAACAGCGCTGGCCATATTGGTGGAATATTCCAAGCAGCACAAGATGGAACACTTGTCCTGCATGGAGGCCCACTCATTGGTGGTGAAATGGTGATATTTTTCAGAGCGATTCAGCAGTGTGTGCTGCATCTTATACTCAACCATTGCCTGCAGATATTCACACAGACTCTCCAGCAAATGCAAGGTGGAGTTCCACCTTTTGGTATGTCGCATATCAGCTGCTGTGTGGGAATGCAGAAGTGAAACTGCAGTGCATACAGGCGAGCAGCAGCAGGGTGAGAATGGTGAAAGCACGCACACACTGCCACAGCTCCAACATTTGTGGGTAATTTTTCAGGAAGTTCTGCACATGTCAGGCAAGAGATGTGCAACAAATCAGTTAGGCCCAGAGCTGCTACAAGATTTCACAGGCACCTACAAGGCACAGACAACTACAAATTTGTCTGCTGTTTGATCCTAGTCCACAGCTCCTATGTCTTGTGGGATTTCTCCCCCAAGCAGATGAGTTTCAGAATAGCCTGCTGTCGCATTCCCCAGCTGTGATGAAGCTGGTGGTGCAGGTCTTATTGTGACCAGATGAGGAGGTGGTGGAGAAAGTGGAGCAGTAGTAGGAGACAACCTGAACAGATAAATGTCCAGCAATCCTAAGTGGTGGTAGGACATAGGCTACAACACCTTCCACCTCTATCCCAGCCTCCGCTACATTTACCCGGTGAGCAGTTAGAGAAATGTTACATCCCTGGCCATGCTTACTGGTCCACGAATTGGTGTTTCTGTGGACCTTGACACTGATTGTGTTGTGCAGTGCATACTTGATTTGGTCCTCAACATGGTTGTGCAGGCTGGGGATGGCCCACCTGGAAAAGTAGTAGCGGCTTGGAACAACGTACTTTGGGAGAGCAGCCACCATTATTTTTTTTTAACCTGTCCATCTAAACCAGCCAGAATGGAAGCATTTCAAAGGCCAGTAATTTGGAAATTCTGTCATTCATAACCATGGCTAGGTGGTGTTATCTTTTTTTCTTGAGGGATTGGGGGAAGAAAAGCAGATGAACACTTCCATGGGACGGTGTGGAAATGCTCAGAGACAGTGGTGGTGGTGATGACACTTTGATAGCCTCTCTTTGTGGGCTGCCAGGTGGCCCTGTTGGTCATGAGATGGAGGAAGAGGCCGAGTACTGCAGCAGAAGAGGGAGCAGGAGGAGGTTCAGACCTGTAATGCTTTTTAAGGTTTGCACTCCACTGCACCTCAAGCTTGGAATTTAGATGCCTCGCCATACAGTTGGTGCTCAGATTCAGAATATTTATGCCTCACTTCAGGGTCTGACAGCACAGTGTACTCCTACAAAGGGTGCAGAGTACACACAATCGCTTAAAGGCACCTTACTCCCACAGGCGGGGGGGCAAAAGTACACACAGTGGCTTTTCGGCACAGTACTCCTACAGTTGGGGGCAGATAACACACACCTCCTTAAGGTCACAGTACTTTCACAGGTGAGGTGCAGAGCACACACAATGGCGGAAATGCACAGTACTCACACTGGTTGGGGAGCACAGTAAACAGTAGCTTAAAGGCACAGTACTACCACAGGCAGATGAGACACAGAATACACAATGGCTTAAAGGCACAGTTCTCCAACAGGCAGGGGTTGGAGAGTACACAAAGTGGCATTTTGGCAGAGTACTACCACAGATATGGGTTGCAGAGCATACACAGCAGCTTTTTGGCACAGTACTTTCACATATATGGGTAGCAGAAGTCACTCAGCGGCTTTTGGCACAGTACTCCCACAGATATAGGTTGCAGAGTACACACAATGGTTTTTTTGCAGAGTGCTCAGTCAGAATCTGTTCCTTACTCTAGCTGCATTCTATCCCTACACTAATGAGAGCAGGCTGGATAATTTGCTGCACTGGCCAATCACAGCCTTTCAACATGCTTTATTAGACTGGCAAACCCAAACAGGAAAAATGCGCCATACAGACTGTTTTGCAATATCTCCTGAGAACACAGATACCCGATTTGTGGTGGAAAACTTCTCTTTGTGCACACTGCAGGGCTTGAAAGGGATGGAACGCTAACTCAATTCTGGAGCTCAATTTCGGCTGGAAAAGATTGTGGATTCCATGCCACATTTGAAGAGCCCCTGACATGCCAAAACAGCAGAAACCCTTACAAGTGACCCAATTTTGGAAATTATACCTCTTTAGGAATTGATCTAGTGGTGTTGTGAGCATTTTTAACATCCTGGCGATTCACAGAGTTGTATAAATTTAGGCTGAGTTAACGGAAATTTAAAATTTTTTTCCACCAAAAGGTTGCTTTGGCCCCAAGATTTTAATTTTCAAAAAGTGATAATAGGAGAAAATGAATGGTACAATTTGTTACACAATTTCACCTGAGGTTCTCCCCACATGCGTGCAACGTTGTGGCGGCTATTGAAGAAGTGACTTAATTGGTGTGGATTCCGTAATTCATGCACAGTTTAATTGACACCATCTGGCTGGTACAAATATATATATTCAATGAAGGACAGTGGATCAGACATCTCCTATTGAAAAAGCAATCATGCAAACTGCGCGCTGGGGCAGCAAGGAGGGCATTTGAGGTTCTGGGATATTATGGGTAAGCACCTGTCATTCTGAACTTTGTATATACCATACTAATTATCTTGATGATCAGAGGGTCCTTACTAGCAATATGATTATTTGTATGTTCACTTGCTAGTTGTTGACCTTGGTGTATTTGCTGGGGTTCCCTCGGGTTGCTCCCGTAAACCTTCACTGGACTCTGCATGTCCTTGCTTGTTTTGTTTATTCCTTAGTAGACCTTGATATTGTATATTGACATTTGTTATTTTTTATTTTTAACATTTTCTCGCTAAATTTGTACTTTTTAATTGGTGTTTGACGGTTTGTGGTTACTTCAGTTCCTGGTGGTTTCACTAGCTTTAAGTACATTGTTAAGCATGCTGGGTATAGTACGAAAAGAAGCATGAAACAAAGAAGGAGGGATCATAAGCAAACCATGCTGCAGCGGTGAGCTGAACATAAAAAGGAATGAAAAATAAAGAAAATAAACTACATGGGGGTCATTTATGTAACATTGGAGAATAAATGGAAGCATTGTTAAAAATTTATTTTAGGGTCAGAAAAGTCCTTTAAGTACTTTTAAGGGCAAAGAAAAATGCATGCAGAAGAAATTCATTCTTTAAATAAAGTCATTAACAATTGAGCACTGACAGGAAAAAACACATTTTGTCAGGAAACAGCAAATAAAATCTTGAAGGAAAATCTCAAAAAGCTTGTCTACTACCATTAAACTAATAAAAGAGAATTATAGCACTACCTGATGTTAAGGTCAGGTCCTGATGTGAGTACAGTAATCCAAGGTTATGGCGACCATCTGTTAACCTATAAGTAAAGAAAATGGAAAAGGAAAGGTGTTTGTGCCATGTACTCTGCTCCAACATACTGCTGACTTGATAAGTAACATATTTTACCATAAAATATAGCTTGCTAATTTTTAAATATATTACAAATTATGTCCTGATTCATTTGCTATATAGCATGTAATAATTTTTAGTGATTTTTGCTTTACCTGTTTGAAAAGGTGGCATAAAACTAACATGTATTTTAATTCTAAATGTCTGCCTATTTATTGTCATAACCTAATGCATATTCTAATGTATTTTAATTAACCCCTTCATGACCCAGCCTATTTTGACCTTAATGACCTGGCCGTTTTTTGCACTTCTGACCAGTGTCCCTTTATGAGGTAATAACTCAGGAATGCTTCAACGGATCCTAGCGCTTCTGAGATCGTTTTTTTGTGACATATTGGGCTTCATGTTAGTTGTAAATTTAGGTCGATAATTTTTGCGTTTATTTGTGAAAAAAATGGAAATGTGGCAAAAATTTTGAAAACTTCGCAATTTTCAAATTTTGAATTTTTTAGTCTGTTAAATGAGAGAGTTATGTGACACAAAATAGTTAATAACATTACCCACATGTCTACTTTACATCAGCACAATTTTGGAAACAAATTTTTTTTTTACTAGGAAGTAATAAGGGTTAAAATTTGACCAGCGATTTCTCATTTTTACAACAAAATTTACAAAACCTTTTTTTTAGGGACCACCTCACATTTGAAGTCAGTTTGAGGGGTCTATATGGCTCAAAATACCCAAAAGTGACACCATTCTAAAAACTGCATCCCTCAAGGTGCTCAAAACCACATTCAAGAAGTTTATTAACCCTTCAGGTGCTTCACAGCAGCAGAAGCAACATGGAAGGAAAAAATGAACATTTAACTTTTTAGTCACAAAAATGATCTTTTAGCAACAATTTTTTTTATTTTCCCAAAGATAAAAAGAGAAACTGGACCCCAAAAGTTATTGTACAATTTGTCCTGAGTACGCTGATACCCATACTGTATGTGGGAAGGAACCACTGTTTGGGCACACGACAGGGCTCGGAAGGGAAGGAGCGCCATTTGACTTTTTCAATGAAAAATTAGCTCGAATCTTTAGCAGACACCATGTGGCGTTGGGAGAGCCCCTGTGTGCCTAAACATTAGAGCTCCCCCACATGTGACCCCATTTTGGAAACTAGACCCACCAAGGAGCTTATCTAGATGTATAGTGATCACTTTGAACCCTCAGGTGCTTCACAAATTGATCCGTAAAAATGAAAAAGTACTTTTTTTTCACAAAAAAAATTTTTAGCCTCAATTTTTTCATTTTCACATTGGCAACAGGATAAAATGGATCCTAAAATGTGTTGGGCAATTTCTCCTGAGTACATCGACACCTCATATGTGGGGGTAAACTACTGTTTGGGCACACGGCAAGGCTTGGAAAGGAAGGAGCGCCATTTGACTTTTGAATGAAAAATTAGCTCCAATCGTTAGCAGACACCATGTCGCGTTTGGAGAGCCCCTGTGTGCCTAAACATTGGAGCTCCCCGACATTTGACACCATTTTGGAAACTAGACCCCCCAAAAAACTTATCTAGATGCATAGTGAGCACTTTGAACCCCCTGGTGCTTCACAAATTGATCCGTAAAAATGAAAAAGTACTTTTTTTTCACAAAAAAAATCTTTTAGCCTCAATTTGTTCATTTCCACATGGGCAACAGGATAAAATGGATCATAAAATTTATTGGGCAATTTCTCCTGAGTACACTGATACCTCACATGTGGGGGTAAAAAACTGTTTGGGCACACGGCTGGGCTCGGAAGGAAAGGAGCGCCATTTGACTTTTTGAATGAAAAATTAGTTCCAATCGTTAGCGGACACCATGTCGCATTTGGAGAGCCCCTGTGTGCCTAAACATTGGAGCTCCCCCACATGTGACCCCATTTTGGAAACTAGACCTCCCATGGAACTAATCTAGATGTGCGGTGACCACTTTAAACCCCCAAGTGCTTCACAGAAGAGCAGAGCCGTGAAAATAAAAAATAATTTTTCTTTCCTCAAAAATTATTTTTTAGCCTGCAATTTTTTATTTTCACAAAAATAACAGGAGAAATTGTACCCAAAAAGTTGATGTCCAGTTTATCCTGAGTACGCGGTTACCCCATATGTGGGGGGGAACCACTGTTTGGGCACACGTTGGGGCTCGGAAGGGAAGTAGTGATGTTTTGAAATGCAGACTTTGATGGAATGGTCTGCTTTCGTCACGTTGCATTTGCAGAGCCCCTGATGTACCTAAACAGTAGAAACCCCCACAATTGACCCCATTTTGGAAACTAGACCCCCCAAGGAACTTATCTAGATGTGTGGTAAGCTCTTTGAACCCCCAAGTGCTTCACAGAAGTTTATAACGCAGAGCCGTGAAAATAAAAAATAATTTTTCATTCCTCAAAAATTATGTTTTAGCAAGCAATTTTTTATTTTTGCAAGGGTAACAGGAAAAATTAGACCACAATAGTTGTTTCCCAGTTTGTCCTGAGTATGCTGGTACCCCATATGTGGGGGTAAACCACTGCTTGGGCGCACGTCGGGGCTCAGAAGGGAGGGAGCACCATTTGACTTTTTGAACGCAAGATTGGCTGGAATCAATGATCGTGCCATGTTGCGTTTGGAGACCCCTGATGTGCCTAAAAAGTGGAAACCCCTCAATTCTAACTCCAACACTGACCCCAACACATCCCTAATCCCAACTCTAGCCAATACCCTAATCACAACCCTAATCACAACCCTAACCCCAACACACCTTGAACCACAACCCTAACACACCCCTAACCCTAATCCCAACCCTAACCCTAATCCTAACCCTAATCCCAACCCTAACCGCAACCCTACCCCCAACACACCCCTATCCCTAACTATAACCCTAGCCACAAGCCTAATCTTAACCCTAGTTCCAAACCTAGCCCTAATTCCAACTCTAACCCTAAGTTTATGTGCCCACGTTGCGGATTCGTGTGAGATTTTTCCGCACCATTTTTGAAAAATCGATTTCCGCGGATTTCCAGTGTTTTTTGTGCGGATTTCACCTGCGGATTCCTATTGAGGAACAGGTGTAAAATGCTGCGGAATCCGCACAAAGAATTGACATGCTGCGGAAAATACAATGCAGCATTTCAGCGCGGTATTTTCCACACTATGGGCACAGTGGATTTGGTTTTCCGTAGGTTTACATGGTACTATAAACCTGATGGAAAACTGCTATGAATCCGCAGCGGCCAATCCGCAGCGGCCAATCCGCTGCGGATCCGCAGCCAAATCCGCGCCGTGTGCACATAGCCTAATTCTAACCCTAGTTCTAACCCTAATTCTAACCCTAGCCCTAACCCTAACCCTAGCCCTAACCCTAGTTCTAACCCTAACTGTTTTGAATTCTGATCTTGGGCTCCCTCCGGTGGTTGTAAGTGGTAGCGCTGCTGTCTCTGAATCACAGCATTTATCAGGTGTTTTCACTTTTTGCAATTTGGACAGGGCTATTTAGTCTTGCTTCACCCTTTAGTCAGTGCCAGTTGTCCATTGTTCCTGGAGGATTCACATCTCTGCCTGGTCTCTTCTGCTTTGCAGTTCTTTTCAACAAAGATAAGTTCTGGCCTTGATTTTGCTGTCCACATGCTGTGGTCTTATTGTTCAGTTATTTTCCATGTTTTGTCTTGTCCAGCTTGGTCTGTATAAGGATTTGTTTAGCCAAGCTGGTATCTCTGGAGATGCAGATATACCCTCCATGTGTTTAGTTAGCTGTGGAGTTTTTGTATTTTCTGTGGTGGATATGTGGTGGATATTTTCTAGTGTTTTAATACTGACCGCATAGTACTCTGTCCTGTCCTTTCTATTTAGCTAGAAGTGGCCTCCTTTGCTAAATTCTCATTTCAGTCTGTGTATGTTTTTTCCCTCTCATCTCACAGTCAATATTTGTGGGGGGCTGCCTGTTCTTTGGGGATTTTCTCTGAGGCAAGATAGTTTTCCCTTTTCTATCTCTAGGGGTAATTAGTCCTCCGGCTGTGTCGAGATGTCTAGGGAGCGCTAGGTACATTCCACGGCTACTTCTAGTTGCGGTGTTAGGTTCAGGGTCTGCGGTCAGTACAGGTACCACCTTCTCCAGAGTACGTCCCATGCTGCTCTTAGGCCACCAGATCATAACACCTAACCCTAGCCCTAACCCTAGCCTTAACCGTAACCCTAGCCCTAACCCTAACACTAACCCTAGTTCTAATCCTAGTTCTAACCCTAACTCTAGTGGAAAAATAAAAGTAAATATAATTATCTTATTATTGTCCCTACCTATGGGGGTGATAAAGGGGGGGTTCATTTACTATTTTCTTTATTTTGATCACTGTGATAGGTTTTATCACAGTGATCAAAATCTACCTGGAACGAATCTGCCAGCCGGCAGGTTCGGCGACGCACTGCGCATGCGCCCGCCATTTTGGAAGATGGCGGCGCCCATGGAGCAGATGGACGGACACCGTGAGGCTCGGTAAGTATGAGGGGGGGGATCGGAGCACGGGGGGATAGATCGGAGCATGGGGGGATGGGATCGGAGCATGGGGGAGCAAACAGGAGGACGGGGGAGCGGACAGGTGGACAGAGGGGAGCGGAGCACAGGACGGAGGACCGGGGAGGAGATTGGTGGCAGTGGGAGGGGGCAGATCAGCATTTCCAGCCATGGCCGATGATATTGCAGCATCGGCCATGGCTGGATTGTAATATTTCACCAGTTCTCATAGGTGAAATATTACAAATCACTCTGATTGGCTGTTTCACTTTCAACAGCTAATCAGAGCAATCGTAGCCATGGTGGGTGAAGCCACCCCCCTGGGCTGAAGTACCACTCCCCCTGTCCCTGCAGATCGGGTGAAATTGGAGTTAACACTTTCACCCGATCTGCAGGGAAGCGATCCCTCCATGACGCCACATAGGCGTCACAGGTCGGATTGGCACCGACTTTCATGACGCCTACGTGGCGTCCCAGGTCGGGAAGGGGTTAAAATTCCCTATTGTTCCCTCACTACTATATATGATTTATTTTATTTATTTTTTTTACCTTTGCCTGTTTGATAACACTTTGCTTGAGAGCTCCCAGTGCATGCTGGTATACTACAATGAGTCGTCATGAGGGGCAGAGGCTGCAGTCACTACTACAGCTTCTGTCCTCATCGTGAAATGAAGCGTCATCAGTGGCATCTGTTTCAGGGGCTAGGCTAATTATAGCTCTACTGAGCATGCATTGATTGTCAATTCTGACATATGCTCAGTCCGATTTTCTCAGTGTGCACAGTGTCAGTGCACTCTCTTGCTGTCCCTAATGAGAAGTGACAAGCCAGCAAGAGAACACACTGTGCGCACTATAAGGAGGTTACCCGGCAAGCAGGAAAAGAAGACACCATTGCCACCGTTGCAAGTGATGTCACTGTTGTGCTGGTGTCTGCTCACCAGATTGTCAAATTACAATGTGCACAGACAGTATTCTGTCTTGTCGACTCAACACTTCTCATCTGTAATGGTGCAGAGGCTGTGGCAGTGACAGCAGCCTCTGCCCTTCTGATGATGACTCGTTTGAGTATCACAGCATGCACTGAGGGTTCTCAACTGAAGTATCATCAAGGAGGAAGAAGGTAAAAAAAATAAAGCAGTTAGATAGCATAGAGAGAGAACAATAGGGATTTTTTAACTAAAGAATATTGGAGAATAGATTATGACTAGTGTTGAGCGATACCGTCCGATACTTGAAAGTATCGGTATCGGAATGTATCGGCCGATACCGGCAAAGTATCGGATCTAATCCGATACCGATACCCGATACCAATACAAGTCAATGGGACTCAAGTATCGGACGGTATTCCTGATGGTTCCCAGGGTCTGAAGGAGAGGAAACTCTCCTTCAGGCCCTGGGATCCATATTAATGTGTAAAATAAAGAATTAAAATAAAAAATATTGCTATACTCACCTCTCCGACGCAGCCTGGACCTCACCGAGGGAACCGGCAGCGTTGTTTGCTTAAAATGCGCGCGTTTCCTGCCTCCCGCGACGTCACGGCTTCTGATTGGTCGCGTGCCGCCCATGTGGCCGCAACGCGACCAATCACAGCAAGCCGTGACGTAATTTTGAGGTCCAGGAAGCCTAATTCTAGGCATTCAGGATTTTAAAATTACGTTCCGGCTTGTGATTGGTCGCGTCGCGGTCACATGGGCGACGCGACCAATCACAAGCCGTGACGTCAGGGGAGGCAGGACACGCGCGCATTTTAAAATTACGTCACGGCTTGTGATTGGTTGCGTGCCGCCCATGTGGCCGCGACGCGACCAATCACAGCAAGCCGTGACGTAATTTCAGGTCCTGAATGCAGAAATAGGCATACAGGACCTGAAATTACGTCACGGCTTGCTGTGATTGGTCGCGTCGCGGCCACATGGGCGGCACGCAACCAATCACAAGCCGTGATGTAATTTTAAAATGCGCGCGTGTCCTGCCTCCCGTGACGTCACGGCTTGTGATTGGTCGCGTCGCCCATGTGACCGCGACGCGACCAATCACAAGCCAGAACGTAATTTTAAAATCCTGAATGCCTAGAATTAAGCTTCCAGGACCTCAAAATTACATCACGGCTTGCTGTGATTGGTCGCGTCGCGGCCACATGGGCGGCACGCGACCAATCAGAAGCCGTGACGTCGCGGGAGGCAGGAAACGCGCGCATTTTAAGCAAACAACGCTGCCGGTTCCCTCGGTGAGGTCCAGGCTGCGTCGGAGAGGTGAGTATAGCAATATTTTTTATTTTAATTCTTTATTTTACACATTAATGTTGTATTTTACACATTAATGTTGTTTCGATACCGATACCCGATACCACAAAAGTATCGGATCTCGGTATCGGAATTCCGATACCCGCAAGTATCGGCCGATACCCGATACTTGCGGTATCGGAATGCTCAACACTAATTATGACATTAAATAGACATTTAGAATAAACATAAAAGTTATTTTCTGACCATCCCTTAAATACAGAGCTCAAAAAATTCAGCACATATGTCCATTCACAGAGATTTTCTGGGTGTTATAAAATCCAGTTATTGCCAAAGTTGGTTGACAATTAATGGTTCTAGATGTCCCTGAGTACTTTTTTACTTTGTGCATTTCATTCTTCTCCTGTTTAGAATAGTCTAACTTCATCTCTATTCATCCCCACTCAGGATACTTGGTAGTTTAGAAAACATTTATGGCATAGGTGACAAGATAGCATTTAATCTTAATTATCCAGATGTCTATTTTCAGTAAGCCAGGAGGCATAGACTGTTATTTTTATGTTGACTCTTCTTGTAGGTTAAATTGATATTTGTAAATTGATGAATGGTTGTTATTTACCTCTCATATCATCTCCTACAGTTTACTGAACTGTTATCTTTGCAAAACGGGGATGCAGGGTCACTGAACAATGATGTTTTCTGATATATTCATTACACATTATACCAGGCAATGCAGTTTGTAGACTTGAAAACATTGAAGGATAAGCTATAGATAATGAAACAATGTGAGTAACATCATCATTAGTAATGAGCAAATTTGTTAGGAAATTGATCAACAAACATAAATTTGGCACAAATATGGCACATTTGGATTAGTGATCGAAAACACAAGCAACATTTTCTAAAACCGGAAAAAATCGGTGACATTCAGTAAAAAGTGCAGAAAAATATTTGCGTTGCCACAAAAGTATTTTCAGCACTTTAGCGACAATAATGGTAGTGTATCATGAGTTTTTAGCTCATGTTTGATGAGGGGAGTGGGTTTGCAGAGCTCAGAGCCGTGGTGTTCTTTTAAACATAATTTTTTTCCTAACTTTACGTGTGCACATCGTGGCTAGCTAATCAGGGCGCAGGAAGCATCCTCAATGTCAAGACGCAACGGCTTGTGTCATTGGCTGCTGAAATCACATGTCCCTCTCCATATAAAGATCGGACATCTTGTTTTAGTGCCATTTTGACACCGTAACAGCGCAGAGAGGCTGCTCCTGACACTGGCACTGTTAGCTGCAAGCTTTTAGCTAGTTAGCTAGGCGTTTGTCATTCAGATAGTGTAGCTAGCTAGTGTCCAGTGTGGCTGCTAAATTTACATTCGATAATTTTTCTTTTAATTTTGGCCACAGATAAAGCTAGCAAGGCACATGTCCTACAAGTGTGTTGTGCACGGCTTCTATTGTGCTCCATGCACGAGTATAGTATTCTAAATAATATTTTTTCACTAGCTAAATCTGAAACAGCCTGCTGTATCCCACCTTGCCATTTAGTGCTGTGGTGATATGAAACTGTCAGCAGACCTAAGGAACATTAAAAAAATTATAATTTTTCAGTTAGAGAGCCCGCCATATCACACTTTGTCATTTTGTTGGGTTGAAATTAAGCTGTCTGCAGATCTCAGGCACATAACAAAAAAACTATTCTGTTGCTAAACGTCATACAGTAGGGGACCTGAATTTTAAATAGTTTGTAGAATCTAGGGTGTTATAGAAATCTGCTCCCAATCACCAAGTTCAGTGACTCCCATCCCTCCCTGCATCTCCCCTGGCTCACTCCCCGCATTTGATCCCATCACAGAAGAAGAAGTCTCCAGGCTCCTCTCTTCTTCGCATCCGAATACATGCACTACCGACCCCATTCCCTCACATCTCCTCCAGTCTCTCTTTCCAGTCATCACTACTCACCTAACTACAATCTTTAATCTCTCACTCTCCTCAGGCATTTTCCCATCCTCCTTCAAACACTCTATCATTACTCCATTACTAAAGAAACCCACCCTTGACCCATCCTGCACAAACAACTACAGACCGGTCTCCAATCTCCCCTTCATCTCTAAACTCTTGGAGCGCCTAGTCTACTCCCGCCTTACCTGTTACCTCTCCTGTTGTGAATTTGGATTCTGGGCTCCCCCGGTGGCTACTGGTGGAATTGAACTTGTGACATCATCTTCCCTGTTCACCTGTTCTGATTAGATCTGGGTGTCGCTATATAACCTGGCTTCTCTGTTAGATGCTTGCCGGTCAACAATGTTATCAGAAGCCTCTCTGTGCTTGTTCCTGCTCCCAGACATCTACTAGATAAGTTGGACATTCGTCCATGTTTTGTTTTTGTATTTTGGTTCCAGTTCACAGCTGCAGTTTCGTTACTGTGTCTGGAAAGCTCTTGTTGATCAGGAATTGCCACTCTGGTATTATGAGTTAATGCCAGAGTCCTAAAGTAATTTCTGGATGTGTTTTGTTAGGGTTTTCTACTGACCATGAAAGTATGCTTTCTGTCTTCTGCTATCTAGAAAGCGGACCTCAAATTTGCTAAAACTATTTTCCTGCTGCGTTTGTTGTTTCATCTCATATCACCGCCAATATATGTGGGGGGCTTCTGTCTCCTTTTGGGCATTTCTCTAGAGGTGAGTCAGGTCTTATATTTCCCTCTGCTAGCATTACTTAGTTCTCCGGCCGGCGCTGGGCATATAGGGATAAAAAGTAGGACATGCTACCTGGCTACTTCTAGATGATGCGGTAGGTTTAGTTCATGGTCAGTACAGTTACATCTTCCAAGAGCTTGTTCCTATAGAGGCTTATGCTAGTTCTCTGGCCATGGAGATCATGACAGTTTGACCGGCCCACTAAAGGGTTAAAATCCTTGGTTGAGAAAGGAGAGAAATAAGAAGTCTGCTGAGAGTTTTTTTTTTTTTTTCCTCTGTGCTCTTAATTGGATCACTTGCCAGTCTGTCTATGCTGCAGTCTTTCTTTTTTTTCTCTCTCCTTATAATCTTTGAATGGCTTTGTGTTCACCTGTTAATAATGGATCTTCAGAGTGTAACTGCAGGTTTGAATAATCTCACCACGAAAGTACAAAATTTGCAAGATTTTATTATTCATGCTCCGGTATCTGAGCCGAGAATTCCTTTGCCGGAATTCTTCTCAGGGAATAGATCTAGCTTTCAGAATTTTAGAAATAATTGTAAGCTATTTTTGTCCCTGAAATCTCGTTCTGCTGGAGACTCTGCACAGCAGGTTGGGATTGTTATTTCCTTGCTCCGCGGCGACCCTCAAGACTGGGCTTTTGCATTGGCACCAGGGGATCCTGCGTTGCGCAATGTGGATGCGTTTTTTTTGGCCTTGGGCTTGCTGTATGAGGAACCTCATTTGGAACTTCAGGCAGAAAAAACTTTGATGTCCCTATCGCAGGGGCAAGATGAAGCTGAAATTTACTGCCAAAGATTCCGTAAATGGTCTGTGCTTACTCAGTGGAATGAGTGTGCCTTGGCGGCTACTTTCAGAGAGGGTCTCTCTGATGCCATTAAGGATGTTATGGTGGGGTTCCCTGTGCCTGCGGGTCTGAATGAGTCCATGACAATGGCCATTCAGATCGATAGGCGTCTGCGGGAGCGCAAACCTGTGCACCATCTGGCGGTGTCCACTGAGAAGACGCCAGAAAGCATGCAGTGTGATAGAATTCTGTCCAGAAGCGAGCGGCAGAATTTTAGACGGAAAAATGGGTTGTGTTTCTATTGTGGGGATTCTACTCATGTTATATCAGCGTGCTCTAAGCGTACTAAAAAGCTTGATAAATCCGTTTCCATTGGCACTTTACAGTCTAAATTTATTTTGTCTGTGACCCTGATTTGCTCTTTGTCATCTATTACTACTGACGCCTATATCGACTCTGGCGCCGCTTTGAGTCTTATGGATTGGTCCTTTGCCAATCGTTGTGGGTATGATTTAGAGCCTTTGGAAACTCTTATTCCTCTGAAGGGGATTGACTCCACCCCATTGGCTAATAATAAACCACAATACTGGACACAAGTGACTATGTGTATTAATCCGGATCACCAGGAGACTATTCGTTTTCTAGTGCTGTATAATCTACATGAGGATTTGGTGCTGGGATTGCCATGGCTGCAGTCTCACAACCCAGTCCTTGACTGGAGAGCTATGTCTGTGTTGAGCTGGGGATGTAAGGGGACTCATGGGGACGTACCTTTGGTGTCCATTTCATCATCTATTCCCTCTGAAATCCCTGAGTTCCTGTCTGATTATCGTGACGTCTTTGAAGAACCCAAGCTGGGTTCACTACCTCCGCACCGTGAGTGCGATTGTGCTATAGATTTAATTCCGGGTAGTAAATACCCAAAGGGTCGTTTATTTAATCTGTCTGTGCCTGAACATACTGCTATGCGAGAATATATAAAGGAGTCCTTGGAAAAGGGACATATTCGTCCATCGTCATCTCCCTTAGGAGCCGGTTTTTTCTTTGTGTCAAAAAAAGACGGCTCTTTGAGACCATGTATTGATTATCGGCTTTTGAATAAAATCACGGTTAAATATCAATACCCATTGCCGTTGCTGACTGATTTGTTTGCTCGCATAAAGGGGGCCAAGTGGTTCTCTAAGATTGATCTCCGTGGGGCGTATAATTTGGTGCGGATCAGGCAGGGGGATGAGTGGAAAACCGCATTTAATACGCCCGAGGGCCACTTTGAGTATTTGGTGATGCCTTTTGGTCTTTCTAATGCCCCTTCAGTCTTCCAGTCCTTTATGCATGATATTTTCCGCGATTTTTTTGGATAAATTTATGATAGTGTATCTGGATGATATTCTGATTTTTTCGGATGACTGGGACTCTCATGTCCGGCAAGTTAAGAGGGTTTTTCAGGTTTTGCGGTCTAATTCTCTGTGTGTCAAGGGTTCTAAGTGCGTTTTTGGGGTTCAGAGAATTTCCTTTTTGGGATATATTTTTTCTCCCTCTTCCATTGAGATGGATCCTGTCAAGGTTCAAGCTATTTGTGATTGGACGCAGCCCTCTTCTCTTAAAAGTCTTCAGAAATTTTTGGGCTTTGCCAACTTTTATCGTCGATTTATTTCTGGTTTTTCGGATGTCGTTAAGCCATTGACCGATTTGACTAGACAGGGTGCTGATGTTGCTAATTGGTCCCCTGATGCTGTGGAGGCCTTTCAGGAGCTTAAGCGCCGTTTTTCTTCTGCCCCTGTGTTGCGTCAGCCTGATGTGACTCTTCCTTTTCAGGTTGAGGTCGACGCTTCTGAGATCGGAGCTGGGGCAGTGTTGTCGCAGAAAAGTTCTGACTGCGCCGTGATGAGGCCTTGTGCCTTCTTTTCCCGTAAATTTTCGCCCGCTGAGCGGAATTATGATGTTGGGAATCGGGAGCTTTTGGCCATGAAGTGGGCGTTTGAGGAGTGGCGCCATTGGCTTGAGGGGGCCAGACATCAGGTGGTGGTATTGACTGACCACAAAAATTTGATTTATCTTGAGACCGCCAGGCGCCTGAATCCTAGACAGGCGCGCTGGTCATTATTTTTTTCTCGGTTTAATTTTGTGGTATCGTACCTACCAGGTTCTAAGAATGTTAAGGCGGATGCCCTTTCTAGGAGTTTTGAGCCTGATTCACCTGGCAACTCTGACCCCACAGGTATTCTTAAGGAGGGAGTTATCTTGTCAGCTGTTTCTCCAGACCTGCGGCGGGCCTTGCAGGAGTTTCAGGCGGATAGACCGGATCGTTGTCCGCCTGATAGGCTGTTTGTTCCTGATGATTGGACCAGTAAAGTCATCTCTGAGGTGCATTCTTCTGCGTTGGCAGGTCATCCTGGAATTTTTGGTACCAGGGATTTGGTGGCAAGATCCTTCTGGTGGCCTTCCCTGTCACGAGATGTGCGAGGCTTTGTGCAGTCTTGTGACGTTTGTGCTCGGGCCAAGCCTTGTTGTTCTCGGGCTAGTGGATTATTGTTGCCCTTGCCTATTCCTAAGAGGCCTTGGACACACATCTCGATGGATTTTATTTCAGATCTGCCTGTTTCTCAGAAGATGTCTGTCATCTGGGTGGTGTGTGACCGTTTTTCTAAGATGGTTCATTTGGTTCCCCTGCCCAAATTGCCTTCTTCTTCCGAGTTGGTGCCCCTGTTTTTTCAAAATGTTGTTCGTTTGCATGGTATTCCTGAGAATATCGTTTCTGACAGAGGAACCCAATTTGTGTCTAGATTTTGGCGGGCATTTTGTGCTAGGATGGGCATAGATTTGTCTTTTTCGTCTGCTTTTCACCCTCAGACTAATGGCCAGACCGAGCGGACTAATCAGACCCTGGAGACATATCTGAGGTGTTTTGTGTCTGCTGACCAGGATGATTGGGTTGCTTTTTTGCCATTGGCGGAGTTCGCCCTCAATAATCGGGCCAGCTCTGCCACCTTGGTTTCCCCGTTTTTCTGTAATTCGGGGTTCCATCCTCGATTTTCCTCCGGTCAGATGGAATCCTCGGATTGTCCTGGAGTGGATGCGGTGGTGGAGAGATTGCATCATATCTGGGGGCAGGTGATGGACAATTTAAAGTTGTCCCAGGAGAAGACTCAGCTTTTTGCCAACCGTCACCGTCGTGTTGGTCCTCGGCTTTGTGTTGGAGATTTGGTGTGGTTGTCTTCTCGTTTTGTCCCTATGAGGGTCTCATCTCCTAAGTTTAAGCCTCGGTTCATCGGTCCGTATAAAATATTGGAGATTCTTAACCCTGTTTCCTTCCGTTTGGACCTCCCTGCATCCTTTTCTATTCATAACGTTTTTCATCGGTCGTTATTGCGCAGGTATGAGGCACCGGTTGTGCCTTCCGTTGAGCCTCCTGCTCCGGTGTTGGTTGAGGGTGAGTTGGAGTACGTTGTGGAAAAAATCCTAGACTCCCGTGTTTCCAGACGGAGACTCCAGTATCTGGTCAAGTGGAAGGGATACGGCCAGGAGGATAATTCTTGGGTCACTGCATCTGATGTTCATGCCTCTGATCTGGTTCGTGCCTTTCATAGGGCCCATCCTGATCGCCCTGGTGGTTCTGGTGAGGGTTCGGTGCCCCCTCCTTGAGGGGGGGGTACTGTTGTGAATTTGGATTCTGGGCTCCCCCGGTGGCTACTGGTGGAATTGAACTTGTGACATCATCTTCCCTGTTCACCTGTTCTGATTAGATCTGGGTGTCGCTATATAACCTGGCTTCTCTGTTAGATGCTTGCCGGTCAACAATGTTATCAGAAGCCTCTCTGTGCTTGTTCCTGCTCCCAGACATCTACTAGATAAGTTGGACATTCGTCCATGTTTTGTTTTTGTATTTTGGTTCCAGTTCACAGCTGCAGTTTCGTTACTGTGTCTGGAAAGCTCTTGTTGATCAGGAATTGCCACTCTGGTATTATGAGTTAATGCCAGAGTCCTAAAGTAATTTCTGGATGTGTTTTGTTAGGGTTTTCTACTGACCATGAAAGTATGCTTTCTGTCTTCTGCTATCTAGAAAGCGGACCTCAAATTTGCTAAAACTATTTTCCTGCTGCGTTTGTTGTTTCATCTCATATCACCGCCAATATATGTGGGGGGCTTCTGTCTCCTTTTGGGCATTTCTCTAGAGGTGAGTCAGGTCTTATATTTCCCTCTGCTAGCATTACTTAGTTCTCCGGCCGGCGCTGGGCATATAGGGATAAAAAGTAGGACATGCTACCTGGCTACTTCTAGATGATGCGGTAGGTTTAGTTCATGGTCAGTACAGTTACATCTTCCAAGAGCTTGTTCCTATAGAGGCTTATGCTAGTTCTCTGGCCATGGAGATCATGACACTCTCCATTCACTCCCTCCTAGACCCTTCATAGTCCGGCTTCCGCCCCCTACACTCGACAGAAACTCCACTCATCAAAGTGACCAACGACCTTCTGACAGCAAAATGTAACAGTGACCACTCTCTGCTCATTCTTCTCGACCTTTCTGCAGCTTTCGACACTGTTGACCACCCTCTCCTACTCTCTAGGCTCCAGTCACTTGGAATTAAGGACACTGCTCTCTCCTGGTTCACCTCCTATCTTTCTGACCGCTCCTTCAGTATTCTGTTCTCTGGCTCCACTTCATCTCCTCTTCCTCTCACTGTCGGGGTACCCCAGGGCTCAGTCCTTGGCCCCCTTCTCTTCTCCCTCTACACGTCCGTAATCGGACAGACCATCAGCAGATTTGACTTTCAGTGCCATCTTTATGCCGACGACACACAACTATACACGTCATCCCCTTGCCTTACTCCTGCTGTACTACAGAACACCACTGACTGTCTGTCCGCAGTCTCCAACATCACGTCCGCTCTCTATCTGAAACTCAACCTCTCCAAAACTGAACTTCTGCTCCCACGATCTACTAATCTCCCTAAACCTGACGTTTCCCTCTCCGTGGGTGGCACCATAATAACACCCCGGCAGCAGGCACGTTGTCTGGGTGTTATGTTTGACTCTGATCTCTCCTTCACATCCCATATACAATCTCTTGCCCGCTCATGCCACTTACACCTAAAGAACATCTCTAGAATCTGCCCTTTTCTCACTATAGAAACAACAAAAACCCTCACTGTCGCGCTGATCCACTCCCGCCTGGACTACTGCAACTCTCTATTAATTGGCCTCCCCCTCACATGACTTTCCCCTCTCCAGTCTATCCTTACTGCAGCAGCCAGGGTCATCTATCTAGCTAATCGTTACTCAAACATGTCTGCTCTTTGCCAGTCATTACACTGGCTGCCGATTCATTACAGGATACAATTCAAAGTACTTGTTCTCACCCACAAAGCTCTTCACAGTGCGGCACCCCCTTACATCTCCTCCCTCATTTCTGTCTATCGGCCTAACCGACCTCTGTGCTCTGCAAATGACTTTCGACTAACCTCTGCACTAATCTGTACCTCCCACTCCCGACTCCAAGACTTCTCCCGTGCTGCGCCAATCCTCTGGAATGCTCTACCCCAAGAAATTAGGACCATTCACAATTTGCATAGTTTTAGGCGCTCCCTCAAAACACATTTGTTCAGAGTGGCCTATCATGTTCCCTAATCAGTTATTTTCTTTGTGTGTAGCCCATTCACTATCTCCATCTATCCCCCAATCCCTGAAGATGGCTGGACCATCATTGTAAATACATCATTGTAAATACACACCTGTACTTTGCATCTCCCACACCTCATTGTAGATTGTAAGCTCTCACGAGCAGGGTCGTCTTGTGTTGCTTTAATTATTGTACTGTTCACATTGTTACTTATGACTGTTGTGTTTGAAGCTGTTAAACTGTTAAGCGCTACGGAATATGTTGGCGCTATTTAAATAAAGATTATTATTATTATTATTATTATAGAGGCCTGATCCAGAGGCTACCATAAAATTCTTGTTTCTAACATCATACAGTAGGGGCATTTAACTTTCAAGTTGTTTGTAGCATCTAGTGGTTTATAGAGGCCACCAAAAAATTCTTCTGTTACTAACATCATAAAGTAGGGGACATCTTGTTAGGTGTCGAGTTCCCTTTTCTGCACTGGGGGAATCTCGAACCAGCTCTGCTGCAGTCTCTCATTCTTCTCCAGCCACAGTGGAGCCTGCTCAGCAGAGACGTCCGTCCCAGCGTCGAGCTCAGGCTGATACTGGGTGACTGATTACTACTGCTCTTCCAGGCTCTGCCTTTGTAGCCAGCACTGATCAGCAGCGAGCAGGTCTTTCTGGGACTAAGTGCTGCTTTTTCCATACTGAGCATGCCCATGGGACGACCTCCCATTGGAGGTCGGGGGTCACATGCTCAGGTCCTGTTGCAACTCCTATTGGACCATCTGGAAGGTCTTGCAGCACTGCCGCTACAAAGGGTTTGCATGGCTTCTCAGCCATGTGCTAGTGTACACTTGTACACATGTGTGTGTTGATGTGTAAAAGTTGCTCTTTAATCATCCCTTCCCTTGTGTTTGACTACTCGTGTAAGGTGGATGATTGCTATCTAGCACCCGACTTAGTTATCTGCACTTGAACACACAAAACAGCGTCTAATTGCTGTGACCGCCAGTGCGGTGCATTGCGCTATCACTGCGCTTTCCTGACACAAGTCTGAGTGGTTAGTGGCGTCCGCCAGAGCAGCACCGCACGCACTCTTGTGCATCTAAATTTCAGTCACTCTGACACCCCAGTTGTGGTGTCGAGCGCAAGAGGTTTAGATGAACTCTAATCCCGAGTCTTGGGATAGAGTTCTGTGACTCCTTGCTTGCGCTCTTTGTGCGGTACCATGGCCCTGTGACACAACAGGGTTCGTTTTCTTCATACTGGGTGAAGTTAACCCATGTGTGAATCCGTATTGTACCTCCTTATAGTCCATCATTATTCAGCAGCAGGTTCCATCTCTGAACGGTGGACCCCGGGCTGCGAACACACCTTATACTATCTTTCTAATTATTTGATGCATTCCGCTAGCCCTAACACATCTCATTTTCAAATTCTTTGTAGCGTTTAGTGTTTTAGAGACCTGATCCACAGGCCACTAAAAAATTCTTCTGTTGCTAACACCACACAGCAGGGAACATCTCACTTTCAAATTGTTTGTAGCATCCAGTGGGTTATAGAGGCATGATCCAGAGGCCACCAAAAAATCCTTCCATTACTAGCATCATATAGTAGGGGACATCTGAATTTCAAATTGTTTGTAGCATCTAGTGTGTTATAGAGGCCTAATCCAGAGGCCACCAAAAAATTCTTCTGTTACTAACATCATACAGTGGGGACCTCTGATGTTCAAATTGTTTGTAGCATCTAGTGTGTTATAGAGGCCTGATTCAGAGGCCACCAAAAAATTGTTCTGCTACTAAGGTTATACAGTAGGAAAAATCTGACTTTCAAATTGTTTGTAGCATCTTGTGTAATATAAAGGCCTGATCCAGAGGCCACAGAAAAATTATTGTTACTAACGTCATACAGTAGGGGATATCTCACTTTCAATTGTTTGTAGCATCTAGTGAGTTATAGAGGCCAGATCCAGAGGCTTGTTCAAGAGGCCACCAAAAATTCTTCTGTTACTAAGGTAATGCAGTAGGGAACTTCTCACTTTTAAATTGTTTGTAGCATCTAGTGTGTTATAGAGGCCTGATCCAGAGGTCACCAAAAAATTCAATTGTTACTAACAGCAAACACTAGCAAACATCTCACTTTCATATTGTTTGTAGCATCCGATATGTTATAGAGGCCTGATCCAGAGGCCACCAAACAATTTTCTGCTACTAAAGTCATACAGTAGGGGACATTTCACTTTCAAATTGTTTGTAGCATCTAGTGTGTTATAGTGACCTTATCCAGAGGACACAGAAAAATTCTTCTTTTACTAACATCAAACAGTAGTGGACAACTGACTTTCAAATTGTTTGTAGCATCTAGTGTGTTTTAGAGGCCTGATCCATAGGCCACCAGAAAATTCTTCTGTTACAATCATCATACAGTGGTGACATCTCACTTTCAAATTATTTGTAGCATATCTTCTTTGTCATTCACACTCAAACAATTCTTTCTTCTGTGACTAATGCGATTTAGAATGCCATATTTCACCTTATAATTTACTGCCGCTGAAATTAATCTGTTTGCAGAGCTGTTGCAGAGTTAAAAATCTAATTTTTGGCAGCTAATACTGTGGTCCTACCACACTATCTGAGCAACGTGACAGGGAAAAAGCAAGGCTGCGGTGGAAGGGAATTAGGCTTGGTGTTCAAGGTTTACGTGGGGTAGGTGGTAATGTTTGTGAAAGCACTAGTGAAGCAACAATGTCACGTCCTAGCAAACTGACAACTTCTGTTACTGGATGGGCTACTCCACTACCTTTCTTTGGCAGATGCACAGTGGTACACCTTGTTGATGAGGCCCAGAAAGAGCATGTGCTCAAGCACATAGCAATCGCAGCTTCAAGTAGCCTCTCCCCCTCTTGCTCCACCTTAATATCACACCCAGTACAGTGCACAGAGATGGCACCCAAATTATCCTTGCTTCCCTTATGTCCCAACTCTCTGACCATACAACTGACTGTACGGAACCACAGATGGGTGAGTCTGAAGAGCTGTTCACACATTCTATGCCATGGTCATCAGACATGTACTCAAAAGCTTCACACAGTGGAGGCCTATGTGTTGGAAGATCCTGGGAGTAGGATTTCCTGAATAGCACATCCTGTGTTGGAAGATCCTGGGGGTAGGACTTCCTGAATAGCGCATGGAGAGGCCATGTATGCAGAGTCTGTGATGGCACTGCATTGGGGGAGCTGCCATCCGTCTGTGGATCTGGACTGTCAGGTGACCTGGTGAGCAAGGCATTGTCCGGAATGGTGATCCCAGTTGGCAGCTTCCCTGGGAGAGAGAGTACTGACAGGAGTCAGTGTGTGGAGAAGGAGCTCCTGGAAGGTAACCCAGAGTATGGGGAACTGTGTGCACTGACAGGGGTCAGTTAATGAACTGTGCGGTCACCCATGGTAACTGGATGGAGTAAGGTCCAGCATGTTTAGAGACTGCAACCTAATTTTGTGTGTTGGTGCCTGTTGTGTTCCATGGACATTAATGAACTGTTTGGCGTGCGGTCATCCACGGTAACTGGACAAAGAGGTCCGGCGTGTTTAGTGACTGCATCTCAAAGCCATATACTATGAAGTGCTAAGGCCTATGTCAGGTCTGTGATGGGTAGCATGGCCTACAGCGGTTTATGATGCTTGAAAAAGCCAAAATAGACTGTTTATATGAAAAACTGTGCCTGTCTACGTTTATCCTGCTGCCAAGTGAGTATTCCCCAACCCATTAGTGATCGCGGCATCACACCGTCTAAGGTGAACATTGAGCATTATTACTTTCTAGGGGCAAACTGTGAATACTATTTTCTAGGGTATTTCCACAGGCAATTGTTATTTTGTAGGGGCAATTTTATCACCTAGAGGGGACAATGGAGACATTTTACTGTATAAAGGGGCATAGTGATGTCATTACAATGTGGGATCGACAGAAGAGCACTGTTTTTGTGCACTAATAGAGACATACAGCAGCATTGGGGTGACAATAGGATGAGGAGTTTGTTTGGCTTGGGAATAGATGGGGACGGTGCTGGAAATATAAGAAGTCAAATGTGTCTTTTTTGTGATATCTGCAGATGAGTCCTGGCTGGTGGTCGTGTTGGTTTGGGTAAGATGGAAAAGTGATCAACTCATTCAGAAAGCGTGTCATCTGTAAGTCACTGTCTATAATTGTATGGTAATTTCCTATATCTTCTGCAGCACTGGTATCTACCACTATATGGTCACCGTATGGCGGTAATACCAGTGTTGGTCTTTGTGTATAGATTTCAGCACGGTCATCTGTTGAGGTTCTTCTATACCTACGATTAAGAAGTGCCACTAAGGTTGTAATCAGGGTTACCAGGTGAGTGTGCTACATTTTTATTGCATGAGCATGCGATTCTTAACTACCTTAGTGACTCTTTGGTCACATACATGTCGGGTCTGCTGACTTTTAGTCTTTTATTTTAATCAATGTACACTCATCTTATTTATACAGCAGTAATCTACATTATTTATGAACTTATGCTCATGGCAGTGGAGTAATTCACATAATTGGAGGGGATTATTCCAATGAACATTTCTCATTCATCACAATGTGTAGTTACCATAAGTGCTTTTTAATTACACATTGGGTATTGTTACGTGTGAATGTTCTCCATTTTTTACAACACTGCAAAAAACCTTGCCAGTGTCACTTTACATTAAAATAAAAGTATTGTGGGCTATTGTAGAAGTTTGATATTTTGTTTTCATGCACTTATCACGTTAAATTCAATGTCCTGATTGCAATTGATGTTATTCCTATTGTCTTAATTCAATTTATCCTTTTCAATGGATTTTTTTGTATGCAGATTGCGCTCACAATCAATATACTACATTACAATGGAGATGCAGTTTTGGCTTCCTGCCACTAGAGGCTGCTGAAATGACAGCCCAAGTGAGTCATTAGTTGTCGCATTATTCTACTATACAATCACTAAAGCGCCTTGGAACAGATTTGGACTCCAGCGGATTGTGACAATGTTTCAAGTCCAATCATTGTTATCGTGCTGCAAAAAATATACATAGCATTTCAAACTGATTGTGAATGCAGTGCAAGTGCCACTTGTAAGAAGCCCTAAAGGTGCAGAACAATAGTGCACTCTACAGTATTCGTAAATCAGATTCATGTTTTATTTTTAACCTTTACTCATCAGATATCCTACGTTTCCAAGGGGTTAAATGACCTAATTCCAATGCATAATAATTGTGTTATACCTGTCCCTGCAAGGGCAATCAGATCTATCCAGATACATTGTGCGGCATTTTCAGCATGCAGTGACATTTTAAAATATCGTACAATGTCATGTTGTGTATTGCAGCATGTTAAACATTATCTGCTCCCCAGAATAATCTGTACACAATATCACCATATTCATATAAATTGCCATTGCTTAACCTTTATTGTAAAACGTATTTCCAAAGAGAAATATCCAAGGTCTCGAGATGCTGTAAGTATAGAAAAGAAAATATTACAAAGACCTTAAAATGAATGAAGCCCGGAGATTGTGTGAATGTGGGTATTGTAGACAGTGAGGTCATTGTCTTAATAAGCTCTTTAAATTTTGCAGAAAGCTTGTACTCAATGAATGCTGTAGCCATTACTGCGAATTAGCATGACCATGAAGCAAATTGACAGCTATATTGGAATAAATGAATAGAGCTGATTTTACGGCACATGGGGTAGTATTAAAAATCAGTGCCAGGGAACAGATCAGGACATTATTTTCCATGTGTATTAATGGTCATATTATTGTAACCCTTCCACGTGTGGTTTCGAGACACATAGCTGTCATTAGTAATGGGTCTATCATAGCTCCTCCATCTGTAAAGCTTCTAGAATATCTCAGTCAAGCAAAATATTCCTGGAAGAAGTTGATTTAAGATTTTACATTTAACAAATACACTTTGTGCATTCAGAGCTTTTGCTGCCGATAATTTACGGTATGGTGAGAGGGTCTTTTCCCAAAGTGACTAAGTAGTTATCCTAAACATATAGACCATACCATTATAGGATCGTCAGGGAACTGGCTTACCGTGCAATGTGGTTTAATTGACTCACTGTAAAGTAGAGGAAAATTATTATTTTCCTTGAGGCTCTAATTCCACAATGTCTCTGTCAATGGAATATTGTGTATCCCTCAAACTATTAAGAAACAAAGCCAATATTAAGCCAGGCAGCGTTCTCATTGCTATAATTGTAAGGGATATATGGGCAGAAATGACTGGATTTCTTCTTTTTTTACCCTTGGAATGAATTTGTTTTATTATGGCTTCACATTTTCTGGTCTATTGCCTCACTTTGAAGAAATTTCTTGAGCTTGATGCCTTGACTTTTGTCTTAAAAGGTAGTGATAGGCTAGAGCGATGATCATGGCACCATTTACTTTGCAATATTATCTTTTATGCCTATGTCTATTTTGCAGCATTAATTTTTATGCCATGTGAGGCACCAGTGATACCAGTGATCTTGATGTGTAGGACTTGTTGTCACTTTAAATAAGGCGACGTCTGATGCCACACATTCTGCAATGCCATGAATGGGGAGAAGACCTTGGCATGAAAGGTAGCTGTTAGCTCCAACAGGGTAGAGAGAGGGAAGTTGGCATTAAGAGCAAACAGGAATCAATTCATGCTGGTGGTCCAGAGCCCAGTAGGGCAAGAGTGTTGGGCAATGGGCATCGTACATTATGTAGATGTAACAAGGCATGAAACACGTAGCACTCGCTGGGCTGCCAGTAACTGATAGGTAATTAGTTAGTATTTGGGTGCTATACAAGGGTCTGGAACTATTCATTTACCAAAATGAAGTGTGCAAAAAAACTTTTTCTTTTCCTTTTACAACATGTATAGTGTGAGGGGGAGAATTGCATTTAAATTTATGGAATTCAGAGATTTCTATTCATCTTAAAAAAAAAATATATGTATAGTTTGTCTATCTCACAAGTACAATTTCTATGACACATACGCTTTATTTATTTATTTTCTTTATTTTACTCACTTATTTAGCTCTATTAATTCCTACAGACATTATAATCACTGTCCCCGATGGGGCTCACAATCTAGAATCCCTATCAGTATGTCTTTGGAATGTGGGAGGAAACCTGAGAACCTGGAGGAAACCCACGCAAACACGAGAACATACAAACTCCTTGCAGATGTTGTCCTGGTTAGGATCTGAACCCAGGATCCCAGTGCTGCAAAGCAACAGAGCTAACCACTGAGCCATCATACAGTGCTAACTACTGAGTCACCGTGATTCAGAATTTTTGTTCACTAGAAAAATTAGGACAGATAGGAATTAAACTTTTCCATGATAGAATGTAAGGAATTAAATAAATGCTGTTTTTAAGGTTCTGTTGCTCCAGGAGCTCACAAATCATTCAATTCACATTCACACTGACTCTGCAGATCCAGCACTTCTCTATCACTGAAAGCTTCCTAGAATAATACCTATGCTGTACTGAGTACTGTACTGTATATGCCCATTTAGACCCTCCAATAAAGCAAGATGGAGTCATTGATGACTAACCAAAGATGAGTCAATCAGAGGTCTACCAATGTAATGAATACTTAAGGTTGATCTATCATCATGATGCAAACTGCATGTATTAAATTATCCCCTTCCCAATTTTCTTTTCTGCATTGTCATTTTTTCCTCTGCTTTTTCAAAGAGCTATAGCTTTTGTAGTTTTGCACTGACATAGATATATGAGGACTTGTTTTTGTGCAAGATGGGTTGCAGTTTCAAAGGTCACCATTTATGAAAAATGTACTGTGAAATGGTGCAAGAAATGCAAATACACCATTATTTTTTTTGTTTTATTTTTTATTATGTTAATTGTTCAGTAAAATAGACCTGAAAACATGATAACAAAGAAGTTCATTTTTCTACATTTCTATATTGTTAACTGGCGAAAGGATGGGTTATTCTAATAAATATAAATATCTATCTATCTATATATATATATTTTCTTGTTATTATTATTTATTTAGAAACACTTTTTTTTTTTTTTGGCGGTTGACCTTGTAAATCCACTTGGGGAACCTAATCCTACGAACGTCTTATTGCTTCTACTTTATACAGCAATACTCCAGAATTGTCACAGAAGAGATCGCATGACAGGCATGGGATCAGGATTTAATCAACTATTAATTGCCTCTAACAGCTGCGAGTGGATCCGAGATCCACCAGCAGCTGTTAACAAGTTAAATGCTGCTGTCTGTCAGGCTGCAGTCACACAATCAGTATTTGGTCAGTATTTCTCATAAGTATTTGTAAGCCAAAACCAGCAGTGGGTGATAAATACAGAAGTGGTGATATGTCTCTATTATACTTTTCCTCTGATTGTTCAACTCCTGGTTTTGGCTTACAGATACTGAGGTAAAATACTGACCAAATACTAATAGTGTGACTGCAGCCTCACTGACAGTAGCATTTAACAAGCGCTGGCCGGAATTGCATCACAAGTCCAACCCCTCACCACCCCGTCATGTGCTCATAGGGAACCGATGGGTTGTCATGACAGCCAGGGGGTCTGACGAAGACCCCAGTGCCTGTCATCATGATACTACTGTGAAAGCCAGCTAGTGGCCAGCATTCATAGGAAATCGTGATTTTATGTATGGCACAAGCAATTGGACATTCACTGCTTTAAGTCTCCAAAGGGGACTATTATATAAAACATAATGTAAAAAAAAAAGTTAAAAAAAATATATAAAAAAGAACAAAAGTTCAAATCACCCCCTTCTGTCACATTAAGCATAAAACAATGAAAAAAATACACATATTTGGCATTGCTGCATTCAGAAATGTTCTATCCGTCAAAATATAAAGAAAATAAATCTGATCAATAAACTGCGTAACGAGAAGAAAAATCAAAGTGCAAGAATTCAAATTTTTTTTGTCACCACAACATTGCAATAAAATGCAATAACAAATGATCAAAACATCATGTCTATCCCAAAATGGTATAATTTAAAGCCTCAGCTTTTAGTCTTGGCAAATTGCAACAAAAACTTTTTTCATACAAATTTCTGATTTTTTCCACCACTTAAATAAAAAAATAAGCTAAACATCTTTGGTATCTGCGTGTTCACAGTGACCTTGACAATCATATTACCAGATATGTATAACCATATAGTGAACATGGTAAATAAAAAAAACAATTATGGAATTGTATTTTTTTGCTGTTTAACCACACTTGGATTTTTTCAGTTTTCCTGTACACTATATGGTGAAAACAATGGTGGCATCCAAAAGTCCAACTTGCCCTGCAAAAATAAGCCCTTATATGGACAAATTGATGGAAAAATACAAAAAGTTATGGGTCTTGGAAGAAGGGAAGGAAAAAGCGAAAATGAAAAATCGCCCTGGGGTGAAGGTGTTAAAAACATGTTCAACAGCCTCATTAGGTCGAAGAGATTTATTTAAAAATGGTTAAAGTTTGGATTTTAAAATGAATGTTCATGCTAGATGCAAAATTAAGCAATTTTCAAAATAGTCTTCATTAAAACATTACACCATTTTGATGATGCAGTGTCTGAGAGACCTCTGTCTTTCTGAGTGTTCTTGTGAAATCTGCGAGAGCTACTGCTCCTGTGTCTGAAGGTTTCTGCTTACCCTTACCTTCTTTTAGTGTTATAGACAACAGCAGCATGAGGGAGTGGGATGGACACAGGTTCTTCACAGTGTGGAAAATAGAGAAAGCAGCTACAGTCGCAGGAAGGGCAGAAAATAAGGGCTATAGAACAGGAGGAAAGCACATGAAGAGGAAATATGAAAAGTATTATAGCTGCGCTGATACATGAAAAACAAGTGAAGTCAGCAGTACCCTAAATACGCACAGACTTTACATCCCACTTATATTATGGGGAGAATAACTCTGAAAAGCTAAGCAATCTGAACCTTGGATCAGGCTCCAAACTACATATCATGAGGTCTGAAAATGACTCAACTGATGGAGATTGCAAACTGAAAATCAGAGTAATTTTATTAAGGAAACTTAACAAATAAATACTTTGCTTTCCATGTCAAAGGTGTCCGCAGGCGTAAGCCTGACTCAACACCCATATAAATAAGCAGAAGAGGGCGTTTGATAAGGGACAAGAGGTTGACATAAAAAAAACATAGCAGAAAATGCATACTGAAAACATAATTAATGCACCTGCTGAAGGAAAACTGAAGTCAAGCAAATACTCAAGAATCATCATCTTATTTATTCTCATTGGTATTATTTAGCTAATAATAATAGCAAATCTATAACCTTTTGTGCCAGACAATGTGTTACTATTGGGTCTTATTTATTCTCTGCATCTGCATCTGTGCAGACAGCCTTGGTACATTCTGAATAAATGATACAATGATACAGATAACAGCATTGTTAGCAATGATTAGAAAGATTCATTAAATGTATAAAAAAAAACAAAAAACAACCTTTATGCTTGCGTCAAATTTGATAATACCTACATTAAAAATCTATAAAACACAATGTGGTGCTTGAAATGTCAGCTTTTTATTCTTACTTATTGCCAGTAGAAGAAAGTGCTCTGAGTGGGACAAGATGTCTTGGTGTCTAAGACTAAGGTTTTAGACGTCACCCTTTCCTCAAATCACAAGAGTTAAATTGGCTGTTGGGATTGACAATCCTTATTTCACTACCTGTCCTTACTAGTTTTTATTCCCTCCTCCTTGCAAAGTACCTGTACTAAGATCCTATTGGCAGTGCCTTTCCATGCTTTATCCTTTACTTTTCTTACATTCATTTTTTTAATCAATAAATTGTGCCTACTAGCCAGCATTCTAAATAGAGGCCTAAGGGCTCAGTTTAACAGCCGTATTACTTGCTCAATGATTTCATCTTGCGCGGCTCTCCTGACCCGTGCGTGACAGCTGCATAGAAATACATGCTGTCACGCTCAGGTCAGGAGATCAGACGGCCAGTCCAAGCATTGCAATGCGATCCTCGCATGAATATTATGCCAATCTGACTCCACCCTTACTTTCATCAAAGCCCTCTGACATCAACACCCATGGCTTCTAATTTCGTGATGTACTTTGCTTTGATATGATGGATGTTGAAAGGGAACCTGTCATATTGTTTTTACATATTGAATTTGCGGTATGGTTGCATAGATACATTCACCGCTAAAAGAGAAACTCTATGTGAAAGTACATTAGGTGTATAATGCATTTGGAAGAAGCAATCCAAGTGCATTAGCCCCTGTTGGAATAAAGAAGAGGTTAATATCTTCATGCCTGCTAAATCTAACAGTGTGCGGTAATTCTGGAGTGCCCGCCAGGGCAGTTGGGATACTCGGTAGCGAAGGGATGTGGTCACGGAACCAGTGACCCGGTCCATGGCCCTGGGCGTCCAACAAAAGAGTCAATGAATTGAAATGGAAAATAAAGTTGATAGGGGTATTGCTCGTGATGCCACACGTGTTGCTTGGCAATAGGGAAATGGCCGACACTGCTGTTCAGGTCCACTGGGGCAGATGGTGACGCAGCAGAGATATTTCAGCTCTCCACGGGTAGATCTAGGCCCCAGGGCAGTGATGGTGTTAAATGAGATGATGGATGTTGTGGTGCAGGGCAGATGGTGCAGCAAATAATTCATAGGACACAGCAGGGCGTAGTTTCCACACCTTTATTCACAGTTCTTAGATGCAGTCCCCAGCCGGGTGCTGTGTGCTCCGGGTCTGTGGTCCAGCCAGCTCTCAGGTAATTCGGGGTACACTTTGCCAGAACCCCCTTCTTTTGTTCCTTTCCTGGCCTTCTCAATGTGCTGGCTGCCACCTCTCCTGCCCTGCACCTTCACACACAGTGTCCTAAGTCAGCAGCCTGGGATCTTGTCGGGCGACATCCTCTTGGTCCCCTTGACCCTATGTGGCTGCCTTTTCGGCGAGTGTATGTGGTTGCGGCTGTGGCACTTACAAATACCACAGCTTTTGGCTTGCTAGCTGAGCCTTGTAGTCCTCCACTAGTCTTGGGGGGCCGGTTCCCCTCTCCACGACCTGGTCCCTCCATCTGGCGATGGTCAGCATGGATGTGGGCCCCACGGGTGGATTCCTCACTACCCGTGCCCCTAGGACCCCTTCTTTCTTTTACTTCTGTAGCTTCACCTTTTCTCCAGCTACCTCTCTCTGGGGGCTCCTTTCTGCATGTCTCACTCCTTCTACTTCCTCTCACCGACCTCTGCTCTCCTCTCCTGCTCCCCACAGGCTGACTACACACTCCCCTTCAACTGTCACCAGTCACCACCCTTCTTGCCTGAGTGAGATCCCGCCCCCTTCTCTAGGGTCTGCCCAACTTGCCAGGCTGAGGTGATGTGATGTTGAATGCAAGTGTGTGGGTCCTGGGTAGTGCCCCCTCCTTACCCAAGAGCGGAGTCCCACACCTCTGGATGAAGTGCAGTACCTCTCTGGTGAACAGACCACAGGGGCACCACAATTCTCACAAAAAGCCCTGAAACAATGATTTGTTAAGCGGTGTTCCTAAGCTTGGTGGGTGCAGAGAGTGTTTTTACTCATTATGTATTATTTGCTACCATGTTAGAAATGCCTAAATGTATTCACGTTATACCTACAGCTCTGGCAAAAATTAACAAACCACTGCAAAATGTTCAGGTTGTTTGATTTTTTTCTTTATAGGTACATTTTTGAGTAAAATGTAAATTGTTATTTTATTCTATAAACTACTGGCAACATGTCTCTGAATTTTCAAGCAATAAATTTAGTGTTATTTTTCTGACAAAGAAAAATGGTCAAAATAAAAAAAACCCAGTGCTTTCAGACTTCAAATAATGCAAAGAAAACAAGTTCATAATCATTTAGAAACAGCAATACTAATGTTTTAACTCAGGAAGAGTTCAGAGATCAATATTTTGTGGAATAACCATGATTTTTAATCACAGCTTTCATGCGTCTTGGCATGCTTCCCACCAGTCTTTCACACTGCTTCTGGTGTAAAAATGTAAGCCGTTCTTCTTTGATTGATGACTTGTGACTATCCATCATCCTCTTCATTACATTCCAGAGATTTTCAATTGGGTTCAGGTCTGGAGATTGGGCTGCCCATGACAGGGTTTTGATTTGGTGGCCTCTTAATTTTTGACAGAGCTGTACAATCAGAAAGGCTTTAGATAAACGTACACTCCAAATTTCTTTGAAGACTGTTGGAAACCACAGGTCTATGTATTTTATTATTCTCACTGGCTGTAAAATAAATCCCAGAAACTTTTAAGGTGGAGATAGATTTGCTATAATAATAACCCCAATGCACTTCCAGTCTTATTTGCACATGGCTTCTACACTAGATTTTGCATGACAGGCACATTATCGAATATTAACAAAAAAAAGGTATAATTTTTATTAGAGGTCAAGCTCCTATTCGTCCATACCACTATTTCCATATGTAAAAACATGCTGATGAGTCTTCTTTAAACAAGGCACTATGGAAAATATAAATGAAGTCATAGTAAGGTCAAATATGCTCAAAGTGTAGCTAGACATAGATTTCTACATTGCATAATATAAAATAAACATAAAAAAAGTTATGAAGAATTATTTCAAAGATACAAGATTTTCCATTGATATGTTAATTTTCAACTATATAAAGTTTTCCTACCAATGTCAGCATTAACCCTACCAAAGGAGCAAAATTGCACAAAAGAAATCATTTAAACAAGTTTAGAACAATTGATTCCCTAGATTTTTTTTAATAGATTTTTATATGATCCTACTAGCTTGCGGATAATGTTTATGATAATTTATTTTATTAACTTTATTATATTGTTTTTATTTCACACTTTTATGATAACATTTCTGCACTAATTGCTTCATCTTTCTGTCTTTCTTTTGTATGTTTTTGGTGTACCTGTCAAATGAAAGATTTGTAGGAGTCACTGTGTTAGAGTGTAGAAACAATGCAGTAACAGGTATAAATAGAGAGCACAAAGCCTTTTCAATGTAATAGTGTGTAACGAACACTATTGGTAGCTAGAGATGAGACAATTTTATGAAATTAGTTTCACGTGTCCATTTATTTCCAGTACCAAAAAACAACGGTACCGGAGATATCCATGTCCGCGTGTCCGTGTGTGTACTACGTGTGGCAGATGTGTGGCAACCTTGTACCACCCGTGTGCTGCATCAGTACCACACGGACAGCCATCGGGCAAGTAAGCACTGTTCCCCTGTGGCAGGTGCTGAAGCAGAGTCCCATCATTCTCCCCTGCTCTGCAGAGGGGAATGATGAGCGTTATATTAAAGTTTGAATGACAGCAGGTGGGAACTTTTGGCACTCTTACCCTCATCATCTGACACCTGCTGCCGCTAATAACAGTGACAGTAGGTGCGGATGATCGGGGTATTCCACAGCTGCCAGATGCGATCTAAGAACATAAATGAATGAAAAATCCGACGTGGGTTCCCCCCTATTTTTTTGTACCAACCAGACAAAACTCTCAGCTGGGGGCAACTCATTCACCAGTGCTTTTCATCTTGGCACTGTCCAGGTTGAAAACTATTTAGCCCCCATACATGGATTACAGCATGGGACACAACGACAGACAGGTTTGGTATATTGTTGGTTTATTATTTTACTTTTATTACAGGAGATTGAGGGTGTCGGGGAATTTGGTGTTGCAGTATGTATGGTTTAATTTAGAATATTAAAGGAGTGTGTAATTTTTTCAAACAAAGGATTTTATTCTGGATGTGTCTTTATTTACAAACAATAAAACTATATGATTAGTAATGGATGGGTGTCTTATAGACGCCTCTCCACTACTAAACCGTGGGTTGATGTCACTTGAAAGGTGACATAAACCTCACAAATATTACCCCACTTGCCACCGATATAGGGCAAGTGGGAAGAGCCGGGTAAAGCACCAAAAAAGCGCCTCTAATAGATGAGCCTTTTCTGGGCAGCTGTGGGCTGTTGTTTTTAAGCTGAGAATAGCAGCTTTAGCAAGGCTGGCTGTCAAAATGGGGGGGCCCCATGCTTTTTTTAAATTATTTATTTAAATAATTAAAAAAACAGCATGGGGACCCCTCTATTCTTGATAACCAACCTTGCAGAAGCTGACAGCTGAGGGTTGCAGCTGAGTTTTGTCTGCTTGGTTCAAGAAAATGGGGGGAACCGACATAGGGTTTTTGATTCATTTATTTCCTTAGATCGCAGCCGGCGGCTGTGGAATACCCCCATCATCCGCACCTATTGTCACTGTTATTAGTGGCAGCAGGTGTCGGATGATGGGGGTAAGAGTCCCAAAAGTCCCCAACTGCTGTCGTTCAGACTTTAATATAACACTTATCATTCCCCTCTGCTCATCAGCAGAGCAGGGGAGATCGATGGGAGTCAGCTTCAGCACCTGCCTCCGGAGAATAACATTTAATGTAGCGCTTCTTCCCCGGTGCCAATACGTGTCACATGGAGGACATTAATGTGTGTTCTCCATGTGCATGTGTGCAGGACATTTTGCTGTCTGTGCTGACAGCAAAAAATGGACATGTCAGCGTGTTTTGCCCACGGACACAAGGTCTGTGAAAACACACTGACTTATGGACAGACCCATTCATTTGTGTGGGTCTGCGTGTATACTGTATGAGTCTCCGGTACGTGGGAAAACTGTCACCACACATACCAGAGACACGGACATGTAAAATAGGCCTTAGATCCGATTTGTCCGCTCTGCGGTCTACTAGGAGTATATCTAATCCTTTCCACGTAACGGAAATGCATCCTTAGAAATTAAAAATTTACATCAGCATGTATATCTATGGGTATTCGGATGGTAACTGTTGGTAACAAACAATTTGTTTAATGACATACTACGCTACTATCACATTTGTATGTTTTTTTTTTTTTATTAAAAAGTGGTCTGAAAATTATCCCTTTTTTGGGGAAGATGCCTGTAGGTATTTATACACATACAGTGTGTACAGAAGAAAAAAAAATCGCTTTTAACTAGTTGTTCAAAAAGTATCCATCTTTGGGGAATAGCAATACATTTGGTATTTGTAAAATCAATATGCAATGACAAAAATTAGCCCTTTTGGGATCAGCAACAAATTTGGTGTTTGGAAAGTAAAGAAGCAATGGCATCTTTTTGTTATCCAAAAATTATTTCTGCTTTTGGAATCAGCCACAGATTTGCTATTTGGAAAGAGAAGAAGCAATTGCCTGTTTTAGTCATCAAAAAATATCCATTTTTGAGAGCAGCTTCAGGTTTGTTATATTTACCTTGTGCAGGGTGGACTTTCCATATGCAGCAATATACTATAGAACATAATGGACAGAAAAGCAGTAATGGCATCATTGGACTAATTATAGACCGCCAGTTCTCCACTGTCAGCAGTGGCAGATCTATTCATTACCATTAAGCGAAGGTCTGTATAAATCCATATAAATTTTTTTTTTTTCATGTATTGGTTGCTGCTGATGTTACTGCCTTGTCTACTTAATGTTGCTATATCTCTGGCAGAGGTAGTGGAGTAGTAACAAAGCAGAATGAGGAGCCTCCTGATTAGACATGTGACTGACAAGTGTCTGCTCAGCAGTGCGCAGGTGCCAGAAAAGTCAAAGAGCCCCGGCACCTGCGCACGGCAGTACTTTGCTCTGCCCTCAACAGGGCAGGGAAGTACACCTGTGCAGGAGCACGATGCTGGGGAGCTTGTGTGGATGATTCAGGGTTGCGTCATCTACAAGAAGCAAGTAGGAGGATGGCGATCATAAGAAGATGGGAGGCACTGGACCAAGACCAGCGATACCCATTGGACCGGACCGCCTCCCCGGTGAGTATAATAAAACTTACTTTTCACTTCTTCCACATTGGGCTGGGTCTTATATACAGCATTATAGAATGCTGTATATAAGCCCTGAAAGGTGATGGCCGTATCTTATATTGGCCAAAACTGCTGACTAGAGTTGAGCAACTTTTACTTTTTTAGGATCGAGTCGGGTTTCGCGAAACCCGACTTTGTCAACAGTTGGGTCGGGTGAAATCGGCCGATTATTTCGAAAAGTCAGGGACCCGACTGAAACACGAGACCCAATGCAAGTCAATGGGGAAGCAAAGTCGGCAGTGAGTGGAGGACAGGAAAACACCTACAGTGCCCATTTTAATGCCAAAAACATCACTTCTTGTTACTTAAGCTTGTCAATCTTAATTTACCTTATACTAATAGTTAGGCATTGAAAATTGGGGGTAATTTGGCTAAAGTTGTGGGGGGGGTAGGGCTGGCTCAAGTTTTTCGTGGGCGCAGGAAACGTGGACTACGTCACGGTGGTGGAGCAGGGAGAGATAAGTATTTTAACTTTGCAAGTGCTGTGATCCTGAGCAAGCAGGGGGGGCACACTCATTGGCACTGGCACAGGGCCCCTCAAAGTACGGCGGTGTGTTTGACGGCGGGGGCGCCTCCCACCGGCAGAGACGTTTTTGCGTACTATGAGGGGCCCCGTGCCAATGACGTCGCCAACGAGTATGCCTCCCCACCTGATGAAGGAACCTGCACTTTCATCTGCACCTTCCTCTTTGTCCCCGTGTAAGGTGGTATAGTATGCGGGAAGGGGAACCAGACTTTCAGCAGGGTCAGATACCGGCTGTGTAGAGTGCAAGGGGAATGTAGTGGTCTGGGTCAATGTACCAGCAGACTCATCTAGCAGTGGCTGGGCAATGGGCAGGATGAAGAGGAAACACAGATATAGGCCCAAAGAATAAAGTAGGCTAAATGCAGTTCAAAATTGGTAACAGGACTAAACAGGCGGCTTTGCTTTGTTCAGTGGAGGACAAATGTATTGAGAGGCTGACACAGTGAGTAGGCCCAAATAAGTAACTAGGCTAAATGCAGTTCAAAATTGGTAACAGGACTAAACAGGCGGCATTGCTTTGTTCAGTGGAGGACAACTGTAATGAGAGGCTGACACAGTGAGTAGGCCCAAATAAGTAACTAGGCTAAATGCAGTTCAAAATTGGTAACAGGAGTAAACAGGCGGCACTGCTTTGTTCAGTGGAGGAGAAAAGCAAGGAGCGTCAGACACCGTTAGTAGGCCCAAGCAAACAAGTAGCCCAAATGCAGTTTAAAATTTCCTATAGGCAGAAAGCCTGAAAATTGAAGCTCAGCTTTTTTCAGTGGAGGACAACAACAAGCAGCGGCAGACACTGTTAGTAGGCCCAACCAAACAAGTAGCCCAAATGCAGTTTAAAATTTCCTGTAGGCTGAAAGCCTGAAAATTCAAGCTCAGCTATTTTCAGTGGAGGACAACAACAAGCAGCGGCAGACACCGTTAGTAGACCCAACCGAACAAGTAGCCCAAATGCAGTTTCATATTGTAAATATAGGCCAAAAGCCTGAAGATTGAAGCACAGGAGAAAAGCACAGGAGAACACCAAGCAGCGGCAGACACCGTTAGTAGGCCCAACCAAACTAGTAGGCCAAATGCAGTTTCATATTCAAAATATAGGCCGAAAACCTGAAGATTGAAGCTCAGCTTTGTTCAGTGGAGGAGAACACCAAGGAGTGGCAGACATCGTTAGTAGGGCCCAACCAAACTAGTAGGCCAAATGCAGTTTAAAATTTCCTATAGGCCGAAAGCCTGAAGATTGAAGCTCAGCTTTGCTCAGTGGAGGAGAAAAGCAAGGTGCGGCAGACACCGTTAGTAGGGCCCAACCAAACAAGTAGGCCAAATGCAGTTTAATATCTGATCTAAGCCGAAAGCCTGAAAATTGAAGCTCAGCTTTATTCAGTGGAGGACAACAACAAGCAGCGGCAGACACCGTTAGTAGGGCCCAACCAAACTATTAGGCCAAATGCAGTTTAAAATTTCCTATAGGCCGAAAGCCTGAAGATTGAAGCTCAGCTTTGTTCAGTGGAGGACAGCTGTATTGAGTGGCACAGACAGACACAGGTAGTTGGCCTAAAATAGAAAAGTAGGCTCAATGCAGTTTAAAATGGGTTACAGGGGTACACAGGCAGCATTGGTTTGGTCAGCGGAGGACGATTGCAAGGAGTGGCACAGACTTACTAGGCCAAAAATAGAAAAGTAGGCTCAATGCAGTTGAAAATAGGTTACATGGGTACACAGGCAGCATTAGTTTGGTCAGCGGAGGACGATTGCAAGGAATGGCGCATACTTACTAGGCCTAAATTAAAAAAGTAGGCTCTATGCAGTTTAAAATAGGTTACAGGGGTACACAGGCAGCATTGGTTTGGTCAGCGGAGGATGATTGCGAGGAGTGGCGCAGACTTACTAGGCGTAAAATAGAAAAGTAGGCTCAATGCAGTTTAAAATAGGTTACAGGGGTACACAGGCAGCATTGGTTTGGTCAGCGGAGGAAGATTGCAAGGAGTGGCGCAGACTTACTAGGCCTAAAATAGAAAAGTAGGCTCTATGCAGTTCTAAACTGGTAACAGGAGTAAACTGGCGGCACTGCTTTGTTCGGTGGAGGACAACTGGAAGAAGTGGCTGACACAGTAAGTTGGCCAAAATAGTTAAGTGGGCTAAATGTCTGCCAAAAAAATGTTCCTAAATAAACAGGTGGCAAAGCTTGGTATAGGGGTGGGTTCCTCTGCTGAGTAGCAGACAGTGGTAGTTCGCGCACAGTATTCACAGGTCTAAATGGAGGGCAGAGCCCCTGTATATTTTTACTATCATCTATCATTTCCACAGTGGTGGAGCAGTGACAGGTAAGTTTTGCAAGTGGTATTGCACTGTTTGAGCTGGGGGGAACACTCTCTCGTGGGCGGCGGTACTGGCCCAGGGCCCCTCATATTACAACGGTGTGTCTGACATTGGGTGTGCACCACCACCGCCAGAGACACTTCATTGTACTACGAGGGACCCTGTGCCAGTGCCATTGGCCAAAAGTGGGCACACCCACCTGTCCAGGAAAATGGCACTCGCACAAGTGCTTGCGCCAAGTGGTGACCACGGCCCCGTGGGGGGAGTCAGCCCATTTATGGAGGTGTAAAAATGGCCTATGGTGGACATTCAGCAGCTGCAAATGGAGGAATTGGAGCAGTCAGTAAGAGGAGTATAAACGCAAGACCTTTTTACAGGAAAGCTACGTGTCAGCAGGGGAAAATAATTAGAAATCCATGATTGGTTCATTTTAATGAAGGTTAGATCATCAACATTTTGGGTAGCCAGACGAGTCCTTTTTTCGGTCAGTATTAAACCAGCAGCACTGAAGACTCTTTCTGATAGCACACTAGCAGCTGGGCAAGCGAGCTCCTGTAATGCATATTCTGCCAATTCAGGCCAGGTGTCTATTTTAGATGCCCAGTAATCAAAGGGGAATGACCTGTGAGGGAGAACTGTTGTGAATTCCGTTCTCGGGCTCCCTCCTGTGGTCGTGAATGGTACTTTGGTGAGTTCTGTCCTTGGACACCCTCTGGTGGCTTTAAGTGGAACTGCTGATCTTTGAGGTTGGCTTTCTCAGCTGCCCTCGTTTATTGCTGCTGCTGGCTTCCCTATTTAACTCTGCCCAGGTCGTTAGTTCATGCCAGCTGTCAATGTCTCAGTACTGGTTCAGATCTCTCTTGGATTCCTCAGATGACCTATCTACTCCAGCAGAAGCTAAGTCCTCGCTAGTCCATTTGCTGTTCATTGGTTTTTGAATATATTTCTCAGTACATGCTATGTTTCTAGTCCAGCTTGCTATTATGATATTTCCTTGCTAGCTGGAAGCTCTGGGGGTGCAGAGCTGCACCTCCACACCGTGAGTCGGTGTGGAGGTCTTTTTGCACACTCTGCGTGGTTTTTGTAGTTTTTAATACTGACCGCATAGTTCCCTTTCCTATCCTCTGTCTGTCTAGAGAAGATTCGGCCTCCTTTGCTAAAATCTGTTTCATTCCTGTGTTTGTTACTTCCTCTTAACTCACAGTCAATATTTGTGGGGGGCTACCTTTACTTTGGGGAATTTCTCTGAGGCAAGGTAGGCTGCTATTTCTATCTTTAGGGGTAGTTAGCTCTTAGGCTGTGAAGAGGCGTCTAGGGAGAGTTAGGTATGCTCCACGGCTATTTCTAGTGTGTGTGATAGGATTAGGGATTGCGGTCAGTAGAGTTACCACTTCCTCAGAGCTTGTCCCAGGTTTTTCCATTTTAACCATCAGGTCATTTCGGGTGCTCCTAACCACCAGGTCCATAACAGTACAGCTGGCCAACAAAGTGTTAATGCATCTTAAAAGAGGGAAAAGAGAAGTTCTGAGTCAATTTTTTTTTCTTTGCTGCTTGTTTTGTCTTTCTTTTCCCCTTAACCTCTGGGTGGTTCAAGACTCAGGTGTAGATATGGATATTCAGGGTTTGTCCTCTTGTGTGGATCAACTCGCTGTTAGGGTACAGAGTATTCAAGATTATGTAGTTCAGAATCCAATGTTAGAGCCTAGAATTCCAATTCCTGATTTGTTTTCTGGGGATAGATCTAAATTTTTGAATTTCAAAAATAATTGCAGACTGTTTCTTGCTCTGAAACCCCTCTCTTCTGGTGACCCTATTCAGCAAGTAAAGATTGTTATTTCTTTGTTGCGTGGTGACCCGCAAGACTGGGCATTCTCCCTTGAGCCAGGAAATCCTGCATTGCTTAATGTAGATGCATTTTTTCTAGCGCTTGGATTGCTTTATGACGAACCTAATTCTGTGGATCAGGCAGAAAAGATCTTGCTGACTCTATGTCAGGGTCAGGATGAAGCAGAAGTATATTGGCAGAAGTTTAGAAAGTGGTCTGTGCTTACACAATGGAATAAGTGTGCCCTGGCAGCAATTTTCAGAAAGGGTCTTTCTGAAGCCCTTAAAGATGTTATGGTGGGGTTCCCCACGCCTGCTGGTCTGAATGAATCAATGTCTTTGGCCATTCAGATTGATCGGCGTTTGCGCAATCACAAAGTTGTGCACCATTTGGCGGTGTCCTCTGAGCAAAGGCCTGAGCCTATGCAATGTGATAGGACTTTGACCAGAGCTGAACGGCAAGAACACAGACGTCAGAATGGGCTGTGTTTTTACTGTGGTGACTCCTCTCATGCTATCTCTGATTGTCCAAAGCGCACTAAGAGGTTCGCTAGGTCTGTCACCATTAGTACTGTGCAGCCTAAATTTCTCTTATCTGTTACTCTGATTTGCTCATTGTTGTCCTACTCTGTTATGGCATTTGTGGATTCGGGCGCTGCTCTGAATTTGATGGACTTGGAGTTTGCCAGGCGCTGTGGTTTTTTCTTGGAGCCTTTGCAGATTCCTATTCCCTTAAGGGGGATTGATGCTACGCCATTGGCCAAGAATAAACCTCAGTACTGGACTCAGCTGACCATGTGCATGGCTCCCGCACATCAGGAAAATATTCGCTTTTTGGTGTTGCATAATTTGCATGATGTTGTCGTGTTGGGTTTGCCATGGTTACAGGTTCATAATCCAGTACTGGATTGGAAATCAATGTCTGTGTCTAGTTGGGGTTGTCAAGGGATACATACTGATGTTCCTTTGATGTCAATTTTTCTTCCATTCCTTCTGAAATTCCTGAGTAATTGTCGGATTACCAGGATGTATTTGATGAGCCCAAGTCCAGTGCCCTACCTCCTCATAGGGACTGTGATTGCGCTATTAATTTGATTCCTGGTAGTAAGTTCCCTAAGGGCCGACTGTTTAATTTATCTGTGCCAGAACATGCCGCTATGCGGAGTTATGTAAAGGAGTCCTTGGAGAAAGGACATATTCACCCGTCTTCGTCACCGTTGGGAGCAGGGTTCTTTTTTGTGGCCAAGAAGGATGGCTCTCTGAGACCCTGTATAGATTACCGCCTTCTCAATAAAATCACGGTCAAATTTCAGTACCCTTTGCCTCTGTTGTCTGATTTGTTTGCTCGGATTAAGGGGGCTAGTTGGTTTACCAAGATTGACCTTCGAGGGGCGTATAATCTTGTGCGTATTAAACAGGGCGATGAATGGAAAACAGCATTTAATACGCCCGAGGGCCATTTTGAGTACCTGGTGATGCCATTCGGGCTTTCTAATGCCCCATCTGTGTTTCAGTCCTTTATGCACGACATCTTCCGGAAGTATCTGGATAGGTTCATGATTGTATATTTGGATGATGTTTTCTTCTTTTCGGATGATTGGGAGTCTCATGTAAGGCAGGTCAGGATGGTGTTCCAGGTCCTTCGTGCTAATGCTTTTTTTTGTGAAGGGGTCTAAATGCCTCTTTGGACTTCAGAAGGTTTCCTTTTTGGGCTTCATTTTTTCCCCTTCTACTATCGAGATGGACCCTGTTAAAGTTCAGGCCATTTATGATTGGACTCAACCTACATCTGTGAAGAGTCTTCAGAAGTTCCTGGGCTTTGCTAATTTTTACCGTCGCTTCATCGCTAATTTTTCTAGTGTGGTTAAGCCTTTGACTGATTTGACGAAGAAAGGTGCTGATGTGGTGAACTGGTCCCCTGCAGCCATTGAGGCTTTTCAGGAGCTTAAACGTCGTTTTACTTCGGCCCCTGTGTTGCGTCAGCCAGATGTTTTGCTCCCTTTTCAGGTCGAGGTTGATGCTTCTGAGATTGGGGCAGGGGCTGTTTTGTCTCAGAGAAGTTCTGATGGCTCTTTGATGAAGCCGTGTGCTTTCTTTTCTAGAACGTTTTCGCCTGCTCAGCGTAATTTTGATGTTGGCAATCGGGAGTTGTTGGCTATGAAGTGGGCATTCGAGGAGTGGCGACATTGGCTTGAGGGAGCCAAACATCGCGTGGTGGTCTTGACTGATCACAAGAATCTGACTTACCTCGAGTCCGCCAAGAGGTTGAATCCTAGACAGGCTCGATGGTCACTGTTTTTCTCCCATTTCGATTTTGTGGTCTCATACCTTCCGGGATCTAAGAATGTGAAGGCTGATGCCCTTTCTAGGAGTTTTTTGCCTGATTCTCCGGGAGTCTCTGAGCCGGCTGGTATTCTCAAAGAGGGGGTGATTTTGTCTGCCATCTCCCCTGATTTGCGGCGGGTGCTGCAGGAGTTTCAGGCTGATAGACCTGACCGCTGTCCAGTGGAGAAACTGTTTGTCCCTGATAGATGGACTAGTAGGGTTATTTCTGAGGTTCATTGTTCAGTATTGGCAGGTCATCCTGGGATTTTTGGTACCAGAGAATTGGTTGCTAGGTCCTTTTGGTGGCCTTCCTTGTCACGGGATGTGCGTTCTTTTGTGCAGTCCTGTGGGACTTGTGCTCGGGCCAAACCTTGCTGTTCTCGTGCCAGTGGGTTGCTTTTGCCTTTGCCTGTCCCGAAGAGGCCCTGGACGCATATTTCCATGGATTTCATTTCTGATCTTCCTGTCTCTCAAAGGATGTCTGTCATCTGGGTGGTTTGTGATCGGTTTTCTAAGATGGTCCATTTGGTACCCTTGCCTAAATTGCCTTCCTCCTCTGATTTGGTTCCATTATTTTTTCAGCATGTGGTTCGTTTGCATGGCATTCCGGAGAACATTGTGTCGGACAGAGGTTCCCAGTTTGTTTCTAGGTTTTGGCGGTCCTTTTGTGCTAAGATGGGCATTGATTTGTCTTTTTCTTCAGCGTTCCATCCTCAGACAAATGGCCAAACCGAACGAACTAATCAGAACTTGGAGACCTATCTGAGATGCTTTGTCTCTGCTGATCAGGATGATTGGGTGACCTTCTTGCCATTGGCCGAGTTCGCCCTTAATAATCGGGCTAGTTCTGCTACTTTGGTTTCGCCTTTTTTTTGTAATTCTGGTTTTCATCCTCGTTTTTCTTCAGGGCAGGTTGAGCACTCTGACTGTCCTGGTGTGGATTCTGTAGTGGACAGGTTGCAGCAAATTTGGACTCACGTGGTGGACAATTTGACGTTGTCTCAGGAGAAGGCGCAACGTTTTGCTAACCGCCGTCGCTGTGTTGGTCCCCGACTTCGTGTTGGGGATTTGGATTGGTTGTCTTCTCGTTTTGTTCCTATGAAGGTTTCTTCTCCTACGTTCAAGCCTCGTTTCATTGGTCCTTATAAGATTTCTGAAATTATCAATCCTGTGTCGTTTTGTTTGGCCCTTCCAGCTTCTTTTGCCATCCATAATGTGTTCCATAGGTCGTTGTTGCGGAGATATGTGGCGCCTATGGTTCCTTCCGTTGATCCTCCTGCTCTGGTGTTGGTTGAGGGGGAGTTGGAGTATGTGGTGGAGAAGATTTTAGATTCTCGTATTTCGAGACGGAAGCTTCAGTACCTGGTTAAATGGAAGGGCTATGGTCAGGAGGATAATTCCTGGGTTGTTGCCTCCGATGTCCATGCTGCCGATTTGGTTCGTGCCTTTCATTTGGCTCGTCCTGATCGGCCTGGGGGCTCTGGTGAGGGTTCGGTGACCCCTCCTCAAGGGGGGGGTACTGTTGTGAATTCCATTCTCAGGCTCCCTCCTGTGGTCGTGAATGGTACTTTGGTGAGTTCTGTCCTTGGACACCCTCTGGTGGCTTTAAGTGGAACTGCTGATCTTTGAGGTTGGCTTTCTCAGCTGCCCTCGTTTATTGCTGCTGCTGGCTTCCCTATTTAACTCTGCCCAGGTCGTTAGTTCATGCCAGCTGTCAATGTCTCAGTACTGGTTCAGATCTCTCTTGGATTTCTCAGATGACCTGTCTACTCCAGCAGAAGCTAAGTCCTCGCTAGTCCATTTGCTGTTCATTGGTTTTTGAATATATTTCTCAGTACATGCTATGTTTCTAGTCCAGCTTGCTATTATGATATTTCCTTGCTAGCTGGAAGCTCTGGGGGTGCAGAGCTGCACCTCCACACCGTGAGTCGGTGTGGAGGTCTTTTTGCACACTCTGTGTGGTTTTTGTAGTTTTTAATACTGACCGCATAGTTCCCTTTCCTATCCTCTGTCTGTCTATAGAAGATTCGGCCTCCTTTGCTAAAATCTGTTTCATTCCTGTGTTTGTTACTTTCCTCTTAACTCACAGTCAATATTTGTGGGGGGCTACCTTTACTTTGGGGAATTTCTCTGAGGCAAGGTAGGCTGCTATTTCTATCTTTAGGGGTAGTTAGCTCTTAGGCTGTGAAGAGGCCTCTAGGGAGAGTTAGGTACGCTCCACGGCTATTTCTAGTGTGTGTGATAGGATTAGGGATTGCGGTCAGTAGAGTTACCACTTCCTCAGAGCTTGTCCCAGGTTTTTCCATTTTAACCATCAGGTCATTTCGGGTGCTCCTAACCACCAGGTCCATAACAGAGAACATCGATAAGGGAGGAAAAATAATTTGTAACCATACTGGACAAATGTTGTCTCCTGTCACTTTGAATCAATGCAGCAGTACCTGTCATGTCTGCGGTCATTGCGAAATCACTCCACAACCTGGTCATAAAACCTCTCTGTCCAACGCCACTTCTGATTTGTGCACCTCTTACACCTCTGTCATGTTGCCCCCTGCAGCTCGTGTGAGAACCATCACTGCCGCTGTGTGCTGGGAATGCCTGAACCAAACGGTCTACAAGAGTTGCTTGTTTGGTAGCCAATATTTGTTCAAGGTTCTCATGTGGCATGATATTTTGCAATTTCCCTTTATAGCGTGGATCCAGGAGGCAGGCCAACCAGTAATCGTCATCGGTCATCATTTTGATAATGCGGGGGTCCCTTTTTAGGATACGCAAGGCATAATCAGCCATGTGGGCCAATGTTCCAGGTGTCAAGTCACTGCTTCTACTGGGTTGAGGAGCACTTTCTGGCAAATCAACATCACTTGTCTCCCGCAAATAGCCTGTACCTGACCTTGCAACGCCACCAGTTTCTATTGCCCCCTGAGAAGCTTCCTCCTCCCATAAATATTCATCCCCATCATCCTCCTCCTCCTCCTCCTCCTCCTCTTCGTCCGCCACCTCGTCCAGGAGAGTTCCCTGAGCAGACAATGGCTGACTGTCATCAAGGCTTTCATCATCCTTGGCTGCAGACGCCTGCTCATTAATGTGCGTCAAACTTTGCATCAGCAGACGCATTAGTGGGATGCTCATGCTTATGATGGCATCGTCTGCACTTACCAGCCGTGTGCATTCCTCAAAACACTGAAGGACTTGACAGAGGTCTTGTAGCTTCGACCACTGCACACCTGACAACTCCATGTCTGCCATCCAACTGCCTGCCCGTGTATGTGTATCCTCCCACAAATACAATACAGCACGCCTCTGTTCGCACAGCCTCTGAAGCATGTGCAGTGTGGAGTTCCACCTTGTTGCAATGTCGATTATTAGGCGGTGCTGGGGAAGCTTCAACGATCGCTTATGGTTCTGCATACGGCTGGAGTGTACTGGCAAACGGCGGATGTGCGAGCAAAGTCTTCGCACCTTCAGGAGCAGGGCTGGTAACCCCGGATAACTTTTCAGGAAGCACTGCACCACCAGGTTCAAGGTGTGAGCCAGGCAAGGTATGTGTTTCAGTTGTGAAAGGGCTATGGCAGCCATAAAATTCCTTCCGTTATCACTGACTACCTTGCTTGCCTCAAGATGGACACTGCCCAGCCATGAATGAGTTTCTTGCTGCAAGAACTCGGCCAGAACTTCCGCGGTGTGTCTGTTGTCACCTAAACACTTCATTTCCAACACAGCCTGCTGACGCTTACCACTAGCTGTTCCATAATGGGACACCTCGTGTGCAACACTGGCAGCTGCGGATGGAGTGGTCGTGCGACTGCGCTCTGTGGACGAGCTTTCGCTTCTGCTGGAGGAGGAGGAGGAGGAGGGGTGGCGAACGCCCACAGCCAACGGTTTCCTAGACCATGGGCTAGGGAGAACTGTCCCACTATGGCTGTCCCTTGTGGACCCTGCATCCACCACATTAACCCAGTGTGCTGTGATGGACACATAACGTCCCTGGCCATGCCTACTGGTCCATGCATCTGTTGTGAGGTGCACCTTTCTACTGACTGATTGCCTGAGTGCATGGACAGTGCGGTCTTTGACATGCTGGTGAAGGGCTGGGATGGCTTTTTTCGCAAAGAAGTGTCGGCTGGGTAGGTCATAGCGTGGTACTGCGTAGGTCATCAGGGCTTTGAAAGCTTCGCTTTCAACCAACCGGTAGGGCATCATCTCTAACGAGATTAGTCTAGCAATGTGGGCGTTCAAACCCTGTGTACGCGGATGAGAGGATGAGTACTTCCTTTTCCTAATGAGAGTCTCTTGTAGGGTGAGCTGGACTGGAGAGCTGCATATGGTGGAACTAGCGGGGGTGGTGGTGGACATGGCAGATTGAGAGAGGGTTGGTGAGGGTATTCTTGCTGTTGGCCTACATACAGTGTTTCTTACCAACAACCTGGTGATTTCCTGACTGCTTTGGCCTTGCAACGATACCTCCACATTTGCTGCAGGTGGTGTCCTAAATGGTGGGCTTACAGTGAAGGAAGCAATGTAGCGTTGCTGACTAGCTTCATTCTGAGCGGGTGCACCTACGTTACGGGACGTTTGGTAGTTAGTCCAGGCTTGCAAGTTCATGCTGGCTAAATGTCTACGCATGCACGATGTATTTAAATTTTTGACATTCTGCCCTCTGCTAAAGGTCCTTGAGCATTTCTTACAGATAACTTTGCACTGATCATTCGGATCTTGGTTAAAAAATTGCCAGACTGCACTCTTCCTACTATCGAATACCTTTTCAGGCATTGCACGCTGTGCTACTTTCACCGGATGGCCACGCTGTCCTAAAACTGTTTTTGGTTTTGACACACGGTTTTGGCCAGATACGGGCCTGCCAGATGAAAGCTGCTGCGATGTTGATGCCTGCTGCGGCTCATACTCCTCCGCTTCAGAGCTACTGCCAGCGGCACCCTGTTCCCCCAATGGCTGCCAATTGGGGTCAACAACTGGGTCATCTATCACCTCCTCTTCAATGTCCTGTGCACCTTCCTCTGTGTCACTGTGTAAGGTGCTATAGCGTTCGGGACGGGGCACCATAGTCTCATCAGGGTCAAATTGTGGCTCAGTACACTGCGAGGGCAATGTTGTGATCTGAGTCAATAGAACAGCATAATAATCTAGCTGTGGCTGTGCATCAGTGCACTCCATGTCCGATTCATCTTGTAATGGCCTGTTAACAATTTCCCTTTCTAACCCAGGCACGGTATGTGTAAAGAGCTCCATGGAGTAACCTGTTGTGTCACCTGATGCATCCTTCACTGTTGTTCTGGGTGAAGGACACAAGGAAGCGACTTGTTCCAAACCAGGAGCATCCACTGATGACTCGCTTCTTTTCAATTTTGAACTTTCCGAAGAGGAGGCGAAAGAGCTAGAGGCTGAGTCAGCAAGGAAAGCCAAAACTTTTTCCTGCTGCTCCGGCTTTAAAAGCGGTTTTCCTACTCCCAGAAAAGGGAGCGTTCGAGGCCTTGTGTAGCCAGACGATGACGGTGGCTCAACAACTCGAGCCTTAGGTGCTATTTTGCTTTTCCCAATACCACCAGATGCTCCACCACCACCAACACCATCATTACCAGCTGGCAATGACCGCCCACGGCCATGACCTCTTCCACCAGACTTCCTCATTCTTGGGAAATTGTAACCAAACTAACAACCGTTATATGGTACTGTAAAACAAGGTAGAAGATGTATGTAAACTTGTTGTGAATTTAAATCTCACTTTCTATATGTGTGGGAGACTGCTGCAAAAATCAGGCCCACTGTATAACACTACACAGTGTACGTGGCAGAAAGTGGCTGGCAGATATACGCCAAACAGATGTCACGGGGATACAAGGAGGGCGAGAGCTAATAACCCGGGCCCCTGCAATTTCCCTCAGACTAGGGAAACCCTGTCTGACCCTCTACCTGAAGTTTACACTGAAGGTGTGCATGTTCAGGCCTCCACCCTCACCCTGACTCCTGATTCAGCCCTAGACTGAACACCACCGCCCACCACCCAGTGAATGCAATAGACCAATACCAACAGTTATAACAAACAAGGATAAAGGAAAATATACACCACGTCGCAGTCAATCAGGAATACACTATAAAGGTGCAGGGCAAAATAAATACAAATATAGGAAGGAGTAAATAAGACAAAGGAAAATACACCACCAGCAACGATTCTCCAACAACCAGCTCTCCACTCCGGACCGAGATAACTACGGATAAGACAGAATCTATAATCGGCGACGCCCAAAGATCAGGAGAACCATTTAAAGGAAATGGGCATGGCCCAGCTTCCAATCCGAGGATCAGATAAATTAACCCCGGAGCAGCCAGACGAAAACTAGCCGACGCCAATGAGCAAACAGTGGTCAAACGCGGAATTACCGCTGTCTGTCAGATGACCTGGTCTGGACAGTGTCCAACATGACAGTACCCCGCCTTCTACGAGGGACCCCAGGGCCCTCACGGCTTATAGGACCCGGCTTGTCCGGATGGCGATGATGAAAACACCTGACCAGCCGATCCGCATGAATGTCCAAGGCTGGTACCCAGGACCTCTCCTCAGGCCCATAACCACGCCAGTGTACCAAATATTGTAAAGTGCGCACACGAGAGTCAACCACCCTGGAGACTTCAAATTCTAGGTTACCATCCACCAAGACTGGAGGTGGCATAGGCGCCTCGTCCACATAACCCACCACCTTCTTAAGAAGAGACCTGTGGAACAAGTTGTGCATTTTATACACCGTAGGGAGCTCCAGTCGGTACGCTACTGGGTTAATGACGGCGGTGACCCTAAATGGACCAATAAACTGTGGACCCAATTTAAGGGATGGTATCTTGAGTTTTATGTTTTTTGTGGATAACCACACCCAGTCATCCACACTCAGGTCCGGACCTGGCACACGCCTACTGTCAGTCACACGTTTGTACCTAGCACCCACACTCAACAGGCGCTCTTTCACTCTCCTCCAGACTTATGACAATTGTGTTCCTAACTGGTCTTCCTCCGGAACGCCGGAAGAACCTCTCTGACTCAACGTACAAAACTGAGGATGTAGCCCGTAAACACAAAAAAAACGGAGACTCCCCAGATGACTCCTGGCGGTGATTATTGATGGCAAACTCAGCCAAAGGAAGAAAGGTAGACCACTCCTCCTGATTATCAGAGACAAAGCAGCGCAAGTACTGCTCCAAATTTTGGTTCATACGCTCGGTCTGACCATTTGACTGGGGATGAAACGCAGATGAATGAGACAACTTGATCCCCAGCCATGAGCAAAATGATTTCCAAAATTTTGCTACAAACTGAGTACCCCTATCTGACACGATGTCAGACGGAACTCCATGAAGCCTGACCACCTCCTGCACAAACACCTGAGCAAGAGTCTTAGCGTTAGGTAAAGAAGGCAAAGACACAAAGTGCGACATTTTTGAAAACCGATCCACAATCACCAAAATGACCGTGTTCCCAGCTGAGGGAGGCAAATCAGTGATGAAATCCATGGAGATTTCCATCCATGGCTTACTAGGTACCTCCAGAGGAAGTAGTGTGCCAACAGGACGGGTGCTGGGCGTCTTCGCCCTAGCGCACGTGGTGCAAGCTGACACATATAAGACCACGTCCTGTCGGATTTTGGACCACCAAAACCGACGTGACACCAACTCCAAAGTACCTCTAACCCCTGGGTGGCCAGCCAGGACAGTATCATGATGCTCCGCCAACACCTTTAGGCGGAGATGAAGCGGTACAAAAGATTTGTTGATGGGAAGCTCAGATGGTACCTCCTCCTGAGCCTCGGCAATCTCAGCCTCAACCTCAGTAGTGAGGGCTGAAACCACAACACCCTTTTGGAGAATGGGTACTGGGTCTTCCCGAGGTTCTCCCCCCAGAAAACACCTGGACAGGGCATCCGCCTTAGTGTTTTTAGACCTTGGTCTGTAAGTGACAACAAGGTTGAACCGCGTGAAAAACAATGCCCAGCGAGCCTGCCTGGGAGACAGACGCTTGGCAGACTCCAAATACAGCAGATTCTTATGGTCAGTAATAACAGTGACCTGATGTACCGACCCCTCCAAGAAGTGTCGCCATTCCTCAAAGGCCAACTTAATAGCCAACAACTCCCTGTTGCCGATATCGTAGTTACGTTCAGCGGACGACAGTTTTTTGGAGAAATAGGCGCACGGACGCAAACCACTCAAGGATGAGCCTTGAGATAGTACCGCCGCCACACCAACCTCAGACGCATTGACTTCCACGACAAAGGGTTTAGATACATCTTGCTGCACAAGAATGGGGGCTGAAACAAAACTGTTCTTGAGAAATTCAATTCGCGAACAGCAGCCTCAGGCCAAACGGAGAAATTGGTACCCTTTTTAGTCATGTCAGTTAGCGGTTTAGCAATGATAGAAAAATCCTTGATCGATTTCCTATAGTAGTTAGAAAACCCAAGGAACCGCTGAAGTGCTTTCAGGTTATCAGGACGTTCCCAATGCAGCACCGCTTGAACCTTAGCGGCGTCCATTTTAAAACCAGAAGCAGACACAATATAACCCAAGAATGGCAACTCTTGAGCAAAAAATACACATTTCTCAAGTTTAGCATACAGCTTATTCTCTCTGAGAAGCTGTAACACCTGCCTGACATGATCGAAATGAGCATCACGGTCGCAAGAATATATGAGGATGTCATCTAGGTACACGATAACGAATTTCCCCAAAACATGCGAGAACACATCATTGATGAAATGTTGGAACACTGCAGGTGCGTTAGTTAACCCAAAAGGCATCACCAAATTTTCAAAATGACCCTCAGGGGTATTAAAAGCCGTCTTCCACTCATCACCTTGACGGACTCTTATGAGGTTGTACGCCCCCCTGAGGTAAAGCTTGGTAAACCACTTAGCACCTGCCACCTGGTTGAACAAGTCAGGTATCAGTGGCATAGGGTATGGATCACGAACCGTAATCTGGTTCAATTCCCTGAAATCCAAACACGGGCGTAATCCACCATCTTTCTTCTTCACGAAGAAGAACCCTGCTGCCACCGGCGAGGATGACGGCCTGATGTGCCCTTTGCTCAAACTTTCAGAAATGTAATCCTTGAGCGCTTGTCTCTCCGGACCGGAGATGTTGAACATCCTTGCTTTAGGCAACTTGGCCCCTGGTTTAAACCTGATAGAACAGTCATAGGAGTGGTGTGGCGGCAACTCTGAACAACCCTTCTCAGAGAACACATCCGCATAATCCTGAAGTGACTCCGGAACGCTTGAAGTCACAGCGGACACACATGTGGCCAGGCAATTCTCCTGACAGAAATCACTCCACTGGATTATGTCCTGAGTTTTCCAGTCAATCACCGGGTTGTGTGTAGACAACCATGGAAAACCCAGAACCAATTGTGCCGGAAGACTCTTGAGCACCTTACATGTGACCTGCTCGAAATGAAGAACCCCAATGTGGAGTATAATCTCAGCCACAAACTCAGTAATCTCCCCCTGTGGAAGAGGAGCAGAATTGATGGTGACCACATGGATAGGATGAGGCAGTTTTTCAATCTTAAAACCAGCAGTGCGCGCAAACTCCTCATCAATGAGATTTGTGGCGGAACCACTATCCACAAAAATAGTGATTGATATCTCTCTGCCACCGACAACAACTTTGGCAGGGAGCATGCACTGAGAAATCATCATGAAGGATATACATAAGCTCAGATTGGACTCATCCACACCCTCTGAGCTCAGTTTTCCGCCGTTGCGTTTTTCTTTAACAGCAGAGGACAGATATTAATAAAATGACCAGTTTTACCGCACAAAAAACAGGCTCCCTGCTTCCTGAGTACAGGGGTACGATTCTAAACATGTGACACCCCTGCAATTTGCATAGATTCCGTGGGCTCATCTGCAGCAACCTCAGGTGAACCTAAACATTCACCCACAGGCGGCGTCTCATGATTCCCCTGACGCAAACGGCGATCAATGCGGACAACAAGACTCATAGCGGAATCTAGTGAAGCAGGAGTCTCGTACATCAGGAGGGCTTTTTTAACCCTATTAGAAACTCCATGAATAAAGTGGCTCCGCAATGCTGGCTCATTCCACTGAGTGTCAACTGCCCAGCGGCGAAATTCAGAACAGTAATCCTCTGCAACACGCTCCCCCTGGCAAATAGTGCGTAACTTAGATTCTGCTAGAGCCATTCTGTCTGGATCGTCGTAAATGTGTCCTAGAGCAGAAAAGAAACCCTCCACTGAGTTAAATGCAGCAGAATCAGACGGCAACGAAAATGCCCATGCTTGGGGATCCCCGCTTAATAATGACAACACCAGACCCACACGTTGAGCCTCATTAACAGAGGAGATCGGGCGCATACGGAAATACAGTTTGCACGCTTCACCAGCAAATTTTTCAGGCAAAGGAAACTTGGGCTCATTAACTCCTCCTGTCGCTCCAGCCTGTATATTAGATACTGCTAGTCCCTGTTGCTGCACTGCTCCCCTCAACTCAGTGACCTGTAGGGACAGCGCCTCCAACTGGCGGGCCATGGAAGTCATGGGATCCATGACAAAACACAGAGAAGAGGAAAAAAAAAAAGGAACCCCCCTTTTTTTTTTTTTGTTAGGCCGATTATAATGTCACAGGGATACAAGGAGGGCGAGAGCTAATAACCCGGGCCCCTGCAATTTCCCTCAGACTAGGGAAACCCTGTCTGACCCTCTACCTGAAGTTTACACTGAAGGTGTGCATGTTCAGGCCTCCACCCTCACCCTGACTCCTGATTCAGCCCTAGACTGAACACTCATGCCCACCACCCAGTGAATGCAATAGACCAATACCAACAGTTATAACAAACAAGGATAAAGGAAAATATACACCACGCCGCAGTCAATCAGGAATACACTATAAAGGTGCAGGGCAAAATAAATACAAATATAGGAAGGAGTAAATAAGACAAAGGAAAATACACCACCAGCAACGATTCTCCAACAACCAGCTCTCCACTCCGGACCGAGATAACTACGGATAAGACAGAAGCTATAATCGGCGACGCCCAAAGATCAGGAGAACCATTTAAAGGAAATGGGCATGGCCCAGCTTCCAATCCGAGGATCAGATAAATTAACCCCGGAGCAGCCAGACGAAAACTAGCCGACGCCAATGAGAAAACAGTGGTCAAACGCGGAATTACCGCTGTCTGTCAGACGACCTGGTCTGGACAGTGTCCGACATGACAACAGAACTGACGCAGATGCACTTAGTGGCAATATAAATCTCCCCTTTTATGTGCGGGAGACTCCTGCAAATAAAAAACAGGCCCACTGTATTACACTGCATGGTATAAGTGGCAGAAAGTGGCTGGCAGATATACGCCAAACAGAAGTGATGCAGATGCACTTAGTGGCAATATAAATCTCCCTTTTTATGTGCGGGAGACTGCTGCAAATAAAAAACAGGCCCACTGTATTACACTACATGGTATAAGTGGCAGAAAACGGCTGGCAGATATATGCCAAACAGAACAGACACAGATGCACTTAGTGGCAACATAAATCTCCCTTTTTATGTGTGGGACACTGCTGCAAAATTCAGGCCCACTGTATTACACTACACGGTATAAGTGGCAGAAAGTGGCTGGCAGATATACGCCAAACAGAACTGACGCAGATGCACTTAGTGGCAATATAAACCTCCCTTTTTACGTGTGGAACACTGCTGCAAAAATCAGGCCCACTGTATTACGCTACACAGTGTACGTGGCAGAAAGTGGCTGGCAGATATTCGTCAAACAGAACTGACGCAGATGCACTTAGTTGCAATATAAATCTCCCTTTTTATGTGCGGGAGACTCCTGCAAATAAAAAACAGGCCTACTGTATTACACTACATGGTATAAGTGGCAGAAAGTGGCTGGCAGATATACGCCAAACAGAACTGACACAGATGCACTTAGTGGCAATATAAATCTCCCTTTTTATGTGTGGGACACTGCTGTGTTGTGGATTCTGTTTTTGGGCTCCCTCTGGTGGTTACAGCTGGTACTGGGTGACTTTGGTGGGTTGCGGTCTCTGGTTTCCACCTGTCCATCAGAGGCTGGGTGTTTCCTATTTAACCTGGCTTTCCTGTCATTCCCTTGCCGGCTATCAATGTATCAGTGTGTCTCTGTTACATTTGCTACCTGCTCCTAGGCCTTCAAGACAAGCTAAGTCTGGATTTCCCTGTTTCATGTTTGCTTTCATGTTTTTAGTCCAGCTTGCAGATATGTAATTCTCTGCTGCTGGTTGCTCTAGTGGGCTGAAATTACCACTCATGTACCATGAGTTGGCACATGAGTTCAAGTAATTTCAGGATGGTATTTTGAAGGGTTTTAAGCTGACCGCGCAGTTCACCTTTTGTATCCTCTGCTATCTAGCTTTAGCGTGCCTCATTTTGCTGAATCTGTTTTCATAACTACGTTTGTGCCTTCCTCTCATTTCACCGTCATTATATGTGGGGGGCTGCTATTTCTGTGGGAATATTTCTCTGGAGGCAAGATAGGTCTGTGATTCTTCTGATAGGGGTAGCTAGATCTCCGGCTGGCGCGAGACGTCTAGAGTCCCCCCAGGAACGTTCCCCAGCTGCTGTTAGTTGAGTGTTGAGGTTCAGGATCGCGGTCAGCTCAGGTTCCATCACCCTAGAGCTCGTCCTGTTTTTGCCCATGTTATGTGTTTAATTCCCTGCCATTGGGAATATGACAGTATAGCCGGCCCACAAAGTGTTAATTGTTTGGGCTGAAGCAGGAGAAAAAGAAGTGTTGAAGGGAAACTTTTTTTTTTTTTTTTTTCCCTCAGAGTTTTGCTGCCTAGCCCTTAATTGCTGTCTAGCTGCTTCTTACCTCCTCTTAACCCTTGAATGGCTCTGACCTTAGCTGTTTAACATGGATGTCCAGAGTTTGGCTTCCAGCCTGAATAATCTTGCTGCAAAAGTTCAAAACATACAGGATTTTGTTGTTCACACTCCTATGTCTGAACCTAGAATTCCTATTCCAGAGTTTTTTTCTGGAGATAGATCTACCTTCCTGAATTTCAGGAACAATTGCAAATTGTTTCTTTCTTTGAAATCTCGCTCCTCTGGAGACCCTGCTCAGCAGGTCAAGATTGTAATATCTTTCCTGCGGGGCGACCCTCAGAATTGGGCATTTGCATTGGCACCAGGGGATCCTGCATTGCTCAGTGTGGATGCGTTTTTTCTGGCACTGGGATTGCTCTATGAGGAACCTAACCTGGAGATTCAGGCTGAAAAGGCTTTATTAGCCCTCTCTCAGGGGCATGATGAAGCGGAAGTATATTGTCAAAAATTTCGGAAATGGTCGGTGCTTACTCAGTGGAATGAGTGCGCCCTGGCTGCAAACTTCAGAGATGGTCTTTCTGAGGCCATTAAGGATATTATGGTGGGGTTCCCTGCGCCTACAGGTCTGAATGAGTCTATGGCTATGGCCATTCAGATTGATCGGCGTTTACGGGAGCGCAAACCTGTGCACCAGTTGGCGGTGTCTTCTGAACAGGCACCTGAGACTATGCAATGTGATAGAATTCAGTCCAGAAGTGAACGGCAAAATTATAGGCGGAAAAATGGATTGTGTTTTTATTGTGGTGATTCAGCTCATGTTATATCAGCATGCTCTAAACGCACAAAAAAGGTTGATAAATCTTTTGCCATTAGTACTCTGCAGTCTAAGTTCATTTTGTCTGTAACTCTGATTTGTTCACTGTCATCCATTTCCGTCGATGCCTATGTGGATTCGGGCGCTGCCCTGAGTCTTATGGATTGGTCATTTGCCAAACGCTGCGGTTTTAGTCTGGAGCCTCTGGAAGTTCCTATTCCTTTGAAGGGAATTGACTCTACACCATTGGCTATGAATAAACCGCAGTACTGGACACAAGTGACCATGCGCATGACTCCCGTTCATCAGGAGGTGATTCGCTTCCTTGTACTGTATAATTTACATGATGTACTAGTGCTTGGTCTGCCATGGTTACAAACTCATAATCCAGTCCTGGATTGGAAAACAATGTCTGTGTTAAGCTGGGGATGTCAGGGGGTTCATGATGATGCACCTCTGATTTCAATCGCTTCATCTACTCCTTCTGAGGTCCCTGCGTTTTTGTCTGACTATCGGGATGTTTTTGAGGAGCCTAAGCTCAATTCGCTCCCTCCTCATAGGGATTGTGACTGTGCTATAGAATTAATTCCTGGCAGTACGTTCCCTAAGGGTCGTTTATTTAATCTGTCAGTGCCAGAGCATACTGCTATGCGGAATTATATTAAGGAGTCCTTGGAAAAGGGACATATTCGTCCATCTTCGTCCCCTCTGGGAGCAGGTTTTTTTTTCGTGGCAAAAAAAGATGGTTCCCTGAGGCCTTGTATAGATTATCGCCTTCTGAATAAGATTACAGTCAAATATCAGTATCCATTGCCATTATTGACTGATTTGTTTGCTCGCATTAAGGGGGCTAGGTGGTTCACTAAGATAGATCTTCGCAGTGCGTATAATCTTGTGCGGATAAAGCAGGGTGATGAGTGGAAAACCGCATTTAATACGCCTGAGGGCCATTTTGAGTATTTGGTAATGCCTTTTGGACTTTCTAATGCTCCTTCAGTCTTTCAGTCCTTTATGCACAATATTTTCCGTGAATATCTGGATAAGTTTATGATTGTGTATTTGGATGATATTTTGGTGTTTTCTGATGACTGGGAGTCTCATGTTCTACAGGTCAGGAAGGTGTTTCAAGTTCTGCGGGCCAATTCTCTGTTTGTGAAGGGCTCAAAATGTCTCTTTGGAGTCCAGAAGATTTCTTTTTTGGGGTACATTTTTTCTCCTTCTACTATTGAGATGGATCCCGTCAAGGTTCAGGCGATTTGTGACTGGACACAACCTACATCTGTTAAGAGTCTTCAGAAGTTCTTGGGTTTTGCTAATTTTTATCGTCGGTTCATTACTAATTTTTCCAGTGTTGTTAAACCTTTGACTGATTTGACTAAAAAGGGTGCTGATGTTGCTAATTGGTCTCCTACGGCTGTGGAGGCCTTTCAGGAACTTAAGTGCCGGTTTTCTTCTGCTCCTGTGTTATGTCAACCAGATGTTTCACTTCCTTTTCAGGTTGAGGTTGATGCTTCCGAGATTGGAGCGGGGGCGGTTTTGTCACAGAGAAGTTCCGATGGCTCGGTGATGAAGCCATGTGCGTTCTTTTCTAGAAAATTCTCGCCCGCCGAGCGCAATTATGATGTGGGTAATCGGGAGCTTTTGGCCATGAAGTGGGCATTTGAGGAGTGGCGTCATTGGCTTGAGGGTGCTAGACATCGTGTGGTGGTCTTGACTGATAACAAAAATCTGATTTACCTTGAGTCTGCCAGGCGTCTGAATCCTAGACAGGCTCGTTGGTCGTTGTTTTTTTCTCGTTTCAATTTTGTGGTTTCATACCTGCCAGGTTCAAAGAATGTGAAGGCAGATGCTCTTTCCAGGAGTTTTGTGCCTGACTCTCCTGGAGACTCTGGGCCTACTGGTATCCTTAGGGATGGGGTAATATTGTCCGCCGTCTCCCCAGACTTGCGACGTGCATTGCAGGAGTTTCAGGCGGATAAACCTGATCGTTGTCCACCAGAAAGACTGTTTGTTCCGGATGATTGGACCAGTAGAGTCATCTCCGAGGTCCATTCTTCTGTGTTGGCTGGTCATCCTGGAATATTTGGTACTAGAGACTTGGTGGCCAGGTCTTTTTGGTGGCCTTCCTTGTCAAGGGATGTGCGCACCTTTGTGCAGTCTTGTGAAGTGTGTGCTCGGGCTAAGCCTTGCTGTTCTCGGGCCAGTGGGTTGTTGTTATCCTTGCCTATCCCGAAGAGGCCTTGGACGCACATTTCCATGGATTTTATTTCAGATCTCCCTGTCTCACAGAAAATGTCCGTTATCTGGGTTGTGTGTGACCGCTTTTCTAAGATGGTTCATTTGGTACCCTTGCCTAAGTTGCCTTCCTCCTCTGAGTTGGTCCCTTTATTTTTTCAGAATGTGGTTCGTTTGCATGGGATTCCGGAGAATATCGTTTCTGACAGGGGATCCCAGTTTGTGTCTAGATTTTGGCGGACGTTTTGTGCTAAGATGGGCATTGATTTGTCTTTCTCGTCTGCATTCCATCCTCAGACGAATGGCCAGACGGAGCGAACTAATCAGACCTTGGAAACTTATTTAAGGTGTTTTGTTTCTGCTGATCAAGATGACTGGGTTGCCTTTTTGCCACTGGCCGAATTTGCCCTTAATAATCGGGCTAGTTCTGCTACTTTGGTTTCTCCTTTCTTTTGTAATTCGGGGTTTCATCCTCGTTTTTCCTCTGGTCAGGTGGAGCCTTCGGATTGTCCTGGAGTGGACGTGGTGGTGGACAGGCTACATCAGATTTGGAATCAGGTGGTGGACAATTTGAAGTTGTCTCAGGAGAAGACTCAGCAGTTTGCTAATCGCCGTCGCCGCGTGGGTCCCCGACTTCTTGTTGGGGACTTGGTGTGGTTGTCTTCTCGTTTTGTCCCTATGAAGGTCTCTTCTCCTAAGTTCAAGCCTCGGTTCATCGGTCCTTATAAGATCTTGGAGATTCTTAACCCTGTATCTTTTAGTTTGGATCTCCCAGCATCGTTTGCTATTCATAATGTGTTCCATCGGTCGTTATTGCGGAGGTATGAGGTGCCCGTTGTTCCTTCGGTTGAGCCTCCTGCTCCGGTGCTGGTGGAGGGAGAATTGGAGTATGTTGTTGAGAAGATCTTGGATTCTCGTGTTTCCAGACGTAAACTCCAGTATTTGGTTAAGTGGAAGGGTTATGGTCAGGAGGATAATTCCTGGGTGGTCGCCTCTGATGTTCATGCGACTGATTTGGTCCGCGCCTTCCATAGAGCTCATCCTGATCGCCCTGGGGGTTCTCGTGAGGGTTCGGTGACCCCTCCTCAAGGGGGGGGTACTGTTGTGGATTCTGTTTTTGGGCTCCCTCTGGTGGTTACAGCTGGTACTGGGTGACTTTGGTGGGCTGCGGTCTCTGGTTTCCACCTGTCCATCAGAGGCTGGGTGTTTCCTATTTATTCTGGCTTTCCTGTCATTCCCTTGCCGGCTATCAATGTATCAGTGTGTCTCTGTTACCTTTGCTACCTGCTCCTAGGCCTTCAAGACAAGCTAAGTCTGGATTTCCCTGTTTCATGTTTGCTTTCATGTTTTTTGTCCAGCTTGCAGATATGTAATTCTCTGCTGCTGGTTGCTCTAGTGGGCTGAAATTACCACTCATGTACCATGAGTTGGCACATGAGTTCAAGTAATTTCAGGATGGTATTTTGAAGGGTTTTAAGCTGACCGCGCAGTTCACCTTTTGTATCCTCTGCTATCTAGCTTTAGCGTGCCTCATTTTGCTGAATCTGTTTTCATAACTACGTTTGTGCCTTCCTCTCATTTCACCGTCATTATATGTGGGGGGCTGCTATTTCTGTGGGAATATTTCTCTGGAGGCAAGATAGGTCTGTGATTCTTCTGATAGGGGTAGCTAGATCTCCGGCTGGCGCGAGACGTCTAGAGTCCCCCCAGGAACGTTCCCCGGCTGCTGTTAGTTGAGTGTTGAGGTTCAGGATCGCGGTCAGCTCAGGTTCCATCACCCTAGAGCTCGTCCTGTTTTTGCCCGTGTTATGTGTTTAATTCCCTGCCATTGGGAACATGACACTGCTGCAAAATTCAGGCCCACTGTATTACACTACACGGTATAAGTGGCAGAAAGTGGCTGGCAGATATACGCCAAACAGAACTGACGCAGATGCACTTAGTGGCAATATAAATCTCTCTTTTTATGTGTGGGACACTGCTGCAAAATTCAGGCCCACTGTATTACACTACACGGTATAAGTGGCAGAAAGTGGCTGGCAGATATACGCCAAACAGAACTGACACAGATGCACTTAGGCTTCTTTCACACTAGCGTCGGGCTCGGCCCGTCGCTGTGCGTCGGGCCGACATTCCCGACGCTAGCGTTGTCTCCGCCGCACAACGGGGGCAGCGGATGCATTTTTCCAGCGCATCTGCTGCCCCATTGTGAGGTGCGGGGAAGTGCGGGGAGGTGGGGGCGGAGTTCCGGCCGCGCATGCGCGGTCGAAAAAAGCGGACCGTCGTGAGCAAAAAACGTTACATGTAGCGTTTTTTTGCTCCCGACGGTCCGCCACTGCACGACGCATCCATCGCACGACGGGTGCGACGTGTGGCAATCCGTCACAATGCGTCGCTTCATGTTAATCAATGGTGAAAAAACGCATCCTGCAAACACTTTTGCAGGATGCGTTTTTTCAGCAAAACGACGCATTGTGACGGAATGCAGTTAACGCTAGTGTGAAAGTAGCCTTAGTGGCAATATAAATCTCCCTTTTTATGTGTTGGACACTGCAGCAAAAAAAAACAGGCCCACTGTATTACACTACACAGTATAAGTGGCAGAAAGTGGCTGGCAGATATACGCCAAACAGAACTGACGCAGATGCACTTAGTGGCAATATAAATCTCCTTTTTATGTGTGGTACACTACTGTGAAATTCATGCCCACTGTATTACACTACACGGTATAAGTGGCAGAAAGTGGCTGGCAGATATACGCCAAACAGAACTGACGCAGATGCACTTAGTGGCAATATAAATCTCCCTTTTTATGTGTGGGACACTGCAGCCAAAAAAAAACAGGCCCACTGTATTACACTACACAGTATAAGTGGCAGAAAGTGGCTGGCAGATATACGCCAAACAGAACTGACGCAGATGCACTTAGTGGCAATATAAATCTCCCTTTTTATGTGTGGGACACTGCAGCCAAAAAAAAACAGGCCCACTGTATTACACTACACAGTATAAGTGGCAGAAAGTGGCTGGCAGATATACGCCAAACAGAACTGACGCAGATGCACTTAGTGGCAATATAAATCTCCTTTTTTATGTACGGGAGACTCCTGCAAATAAAAAACAGGCCTACTGTATTACACTACACGGTATAAGTGGCAGAAAGTGTCTGGCAGATATACACCAAACAGAACTGACGCAGATGCACTTAGTGGCAATATATAAATCTCCCTTTTTATGTGTGGGACACTGCTGTAAAAATCAGGCCCACTGTATTACACTACACAGTGTACGTGGCAGAAAGTGGCTGGCAGATACACGCCAAACAGAACTGACGCAGATGCACTTAGTGGCAATATAAATCTCCCTTTTTATGTGCGGGAGACTCCTGCAAATAAAAAGCAGGCCTACTGTATTACACTACACGTTATAAGTGGCAGAAAGTGGCTGGCAGATATACGCCAAACAGATCGGACGCAGATGCACTTAGTGGCAATATACACTCACCGGCCACTTTATTAGGTACACCATGCTAGTAACGGGTTGGACCCCCTTTTGCCTTCAGAACTGCCTCAATTCTTCGTGGCATAGATTCAACAAGGTGCTGGAAGCATTCCTCAGAGATTTTGGTCCATATTGACATGATGGCATCACACAGTTGCCGCAGATTTGTCGGCTGCACATCCCAAAGATGCTCCATACAAGGCAGGATGGATCCATGCTTTCATGTTGTTTACGCCAAATTCTGACCCTACCATCCGAATGTCGCAGCAGAAATCGAGACTCATCAGACCAAGCAACGTTTTTCCAATCTTCTACTGTCCAATTTCGATGAGCTTGTACAAATTGTAGCCTCAGTTTCCTGTTCTTAGCTGAAAGGAGTGGTACCCGGTGTGGTCTTCTGCTGCTGTAGCCCATCTGCCTCAAAGTTCGACGCACTGTGCGTTCAGAGATGCTCTTAGGCCTACCTTGGTTGTAACGGGTGGCGATTTGAGTCACTGTTGCCTTTCTATCAGCTCGAACCAGTCTGCCCATTCTCCTCTGACCTCTGGCATCAACAAGGCATTTCCGCCCACAGAACTGCCGCTCACTGGATTTTTTTTCTTTTTCGGACCATTCTCTGTAAACCCTAGAGATGGTTGTGCGTGAAAATCCCAGTAGATCAGCAGTTTCTGAAATACTCAGACCAGCCCTTCTGGCACCAACAACCATGCCACGTTCAAAGGCACTCAAATCACCTTTCTTCCCCATACTGATGCTCGGTTTGAACTGCAGGAGATTGTCTTGACCATGTCTACATGCCTAAATGCACTGAGTTGCCGCCATGTGATTGGCTGATTAGAAATTAAGTGTTAACAAGAAGTTGGACAGGTGTACCTAATAAAGTGGCCGGTGAGTGTAAATCTCCCTTTTTATGTGTGGGACACTGCTGCAAAATTCAGGCCCACTGTATTACACTACACGGTATAAGTGGCAGAAAGTGGCTGGCAGATATACGCAAAACAGAACTGACGCAGATGCACTTAGTGGCAATATAAATCTCTCTTTTTATGTGTGGGACACTGCTGCAAAATTCAGACCCACTGTATTACACTACACGGTATAAGTGGCAGAAAGTGGCTGGCAGATATACGCCAAACAGAACTGACGCAGATGCACTTAGTGGCAATATAAATCTCCCTTTTTATGTGTGGGACACTGCAGCAAAAAAACAGGCCCACTGTATTACACTACACAGTATAAGTGGCAGAAAGTGGTTGGCAGACATACGCCAAACAGAACTGACGCAGATGCACTTAGTGGCAATATAAATCTCCTTTTTATGTGTGGTACACTACTGCAAAATTCAGGCCCACTGTATTACACTACACAGTGTACGTGGCAGAAAGTGGCTGGCAGATATACGCCAAACAGAACTGACGCAGATGCACTTAGTGGCAATATAAATCTCCCTTTTTATGTGTGGGACACTGCAGCCAAAAAAAACAGGCCCACTGTATTACACTACACAGTATAAGTGGCAGAAAGTGGCTGGCAGATATACGCCAAACAGAACTGACGCAGATGCACTTAGTGGCAATGTAAATCTCCCTTTTTATGTGTGGGACACTGCTGCAAAATTCAGACCCACTGTATTACACTACATGGTATAAGTGGCAGAAAGTGGCTGGCAGATATACGCCAAACAGAACTGACGCAGATGCACTTAGTGGCAATATAAATCTCCCTTTTTATGTGTGGGACACTGCAGCAAAAAAAAAACAGGCCCACTGTATTACCCTACACAGTATAAGTGGCAGAAAGTGGCTGGCAGATATACGCCAAACAGAACTGACGCAGATGCACTTAGTGGCAATATAAATCTCCTTTTTATGTGTGGTACACTACTGCAAAATTCAGGCCCACTGTATTACACTACACGGTATAAGTGGCAGAAAGTGGCTGGCAGATATACGCCAAACAGAACTGACGCAGATGCACTTAGTGGCAATATAAATCTCCCTTTTTATGTGTGGGAGACTGCTGCAAAATTCAGGCCCACTGTATTACACTACACAGTATAAGTGTCAGAAAGCGGCTGGAAATATATATAAAAAAAGGGACTGTACTACAATAACAGTCTCCCTACAATGATCTCAGGACAAGTATGGCAGCCAGCAAGAAAAAGGACTGCTGCACACAAAAGTGTGGACAAATAAACAATAGAACTGTGCAGAAAAGAGCAACAGAACTTTTGCTTTTAAAAAAGCAGTTGGTTTGCACAGCGGTGTACAAACAGCAATGCAGCTATCAGGGAGCCTTATAAGCTACAGAGCTGATGCACAGAAATCTAGCCTCCACTGACCCTGCAAAGAAAAGTTGCTGTTGGACAGTGGAAATCGCTACAGCACAAGCGGTTTGGGGGTTAATATTTCCTCCCTAACAATATCCCTGCTTCTGACAAAGCTGCAACAACCTCTCCCTATGCTCAGATCGGCAGAAGTAAGATGGCGGTCGGCGTGCACGCCCCTTTATAGCCCCTGTGACGCCGCAGAAAGCAAGCCAATCACTGTCATGCCCTTCTCTAAGATGGTGGGGACCGAGACCTATGTCATCACGCTGCCCACACTCTGCGTCCACCTTCATTGGCTGAGAAATGGCGCTGAAAGCGTCATACGAAACGTGACTTTGGTGCGAAGATCGCCGACAGCATGGCCGATCCCACGCTGGGATCGGGTCGGGTTTCACGAAACCCGACTTTGCCGAAAGTCGGCGATTTTTGAAAATATCCGATCCGTTTCGCTCAACCCTACTGCTGACAGACATTTTTAAAAGAGGTAACACTGTTCCCACTCTGGTTTTTGAGTGCCATTCCTCATAAAATTACACCAGACTACATTAAAATGAATGGTGGTGTTTAAATCTGATTCTACAGTATATTAACTCCCTCCTGACATTGGACGTATCCATACGTTGTGGTCAGCTAGTACTTAACGACCTTTGATGGATGGATACTTCATGGGCATCTCCCGTGCATATGGGTGTCAGCTGATTCTGAGACTTGAGACTCTGTGCTGGAGCAGTGCCTTCACATGACTATTGGCTGATATATGGAAAAATTATAGTTCTCAAAATATGGAGATGAAAAAACGAATTTTGGCAAAAAAAACCCAATCTTTTAGTGTGTGATAGTAGCCACATAAAAAACTATATAAATCTGGTATTGTTGTAATCACATCCAATCGAAATAGAAAAAGTCGCCTAATCACTTATACCGCACAAGGAATTGCGTAAAACAAATAAAACCAATTCTTTACCTGCTGTTGCTGTTGATTTGTTCATTCTGCCTTCCAAAGATCACAGTAAGGCTCGGTACACGTACATTTATCCTGCACTTTGTGCTGAGCACTTCCACCGGGGTTAACATGTAAATCTCTCAAGCACATGATTCAAATGGAACCCCAGCCAGAAGATTTCCTATAATGAGTTGGATGGAGGCACTGTGGACGCAGTCTGGCGTGGTCCGCCACAGTTTTGTGCACTTCTGAAAAAAAGGAAATTGTTGAACAGAGGCCAGATAGAGTCGACAGTAACTCTGCTGCCTCATTATAGTGAATGGATCCTTCGGGGTTTCATCCGAATCATGTCACTAGGAGATTTAGGTGAAATCCTCAAAGTAAGTCCTCAGCGTAGAGAACAGGATAAATTTCATCCCAAACATTTTGTAAAATGTTCCCAATAAAAGCTTCAACTCAATCCACAAAAAGTCCCCACTCAGATCCATCATTTGTCAATGGAAATATGGGGGGCTTCCACATTACTTGTAGCACAAGAGCTCTAAATAAGCAAAATGGCTCCTCGCCCCCAAAAGAAATTCAGCAAATTCTGTGCTCCCAAATGTAAATGTCCCCTCTCTTCTGAGCCCCATTATGTGCCTAACCCACATTTAGCGTGTATGTTTGGCATTTCTGTAGCGATGAGAGCCCACTTAATTTACGAGTGCGTGTCTCCAGAAGCATGAGCTGGGCACTAACACTTAGTGAGCACTACAACGTACCGGTCATTACAATGTACTGGTAACCGAAACTACACCCATGGAGTCAAAATTGTCACTACACCTCTAGATAAATTGCCAAAGGGGTATAATTTCCAAAAATGGGGTTACTTGAGGGGGGATTCTGCTCTTCTAGTACTTAGGGGCCCTGTATATGGAGTATGCAAACTATTCTTGGAAAATCTGTGCTCCAGGTGGAAAATAGCACTCCGTCCCTCCTGAGTCTTGCCATGTGGCTAAGCAGTACTGTACAGCCTTATATCCTACATTCAGCAGACATTGTGGGACAAATTTTGGTACCATTTTTACCCATTTTCCTGTGACAAAAATGTAAAATCAGGGGCTAAAACAAAATTTTGGTGGTAAAAATAATTATTTTCTTCACTGCCCAATGGTAAATAATTCTGTGACCCACTTCTTTTGTTAATATAATCACTGCCTCCCTAGATGAATTTATTGAGAGTAGTAGTTTGTAAAATGGTGTCTCTTATGTGGGATTCTGCTGTTCTGGCACTTCAGAGGCTCTGCCAATGCGACATGGCACTCACCAGTCCAGCAAAATGTGAACTCCAATATGACCCTTCTTCCACTCTGTGCATCAAAAGTAGTTTTCAACCACATATCGGGTATCAGTGTACACAGAGGAAATTGCACAACACATTTTGGGTTCCATTTTCTCCTGTTACTCTTGTGAAAATAAGAAATTTGGGGCTAAAATATAATTTTTGTGGGAAAAATGTAATTTTTTTTATTTCCACGGCTCTACGTTACAAACTTCTGTGAAGAATCTGGAGAGTCAATGAGCTCACCACACATCTATAGATACATTCCTTGAGGAGGTCTAGTTTCCACATTGGGGTCACTTGTTGGGGGTTTCCACTGTTTAGGCAGAGCTGGGGCTTTTCATACATGACATGACACCTGCACTCCATTCCAAAAAAAATTTGCATTCCAAAACGTCACTCCTTCCTTCCTGAGCCCTGCTGTGCACTCAAACAGTAGTTTTTCACCACAAATGGAGTATCTACACACTTAGAAGAAATTACACAACAAAAGTTGGGGTCCATTTTCTCCTGTTACCTTTTGAAAACAAAAAATTTCAGACAAAAAGAAAATTTTTGCAGTAAAAATGTGATTTTTTTTTATTTTAATGGTCAGAATTCTATAACTTGGCCCGGTCATGAAGGTGAAAACATGCTTGGGGGCTGAAGGGGTGAATACAGATATTTTGTGTGACAATATTGGGTGCAGAAGTTACTGCACATTGACAGGTGTTTTTAAAGTTTCCCCACAGGATGTGCAGAACAACAGATCTGTTGTATACTTGACTTAGACCTCCTTCAAACGTCCGTATAAAACACGTACATGAAAAAATGGTGTCCGTGTCAAGAGCATTTTCCAAAAGTTTGTAATCAATGTGTCCATTTTTACCATTAGTGTGTTATCAGTGTGTTCGTTGTTACCATCAGTGTGTCCTTTTTTACTATCAGTGTGTTATTCGTTTGTCTGTTTTTACCATTAGTGTGTCATCAACGTTTTTCTGGTATGGATAAAGTAAGAAATATTACAAAGCTTATCCTATACAACCCCTGGCAAAAAATATGGAATCACCGGCCTTGGAGGATGTTCATTCAGTTGTTTAATTTTGTAAAAAAAAGCAGATCACAGACATGGCACAAAACTAAAGTCATTTCAAATGGCAACTTTCTGGCTTTAAGAAACACTAAAAGAAATCAAGAACAAAAAATGTGGTTGTCAGTAATGGTTACTTTTTTTAACCACGCATAGGGGGAAAATTATGGAATCACTAAATTTTGAGGAAAAAAATATGGAATCATGAAAAACAAACAAACCAAAAAAACACTCCAAAACATCACTAGCATTTTGTTGCGCCACCTCTGGCTTTTATAACAGCTTGCAGTCTCTGAAACATGGACTCATTTTCAGTTTGCCAAAAGATATGTGGGAGACTCCTCAAATGGAGGAAGGTGTTGTGGTCAGATGAGACCAAAATTGAACTGTTTTCCACCAAAGTATAACTGATGCCAAATGAACACAGATAATCACCTCAAAAACACCATCTCCCCAGTGAAACAGGGTGGTGGCATCATCTTGCTGTGGAGATATTTTTTCAACAACAGGGACAGGGAAAATGGTCCAAATTAAGGGGAAGATGGATGGTACAAAATACAGGGGTATTCTTGAGAAAAAACTGTTCCAGTTTGTCAATGATTTGAGACTGGGAAGGAGGTTCAGCTTCAACAAGATAATGACCCAAAGCATACTGCTAAGTCTGCAAGGGGAAATGTGTTGTGAACTCTATTTCTGGGCTCCCTCTTGTGGTCACAAGTGGTACTGTGTGAGTGCTGTCTTTCTGCAGGTTTGTGACTGGCATCAGCTGTCTCGTTATCTGTGGGCTGGTTTTCTATTTAAGCTCACTTGGACTCTCAGTCTATGCCTGCTGTCGTTGTATTCAGTGCTATTCTGATTGCTCCTGTCTACATCCGTTATCAGTCTCTCCATGAGAAGCTAAGTTCTGTTTGCTTATTCTTGCTCATCTGTTGTGAAATTGGATTTTGGGCTCCCCCGGTGGCCACTGGTGGAATTGAACTGGTGTGCATCATCCCCTCTGTTCACCTGTTTCCATCAGGATGTGGGAGTCGCTATTTAACCTTGCTCCTCTGTCACTTCCATGCCGGTCAACATTGTAATCAGAAGCCTTTCTGTGCATGTTCCTGCTGCTAGACAACTCCCAGCTAAGTTGGACTTTAGTCCTCGTTTGTTTTTGCATTTTGTTCCAGTTCACAGCTGTAGTTTCGTTTCTGTGTCTGGAAAGCTCTTGTGATCTGAAATTGCCACTCTGATGTTATGAGTTAATACTAGAGTCTTAAAGTAATTTCAGGATGGTATTTTGATAGGGTTTTCAGCTGACCATGAAAGTGCCCTTTCTGTCTTCCTGCTATCTAGTAAGCGGACCTCAATTTTGCTAAACCTATTTTCATACTACGTTTGTCATTTCATCTAAAATCACCGCCAATATATGTGGGGGTCTCTGTCTGCCTATCGGGGAAATTTCTCTAGAGGTGAGCCAGGACTATATTTTCCTCTGCCAGGATTAGTTAGTCCTCCGGCCGGCGCTGGGCGTCTAGGGATAAAAACGTAGGCAACGCTACCCGGCTACTGTTAGTTGTGCGGCAGGTTTAGTTCATGGTCAGTTTAGTTTCCATCCTTCCAAGAGCTAGTACTTATGTTTGCTGGGCTATGTTCTCTTGCCATTGAGAACCATAACAGTTTGACCGGCCAAAAAGGGTTAAATTAATTGACAGAGAAAGGAGAGAAAAGAGAAGTCTGCTGAAGATTTTTTTTTTTTTCCCTTCCCTTCAGTTCTGAGTGTGCTTGTAATTGAATCTCTTGCAAGTCTGCCTATATTGCAGCCTTTCTCTCTCTCTCTCTCTCCTTCTAATCCTGGAATGGCTCTGTGTTCACCTGTTTAAAATGGATATTCAGAGTTTAGCTGCAGGTTTGAATAATCTCACCACGAAAGTTCAAAATTTACAAGATTTTGTTGTTCATGTTCCTATATCTGAACCTAGAATTCCTTTGCCTGAATTTTTCTCGGGGAATAGATCTTGCTTTCAAAATTTCAAAAATAATTGCAAGTTGTTTTTGTCCCTGAAATCTCGCTCTGCTGGAGATCCTGCTCAGCAGGTCAGGATTGTGATTTCCTTGCTCCGGGGCGACCCTCAGGATTGGGCTTTTGCATTGGCTCCAGGGGATCCTGCGTTGCTCAATGTGGATGCGTTTTTTCTGGCCTTGGGGTTGCTTTATGAGGAACCTCAGTTAGAGCTTCAGGCGGAAAAGGCCTTGATGTCCCTATCTCAGGGGCAAGACGAAGCTGAAATATACTGCCAGAAATTCCGTAAATGGGCTGTGCTTACTCAGTGGAATGAGTGCGCCCTGGCGGCGAATTTCAGAGAGGGTCTCTCTGATGCCATTAAGGATGTTATGGTGGGGTTCCCTGTGCCTGCGGGTCTCAATGAGTCCATGACAATGGCTATCCAGATCGATAGGCGTCTGCGGGAGCGCAAACCTGTGCACCATTTGGCGGTGTCTACTGAGAAGACGCCAGAGAATATGCAATGTGATAGAATTCTGTCCAGAAGTGAACGGCAGAATTTAAGACGAAAAAATGGGTTGTGCTTCTATTGCGGTGATTCAACTCATGTTATATCAGCATGCTCTAAGCGTACTAAGAAGCTTGATAAGTCTGTTTCAATTGGCACTTTACAGTCTAAGTTTATTCTATCTGTGACCCTGATTTGTTCTTTATCATCTATTACCGCGGATGCCTATGTCGACTCTGGCGCCGCTTTGAGTCTTATGGATTGGTCCTTTGCCAAACGCTGTGGGTATGATTTGGAGCCTCTTGAAACTCCTATACCCCTGAAGGGGATTGACTCCACCCCATTGGCTAGTAATAAACCACAATACTGGACACAAGTAACTATGCGGATTAATCCGGATCATCAGGAGATTATTCGCTTTCTTGTGCTGTATAACCTACATGATGTGTTGGTGCTTGGATTGCCATGGCTGCAATCTCATAACCCAGTCCTTGACTGGAAAGCTATGTCTGTGTTAAGCTGGGGATGTAAGGGGACGCATGGGGACGTACCTGTGGTTTCCATTTCATCATCTATTCCCTCTGAGATTCCTGAATTCTTGACTGAATATCGTGACGTTTTTGAAGAACCTAAGCTTGGTTCATTACCTCCGCACCGGGAGTGCGATTGTGCCATAGATTTGATTCCGGGTAGTAAATACCCTAAGGGTCGTTTATTTAATCTGTCTGTGCCTGAACATGCTGCTATGCGAGAATATATAAAGGAGTCCTTGGAAAAGGGACATATTCGTCCTTCGTCATCTCCCTTAGGAGCCGGTTTTTTCTTTGTGGCTAAGAAAGATGGCTCTTTGAGACCGTGTATTGATTATCGGCTTTTGAATAAAATCACGGTTAAATATCAATATCCGTTGCCACTGCTGACTGATTTGTTTGCTCGCATAAAGGGGGCCAAGTGGTTCTCTAAGATAGATCTCCGTGGGGCGTATAATTTGGTGCGAATTAAGCAGGGGGATGAGTGGAAGACCGCATTTAATACGCCCGAGGGCCACTTTGAGTATTTGGTGATGCCTTTTGGTCTTTCAAATGCCCCTTCAGTCTTTCAATCCTTTATGCATGACATTTTCCGTGATTATTTGGATAAATTTATGATTGTGTATCTGGATGATATTTTGATTTTTTCGGATGACTGGGACTCTCATGTCCAGCAGGTCAGGAGGGTTTTTCAGGTTTTGCGGTCTAATTCCTTGTGTGTGAAGGGTTCTAAGTGCGTTTTTGGGGTTCAAAAGATTTCCTTTTTGGGATATATTTTTTCCCCCTCTTCCATCGAGATGGATCCTGTCAAGGTTCAGGCTATTTGTGATTGGACGCAACCCTCTTCTCTTAAGAGTCTTCAGAAATTTTTGGGCTTTGCTAACTTTTATCGTCGATTTATTGCTGGTTTTTCTGATGTTGTTAAACCATTGACTGATTTGACTAAGAAGGGTGCTGATGTTGCTGATTGGTCCCCTGCTGCTGTGGAGGCCTTTCGGGAGCTTAAGCGCCGCTTTTCTTCCGCCCCTGTGTTGCATCAGCCTGATGTTGCTCTTCCTTTTCAGGTTGAGGTCGACGCTTCTGAAATCGGAGCTGGGGCAGTTTTGTCGCAGAGAAGTTCCGATTGTTCCGTGATGAGACCTTGTGCCTTTTTCTCGCGTAAATTTTCGCCCGCCGAGCGGAATTATGATGTTGGGAATCGGGAGCTTTTGGCCATGAAGTGGGCTTTTGAGGAGTGGCGTCATTGGCTTGAGGGGGCTAGACATCAGGTGGTGGTATTGACTGACCACAAAAATCTAATTTATCTTGAGTCCGCCAGACGCCTGAATCCTAGACAGGCGCGCTGGTCGTTGTTTTTCTCTCGGTTTAATTTTGTGGTGTCCTACCTGCCGGGTTCTAAGAATGTTAAGGCGGATGCCCTTTCTAGGAGTTTTGAGCCTGACTCCCCTGGTAACTCTGAACCTACAGGTATCCTTAAGGATGGAGTGATATTGTCTGCCGTTTCTCCAGACATGCGGCGGGCCTTGCAGGAGTTTCAGGCGGATAGACCTGATCGTTGCCCACCTGGTAGACTGTTTGTTCCTGATGATTGGACCAGTAAAGTCATTTCTGAGGTTCATTCTTCTGCGTTGACAGGTCATCCTGGAATCTTTGATACCAGGGATTTGGTGGCAAGGTCCTTCTGGTGGCCTTCCCTGTCTCGAGATGTGCGAGGCTTTGTGCAGTCTTGTGACGTTTGTGCTCGGGCCAAGCCTTGTTGTTCTCGGGCTAGTGGATTGTTGTTGCCCTTGCCTATCCCGAAGAGGCCCTGGACGCACATCTCGATGGATTTTATTTCGGATCTTCCTGTTTCTCAGAAGATGTCTGTCATCTGGGTGGTGTGTGACCGTTTCTCTAAGATGGTCCATTTGGTTCCCCTGCCTAAGTTGCCTTCTTCTTCCGAGTTGGTTCCTCTGTTTTTTCAAAATGTGGTCCGTTTGCATGGTATTCCGGAGAATATCGTTTCTGACAGAGGAACCCAATTCGTGTCTAGATTTTGGCGAGCATTCTGTGCTAGGATGGGCATAGATTTGTCTTTCTCGTCTGCTTTCCATCCTCAGACAAATGGCCAGACCGAGCGGACGAATCAGACCTTGGAGACATATTTGAGGTGTTTTGTGTCTGCAGATCAGGATGATTGGGTTGCTTTTTTGCCTTTAGCGGAGTTTGCCCTCAATAATCGGGCCAGCTCTGCCACCTTGGTGTCTCCTTTTTTCTGTAATTCGGGGTTTCATCCTCGATTTTCTTCTGGTCAGGTGGAATCTTCGGATTGTCCTGGAGTGGATGCTGTGGTGGAGAGGTTGCATCAGATTTGGGGGCAGGTAGTGGACAATTTGAAGTTGTCCCAGGAGAAGACTCAGCTTTTTGCCAACCGCCGGCGTCGGGTTGGTCCTCGGCTTTGTGTTGGGGACTTGTTGTGGTTGTCTTCTCGTTTTTTCCCTATGAGGGTTTCTTCTCCTAAGTTTAAGCCTCGGTTCATCGGCCCGTACAAGATATTGGAGATTCTTAACCCTGTGTCCTTCCGTTTAGACCTCCCTGCATCTTTTTCTATTCATAATGTTTTTCATCGGTCATTGTTGCGCAGGTATGAGGTACCGGTTGTGCCTTCCGTTGAGCCTCCTGCTCCGGTGTTGGTTGAGGGCGAGTTGGAGTACGTTGTGGAAAAAATCTTGGACTCCCGTGTTTCCAGACGGAAACTCCAGTATCTGGTCAAATGGAAGGGATACGGTCAGGAGGATAATTCTTGGGTGACTGCCTCTGATGTTCATGCCTCCGATCTGGTCCGTGCCTTTCATAGGGCTCATCCTGATCGCCCTGGTGGTTCTGGTGAGGGTTCGGTGCCCCCTCCTTGAGGGGGGGGTACTGTTGTGAAATTGGATTTTGGGCTCCCCCGGTGGCCACTGGTGGAATTGAACTGGTGTGCATCATCCCCTCTGTTCACCTGTTTCCATCAGTATGTGGGAGTCGCTATTTAACCTTGCTCCTCTGTCACTTCCATGCCGGTCAACATTGTAATCAGAAGCCTTTCTGTGCATGTTCCTGCTGCTAGACAACTCCCAGCTAAGTTGGACTTTAGTCCTCGTTTGTTTTTGCATTTTGTTCCAGTTCACAGCTGTAGTTTCGTTTCTGTGTCTGGAAAGCTCTTGTGATCTGAAATTGCCACTCTGATGTTATGAGTTGATACTAGAGTCTTAAAGTAATTTCAGGATGGTATTTTGATAGGGTTTTCAGCTGACCATGAAAGTGCCCTTTCTGTCTTCCTGCTATCTAGTAAGCGGACCTCAATTTTGCTAAACCTATTTTCATACTACGTTTGTCATTTCATCTAAAATCACCGCCAATATATGTGGGGGTCTCTGTCTGCCTATCGGGGAAATTTCTCTAGAGGTGAGCCAGGACTATATTTTCCTCTGCCAGGATTAGTTAGTCCTCCGGCCGGCGCTGGGCGTCTAGGGATAAAAACGTAGGCAACGCTACCCGGCTACTGTTAGTTGTGCGGCAGGTTTAGTTCATGGTCAGTTTAGTTTCCATCCTTCCAAGAGCTAGTACTTATGTTTGCTGGGCTATGTTCTCTTGCCATTGAGAACCATAACACTCATCTATGTTCAATATGTTTCCTAGAATATTATGAGTTTTGTCCAGCTTGCTAATATGTGATTTCTCTGCTGGTAGCTCTGGGGTGCTTAGTTGCTCCCCCCACATCGTTAGTTGGTGTGGGGGTTCTCGCATTCTCTGCGTGGATATTTTTGTATAGGGTTTTTTACTGACCGCACAGATCCCTTGCTATTTTCTGCTATCTAGTGTTAGCGGGCCTCATTTGCTTAACCTGTTTCATCTCTGCGTTTGTCTTTTCCTCTTAACTCACCGTTATTATTTGTGGGGGGCTGTTCTATATCTTTGGGGTTATTTCTCTGAGGCAAGTGAGGTCTTACTTTATCTCTAGGGGTAGTCAGTTTCTCAGGCCGTGAAGAGACGTCTAGGATTTCAGGAAACGTTCCACGGCTACCTTTAGTGTGTTTGGTTAGGATCAGGTTTTGCGGTCAGTCCAGTTACCACGTCCCCAGAGCTTGTCCTATTATCTCTGACTTAGCTGGTTAGATTTGTGATCCTAAGCCACTGGGATCATAACAGTACAGAAGGCCTGAAAAGTGTTTAATGCATCGCAGAAGTGGGATAAGAGAAGTCCTGAGTAGTGTTGAGCGATACTTTCCGATATCGGAAAGTATCGGTATCGGAAAGTATCGGCCGATACCGTCAAAATATCGGATCCAATCCGATACCGATACCCGATCCCAATGCAAGTCAATGGGACGAAAATATCGGAATTAAAATAAACCCTTAATAAACTTGTAGGTTCATTCTACATGAAGGAAAACAACTAAGAATAATGTAGGATGTATTGGGGGACGTGGCGGAGATATTAAAGGGACAGAGGTTTAGCCCAATGTAATAGAATAGCAGGATTTTTTATTTTTTTTTATGAAGTTCGGCGTTAGAAAGAATTTGACTATGTTATTTTTTTTTTTTTTTATGTCAGATATTGATGTTTCACTACTTCCACGCCCTTCACCTTCTTTTTTACTTCTCCCACGCTTTCTTCTTAATTATCCTCATCATCAGCTTCTTTGACATCAACTTCTTCACCTTATTCATCTTCTTCTTCATCTTCTACCTATTATTTTTTGGGTTACATTGTTCATATTCTTTTTATTTTACTATTATCTTCATCATATTCAACTTCTTCATCATATTCTTATTTGTGACAGGCATTCCCGTAGTTGTTATCTATAAAAGTTTGAAGATTACACCTTCCGTTCTGCCTGTCACAAACCAGTTACATTTGTCCGCGTTCAGTTTGGCCTGCAGCATCAGGCTTTATCCAGGGGCACCACGAGGAGGAACGGACTCACCCCCATACACTGCTTAGTCTTCTTCTGCTTATAATTTACATAATATTTTTTTGCTCTGATATTTTGTGTTATGCTTAATGTCCTTCTGCTCTTTGTTCTGCAGCCTCTTGTTCTTCTGCTTCTCGGTCTTCCAGGTCGTCGTCGTCTCCAGGGTCGTCGTCTCCGGGGTCGTCGTCATCGGGGTGGTCTCCGGGGTCGTCGTCATCGGGGTGGTCTTCAGGGTCATCGTCTCCAGGGTCGTCGTCATCACGGTGGTTGTCGTCTCTGGTGTCGTCGTCATCTTAGGGGTGTTCTTCCGGGTCATCGTGTTTAGTCTCTTGAACTTGGAAATGTAGCAGAAGGTACAAGAAGGCTGAGAAAATGCCGAGAACCAGCTGATGGAACTGGAACTCGGATGGCTACCCGAAGGTCCAAGAGCCAATGGAACTACCGAGGACCAGCTGACGTTACTGGAACCCGGTTACTAAGCAGGAGGTACCCGTGCCTGAAAGCACTACCAAGGACCACCTGACGTTGGTGGAACTCGGATACCCAGAGGGAGGCACCTAAGCCAAAGGCTCTGCCCGGAACCAGCTGACGGTACTGGAACCAGGATGGGGAGCAGAAGGTACAAGAGCAAAAGACACTGCCGAGAACCAGCTGACGGTGCTGGAACCCGGATGGGTAGCCGAAGGTCCAAGAGCCAATGGAACTACCGAGGACCAGCTGACGTTACTGGAACCCGGTTACTAAGCAGGAGGTACCCGTGCCTGAAAGCACTACCAAGGACCACCTGACGTTGGTGGAACTCGGATACCCAGAGGGAGGCACCTAAGCCAAAGGCTCTGCCCGGAACCAGCTGACGGTACTGGAACCAGGATGTGGAGCAGAAGGTACAAGAGCAAGTGTCTGCGTGGCTTTTGCAGGACACGTTGCCGGCTGCACAGCAGGGGAACAGCTGGCGGTGCTGGACCCCACTGACACATTGGCGAGGTGTTTGGCTCTGTGCAGCCAGCACTTCCGGACAGCAACGAGCGGTGTTGTAGCCCGGGCTCTGCAGGGGGAGCAGAGTGTAGGCCGAAGCCTACTTGAACCAATTTCAAAGGTAACCTTTAACCCCCCCTCAGGGGTTAGAAAGTAGAAGAGCCACAGCTTATGCAGCAGTAGTGCTGCACAAGTCAAAGGTTGCTCTTTTAATTTCGCTCCTTGCACACGCTGAATGAAACACGTATAACATTTAGCCCTTTATACAGTCAAACTGTGTTGGAGGCGCGAGTTCCCTTTGTAATGAGACGCAGCACAGGTGTCAAGAATCCCACCTTGGTGCTGGGTGCAGCCTCCTGAGCGTTGTTATTTGCTGTACAGGAGTCTGCGCTGTCGTGTTATCCCCTGGCCTAGCGCCGTTAGCGCTGCCCATCTTCTGGCATCATGTAATGTCGGCCGGTGCGGTTCGCGATGCCCATGAATCCCAGCCCCGCAGTGTCTTAACATTGTTAAAACACTGCGGGGCTGGGATTCAGGGCCTGGCGCAGCACATATGTTCGCCTCTCACACTCGGGTCCTTACACCCGCTTCAGACTGTGCGGCGTCATCTGATCCCTTATCGCATGCCACGGCCATGAAGCCGCACAGTCCGAAGAAGGCGGAAGGAGAGGAGGGACAGGCGAACTGATGCACTGATCCTGCCCATCAATCACACCCTCGCAGTCCCAATAAATAAGACACCGAGGGGCGTTGTGTGGGTCAGGGCGGCCGCAGAGGCGCAGGCAGCCAAACCATGATGCCAGAAGACGGGCAGCGCTACCAAGGGGGTTGCAGCGTGTCATTACAAAGGAAAGTCACACCACCGGGACGGTTAAATGGTCACACAGAGGACACATTGCAGACGTGTTTTCAGTTCCACATGTGCGAGGAGAATACGTTTCTGAGCCACCTTGCACACATGCAGCATTACCGCTGTACAAGGTGGCTGGATAACGTAAAAACGCCTGGGGGAGGGGGGACAGGTTCCCTTCAATTTCAGTTCTTGTGTCTGCGTGGCTTTTGCAGGACACGTTGCCGGCTGCACAGCAGGGGAACAGCTGGCGGTGCTGGACCCCACTGACACATTGGCTGGTGTTTTTCTCTGTGCAGCTAGCACATCTGGGCAAAAACTGGCGGTGTGTTAGAGCCCAGGGACAGCAGGAGGAGGAGCAGGAGGAGGAGGAGCAGGGGGAGGGGAGTGTAGGCCGAAGCCTGCACAGGCGGCAGCTTTGGGTGTGTTGTGTCTGCGTGACTTTTGCAGGACACGTTGCCGGCTACACAGCAGGGGAACAGCTGGCGGTGCTGGACCCCACTGACACATTGGCGAGGTGTTTGGCTCTGTGCAGCCAGCACTTCCGGACAGCAACTAGCGTTGTTGGAGCCCGGGCTCTGCAGGTGGAGCAGAGTGTAGGCCGAAGCCTAATTGAACCGATTTCAAAAGTCACCTTTAACCCCCCCTCAGGGGTTACAAAGTAGAAGAGCCACAGCTTATGCAGCAGCAGTGCTGCGCAAGTCAAAGGTTGCTCTTGTAATTTTTCTCCTTGCACACGCTGAATGGAACACGTATAACATTCAGCCCTTTAGACAGTCAAACTGTGTAATGGAGGCGAGAGTTCCCTTTGTAATGAGACGCAGCACAGGTGTCAAGAATCCCACCTTGGTGCTGGGTGCAGCCTCCCGAGCGTTGTTATTTGCTGTACAGGAGTCTGCGCTGTCGTGTTATCCCCTGGCCTAGCGCCGTTAGCGCTGCCCATCTTCTGGCATCATGTAATGTCGGCCGGTGCGGTTCGCGATGCCCATGAATCCCAGCCCCGCAGTGTCTTAACATTGTTAAAACACTGCGGGGCTGGGATTCAGGGCCTGGCGCAGCACATATGTTCGCCTCTCACACTCGGGTCCTTACACCCGCTTCAGACTGTGCGGCGTCATCTGATCCCTTATCGCATGCCACGGCCATGAAGCCGCACAGTCCGAAGAAGGCGGAAGGAGAGGAGGGACAGGCGAACTGATGCACTGATCCTGCCCATCAATCACACCCTCGCAGTCCCAATAAATAAGACACCGAGGGGCGTTGTGTGGGTCAGGGCGGCCGCAGAGGCGCAGGCAGCCAAACCATGATGCCAGAAGACGGGCAGCGCTACCAAGGGGGTTGCAGCGTGTCATTACAAAGGAAAGTCACACCACCGGGACGGTTAAATGGTCACACAGAGGACACATTGCAGACGTGTTTTCAGTTCCACATGTGCGAGGAGAATACGTTTCTGAGCCACCTTGCACACATGCAGCATTACCGCTGTACAAGGTGGCTGGATAACGTAAAAACGCCTGGGGGAGGGGGGACAGGTTCCCTTCAATTTCAGTTCTTGTGTCTGCGTGGCTTTTGCAGGACACGTTGCCGGCTGCACAGCAGGGGAACAGCTGGCGGTGCTGGACCCCACTGACACATTGGCTGGTGTTTTTCTCTGTGCAGCTAGCACATCTGGGCAAAAACTGGCGGTGTGTTAGAGCCCAGGGACAGCAGGAGGAGGAGCAGGAGGAGGAGGAGCAGGGGGAGGGGAGTGTAGGCCGAAGCCTGCACAGGCGGCAGCTTTGGGTGTGTTGTGTCTGCGTGACTTTTGCAGGACACGTTGCCGGCTACACAGCAGGGGAACAGCTGGCGGTGCTGGACCCCACTGACACATTGGCGAGGTGTTTGGCTCTGTGCAGCCAGCACTTCCGGACAGCAACTAGCGTTGTTGGAGCCCGGGCTCTGCAGGTGGAGCAGAGTGTAGGCCGAAGCCTAATTGAACCGATTTCAAAAGTCACCTTTAACCCCCCCTCAGGGGTTACAAAGTAGAAGAGCCACAGCTTATGCAGCAGCAGTGCTGCGCAAGTCAAAGGTTGCTCTTGTAATTTTTCTCCTTGCACACGCTGAATGGAACACGTATAACATTCAGCCCTTTAGACAGTCAAACTGTGTAATGGAGGCGAGAGTTCCCTTTGTAATGAGACGCAGCACAGGTGTCAAGAATCCCACCTTGGTGCTGGGTGCAGCCTCCCGAGCGTTGTTATTTGCTGTACAGGAGTCTGCGCTGTCGTGTTATCCCCTGGCCTAGCGCCGTTAGCGCTGCCCATCTTCTGGCATCATGTAATGTCGGCCGGTGCGGTTCGCGATGCCCATGAATCCCAGCCCCGCAGTGTCTTAACATTGTTAAAACACTGCGGGGCTGGGATTCAGGGCCTGGCGCAGCACATATGTTCGCCTCTCACACTCGGGTCCTTACACCCGCTTCAGACTGTGCGGCGTCATCTGATCCCTTATCGCATGCCACGGCCATGAAGCCGCACAGTCCGAAGAAGGCGGAAGGAGAGGAGGGACAGGCGAACTGATGCACTGATCCTGCCCATCAATCACACCCTCGCAGTCCCAATAAATAAGACACCGAGGGGCGTTGTGTGGGTCAGGGCGGCCGCAGAGGCGCAGGCAGCCAAACCATGATGCCAGAAGACGGGCAGCGCTACCAAGGGGGTTGCAGCGTGTCATTACAAAGGAAAGTCACACCACCGGGACGGTTAAATGGTCACACAGAGGACACATTGCAGACGTGTTTTCAGTTCCACATGTGCGAGGAGAATACGTTTCTGAGCCACCTTGCACACATGCAGCATTACCGCTGTACAAGGTGGCTGGATAACGTAAAAACGCCTGGGGGAGGGGGGACAGGTTCCCTTCAATTTCAGTTCTTGTGTCTGCGTGGCTTTTGCAGGACACGTTGCCGGCTGCACAGCAGGGGAACAGCTGGCGGTGCTGGACCCCACTGACACATTGGCTGGTGTTTTTCTCTGTGCAGCTAGCACATCTGGGCAAAAACTGGCGGTGTGTTAGAGCCCAGGGACAGCAGGAGGAGGAGCAGGAGGAGGAGGAGCAGGGGGAGGGGAGTGTAGGCCGAAGCCTGCACAGGCGGCAGCTTTGGGTGTGTTGTGTCTGCGTGACTTTTGCAGGACACGTTGCCGGCTACACAGCAGGGGAACAGCTGGCGGTGCTGGACCCCACTGACACATTGGCGAGGTGTTTGGCTCTGTGCAGCCAGCACTTCCGGACAGCAACTAGCGTTGTTGGAGCCCGGGCTCTGCAGGTGGAGCAGAGTGTAGGCCGAAGCCTAATTGAACCGATTTCAAAAGTCACCTTTAACCCCCCCTCAGGGGTTACAAAGTAGAAGAGCCACAGCTTATGCAGCAGCAGTGCTGCGCAAGTCAAAGGTTGCTCTTGTAATTTTTCTCCTTGCACACGCTGAATGGAACACGTATAACATTCAGCCCTTTAGACAGTCAAACTGTGTAATGGAGGCGAGAGTTCCCTTTGTAATGAGACGCAGCACAGGTGTCAAGAATCCCACCTTGGTGCTGGGTGCAGCCTCCCGAGCGTTGTTATTTGCTGTACAGGAGTCTGCGCTGTCGTGTTATCCCCTGGCCTAGCGCCGTTAGCGCTGCCCATCTTCTGGCATCATGTAATGTCGGCCGGTGCGGTTCGCGATGCCCATGAATCCCAGCCCCGCAGTGTCTTAACATTGTTAAAACACTGCGGGGCTGGGATTCAGGGCCTGGCGCAGCACATATGTTCGCCTCTCACACTCGGGTCCTTACACCCGCTTCAGACTGTGCGGCGTCATCTGATCCCTTATCGCATGCCACGGCCATGAAGCCGCACAGTCCGAAGAAGGCGGAAGGAGAGGAGGGACAGGCGAACTGATGCACTGATCCTGCCCATCAATCACACCCTCGCAGTCCCAATAAATAAGACACCGAGGGGCGTTGTGTGGGTCAGGGCGGCCGCAGAGGCGCAGGCAGCCAAACCATGATGCCAGAAGACGGGCAGCGCTACCAAGGGGGTTGCAGCGTGTCATTACAAAGGAAAGTCACACCACCGGGACGGTTAAATGGTCACACAGAGGACACATTGCAGACGTGTTTTCAGTTCCACATGTGCGAGGAGAATACGTTTCTGAGCCACCTTGCACACATGCAGCATTACCGCTGTACAAGGTGGCTGGATAACGTAAAAACGCCTGGGGGAGGGGGGACAGGTTCCCTTCAATTTCAGTTCTTGTGTCTGCGTGGCTTTTGCAGGACACGTTGCCGGCTGCACAGCAGGGGAACAGCTGGCGGTGCTGGACCCCACTGACACATTGGCTGGTGTTTTTCTCTGTGCAGCTAGCACATCTGGGCAAAAACTGGCGGTGTGTTAGAGCCCAGGGACAGCAGGAGGAGGAGCAGGAGGAGGAGGAGCAGGGGGAGGGGAGTGTAGGCCGAAGCCTGCACAGGCGGCAGCTTTGGGTGTGTTGTGTCTGCGTGACTTTTGCAGGACACGTTGCCGGCTACACAGCAGGGGAACAGCTGGCGGTGCTGGACCCCACTGACACATTGGCGAGGTGTTTGGCTCTGTGCAGCCAGCACTTCCGGACAGCAACTAGCGTTGTTGGAGCCCGGGCTCTGCAGGTGGAGCAGAGTGTAGGCCGAAGCCTAATTGAACCGATTTCAAAAGTCACCTTTAACCCCCCCTCAGGGGTTACAAAGTAGAAGAGCCACAGCTTATGCAGCAGCAGTGCTGCGCAAGTCAAAGGTTGCTCTTGTAATTTTTCTCCTTGCACACGCTGAATGGAACACGTATAACATTCAGCCCTTTAGACAGTCAAACTGTGTAATGGAGGCGAGAGTTCCCTTTGTAATGAGACGCAGCACAGGTGTCAAGAATCCCACCTTGGTGCTGGGTGCAGCCTCCCGAGCGTTGTTATTTGCTGTACAGGAGTCTGCGCTGTCGTGTTATCCCCTGGCCTAGCGCCGTTAGCGCTGCCCATCTTCTGGCATCATGTAATGTCGGCCGGTGCGGTTCGCGATGCCCATGAATCCCAGCCCCGCAGTGTCTTAACATTGTTAAAACACTGCGGGGCTGGGATTCAGGGCCTGGCGCAGCACATATGTTCGCCTCTCACACTCGGGTCCTTACACCCGCTTCAGACTGTGCGGCGTCATCTGATCCCTTATCGCATGCCACGGCCATGAAGCCGCACAGTCCGAAGAAGGCGGAAGGAGAGGAGGGACAGGCGAACTGATGCACTGATCCTGCCCATCAATCACACCCTCGCAGTCCCAATAAATAAGACACCGAGGGGCGTTGTGTGGGTCAGGGCGGCCGCAGAGGCGCAGGCAGCCAAACCATGATGCCAGAAGACGGGCAGCGCTACCAAGGGGGTTGCAGCGTGTCATTACAAAGGAAAGTCACACCACCGGGACGGTTAAATGGTCACACAGAGGACACATTGCAGACGTGTTTTCAGTTCCACATGTGCGAGGAGAATACGTTTCTGAGCCACCTTGCACACATGCAGCATTACCGCTGTACAAGGTGGCTGGATAACGTAAAAACGCCTGGGGGAGGGGGGACAGGTTCCCTTCAATTTCAGTTCTTGTGTCTGCGTGGCTTTTGCAGGACACGTTGCCGGCTACACAGCAGGGGAACAGCTGGCGGTGCTGGACCCCACTGACACATTGGCGAGGTGTTTTTCTCTGTGCAGCTAGCAGTACCGGGCCCCAACTGGCGGTGTTGGAGCCCAGGGTCAGCAGGAGGAGCAGGGGGAGCGGAGTGTAGGCCGAAGCCTGCACTCGAGCAAGTTGAAAGGAAACCTTTAACCCCCCCCCCCCCAGGCGTTTGTAGCTGAAAGAGCCATTGTGTACAGCACTAATGCTGGAAAAGGTAAACTTAGCTCTTTTAATTATGGTCCTTGCACATGCGGAACCTAACAGTTATGAAATGTGTCCCCTCACAGCGTTAAACCGTCCGGTAGGTGGAACTTTCCTTTGTCGTGTGACGCAGCACAGCCATCATTTTTACCCCCTTGGCGCCGTGCGCCGCCTCCTCAGCGTTGTTTTAATCTGTCCCGGAGCCTGGGCTGGTTAGCCCTTGGCCATGCACACATTTTGCGCTGCCCGTCTTCTGACATCATTTGGTGTCAGGCTGGCTGCGCCTGTGCGGGTGCGCTGGCCGAGATCCCGCCTCGCAGTGTCGTCTAATGTAATCCCACCGCGGGCCTGTGATCCGTGCCCGTGCGCAGTGCATATCCTCTCCTCTCACTCCCCTCCCTACGGCTTTTTCAGACTGTGCGGTGTCACGGCCGTGGCATGCTATTAGGGACCAGCTGACATCGCACAGTCTGAAGAAGCCGTAGGGAGGGGAGTGAGAGGAGAGGATATGCACTGCGCACGGGCACGGATCACAGGCCCGCGGTGGGATTACATTAGACGACACTGCGAGGCGGGATCTCGACCAGCGCACCCGCACAGGCGCAGCCAGCCTGACACCAAATGAGGTCAGAAGACGGGCAGCGCAACATGTGTGCATGGCCAAGGGCTAACCTAACAGCGCAGGCTCCGGGACAGATTAAAACAACGCTGAGGAGGCGGCGCACGGCGCCAAGGGGGTAAAAATGATGGCTGTGCTGCGTCACACGACAAAGGAAAGTTCCACCTACCGGACGGTTTAACGCTGTGTGGGGACACATTTCATAAGTGTTTGGTTCAGCATGTGCAAGGAGCATCACGAAAAGAGGCACTTTTTCCCTTTGCATCATTACTGCTGCACAAGGTGGCTCCTTCAGTAACAAACGCCTGGGGGGGGGGGGGGGTCAGGTTCCCTTACATTTAACTTGTTGTGCCTGCGTGGCGGTCGCAGTACACGTTGCCGTATACACAGCAGGGGAACAGCTGGCGGTGCTGAACCCCACTAACACATTGGCGAGGTGTTTGGCTCTGTGCGTACAGCACTTCTGGACGGCAACTGGCGGTGTTGGAGCCCAGGGGCAGGTGGAGGAGGAGGAGGTTGGAGGAGGTAGGAGGGATTGCCACACACACAGCAGGGGAACAGCTGACGTTACTGAACCCCAATAACAGAGGAGGGACTGTTGACTGTGCGTACAGCACTTCTGGACGGCAACTGGCGGTGTTGAAGCCCAGGGACGGGTGGAGGAGGAGGAGGTTGGAGGAGGTAGGAGGGATTGCCACACACACAGCAGGGGAACAGCTGACGTTACTGAACCCCAATAACAGAGGAGGGACTGTTGACTGTGCGTACAGCACTTCTGGACGGCAACTGGCGGTGTTGGAGCCCAGGGACGGGTGGAGGAGGAGGAGGTTGGAGGAGGTAGGAGGGATTGCCACACACACAGCAGGGGAACAGCTGACGTTACTGAACCCCAATAACAGAGGAGGGACTGTTGACTGTGCGTACAGCACTTCTGGACGGCAACTGGCGGTGTTGGAGCCCAGGGACGGTTGGAGGAGGAGGAGGTTGGAGGAGGTAGGAGGGATTGCCACACACACAGCAGGGGAACAGCTGACGTTACTGAACCCCAATAACAGAGGAGGGACTGTTGACTGTGCGTACAGCACTTCTGGACGGCAACTGGCGGTGTTGGAGCCCAGGGGCAGGTGGAGGAGGAGGAGGTTGGAGGAGGTAGGAGGAGGTAGGAGGGATTGCCACACACACAGCAGGGGAACAGCTGACGTTACTGAACCCCAATAACAGAGGAGGGACTGTTGACTGTGCGTACAGCACTTCTGGACGGCAACTGGCGGTGTTGGAGCCCAGGGACGGGTGGAGGAGGAGGAGGTTGGAGGAGGTAGGAGGGATTGCCACACACACAGCAGGGGAACAGCTGACGTTACTGAACCCCAATAACAGAGGAGGGACTGTTGACTGTGCGTACAGCACTTCTGGACGGCAACTGGCGGTGTTGGAGCCCAGGGACGGTTGGAGGAGGAGGAGGTTGGAGGAGGTAGGAGGGATTGCCACACACACAGCAGGGGAACAGCTGACGTTACTGAACCCCAATAACAGAGGAGGGACTGTTGACTGTGCGTACAGCACTTCTGGACGGCAACTGGCGGTGTTGGAGCCCAGGGGCAGGTGGAGGAGGAGGAGGTTGGAGGAGGTAGGAGGAGGTAGGAGGGATTGCCACACACACAGCAGGGGAACAGCTGACGTTACTGAACCCCAATAACAGAGGAGGGACTGTTGACTGTGCGTACAGCACTTCTGGACGGCAACTGGCGGTGTTGGAGCCCAGGGACGGGTGGAGGAGGAGGAGGTTGGAGGAGGTAGGAGGGATTGCCACACACACAGCAGGGGAACAGCTGACGTTACTGAACCCCAATAACAGAGGAGGGACTGTTGACTGTGCGTACAGCACTTCTGGACGGCAACTGGCGGTGTTGGAGCCCAGGGACGGTTGGAGGAGGAGGAGGTTGGAGGAGGTAGGAGGGATTGCCACACACACAGCAGGGGAACAGCTGACGTTACTGAACCCCAATAACAGAGGAGGGACTGTTGACTGTGCGTACAGCACTTCTGGACGGCAACTGGCGGTGTTGGAGCCCAGGGGCAGGTGGAGGAGGAGGAGGTTGGAGGAGGTAGGAGGAGGTAGGAGGGATTGCCACACACACAGCAGGGGAACAGCTGACGTTACTGAACCCCAATAACAGAGGAGGGACTGTTGACTGTGCGTACAGCACTTCTGGACGGCAACTGGCGGTGTTGGAGCCCAGGGACGGGTGGAGGAGGAGGAGGTTGGAGGAGGTAGGAGGGATTGCCACACACACAGCAGGGGAACAGCTGACGTTACTGAACCCCAATAACAGAGGAGGGACTGTTGACTGTGCGTACAGCACTTCTGGACGGCAACTGGCGGTGTTGGAGCCCAGGGACAGGTGGAAAAGCAGAGGAACACAATGTAGGCCGAAGCCTGAGAAAGTCGAAAGGGAACCTTTAACCCCCCCCCAAGGCGTTTGTAGCTGAAAGAGCCAGCTTGTGCAGCACAAAAGATGCAAAAGGAAAAGGTGGCTCTTTTCATCATGCTCCTTGCAAACACAGAACTAAACACTTATAAAATGTGTCCCCTGCAACCGTAAAACCGTCCCGGAGGTGGGACTTTCCTTCGTAATGTGACGCAGCCCAGCCGTCATTCCTACCCCCCCGGCGCCGCGCACCGGCTCCTCAGCGTTGTTTTATTCCGTCAAGGAGCCTGCGCTGTTATGTTATCCCGTGGCCAGGCACACTTAGCGCTGCCCGTCTTCTGGCATCATTTGGTGTCTGGATGGCTGCGCCTGTGCGGCCGCGCTGGCAGAGAGCCCGCCTCGCAGTGTCTTCTGATTTAATCCCACTGGGGGCCTGGGATCCATGGACATGCGCACTGCATATCTGAACCTCCACCTCTCACTCATCTCCCTATGGCTTCTTCAGACTGTGCGGTGTCACGGCCGTGGCATGCTGTTAGGGACCAGCTGACACCGAACAGTCTGAAGAAGCCATAGGGAAATGAGTGAGAGGTGGAGGTTCAGATATGCACTGCGCATGTCCATGGATCCCAGGCCCCCAGTGGGATTAAATCAGAAGACACTGCGAGGCGGGCTCTCTGCCAGCGCGGCCGCACAGGCGCAGCCATCCAGACACCAAATGATGCCAGAAGACGGGCAGCGCTAAGTGTGCCTGGCCACGGGATAACATAACAGCGCAGGCTCCAGGACGGAATAAAACAACGCTGAGGAGCCGGTGCGCGGCGCCGGGGGGGTAGGAATGACGGCTGGGCTGCGTCACATTACGAAGTAAAGTCCCACCTCCGGGACGGTTTTACGGTATCAGTGGACACATTTTATAAGTGTTAAGTTCTGCGTGTGCAAGGAGCTAAACAAAAATAGCTACCTTTTCCTTGGGCAGCATTACTGCTGCACAAGGTGGCTCTTTCAGTAACAAACGCCTTGGGGGGGGGGGACAGATTCCCTTACATTTCAGTTGTTGTGTCAGCGTGGCGGTCGCATGACACATTGCCGGCTACACAGCTGGGGATCAGCTGACATTACTGAAACCCAATAACACTGGGTCGTATGTTTTGACTGTGCAGACGGCACGTCTGAGCCTCAACTGGCGGTGTTGGAGCCCAGGAATTTAAGTTCAGGTGGTAGAAAGATGAACACAACAGGAGACCTGGATAACGTATACAGTGACCTAATTATTCAATCAGGAGGAGGAGTGGCAAATTCCGGCGAGATCCAGGCCTTGTTCATTTTCAGGAAAGTAAGCCGGTCAACGTTATCGGAGGATAGTCGCATGCGACGGTCAGTTAGTACACCACCTGCAGCACTAAAGACACGTTCCGATAATACACTGGCCGCAGGGCAAGACAGCACCTCCAATGCATACTGGCTTAGCTCTGGCCATGTATCCAGCTTTGAGACCCAAAACTTGAAAGGGGAAGAGCCGTCTGGGAGTACAGCAAGAGGGCAAGACATGTAGTCTGTCACCATCTGACGGAACCGTTGCCTCCTGCTGACTGGAGCCGTCTGTGATGGTGTAGACTTTTGTGGCGGGCACAGAAAACTGTGCCACAGTTCGGCCATACTGGTCTTGCCTTGGGCAGAGGCACTGCTTCTGCTCCCTCTTTGTGCAGAGCCTCCACCACGGCCTGGACGCACTGAGCTGCTTTGGAATGCACTAGCAGCACTTCTCTCAGTTGGAATGGAGAAGATGATGGAATTGACCAGTGTGTCTTGGTACTCCCGCATTTTTCGCTCCCGGTTCAACGGTGTGATGAGGCTTTCTACGTTGTCCCGGTAGCGAGGATCGAGGAGGGTGAACACCCAATAATCAGACATGTTGAGAATGTGGGCGATGCGGCGGTCGTTTCTCAGGCACTGCAGCATGTAATCCACCATGTGCTGCAGACTGCCAACTGCCCAAGAAACGCTGTCCCCTGCTGGAGGCGTGATCTCTGCCCGCTCGTCATCACCCCACCCTCGCTGTACACACTGAGTACTGGACAATTGTGTAACTCCCTCCTCTGGACGGATGTCTTCCTCCTCCATTGACTCCTCCTCATCCTCCTCACAAACGGTCCCCTGCCTACGCGTTTGTGAGGAACCACGTGGCGCTGACTGTCCAGAAGATGATGGAAATGGTGAATCCTCATCCTCCACCTCTTCCACAACATCATCCCTTAGCGCTTGCAGTGATTTTTCAAGCAGGCAGATAAGGGGGACAGTCATGCTGACTAGTGCATCATCTGCACTCGCCATCCGCGTGGAATAATCAAAGGGACGCAAAACCTGGCAGACGTCATTCATAGTGGCCCACTCTGTGGTTGTGAAGTCTGTACGGCGCTGACTGCGACTTTTTTGCGCCTGAAGCAGCTGGTACTCCATTACAGCTTGCTGCTGCTCACACAACCGCTCCAACATATGTAACGTGGAATTCCACCTGGTAGGTAGGTCACATATGATGCGATGTTCCGGCAGGCGGTGTCGGCGCTGCAGAGCCGCAATGCGCGCTTTTGCCGTGCTGGAACGCCGCAAGTGAGCACACTCTAGGCGGACCTTGTGCAGCAGTGCATCAAGATCCGGATAGTCCCTCAAAAAGCTCTGCACGACCAAATTGAGCACATGTGCCAGACATGGGATGTGAGTGAGGTTGCCGAGGCCCAGAGCTGCCACCAGATTTCGGCCATTATCACACACTACCATGCCTGGCTGGAGATTCGCTGGCACAAACCACACATCGCTCTCCTGCTTGATGGCATTCCAGAGCTCCTGCGCTGTGTGGCTACGATTCCCCAAGAAAATTAATTTCAAGACGGCCTGTTGACGTTTGGCCACGGCTGTGCTCATGTCGGTCGTAACAGGTACACGTTCATCACGGGTCCATGTGGAGGTGGACTGTGACGGCTCCTGCAGCGATGATTCTGAGGAACTGGTGTAAGAGGAGGAGTCAATGCGTACAGAATGGATTCCTGCAATCCTTGGAGTGGGCAGGACACGTCCTGCGCCACTCGCACGGTATGTACCCGGCTCAACGACATTAACCCAATGGGCAGTGAGGGAAAGGTATCGCCCCTGTCCATGTTGACTGGTCCACGCATCGGTGGTGAGGTGGACCTTGCTACTGACGGCGTTCAGTAGCGCGTGTTTTATGTGTCCCTCCACATGCTTCTGCAGGGCAGGGACGGCTTGCCTGCTGAAGTAAAAGCGGCTGGGCACTTTGTACTGTGGGACTGCCAATGACATGAAGTCACGGAAGCTGTCAGTCTCCACCAGCCTGAATGACAGCATTTCCAGTGACAGAAGTTTGGCAATGCCTGCAGTCAGAGCCTGTGCTCGTGGGTGGTTTGACGAGAAAGGCCGCCTTTTCTCCCATGCCTGTACTACCGATGGCTGTAGACTGGGCTGGGAGTGTGTGGATGACTGGGAAAGTGGCGCTGCGGGTGGAATTACAGCGGGTCTCTGGACAACAGGGGCAGAGGTTCTTCCACGGCGATCCTGGGAGGACGCCGAACCAGCTGCGTGTGAGGTAGAGGAAGAGGCAACACGAGCTGAAGAGGTGGTAGCTGCCGCTGTTGGTTGGTCTACCTCTTCAGTGTGTTTTTCTAACTCCGCCGGGTGCCTGTTGCGCACATGTTTCCACATGTTGGAGGTATTGAGGTTGCTGACATTTCGACCTCTTTTGACTTTTTGATGACACACGTTGCATCTGACATAGCAAATGTCATCTGCAACTGTGTCAAAAAAGGACCAGGCACTGCAAGTCTTGGGAGCGCCCTTTTTGGCTTTTGGAAGAGACATGCTCCTAACGGGTGCCAAAGCGGAGGCTGCAGGATCCGCAGTCTTCCCCCTCCCTCTCCCTCTTTGGGCCGTACGGGGAATCTCTTCCTCAGAGCTGCTCCCACCACCTTCCTGTCCCTCACGCCAAGATGGGTCGAGGACCTCATCATCTACACTACCCTCTGCCCCCAACTGCTCCTCCTGGGTAGTCTCAGCAGCAGAGCACGCACCAGTAAGTGGCACCTGAGTGTCATCATCAGCTGATGCGGCCTGCGATGTGGTGACCGGAGCCACTGGCCCACCCGCCTCTTCAGAGGAAGACAGAAAAAGCTGTTGGGCATCACTGCACCCTGCCTCTTCTTCCATTTCTCCAATGCTGCTTGGCTGGCCCCCTGTTTCCAAGCCAAGAGATTCAGAGAACAGAAGTAGAGACGGCTCCTGTCCTGGGCTCTCTGTCTGCCTGGGCAATTTGGCAGGTGGTGAAGAGACAGATGGCTGCTCTCCAGTGCTCTGTGTCTGAGAGGATGTGGCACTAATGGAAGTTGATGCATTAGCTGCCATCCATCCGACAACAGCTTCAATTTGTTCTTCACGCAGCAGCGGTGTACGGCGCTCGGACACAAAGCTTCGCATGAACGACTGTTGCCTGGTGAAAGTGGGTGCTGATGAGTCACCGGTGCCCGCAGCAGGCACAGAATCCCCACGTCCCCTCCCTGCTCCGCGACGGCTCCCACGCCCCCGTGCCTTACTCACTGCCTTCTTCATCTTGGTTGACTGATAAAGATAAGCAGAAAAGTACTAACGGATTTGTGTGCTTATTCCTGAGCAACTCCTCCTAACAGGTATAAGAAGCACTAATTATCTAAAGTGTGGACTAGACACAAATATGAGCTAATGTGGCCTACAGAAATGTAAAGTGGTGTAACTGGTGTGTTTGGTGAACTTTATTATTTATTTATTTTTTGGGGGCTGAACTGACAACAGATAGAGCTGCAGTCACACGGAGACCGTGCAGACAGACGTAAACGGCGCTACAAGGCCCAAAAACCCTCCTCTACTTTATCCTATGTAGTGTTTTTCCACAAATTAGCTGGAGACGGGTGGAAAGACACTAATAGGATTTTTTTGAATAAATTAGCAGCAGACTACACTATTTTGAAAAAAAAGAAAATTGATTTGGCGGTATGACGCAGTGAAAAACCCTGAGCTGGAGACAACCAGGCTATAGCTGCTCACAGATTACAGGGCGAGCTGCAGTCACACGGAGACCGTGCAGACAGCCGTAAACGGCGCTGCAAGGCCCAAAAACCCTCCTCTACTTTATCCTATGTAGTGTTTTTCCACAAATTAGCTGGAGACGGGTGGAAAGACACTAATAGGATTTTTTTAAATTAATTAGCAGCAGACTACACTACTTTGAAAAAAAAGAAAATTGATTTGGCGGTATGACGCAGTGAAAAACCCTGAGCTGGAGACAACCAGGCTATAGCTGCTCACAGATTACAGGGCGAGCTGCAGTCACACGGAGACCGTGCAGACAGCCGTAAACGGCGCTGCAAGGCCCAAAAACCCTCCTCTACTTTATCCTATGTAGTGTTTTTCCACAAATTAGCTGGAGACGGGTGGAAAGACACTAATAGGATTTTTTTAAATTAATTAGCAGCAGACTACACTACTTTGAAAAAAAAGAAAATTGATTTGGCGGTATGACGCAGTGAAAAACCCTGAGCTGGAGACAACCAGGCTACAGCTGCTCACAGATTACAGGGCGAGCTGCAGTCACACGGAGACCGTGCAGACAGCCGTAAACGGCGCTGCAAGGCCCAAAAACCCTCCTCTACTTTATCCTATGTAGTGTTTTTCCACAAATTAGCTGGAGACGGGTGGAAAGACACTAATAGGATTTTTTTAAATTAATTAGCAGCAGACTACACTACTTTGAAAAAAAAGAAAATTGATTTGGCGGTATGACGCAGTGAAAAACCCTGAGCTGGAGACAACCAGGCTACAGCTGCTCACAGATTACAGGGCGAGCTGCAGTCACACGGAGACCGTGCAGACAGCCGTAAACGGCGCTGCAAGGCCCAAAAACCCTCCTCTACTTTATCCTATGTAGTGTTTTTCCACAAATTAGCTGGAGACGGGTGGAAAGACACTAATAGGATTTTTTTGAATAAATTAGCAGCAGACTACACTACTTGGGAAAAAAAAAAAAAAAAGGAACAGTATGAGGCAATGAACCACCCTCCCTGAACTGAATACAACCAACTATGGATGGCCTATGTGGCTGCACTCAGACTGGAGACTGGGCTGCACTCACACACACACACACACAGACCCTGCAGATCGCTGTGAAAACAGCGCTACAAGGCAAAAGCAAGGTGAATAGTAGGTGAACACAGCGGTTGCTAAATTAGCCTTTGGAAAGCACAAAGAAGCAAATCGCTATCTCTAAACTGTCCCTCAGTCAGCAAACAGCGTCCTGTCACTAACTGAATTCACAGCAGAGTGATCGCAAAATGGCGCCAGCGACTTTTAAACTGCATCATGACATCATTACACCAGCCAATCACAGCCTTGCCAGTAGTTTCATGCCCTCCATGCTAAACAGGATGTGCCCACACTTGGAATCAATCTCATTGGCTGAATTTCTGCTTTTTGAATCTTAGAACTTCCGATTCCGGTATCCGATACGCGGCAAGTATCGGAATCCCGGTATCGGAATTCCGATACCGCAAGTATCGGCCGATACCCGATACTTGCGGTATCGGAATGCTCAACACTAGTCCTGAGTACAATTTTTTTTTTTCCTCTCCCTTTGCAGCAGTCTGTCCAGCTTCTCTCATCCCCTTAATCTCTGGGTGGCTTTGAGTTCAGCTGCAGACATGGATATTCAGAGTCTGACTTCTAGTGTGGATCATCTTGCTGCAAGGGTGCAAAGCATTCAGGATTTTGTTGTTCACAGTCCTATGTCTGAGCCAAAAGTACCTATTCCTGAGTTGTTTTCTGGAGATAGATCTCGGTTTCTGAATTTTAAGAATAATTGTAAATTATTTCTTTCTTTGAGACCTCGTTCCTCTGGTGATTCCGCTCAGCAAGTTAGAATTGTTATCTCCCTGTTACGTGGCGACCCTCAAGATTGGGCCTTCTCCCTGGCGCCGGGAGATCCTGCATTGCTGAATGTGGATGCGTTTTTTCTGGCGCTTGGATTGCTTTATGAGGAACCTAATCTTGAGAACCAGGCAGAAAAGGCCTTGCTGGCTCTCTCTCAGGGCCAGGATGAAGCTGAGGTGTATTGTCAAAAATTTCGGAAATGGTCGGTGCTTACTCAATGGAATGAGTGTGCCCTGGCTGCAAATTTCAGAGAAGGTCTTTCTGAAGCCATTAAGAATGTTATGGTGGGGTTCCCCACGCCTGCAAGTCTGAATGACTCAATGGCTTTGGCCATTCAGATTGATCGGCGTTTGCGGGAACACAAATCTGCGCACCATCTGGCAGTGTTTTCTGAACAGAGACCTGAGTCTATGCAATGTGACCGAATTCTGACCAGAATTGAGTGGCAAAATCATAGACGTCAAAATGGGTTGTGCTTTTACTGTGGTGATTCAACTCATGTTATCTCAGCATGCTCTAAGCGCGTAAAAAAGATCGCTAAATCTGTCACCGTTGGTACTATACAGCCTAAATTCATTTTGTCTGTTACTTTAATTTGTTCTTTGTCATCCTACTCGGTTATGGCTTTTGTGGATTCAGGTGCTGCCCTGAACCTGATGGATTTGTCGTTTGCCAGGCGCTGTGGTTTTGTCCTGGAGCCTTTGGAATTACCTATTCCACTGAGGGTTATTGATGCTACACCATTGGCTGAGAATAAGCCTCAGTATTGGACTCAAGTGACCATGTGCATGACTCCTGTACATCAGGAGGTGATTCGCTTTCTTGTGCTGCATAATCTGCATGATGTTGTCGTTTTGGGTCTGCCATGGCTGCAGGCCCATAATCCAGTTCTGGATTGGAAAGCTATGTCTGTTTCAAGTTGGGGTTGCCAGGGGATTCTTGGTGATGCTCCTTTGGTGTCAATTGCTTCTTCCACTCCTTCTGAGGTCCCTGAGTTTTTGTCGGACTACCAGGATGTATTTGATGAGCCCAGATCCGGTGCCCTGCCTCCTCACAGGGATTGTGATGGTGCTATAAATTTGATTCCTGGTAGTAAGTTCCCTAAGGGACGACTTTTTAATTTGTCTGTACCAGAACATGCCGCAATGCGGAGTTATATAAAGGAGTCTTTAGAGAAGGGACATATTCGCCCGTCCTCCTCCCCTCTTGGTGCAGGATTCTTTTTTGTGGCCAAGAAGGATGGTTCTCTGAGACCTTGTATAGATTATCGTCTTCTAAATAAAATCACGGTCAAATTTCAGTATCCTTTGCCATTATTATCTGATCTGTTTGCTCGGATTAAGGGGTCCAGTTGGTTCACCAAGATAGATCTTCGTGGTGCGTATAACCTTGTGCGTATTAAGCAGGGGGATGAATGGAAAACAGCATTTAATACGCCCGAGGGCCATTTTGAGTACTTGGTGATGCCTTTTGGACTCTCTAATGCTCCTTCTGTGTTCCAGTCCTTCATGCATGACATTTTCCGAGAATATCTGGATAAATTTATGATTGTGTATCTGGATGACATTTTGGTCTTTTCTGAGGACTGGGAGTCCCATGTGAAGCAGGTCAGGATGGTATTTCAGGTCCTGCGTTCTAATGCCTTATTTGTGAAGGGCTCAAAATGTCTCTTCGGAGAACAGAAGGTTTCCTTTTTGGGTTTTATTTTTTCTCCTTCTACTATTGAGATGGACCCAGTCAAGGTCCAGGCTATTCATGACTGGACTCAGCCTACATCTGTTAAGAGTCTTCAGAAGTTCTTGGGTTTTGCTAATTTTTACCGTCGCTTCATCGCTAATTTTTCTGGCGTGGTTAAGCCCTTGACGGATTTGACCAAGAAAGGTTCTGAACTTCTGATGTGACTAATTGGTCTCCTGCGGCAGTGGAAGCCTTTCGGGAGCTGAAGCGCCGGTTTTCTTCAGCTCCAGTATTATGTCAGCCTGATATCTCTCTTCCTTTCCAGGTCGAGGTGGATGCTTCTGAGATTGGAGCAGGGGCTGTTTTGTCGCAGAGAAGCTCTGATGGCTCTGTGATGAAGCCTTGTGCCTTCTTTTCAAGAAAGTTTTCGCCTGCCGAGCGGAATTATGATGTTGGTAATCGGGAATTGTTGGCTATGAAGTGGGCATTTGAGGAGTGGCGACATTGGCTCGAGGGAGCTAGGCATCGAGTGGTGGTCTTGACTGATCGCAAAAATCTGATTTATCTCGAGTCTGCCAAGTGCATGAATCCTAGACAGGCTCGTTGGTCGTTGTTTTTCTCCCGTTTCGATTTCGTGGTCTCGTACCTGCCTGGTTCGAAGAACGTGAAGGCTGATGCCCTTTCTAGGAGTTTTGTGCCTGACTCTCCGGGAGTTTCGGAGCCGGCTGGTATCCTCAAAGAGGGAGTGATTTTGTCTGCCATTTCCCCAGATTTGCGACGAGTGCTGCAGAAATTTCAGGCTGAGAGACCTGACCATTGCCCACCAGAGAGACTGTTTGTCCCAGATAGATGGACCAGCAGAGTTATTTCCGAGGTTCATTCTTCGGTGTTGGCAGGTCATCCTGGGATTTTTGGTACCAGAGATTTGGTGGCTAGGTCCTTCTGGTGGCCTTCCTTGTCGCGGGATGTGCGTTCCTTTGTGCAGTCCTGTGGGATTTGTGCTCGGGCTAAGCCTTGCTGTTCTCGTGCCAGCGGTTTGCTTTTGCCTTTGCCTGTCCCAAAGAGGCCTTGGACGCACATTTCCATGGATTTTATTTCAGATCTTCCAGTATCTCAGAGAATGTCTGTCATCTGGGTGGTGTGTGATCGTTTTTCCAAAATGGTCCATTTGGTGCCCTTGCCTAAGTTGCCTTCCTCTTCTGATTTAGTTCCTTTATTTTTTCAGAATGTGGTTCGCTTGCACGGCATCCCTGAAAATATTGTGTCTGACAGAGGATCCCAGTTTGTGTCCAGATTTTGGCGGATTTTTTGTGCTAAGATGGGCATTGATTTGTCTTTTTCGTCGGCCTTCCATCCTCAGACGAATGGCCAAACCGAGCGAACTAATCAGACGTTGGAAACTTATTTGAGATGTTTTGTTTCTGCTGATCAGGATGATTGGGTGACTTTTTTGCCATTGGCCGAGTTTGCCCTTAATAATCGGGCTAGTTCTGCTACTTTGGTTTCGCCTTTTTTCTGCAATTCTGGTTTTCATCCTCGTTTTTCCTCGGGTCAGGTTGAGCCTTCTGACTGTCCGGGGGTGGATTCTGTGGTGGATAGGTTGCAGCAGATTTGGAACCATGTGGTGGACAATTTGAAGTTGTCACAGGAGAAGGCTCAGCGCTTTGCCAACCGCCATCGCGGTGTTGGTCCCCGACTTCGTGTTGGGGATTTGGTATGGCTGTCTTCTCGGTATGTTCCTATGAAGGTTTCCTCTCCTAAATTCAAGCCTCGCTTCATCGGTCCTTATAAGATTTTGGAAATCCTTAACCCGGTGTCTTTTCATTTGGACCTCCCAGCATTGTTTGCCATTCATAATGTGTTCCATAGGTCTTTGTTGCGGAGGTATGTGGTGCCTGTGGTTCCTTCTGTTGAGCCTCCTGCTCCGGTGCTGGTTGAGGGCGAATTGGAGTACGTGGTGGAGAAGATCTTGGATTCTCGTATTTCCAGATGGAGGCTTCAGTATTTAGTTAAGTGGAAGGGCTATGGTCAGGAGGATAATTCCTGGGTTGTCGCCTCTGATGTTCATGCGGCCGATTTGGTTCGTGCCTTCCATGCGGCTCATCCTGATCACCCTGGGGGTCTTGATGAGGGTTCGGTGACCCCTCCTCAAGGGGGGGGGGTACTGTTGTGAACTCTATTTCTGGGCTCCCTCTTGTGGTCCCAAGTGGTACTATGTGAGTGCTGTCTTTCTGCAGGTTTGTGACTGGCATCAGCTGTCTCGTTATCTGTGGGCTGGTTTTCTATTTAAGCTCACTTGGACTCTCAGTCTATGCCTGCTGTCATTGTATTCAGTGCTATTCTGATTGCTCCTGTCTACATCCGTTATCAGTCTCTCCATGAGAAGCTAAGTTCTGTTTGCTTATTCTTGCTCATCTATGTTCAATATGTTTCCTAGAATATTATGAGTTTTGTCCAGCTTGCTAATATGTGATTTCTCTGCTTGCTGGTAGCTCTGGGGTGCTTAGTTGCTCCCCCCACATCGTTAGTTGGTGTGGGGGTTCTCGCATTCTCTGCGTGGATATTTTTGTATAGGGTTTTTTACTGACCGCACAGATCCCTTGCTATTTTCTGCTATCTAGTGTTAGCGGGCCTCATTTGCTTAACCTGTTTCATCTCTGCATTTGTCTTTTCCTCTTAACTCACCGTTATTATTTGTGGGGGGCTGTTCTATATCTTTGGGGTTATTTCTCTGAGGCAAGTGAGGTCTTACTTTATCTCTAGGGGTAGTCAGTTTCTCAGGCCGTGAAGAGACGTCTAGGATTTCAGGAAACGTTCCACGGCTACCTTTAGTGTGTTTGGTTAGGATCAGGTTTTGCGGTCAGTCCAGTTACCACGTCCCCAGAGCTTGTCCTATTATCTCTGACTTAGCTGGTTAGATTTGTGATCCTAAGCCACTGGGATCATAACAGAAATGTGTAAATGTTTTGGAGTGGCCTAGTCAAAGGCCAGATCTTAAACCAATTGAGAAACTGTGGTAAGATTTGAAGATTGCTGTTCAACAGTGGAAACCATTTAACTTGAAGGAGCTGGAGCAGTTTTACCCTGAAGAATGGGCAAAAATCCCAGTGGCAAAATGTGGAAAGCTCATAGAGACTTATTACAGCTGTAATTACTGCAAAAGGAGGCTCTGTAAAGTATTGAATTTAGGGGGTGAATAGTTATACACCCTGAAGTTTTCAATTATTTTGTCCAGCTTGTTGATGGCTCCATAATAAATAGAAAACCAAATGTTCAGAGTTGTAGGCATGTTCTTTACATGAACTGATGGAAACCCTAAAAAACCCCAGTGAAATTCCAGGTTGTGAGGTAGCAAAACATAAAAAAAAACCAAAGGGGTAAATACTTTGGGAAGCCACTGTCTGAGTATCACAGATCTCAGATGTACATAGCATTTAATATGAGAGACCAAATAAGCTCTTTGTAATCTACGAAACAATCTGGTGTCTCCTGAGTTTAAGGGATTGATGATGACTGAAGTATCTTTGATTAACAATTGAATTTGCCATAAACCCTTTAAAGCAATTTTTCCATTGGATTCCCAATTGGATTGTTTTCTGATAGTAACATACACTAATATAAATAAATATATTTTTGTCTGAAATTATTTAATATTTATATATGAATAATACCAATATTTGGTATGCATAGACACTACAGCACTGATTCTGATTATGATATTAACCTTATAAGACTGGTTTGTTGTGTGATAGAAGGAATTTATTCTTGCCTTCCTTTATCTTGAAAAAAATTGCTGAAAATATTGGGATAGTCTAATCCAACAGGGATTGAGTAAAACCTGCTTCAGTACATGGGAAGCATAGGGCACTGTTTTTGGACCACAGAATTGTTCCCTTGGGCATCTTTTCATGCAAGCATCATAATAATCAGTCATACTCCCGTCAACTCTTGTCCAGAACACCTAGCCATCATCACACTTTCATTTACTTGATGTGTTTGCAAGTCAAATGATCTTGGCAGCAGTGTACTGTTAAAGTCTATGTATGCTCTCCACAGACTGAAATGTACAGCCCCAAAAGACACTCACATGGAGAGATGTTCTATATCTGTATGACTGTGGTTTTTGGGGTCTAACCACCCACAGGGGCAAACAAAGTCAGGGTTATAAAATATTAGCTGGTCAAACAGAGAGTCATTTGTATTTGGCACCAAGGATCTGCATACAGCTTTCATCATCACCCCTTGAATTTTTGACCCAACTGTAAAAGAAAATAGTGACATTTATGGGAGCAGAGTGGGAGAATTTTATTTCTGGTGCTCAACTACAAGAGCCCTATATTAAACATAAATACTTACATCTATATCAGTATGAAGCTATGTTGGGTTCACATAACATTTCATGGTATTTATGAATGATGTTTATGTACTAATCTGCCCACGTTCGCAAAGTAGAACAATCGCATCAGTAGACATTTAATAGAAAAGCTATATTGTCTTTTTAACAAAATTGTTCTAGTTTTCATTGATAAGTTTGCCAGTTTCCATTTCCTAGTCTAAAATTGAAGAGGCTAGACAAATCTCCAAAACTGTAACTTATTTAAAATCTTACTTTGCTAGTTATGTCTGCCAAAAAGCAGAACATGCATCTATCTGTCTATTGCACAGGTTTTCCTCTAGCACAAAATGTGAGATGTATGAAATGCCATGGAAAAATTCGTAATATTTCACTATCTGAGCATAAACAATGTTAACATTTTTAGAGAGAAGCTGTTAGAGATCATTGAAACCTTTTAAATTCAAATTCGCAAGGTCTAGGGATTTTTTTCACAAAAATTCCATTGTAAGTGTGGTAAATAAATTTGCTGTGTATTGCAGGTACTTGATTGCCCTGCAAAAATGTATGACACTCTGAGGTGTCCTACAAATGTATCCAACCCTTTTTAATCTCTTTAATACAAACACATCCTTTGTAATGTCATAGGGGCTTCAGAACTATAGGAAAAAAACAGATAAAAAACGATCCCGCTGAGCGTATAGTTGATATATCTGTAACTGAGATGAGTGATGCGCCATATATTCCATAATGCCCTCTGCTTCGTACCCATTAAAATGTTTGCTGGAGGCAAGAGAGGCCAACAGTGGCATGCATTTATTAGTACTGCCTGGACAGATGATGCTGGTAGTGATGGTGCTTCTGCTGCTGCTAGTACATTTTGCTTTCTGAATGTGTACCTACCCACCTAACATTTCTTATTACATTCTTTTTGTCAAGGTTTTAATAATTGGGGTTGAAAAGATTGTCAACATTTAATGCATTGTGCAAAATGTATTGTAAAAGAATAAGTGGCAGTGACAATGGATGGGTTAGTGTAAAAGAAAAAGAAAACAATACCATGGCTAAGAATGTGGGAGCTGCTAGCATCAGAAGTACCACCACCACTGGCACCAGCTGTTCAGGCAATAGTAGTAATATCAAATACGAGGCACACTTGGCCTCCTATGCCTCCGGAAAACATATTAGTGAAGAGGAAGAGGAGGAGTGGAGGGTGTAATGGAAGATATGGCACAGCACCCATCTTCTCACTCTCACTGATAACATCAACACCATCATTTTGAGCTAACAATCCGCACATATCGATCTGCACAGACACAAATATCTAAGAGCGATCACTTTTGGGACATTTTTTAATTTGAAAAAACAAAATAAGCCTGTCAGTGCACTGAGTTATTAAATCGGCTGTTGGTTACTATCAAGATCACATGTGCTTCTATGGTGAGGTCACTTCGACATTACTAAGGCTGTCCTTGCATAGAAGAGATTGATAAGTCTTTGGAGACCTCAGGGTGTCATACACATCTTTTCAGCGGGATTAGAGTACCAGTGATTCGTGGCAAATGTATATATCACAAATCCAATTTTTGGGAGAAATTAATTGAAATTGGCAAATTCAAATTTCAAAAAATTGATTCACATCTAATTATAAGAATTATATGAATCAGCTCCTATGTGTTTCCCAACTAGGGTTCATGTTGTTTACAGTTGACCAAAGAAGAGCAAGAGCCAAGCATTGGTAGGATACTTCTGGGGATTGCACCATACTAGCTCTCAGTATAGCTTGAACGTGTACTGTAAGTGGAACGTGATGATATACGGTAATTTAAACAAAAAATTAAATAAAGGTTTTGGTTTTATTTATATTTTTGTTGCTACACTGTACAAATATATATTGGCTAAACTATCTTGTGCCGATCAGCATAGCAAAGTTTGGCATTCCATCTTGCTACAGAATTAGAAAAACAAACTAAAATCAAAAAGCTGATTAACCTTTTCTTTTTAAACCTTTTTCCTTAACTTTCACTGTCTTTATTTCTGTGAGGGCCATCTCTCATCATTTCTTAAAGCTGATAGCAGTTAATTAATACCAAACTCGATATGTGACAAATTGATATAGTCTTTACTTAGGATTTGATAATAGTAGTGTCATTAAGGTGTCAGACCACTAAAATACTTTTTGACACCTTTTAACAAACTGTCTTCACTTTGATGCCTGGCTATAATGTTTGTCTATGATTTATTTGCATCATGTCAAGACACAGACGCTTTTGTTTCTTGCTTTGCTGTGACTCTTGCAGAAGCTTGGCACATTGAGGGGAAAACAGCTGCTGACCATCAAGATCATCTTCTACTACCATATGATGAAGCAGATGGAGAAAATGGCAGTGCAAATAAAAGTAGCCAAGCAATGGACCCTCTAAGACACAAAGGGATTAAGAGCATATTATTTCTTTGTGCCATCTGTTATGTGTTCCTAAAAGGCATCAATGGATTACCTTATGCTCTCAGATCCTACAACTGCCACAGTGGCCAATATTTGCAGCTTTTACAAATAAAAGGCTAACATTGCTCTGCTTTCTCATTCACAATGTAGGCTATGATTGTGACTACTGAGGTTCGATATATTGCAAGATGTCAACTCATGATGAACCAGTAACAAAACAGACTAGCACCATTGTTCTTGGGCCCTAATTCAAGATCTGTAATAATCCCCTCCATTTACCATGTGCTGTCATGTAATAGTACCTGTGAGTCCTACCTCTACCCCTCTTAGAGCTAATTCCCTAACCAACACTGTAGTCATACAAACAATCTTTGAAATATACAGTAAGTATCTGCCATGGTCATTTATTTTGTGCTTGAAGTTTTTGATTTCCATGTATGAGTCGCCCTTCAAGGCCGTGGGATACTCGGTACCGGGTCCGGTCACAATTAAAAGGGTGGTCACGGTGGCAGCACCCTGTCAGTGGCCCTGGGCCCCAAGTAAAAGGGATGGTCTTCAAAGGGGTTGTGGAAATAAGGAAAGTTCATGATGCCACCTGTGGTTCTCAGTCAGAGGTGACCGATGCTGCTTAAAGGGGTCCTCTGGGGCGATTGTGCTGCAGCAAAGATGGTGTCGCTTCCCACAGGTGAAGCGGTGTCCCCAGGGCTCCCGGTGTATTTGGTAGGGATGGTGAATGTCACAAATAATTGGAGGACACAGGGTTCCAGTCTTTACCTGGTTTACTGAGACGGTATTCAGCCTCAGTCCAGGGTAACGGTAACAGGTGTAGCTGGAGTCCAGGCAGCCTGAAGACAGGTGGAAATCCCCTTGACAGGTCAGTTTGGGAGCCTTCCACTATGCGCTGTTCTGTAATCCCTTGCTGCCTGTAGCTCTCTAACAAGGCCCTCTTTCTTCCCTGTCCAGGGACAGTACCTGCACGGTAGGCAACTTGAGCCATCTCTTTTGGGTCTCTGTTCATGGTGACTCTGGACTCTGATTGCTGCTGTACCTCAGGTATTATGTGGGCAAGTCCCTTTTAGTTTCCTGCCCTCCGGTTCTGCTGTGGGGCTTGCAGTCCCCCTCAGCCTCGGGCTCTCGGTACCCGGTTTCTGCGCTCAGCTTAGAGAGGCCCACTTGCAGTCTTTCTCTATCTCCTAAGTACCTATGTGCTCCTTCACTGTCTGCTACCAAATGTCAACTGTCTGCTTGTCTGCCTAGCAACTGCCTAGCAACTGACTCATTCTCCTGACCAGAGAGAGCAGCTCCCCTCAAGTCAGGTGTAGAGCTCCCCCTTCTGGCCTGGAGTCAGAATGTGTTGCATGTAAGGTTACCTGCCAAGGGGATTCCTCCTGTCTCCAGGCATGGCATTACCCTCCCCGAGAGGAAGGCAATACCACTGTGGTACCTGCTCCTGGGGTGCCACATGTATATGTTTATTACTTTAAGGAGGAGCAGGCTATAGGGAACCTATTACTTGATTCATGCTGTCCAAATTCTGCTGTACACACATGGGAAAGACCTGTCAGTTCATCAACTGGAGAGGGAGAGGGAAGCCAGTTAGGGGATGGGCTGGACTAGTCAGCCTCTCCCTATAGTCCATTGCTGGCTTCTCTAAATATGGAGCCAGGCTCTGATTCGTGTTGCCTAAGGTTCAAGCAGCAATAATCTAGAGGTAGGTTCCTTTGAAGTAGTGTGTAAGTTTTAGTCTTGAAACATGTTTTCTCCCACATTTAGTGGTGTTAGTCACCTAGCAACAAGTCTCCATGACACTTTGGTTAGGTCAAGTGTAAATCTTGCTATTTTTAAGAAGGAGCCAATCCTCTGTAGCAATGCTAAGCCATTGAGGAGTGATGTAATAAAAAGATTTTAGTTGCAATTTGACAAAAATTTCCCAAAATTAGCAATTTTTCAAACTTTGAATGATTATCCTTTAAATCCAGTCACATCGCACAAAAAAAGTTTATAAATAACATTTACCTCTTGTCTGTTTCACATCAGCACCATCAATAAAATGTTCTTTTATTTTCTTAGGATGTTAGGCTGGTTTCACATTTGCGGTTGTGTCCACAGCATTTTTTTCGCAATTATCTGCATGCGTTGTGTTTTCCTACAATTAACATTAGGGACACATATTTCTGCGATCGGTTGCGTTTTGGCGCGTTTGACGACGCATGGGTCGTTTCGTCATCTGCGGTTTGGCGCAGTAAACGCAACATGTAGTAATTTATAGGCGCCAATTTGCCACCTAGAAACGTATGCGGTTGTTAGTGCAAGGAATGCGGCAAAAAAAGCATTACTGTCTATGGGAACGCATGCGTACACATGTCTTTGTGTACGCATGCATTTGATGCGCTTGCGTACTTCGGACTGCGCATGTCCAGGAACTGATTAGACATGCCCACTAAAGACACACCCTGCGTTTTTTTACCATCATGTGTAAGCTGATGCGGATAAAAAACGCTGCGTTATCAGACATTTGCATGCGTTTTTGCATGCGTTTGCAGTTGCGGACGATACGCTGCGGAGTTAACCGCAAATGTGAAACTAGCCTTTGGCCGGTTTCACATTTTCGGTTGTGTCCACAGCGTTTCTTTCGCAATTATCCGCATGCATTGTGTACTCCCATATTTAACATTAGAGACGCATGTGTCTGCGATCAATTGCGTTTTGCCACGTTTGACGACGCATGTGTCGTTTCGTCGTCTGCGGTTTGTGTCATGATCTCAATGGCAAGAGATCATAGCATAAGCATATATAGGAACTAGCTCTTGGAAGATGGGAACTGAGCTGACCATGAACTAAACCTAACACACAACTAGCAGTGGCCGGGTAGCATGCCTACGTTGATTCTAGATGCCCAGCACCAGCCGGAGGACTAAATAATGCTAGCAGAGGAAAATATTAGTCCTAGCTCACCTCTAGAGAAATACCCCAAAAGGAGACAGAGGCCCCCCACATGTATTGGCGGTGAATTAAGATGAAATAACAAACGTAGTATGAAAATAGGTTTAGCAAATTTGAGGTCCACTTACTACATAGCAGAAGACAGAAAGGACACTTTCATGGTCAGCTGAAAACCCTAATCAAAACACCATCCAGAAATTACTTTAAAACTCTGGCATTAACTCATAACACCAGAGTGGCAATTCCTGTTCACAAGAGCTTTCCAGACACAGTAACGAAACTACAGCTGTGAACTGGAACCAAAATGCAAAAACAAACATGGACAAGAGTCCAACTTATCTAGTAGTTGTCTAGGAGCAGGAACAAGCACAGAGAGGCTTCTGATAACATTGTTGACCGGCAAGCAACTAACAGAGCAGCAAGGTTATATAGCGACTCCCACATCTTGATGGGAACAGGTGAACAGAGAAGATGAAGACACCAGTTCAATTCCACCAGTAGCCACCGGGGGAGCCCAGAATCCAAATTCACAACAGTACCCCCCCCTCAAGGAGGGGGCACCGAACCCTCACCAGAACCACCAGGGCGATCAGGATGGGCCCTATGAAAGGCACGAACCAGATCAGAGGCATGAACATCAGATGCATTCACCCAAGAATTATCCTCCTGGCCGTATCCCTTCCACTTGACCAGATACTGGAGTCTCCGTCTGGAAACACGAGAGTCCAAGATTTTCTCCACAACGTACTCCAACTCACCCTCAACCAACACCGGAGCAGGAGGCTCAACGGAAGGCACAATCGGTACCTCATACCTGCGCAATAATGACCGATGAAAAACGTTATGAATAGAAAAGGATGCAGGGAGGTCCAAACGGAAGGAAACAGGGTTAAGAATCTCCAATATCTTATACGGGCCAATGAACCGAGGCTTAAACTTAGGAGAAGAGACCCTCATAGGGACAAAACGAGAAGACAACCACACCAAATCCCCAACACAAAGCCGAGGACCAACACGACGGTGGCGGTTGGCAAAAAGCTGAGTCTTCTCCTGGGACAACCTCAAATTGTCCACCACCTGCCACCAGATCTGATGCAATCTCTCCACCACAGCATCCACTCCAGGACAATCCGAAGATTCCACCTGACCAGAGGAAAATCGAGGATGAAACCCCGAATTACAGAAAAACGGGGACACCAAAGTGGCAGAGCTGGCCCGATTATTGAGAGCGAACTCCGCCAATGGCAAAAAAGCAACCCAATCATCCTGGTCAGCAGACACAAAACACCTCAGATATGTCTCCAGGGTCTGATTAATCCGCTCGGTCTGGCCATTCGTCTGAGGATGGAAAGCGGACGAAAAAGATAAATCTATGCCCATCCTAGCACAGAATGCCCGCCAAAATCTAGACACGAATTGGGTCCCTCTGTCAGAAACGATATTCTCAGGAATACCATGCAAACGAACAACATTTTGAAAAAACAGAGGAACCAACTCGGAAGAAGAAGGCAACTTGGGCAGAGGAACCAAATGGACCATCTTAGAGAAACGGTCACACACCACCCAGATGACAGACATCTTCTGAGAAACAGGCAGATCTGAAATAAAATCCATCGAGATGTGCGTCCAAGGCCTCTTAGGAATAGGCAAGGGCAACAACAATCCACTAGCCCGAGAACAACAAGGCTTGGCCCGAGCACAAACGTCACAAGACTGCACAAAGCCTCGCACATCTCGTGACAGGGAAGGCCACCAGAAGGACCTTGCCACCAAATCCCTGGTACCAAAAATGCCAGGATGACCTGCCAACGCAGAAGAATGAACCTCAGAGATGACTCTACTGGTCCAATCATCAGGAACAAACAGTTTATCAGGTGGGCAACGATCAGGTCTATCCGCCTGAAACTCCTGCAAGGCCCGCCGCAGGTCTGGAGAAACGGCTGACAATACCACTCCATCCTTAAGGATACCTGTGGGCTCAGAGTTACCAGGTGAGTCAGGCTCAAAACTCCTAGAAAGGGCATCCGCCTTAACATTCTTAGAACCCGGTAGGTATGACACCACAAAATTAAACCGAGAGAAAAATAATGACCAGCGCGCCTGTCTAGGATTCAGGCGCCTGGCGGTCTCAAGATAAATCAAATTTTTGTGGTCAGTCAATACCACCACCTGATGTCTGGCCCCCTCAAGCCAATGGCGCCACTTCTCAAAAGCCCACTTCATGGCCAAAAGCTCCCGATTCCCAACATCATAATTCCGCTCAGCGGGCGAAAATTTACGGGAAAAGAAGGCACAAGGCCTCATAACGGAGCAGTCAGAACTTTTCTGCGACAACACTGCCCCAGCTCCGATCTCAGAAGCGTCGACCTCAACCTGAAAAGGTAGAGCAACATCAGGCTGACGCAACACAGGGGCAGAGGAAAAACGGCGCTTAAGCTCCCGAAAGGCCTCCACAGCATCAGGGGACCAATCAGCAACATCAGCACCCTTCTTAGTCAAATCGGTCAATAGCTTAGCAATATCCGAAAAACCAGCAATAAATCGACGATAAAAGTTAGCAAAGCCCAAAAATTTCTGAAGACTCTTAAGAGAAGAGGGCTGCGTCCAATCACAAATAGCTTGAACCTTGACAGGATCCATTTCAATGGAAGAGGGGGAAAAAATATATCCCAAAAAGGAAATCCTCTGTACCCCAAAAACACACTTAGAACCCTTCACACACAAAGAATTAGACCGCAAAACCTGAAAAACCCTCCTGACTTGCTGGACATGAGAGTCCCAGTCATCCGAAAAAATCAGAATATCATCCAGATACACAATCATAAATTTATCCAAATAATCGCGAAAAATATCATGCATAAAGGACTGGAAAACTGACGGAGCATTAGAAAGACCAAAAGGCATCACTAAATACTCAAAGTGGCCCTCGGGCGTATTAAATGCGGTTTTCCACTCATCCCCCTGCCTGATTCGCACCAAATTATACGCCCCACGAAGGTCAATCTTAGAGAACCACTTGGCCCCCTTTATGCGAGCAAACAAATCAGTCAGCAACGGCAATGGGTATTGATATTTAACAGTGATTTTATTCAAAAGCCGATAATCAATACATGGTCTCAAAGAGCCGTCTTTTTTTGACACAAAGAAAAAACCGGCTCCTAAGGGAGATGACGATGGACGAATATGTCCCTTTTCCAAGGACTCCTTTATATATTCTCGCATAGCAGCATGTTCAGGCACAGACAGATTAAATAAACGACCCTTTGGGTATTTACTACCCGGGATTAAATCTATGGCACAATCGCACTCTCGGTGCGGAGGTAACGAACCAAGCTTGGATTCTTCAAAAACGTCACGATAGTCAGACAGGAACTCAGGAATTTCAGAGGGAATAGATGATGAAATGGAAACCACAGGTACATCCCCATGAGCCCCCTTACATCCCCAGCTCAACACAGACATAGCTCTCCAGTCGAGGACTGGGTTGTGAGATTGCAGCCAAGGCAATCCTAGCACCAAATCATCATGTAGATTATACAGCACCAGAAAGCGAATAATCTCCTGGTGACCCGGATTAATACGCATAGTTACTTGTGTCCAGTATTGTGGTTTATTATTAGCCAATGGGGTGGAGTCAATCCCCTTCAGAGGAATAGGAGTCTCCAAAGGCTCTAAATCATACCCACAGCGTTTGGCAAAGGACCAATCCATAAGACTCAAAGCGGCGCCAGAGTCGACATAGGCGTCCGTGGTAATAGATGACAAAGAGCAAATCAGGGTCACAGATAGAATAAACTTAGACGGTAAGGTGCAAATGGAAACAGATTTACCAAGTTTTTTAGTGCGCTTAGAGCATGCTGATATAACATGAGTAGAATCACCACAATAGAAACACAACCCATTTTTCCGTCTAAAATTCTGCCGCTCGCTCCGGGACAGAATTCTATCACACTGCATACTCTCTGGCGATTTCTCAGTGGACACCGCCAGATGGTGCACTGGTTTGCGCTCCCGCAAACGCCTATCGATCTGAATAGCCATTGTCATGGACTCATTCAGACCCGCAGGCACAGGGAACCCCACCATAACATCCTTAATGGCATCAGAGAGACCCTCTCTGAAAGTCGCCGCCAGGGCGCACTCATTCCACTGAGTAAGCACAGACCATTTACGGAATCTTTGGCAGTAAATTTCCGCTTCATCTTGCCCCTGAGATAGGGACATCAAAGTTTTTTCTGCCTGAAGCTCCAAATGAGGTTCGTCATAAAGCAACCCCAAGGCCAGAAAAAACGCATCCACATTGAGCAACGCAGGATCCCCTGGTGTCAATGAAAAAGCCCAGTCTTGAGGGTCGCCCCGGAGCAAGGAAATCACAATCCTGACCTGCTGTGCAGGGTCTCCGGCAGAGCGAGATTTCAGGGACAAAAATAATTTGCAATTATTTCGAAAATTCTGAAACCCAGATCTATTCCCCGAGAAAAATTCCGGCAAAGGAATTCTCGGCTCAGATACAGGTGCATGACAAACAAAATCTTGCAAATTTTGTACCTTCGTGGCGAGATTATTCAAACCTGCAGTTACACTCTGAAGATCCATTACAAACAGGTGGACACAGAGCCATTCAAAGGAGAAAAAAAAAAAAAAAAAATTTCAGCAGACTACTTATTTCTCTCCTTTCTCAGCCAAGGATTTTAACCCTTTAGAGGGCCGGTCAAACTGTCATGATCTCAATGGCAAGAGATCATAGCATAAGCATATATAGGAACTAGCTCTTGGAAGATGGGAACTGAGCTGACCATGAACTAAACCTAACACACAACTAGCAGTGGCCGGGTAGCATGCCTACGTTGATTCTAGATGCCCAGCACCAGCCGGAGGACTAAATAATGCTAGCAGAGGAAAATATTAGTCCTAGCTCACCTCTAGAGAAATACCCCAAAAGGAGACAGAGGCCCCCCACATGTATTGGCGGTGAATTAAGATGAAATAACAAACGTAGTATGAAAATAGGTTTAGCAAATTTGAGGTCCACTTACTACATAGCAGAAGACAGAAAGGACACTTTCATGGTCAGCTGAAAACCCTAATCAAAACACCATCCAGAAATTACTTTAAAACTCTGGCATTAACTCATAACACCAGAGTGGCAATTCCTGTTCACAAGAGCTTTCCAGACACAGTAACGAAACTACAGCTGTGAACTGGAACCAAAATGCAAAAACAAACATGGACAAGAGTCCAACTTATCTAGTAGTTGTCTAGGAGCAGGAACAAGCACAGAGAGGCTTCTGATAACATTGTTGACCGGCAAGCAACTAACAGAGCAGCAAGGTTATATAGCGACTCCCACATCTTGATGGGAACAGGTGAACAGAGAAGATGAAGACACCAGTTCAATTCCACCAGTAGCCACCGGGGGAGCCCAGAATCCAAATTCACAACAGGTTTGGTGCAGTAAACGGTACATATAGTAATTCTAGAGGTGTCAATTTGCCGCCTAGAAACATATGCGGTTGTTAGCGGATGGAATGCGGCAAAAAAACGCATTGCTGTCTATGTGAACGCATGCGGCCGCAAGCACATGCGTTTGCTTGCGTTTGTGAATGCATGCGTTGCACCACAGGAAAACATGTCTAGACACTGTTTAGCCACCCCCCACATACAAGGTGATAAAGGGAGGGAGTGGACATTTGCAGGTCACTACTCAGCAGACAGAGAACCAGACCAGAAAGATGAAAGCACCTTGGAGGAAACAAGACTCTGAACAATGTGAGTATATCTTAGCCAATGCCTTTATTTTCTATTTTCTGTCTCTACATGTCCTAATTTCAGCCATTTCTTTCTTTCTGCATGCAACAGAATGTCATCTTCTTCTGATGAGGAGCAACGTCCTGGGCCTTGACAAGCCGAACATGTCAGTGAAGTGAGTACTCAACACTTCAGATTGGTAAGTATTCACTGTCACATCTACACATGTGACAATTTTTTTTCCTTTTTTTAGAGCACTTCTTCCACTGCAGCAGAGGCTGAGCAGGAGCAGCAGGTTCACGGTCGGGTGGCAAGGCGGCAGCGTGTAAGTATACCTGGCTGACTGTTTATTGTATCCTCACTTTAGTATTCTTGAATCTTCCTTTTTTTACTTTCGTCTTTCTTTACATTTTTCTTCTGGACTCCTTTTTTATCTTGACTTTCATTATTCATGCCATTTCTCTGCCTCTGTTTTCTTTCTTTTCCTTATGTTAATGTCTCCAACCTTAATATCTTAATTTATTTTTTAGGTTCCAGAACGGGATGAGGACCTCATTGACAACGATATACTCATCTCCCTGGTCCATGAGCGAGTCCGGTTGTGGGACACCCGGGTTCCACAGCACTCGGACAACGTGACGATCCGGCGGCTATGGAATGAGGTGGCCAGAGCGATGTGGGATGGCTGGGACAATGCCCCAACTCAGGCCTGAAATGCATTTTGTAAGTATTGCAATGCAGTGTGATGCAGCAGAGACCTTGGCCGTGCTCACACAACTGTGTGTGATGAGAGAAACTCTCAGGAGTTTCTCTCATCACACACAGTTGTGTGAGCACGGCCAAAAGTCCATTGTCTAACCATTATTTTTTGTTTTTTCAACAGTGCTCAAAGTCAAAACACGTTGGTGTTCGATGAAGGACCGCTTCAACAAGGACCTGCGTCAAGAGAGCCGTGTTCCTAGTGGTTCTGGAGCAAGGATGCAAAAATATAAATACCACCTCATTCTGGCATTTTTAAGACCAGTCCTTGCCCTGAGAACGTAAGTATTTTTTCGGTGTATTAGGTTGTGTTGTATTGCCATAATCTGTATGTTTTAATTCCACAGGAGTTGGAGTTTAGTAAATGTTTGGTATTATTTTTTTTTTCTTTTTTCACAGCACATGGAGCAGCACTGTTGCCCAGGTTCTGGAGCGGTCCTTCATCAGACAGCCACAGACCCGTCCCAGCCATCCAGCAGCGCTGCAGCAAGTGGGCCTGCCACACTAGCTGGAGACCAGGAAGCTGGTTCATCAGGTGTTCCCCTTTCCCAGTCCTCTGCCTCTGCCCCCTTTTTTTGGGGCTCCTCCCGGCAGCAGCAGAGGGCCTCGGACAGGTCACTCATGCCCAAATTTTTGCACTTGAGCTCAGTTTTTCACGATGGACCCAAGGCTTTGGGTGACCGCCTTGATACTGCCATTAGCCATATGAATACACGTATCCAGGAGGTCACCAAAAGCCTTGACCAAGCAAAAGCCGACCTCCAGAGGCCAGCACATCATTTTTTTAATCAAATTGAACAGGGCATGTCAAAACATCTTACTCCTGATCTCCAGCTTAGTGTCATGCAGGCCTGCAATGCTGCTTACATGCAGGCTATGCAGCAGAGTCTGTATTTTCAGCAGACAGTGGCGGCATATCCACCTGTGCCTACACTGTCACGCTTGACCTCAATGCCGACCTCTGCTGCATACCACTGCATGGCCACCTCCATTCCAAGCACTGCCGGACACCACTACAGCACCACCACCATGCCGAGTGCTGTAGGACAGCCCACCACCACCAGCATGACAACTGCTGCTCCTGCTTAGACCTCATCCACTGACACCACCATGCAGCAGCAGGACCCTGGCATGGCCTTCCGCTCTGCCTCCATGATGCAGCAGGACCCTGGCATTCCCGTCCGCTCCACCACCACGATGCAGCAGGACCCTGGCATTCCCTTCAGCTCTGCCACCACAATGCAGCAGGACCCTGACATGGCCTTCCGTTCTGCCACCACGATGCAGCAGGACCCTGGCATGGCCTTCCGCTCCACCACCACGATGCAGCAGGACCCTGGCATGGCCTTCCGCTCCGCCACCACGATGCAGCAGGACCCTGGCATGGCCTTCCAAACTCCTACCGCAACCATGCAGCAGCAGCAGCAGGACAAACACAGTGACAGTTCGGCCACTATGAGCAGGCCGCAAGAAATGAGCCTGCCGAGGCTCCCCAGACCGCAGCGCCGATCCCAAAAAGGGAAAAAAAACAGCGGACTATTTCTATTCCTCCCCCCTCACCTCCCAATGTGTCTGTAATGTCAGGATTGTCTCACCCTTCCAGTGTGTCTCAGCCCTCTCATGCATCGAGCCCCATCCCTGATCTGCCAGACCCCAGTAATTTAATTGCCCCTTCTCCTGCCACCCCTGCGTCGTCCACAGTGAGTCACGCTTCACAGCTACATACCCCCCGTTTCCAGCACTCTACCCCAAGCAGTTAATTTTTTTGCTATAAAAATAAATAATAGTGTTTTTTGCCCCCAAAAATGTTTGGTTAATTGTGTATTTCACCACCGGCAACACACCGTGCACCAAATAAAACACTGCGCCGCACACTTTTTTTTTTGCCCACATCATAGCTCCAGTAGTAAGCAAGTACAACACTGCAGCTTTGTGTGTCTTTAGTATAGAGATATGAGGATGAGGTGGGCCAAAAAATTTATACTTGCATCTTAGCCATAATCTCTTCCTTCTGCTTAGTCTGTGACTAGTGTTGCAGACTGAAGAGAAAAAGGCGGCAATAAAATGCAGAACTATACTCAACAGGTCATGTGTCCAAAAACTCTTTAGTTAGGACACCTGACCTGGTGAGTAGAGAACTGCCTTGTATAACCTCCATTTTCTCTTATGTGTACGTAATCTATTTCACACAAAGTGAAGGGATGATGGCGGTCACACAAGGCATATCTATGCTCACCTGGACATGTGTCAGAAATAGTGAATTCATGAGGCTGTTATATGTGCATCATGAATTCATTATTTCTGACACCTGACTTGATGAGTATAGATCTGTTTTGTATTAAACAGCCATCGTCTCTTCAGTCTGCATCCAAAAGATATTGCAGAACAGAATCAGGAAGCAATGACGTCAACAACCTTACCACAATCTAAGTGGTTTGTAGAGGAAATACATAGGAGACACGGTCAAGATGCCAAAAAATAAAGTTTATTAACAACAAATATTAGTAACATTTAAAACATAACTGGTGCAGACCAAAACCCAACAGGACATTTACACAATATTATCCTGTCATGCCACATGTCCAATATCAGAATAAAAAAAGGCAGCAAATTGGTTCCGCATGTGGCCAACTTCAGCAGTTGACCGCAGCGGGTGATGCTGGTAATCTGGCAATGGGTTTGCAACTGGTTCATCCAGTTCAATGTTGGGTTGCTCCTTAGCCATTATGTAATTGTGGAGAACCACACAAGCTTTGACCACCTCATCGACTCTCTCCATTTTTAGATTAATGGCCATTGCAAGAATGCGCCATTTTGAGAATAGAATCCCAAAGGTACACTCTACTGTTGTCCGGGCCCTAGTCAGTCTGTAGTTAAAGATCCTTTTAGTGTGGTTCAAGTCCCGACTGGAATATGGCATCAATTGGTTTTCACACATCTGAAAGGCCTCATCCCCAACCATAACAAATGGCATTGGTGGACCTTGAGTGTTGGGGAGAGGTTGTGGCCGTGGAAAATTAAAATTTTTGCCATACACACGTCGGCCCATATCTGAGTTCTTGAAAGTCTGGGAATCGTTGCCACGGCCAAAAGCTCCAATGTCCACGGCGATGAAGCGACAGTCCGCATCTGCTATTGCCATGAGCACAACAGAAAAATATTTTTTATAGTTGAAGTACTCTGATCCTGTTCTGGCTGGTTTGATAATGCGGATGTGCTTTCCATCCACCACACCCAAACAGTTGGGGAAATCACACACACTCCAGAATTTCTCTGCAATTCCCATCCACATGTCCTCGGTGGGTAGGGGTATAAACTCATCTCAGAGAACATTCCACAAAGCCCGGCAGGTGTCTGCAACTATTCCAGACAGGGTGGAAATTCCAAGCCGGTATTGGAAGTGGAGGGATGATAAACTCTCTTCGGTTGCCAGAAATCTGTATAAAAATAAATAAAAAATAATTTACAATCAATTCTATTAATGGTGTTGTTCTGCTAAAGACATAAAGGAAAATACAAAGAATACATATCAGGCCAACCAAAATTATGACTGGCATTTGTTTAGAATTGTTACGTACCTTAATGTAACCAGCAGACGTTCCTCTGGTGGAATCACTCTACGGAGCTGAGTGTCCTGTCTCCGGATGGCTCCTTGGACACGACCAAGCAAATCCCGAAAAGAGTCTTTCGACATCCTGGTATATTCCGGGAATTTGTCCGGGTTGGCATTAAGCTCGCCATATAGAGTGTGATACGCTCCACGGCTCTCACATAGTTCGATAATGGGGTGTCGCCAAAAACGCCTACACCGTGTCCTTCTCCATCTTTCGCGATTTCTGTTTTGCTCCCAAGCAAATGCACAGGCAAGAAACAGCTTGTTGCTTAAATCCAGGTTGAAATAAAAGCTCTCCATGCGAAGATCCATCATGACACAGGATACAGTAGCACACTGTTAAGATTTCAGCAGTCCTAGGGACTATATATAGATATCCCATAATACACACCCTCTGTAGTCCCATTGGCGGTGTCTGGTTATCTAGATTTTTCTCCTGTAAAATTTTCCACCATGCGCACAAAAACCGCAAGCACATGACAAAACGCATGGAAAAGCGTGAAAACGTGGCGTTTTATTAACCGCATGCGTTCCCGCATGTGTCTAAAAAACGCTGTGTTTGTACGTGTTTCTATGCGTTTTTTCCTGAACTTGCGGATGAGGATTAAGCCATGCGAATTCGAACGCAAATGTGAAACAAGCCTTAGAAGATTTAAATCTGTAGCAACAATTTTTCAATTGTTTAAGGAAATTTACCACAGTTATTTTTTTAGGGACCTGTTCAGTTTTGAAATTACTTTGGGAGATCTATAGATTTAAAAAAAACAAACAAAGCAAAAGTGATACCACTTTAATAACAGAACCCCTCAACATATTCAAAATTCAAAAGATTTGTTAACTCTTCAGGTGCTTTTAATTTTAATTAATGCAAAAATGGAATTACAGGAATGAAATAAATGTTTTCATCACCTAAATTTTGCTAACTTCTGAACAGATCACTACAGTTGGAAGACTCTAAAGCCATAATTTGGTAGTGAATTGCCATGGCAACCATTAGGACCACCAAATCATGATCTCAGGGTGCCAATGTTAAAGAGGGAGCCCCCACACTGTGTTTACAATTTAAATGCTGTAGTCGCTATTGACAGCAGCTTCTAGGGAGTTAAACGGACACAGTGCTAACACCGATCATGGCTTATGCTGTAGCTGTACTGTATAGCTGCACTTGCTGCATTTTCACCCATCAGGACATGCGATTCTCTCTGCTGTGGTTACGCCAAACTAAGTATATATTTATTACCAAAAGTTTTTATCATCATACAAGGCTAAGTGCACAATGTTACTTGTTTTCCTAAAGCTTATTCATTTGAAGCATGTCTGCCACTGGCATCTTTTACTCACTTCTGAAGTGGTTAAAAGAAATAACACAAGATGCAACATGTACACAACAGTGTCATTTTGACATTGCTGTGCAGTATGTTAATTTCATCTCCAAGGCATTGGCAGGTCTCATGCACACCTGACAGTCTTTGTCCACCTATTAAATAGACTAGGCATGTGCATGATACTTGCCGATTGTGCCCACGACCTGGCAAGCAGCCATTGCCGAAATATTAGCAACATCTCATACCTTCCAATGTGGAAGTGATAGGGGCTGGTTAACCTCTTTATATCTCGTGTCACTACATATTTACCAAAAGTTTTATTGCCTTGTTCCTAAGTAAAATATTATAATGTCTCATTTGTGATGCATTAGGACTTTACAATAAGCGGTCTTAATCAAGCGTAAGCCCCAGCTTTTCTCTCTTCTTTTCAAAACCAGCTCTCTTCAGTATCTGCATTTTAAAGCAGTAATCATATTCCTTGATGAATAATAATGACTTCAATCAATTGATATATGTAAGGAAGCAGCTATCAGATACGTTCCATTACCATAGCACAAGGTCCCCTTTTTGGGTTGCTAATGGAATGTCAATAAAGAAAATGGATGGGTCACACAAGTGAAGGCTTTCCAACAGAATTCCACCATTTCTGACATAGTCCTTGCTAACAAGTCAGCACTATAGAGGGAATTTCAGAATGTGAATTACAGTCAGACCTCTGGAAAATACGGTGACCCCGTGGTATTGTTGTAACCCAGGCATTGAATGTTGAATATATTACTGCTATCTACTTGGATATTACTGCTATTGATGTTCAGTGTTATTATTATTATTTAAGAACAAAAACATCTTGCTTTGGTGCTAAAGATGGAAAATGTCTTTAATATTCTATATTCAATAATATAGCTAGAGTCCAACAATGCCAGAGCCCAAGGAACCCAGGCAAGTGTGGAAGCATCATGGTGCTTGGAGGACTCACCCAGCCTTAGTTTTAATTGGTAAAATCTATCTGCTGTACATTACAGTGGATGTGGGCACTGCATGTATAAAATGGACTCAAGGACTGAGCAGTTGTCTGCTGTCCTGTACAGACAGCACCTGACTCTAACTCCTGAGATGTCGCTGTCAATTGTGACAGTGGACTTTAAGAAATTGGAAATGGTGGAAGGTGTCCATTCTGGCGCCCATTGCCCCCTCTCCTTCAACATGATTGTGGAGTGTCCTTGGCATTGTAAATGCAGTAAGGGGACTGTTGTGATCCGCTTTTTGGGCTCCCCTAGTGGGTGCTGGTGGTACTGGAGACTTGTGTGTTCTTTTCTGCCTCAGCTCACCTGCTTCCATCAGTTTTGGGAGTTCCCTATTTAGCCTTGCTCTCCAGTCACTTCCTTGCCGGTCATCATTGTAACCTGAGTCTTTCAGTTGCATGTTCCTGCTACCAGTCTGCTGATCAGCTAAGTGGACTCTTGTCCTTTTTGTTTTGTATTTTTTGTCCAGTTTACAGTTTGTCATTTCCTGTTACTGGAAGCTCTTGTGGACTGAAATTGCCACTCCTGTGTCATGAGTTGACACAGGAGTCTTAAAGTAATTTCAGGATGGGTTTTTGAAAGGGTTTTTCAGCTGACCGTGAAGTCCTCTTTTGTATCCTTCCTCTATCTAGTAAGTGGACCTCGCTTTGCTAAATCTACCTTCATACTGTGTATGTCTTTTCCTCTGAACTCACCGTTAATATATGTGGGGGCTACTATCATCTTTGGGGAATTTCACTAGAGGTAAGCCAGGTCTGTTCCTTCCTCTTCCAGGCGTAGTTAGTTCTCCGGCTGGCGCATGGCATCTAGGCAGCCGTAGGAATGCTTCCTGGCTACTGTTAGTTGTGTGGTAGATTTAGGTCACGGTCAGCTTGAGTTTCCATCACCCGAGGGCTAGTCTGTTATTTTGTGTTTCTGATGTTCCCATGCCATTGGGGAATCATGACAGGGGACCTACTGAAGGCTCCTGTGTCTGCCATGTTTGTACACCTATAAAACCTAGCTAGTTACTGGGCTTCATAGGAGAGCAATAATTTTAAATAAAAAATGTACATATTTGGTACCAATAATATATAATTCTCTGAGTTAACCCTTACATGATGTGGCCAATTTCCATATTAATTTTTTCCTCCCCTTCTTCCCAGAGCCATAACTTTTTTTATTTTTCTGTCCACAAAGTCATATGAGGGCTTGATTTTTTCATGATGAATTGTACTTTTGAACAATACCATTCATTTTACCACATAGTGTACTGGAATAAAGAAAAAAAATCCAAGTCATAAGAAATTGTGAAATAAACACAATTTTGACATAACCTTTTTGTGAACTGTTTTTACTGTGTACATTTTGTGGTAAAAATGACCTTGCCATATGATTCTGCTTATGAGTACGATTACAGCAAAACCAGACATGTCTAGTTTTTTTTATTATTTTAGTGGTAAAATAAGAAATGAAAAAATTGCAAAAATAAATGTGGGAGGTTGTGTGGATTTTTTCCACTCATTTCTGCACACCTACTGAGTGTAAACGTGTCAGCACGATATTGTCACCTTGTTGTGGTACTACTAATCATTATGATATATTAGGATGGGCTTACCTCTATCTATATATTTTTTTAAATTAGAGGTCATTACTGGCTAGGAACATATCACTCTAGCTACACTGGGGAAGTGTTCTCCCTGTTAGTGGGGTGTAGCCCATTTTTTATACGGTGGCAATCCTACCAAGGGGTATTTATATATTGTGTGTTTTTATTTGATATTAATAAAGTTTATACAATTTTACGGAGATTTTTTCTGTAAGCCTTTGTTCTTCCCTTGTTGGTTATTATAGTTTGTAAGAAGACAGTGCAGCCAATCAATAAACTTTTAGTCGGTGGTCACTTCGACAGGCTTCAGAACCATGCCAAGTATTGGCATGCCTGTGATTGGCCAGCGCAGCACGTGACTTGACCTGTATAAGTGCCAGATCAAAAGTGCTGCCACCATTATGCTCTGATTAGTGAAGGGACACTGGAATGAGGGACAGTGTTAGACATTGTACTCTTCCAGAAAGCCGTTGTGTGTACTCTGCACCGATTTATGTGGGAGTACTGTACCAAAAGCTACTGTATGCACGCTGTCCCCCCCGCCTGTGGGAGAACTAGGGTTTTAAGCCTCTCTGTGTACTCTGCCCCTCATCCCCTGCCTATGTGAGTACTGCGCCAAAAAGCCACTGCGTGTACTCTGTACTGATATATGTGGGAGTACTGTACCAAAATGTCGCCGTGTGTACTTTGCAGCCATGTCTGTAAGAATAGGGGGCTAAAGAATAATTATACTCTACCGCTCTGTATCTGCATGAGTTGTGGCTGTGCCTAAAAACAAAATTTTTACTCTACTGTTGTGGCCAGACCTAAAAAATAACTGCTCCTTTAAGCCTCTGTGTGTTTTCTGTACCCTCGCCTGTGGGAATACTGTTCCAAAAAGCCTCTGTATACTCTGCATCCGTGCCTGAATGAGTAATGTGCCTAAAAATAATTCTACTCTGGTGCGTTTTATTTGCCAGCAGTGAGTCTAAAAAATAATTATAGTCTGCAACTTTTTTGCATTTGTGGGGCAAAAAAATCATTTTATTGTACCACTGTGTCTATAGGAGTAGTGTGCCTACAAAATACTGTTGTGCTTTTTTGCCAGCAGTGTGTCTAAAAAATAATTATACTCTGGTGCGCATTTTGGTTAGTAGTGTGCAAGAAAAAATAATTCTACTCAGAGGTGTTTTTCTTGCGAATAGTGTTTCTAAAAAATTATTCTACTCTGGTTTGTGTTTTTTTGCAAGTATTGTGTCTAAAAAATAATTCTACTCAGATGTGTTATCATAGAATGTTAGATTTGGAAGGGATCTAAAGGGTTATCATGTCCAATCCTCTGCTCAATGCAGCACAGAATTCACTGAACCATCTCAGACTGATGTCTGTCCAAACGCTGTTTGAAAACTTCCATTGAAGGAGAACTCACCACCTCTCATGGCAGTCTGTTCCACTCATTGATCATCCTCACTGTCAAAAAGTTTTTATGATCTCTAATCTGTATCTTCTCCCTTCCAGCTTCATTCCATTGCTTCTTGTGTTTCCATGTGCAAATAAAAAATAAGGATGATCCCTCTACTGTGACATCCCTTCAGATATTTGTAGACAGCTAATAAGTCTCCTCTTAGCCTTCTTTTTTGGAAGCTAAACATTCCCACATCCTTTAACCGTTCCTTGTAGGACATATTTTATAGTCCGCTCACTATCCTGGTAGCTCTTTTCTGAACTTGCTCCAATTTTTCAATGCCTTTTTAAATATGGTGCCCAGAACTGTAAACAGTATTCCAGATGAGGTCTGACCAAGGAGGAGTAGAGAGAGATAATTACTTCAAATGATCTAGACTCTATGCTTCTCTTAATACTTCCTAGAAATATGTTTGCTTTTTTTCCTACTGAATCACATTGTTGACTCATTTGCATCCTGTGATCTATTAGTACACTCAAGTCTTTTTCACACGAGCTGTTGCTTAGTTCTCTTCCTCCCATTCTGTAGATGTAATTTTCATTTTTCTTGTCCAGTTGTAGAATCTTGCATTTCTCCCTGTTAAATACTATTCTATTAGTCGCTGCCCATTGTTCAAGATTATCTAGAGCCTTCTGAATCCTTTCTCTGTCTTCTCTAGTGTTAGCTATCCCTCCTAGCTTTGGATCATCTGCAAATTTGATCAGTTTACCTTTAATTCCCTTATCAAGATAATTTATAAAAATGTTGAACAACACTGGGGCCAGGAGAGAGTCTTGTGGTACTCCACTTGAAACACTCTTCCAACTGGATGTGCAACAATTTATTACCACTCTTTGAGTATGATCACTGAGCTAGTTATGAATCCACCTAACCGTAGCCTTTTTTTTGCAAGTAGTGTGTCTATAAAATAATTCTAGTCTGCAATCATCTCTTATCCATTTGTGGGCCAAACAAATAATTGTACTCTACTTAAGAATTTTTTTGTATCTACCGCCCCAAAAATAACAGTCCCTTTAAACCTCTGTGTGTACTCTGCACCCTTGTCTATGGGAGTAGTGTGCCTTTAAAGGGAATCTGTCACCACATTTGACCTATCTAAACTATTATTATGGGCATACAGGTTATAGACTGCTGAAGCAATTCCTAACTGTGTGTCTCATATCAGATGCCTTGTTGCTGAGAAATCATATTTTATCACTTTATATAAATGACCTCTTCCAGGCTCCGGAGTGGATCGTGCCTGGAAGATAACTTTGCCCCCAGAAATTATTTTACATGAAGGTGGAGTTACCAGTGAGACAAGAAACCAACACAGAACAGGTGAAATTACATTTGTCTTTTTGCAAACACTTTTTGCAGCTCTTAAGCTCTGCTGTATTGCAACAATATTCCAGCCCTCTCTGAATGTGACAAAGAAGCTGAAGCTGAGAGGAACCTGCAGATGAGTCAGGTATAATTACACACAGCTCTGAAGGGAGAGCAGGAGAGCAAGGAGCCACCATTACACATCACACTTTTAACTCTCGCTTACATTTAAAACAGCCCTGGGAGGAGAGTAATCTTCCAGGCAGCGTCCTCCCCAGGGCCTGGAAAATGTAATTTATATAAAGTGATAAAAGATGACTTCTCAGCAACAACACATAATATACAAACAGGTAGGACTGTTTTCAGCATTTATATAGGTCAAATGGGGTGACATATTCCCTTTAAGCCTCTGTGTGTTCTCTGCACCCCCACCTGTAGGAGTACTATTCAAAAAAGCCACCTTGTGTACTCTGCATTCCTGCCCTTGGTAGTATTGTACCAGAAAGCCGCTCTCTGTACTCTGCACCAATATATACAGTATTAAGCTACTGTGCCAAAGAGATGTTGTGTGTACTCTGCACTGATACATGTTGGAGTACTGTACTAAAAAGCCACTGTGTGTACTCTACACCCATGCCTATGGGAGTACTGTGCCAAATATCTTCTGGTCTGTGTACTCTGCAGCCTTGTCTGTACAAGTAGGGTGTCTAAAAATAATTCTAACCTGCAGCCGTCTCTTTGCCATTTGTGGGCCAAATAAATAATTATACTTTGCAGCAGTCTATATGCGAGTAGTTTGCATAAAAAAATAATTATACTCTATCACTGTATCTCTACTTGACCTTATGTTAGAGCTGCTGCTAAAAGTAAGGGCAGTGTGTGGATGCTTTTGGCATTCTAACCCTGCTGCTGCTTGCCTGTCTGCGTTACAGCTGTATCTTTGCCATTTATGAGGCCAAAAAATAATTTTACTCTGGTGCGTTTGTATTGCCAGCAGTATATAAAAAATAATTATAGTCTGCAGCCATCCCCTTGCCATTAGTGGACATAAAAAATTCTTTATTGTACTGCTGTGTCGATACAAGTAGTGTTTCTAAAAATGTTTTATACTGTGCTGCTGCCTTTTTGTGAGTAGTGTATCTAATAATGTTTATACTGTGCAGCTATTTATTTGTCATTTGAATGACAAACAAATAATTTTTCTGAACCTCAGTGTATTTTCTGGTAGGGTTTAATCTTCCCCATGGTCTCAGGGTGTCACAGTTCAGGGACTCCAAAAGTAATTTAAAATGGACTTGAACCATTCCTTCTTGTTAAGGAACCTAGAAACATGTATGCAGTCCATAACACTCACAGTACTTGTGTTGTGAACCCGCACCTGCAGTCTAAAAGGAAAAAGAAACAGCAAAACAAAAAATACAAATAAGAATGATATTTTCTCAGCTGTATCAGCAGCCCTAAGCCTTGAGGGCATTGCTTTTAATCCCTCCGGTACTCACACCGGATGTTAACTTCAACTCTCAGAAGAAGAGAATAAAAACTCTCAGCGTTCAAGATTCGGACTTCATCTTCAGACCCACTTGGTCTCCAGCCATTTTTAAACAAGAGGAGGATTATGGAACTCAACTCTTCAACTCATCTACAATGATGGCTTCACTTAAGAGCTCTAGAGCCTTCTGCATGGTTTCAGTCTTCTTCAGACTCCTCACAATCCTACTGTCACAAGGTGACTTGGGACTGTGCATGCTAACCAGGTCCCTAAAACTACGGGTGCCCTAGTCTATCCCTGTTCCCTGGCTTACTCCTGAAGGTGGAGAAGCCGGGTTCATGAGCCTTGCTATGCTCATATTTCAACCATTATATGTCCCCTCCCCCACCAGGTGAGGTGGGAAGCCAAAGTGTAGAGGATAGCACTAGCCAGACAAAAAAGGGAAGATGAACAGAGATGAATGAAAAACAAATCATACAAAATACACTCACCAAACAACAGAGTTGAACACAGGGGAGTTAAGGGAAGGAGAAACTAAATAGGAGAGGATGAGGATGTGCACACAAACAAAATTCCTCCAAGCAACAGTCTCCTAAACATATCTCCAAATGCCAACTCCAGCCTGAGTTACACCTTCAACTCCAAACCAGACAGTAAGAACTAAAACTGGCAATTACTAAGTGCCCGAGGTGAGTATATATAGCAGAGGGGAGTGTCCAAAACTAAACACCTGAGATAATCCAGGTAGGAAAGTTTCAGGAGCTTCGACTAAACAGATTAACCCTTGCTCTGCTAGAAAGGAAAACAACTGCACTGTTTAATAAGATTGTGAAGTACTGCTAACCAATGCATGAGTTTGTGAAACCAGATGCTGCAAACTTCAGGCCCATCTATGTTGCTGTATCCCCTTGATACCTACGCACTGACTGTAAAGAGTGACCTTCTCCCTTTTTCAGTCACTGTTGTTTTGTCCGAAATTGGTTTACACAGACAAAGGCTATACCTCACTGAGGCAATTTCATGGTGGTACAGTATGTGCTGGCTGAGGTCTATCCTCTGGCAGCCTGGACTAGGATTCTGTGCTGAACTAGCTTCAGGTCTGAGAAGACACAGACTTCCTCTGCCTCCCTGCATCAAGTTGTAGCACAGAGCTTCACTGCCGCCTCTCATCCTCCAGCCATTGGTTGATTTCACGGAGGTGCCTGTTTCTTCTGTGGGTCTTCTGTGGAGTATTAAGGTTTGATTGCCTGCTTTAAACAATAATTTTATGCAACAGCATTGGGGAGGTGTGCCAAGGCAAAGGGACTGGGACTACAGGTAGCAAGCCTCAGGGCGAACTGCCAGCTTGAACCAGAAACAAATTATGAGCTTTTTATCTGTGGCTGCTCTACTGGTATGCTACTGAAGGTAAAAATTGGGCTCTGTGGCAGTACTCTGCCCCATGCTCTGTGGTTGAAATTAAAATCCGCTTCTGTGGTGGTACTCTGTGCCACGCTCTGTGGGTGACATTGGAATCAGCTTCTGTGGGAGTACTCTGCCCCATGCTCTGTAGGTGACATTTTTAATCAGCTTCTGTTGGAGTACTCTGCCCCATGCTCTGTGGGTGACATTTTTAATCAGCTTCTGTTGGAGTACTCTGCCCCATGCTCTGTGGTTGCAATTGGAATGAGCTTCTGTGGGGGTACTCTGCCCCATGCTCTGTGGTTGAAAGTGGAATGAGCTTCTGTGGGGGTACTCTGCTCCATGCTCTGTGGGTGACATTTTTAACTGGACTGGCTGTAGCAAGCCTTAGTGTATGTGGGTGCACTGTTAAAATTTTGATGTTATTCATTTAATTGCTATTTTGCCATGATTTGCTATGATTGCTATCTCCTTTAAGTCATTTTGCTATCCACGTTTGTTTGCAGGGCAATTGCCTTGCTCTTACTCCAATTTTTCTTCCTTTTCCAGCCCCATAGCCCTTACTCAGAGCATTTTACAGCTATTTTACAGCACTGAAGTTTGGTCCCCATTGAATTATATGGCGTTTGGGATCAAGGGTCAAGTTCAGGTCCCGAACCAGACTTTTAAAAAAGTACAGCTGAACCCGAAAATGCAAGGCTCCGTTCATCACTACTATCCAATGTTTTATTGGATTGTTCTTGGACTTGGATATATTTTGCCTATCTCACTACTAGAGTTATGAGAAATATTTAGGTTGGTCCTTTCTAAACAGCAACAGTGACTAACAATTATGAATATCTTGTTGGCAGATATGCAACAGATACAGACTTATTTGTATGCAGGAGAAGTTTACACTTTTCTGACAGTAGATGGCGATGTTGTTACTGTTATATGCTTAGTTGAATGTAATGCATATACTTGTTGTACTTTGGTTTCACTTTCTCTCTGGTAAAAGGTCCTTTAGACTTCCTGTTATGCTGTATTAAGAAGCTGATGCACGTACCTTATGTTCTGTGTAGATAAAAGTTGAACTACCCCATGTAATCTACTCTCACAAGTTTCTTCTGTGACCAAACTATGCAACATATCTATCCATTATATAAACTGGCAAATGGTGTACATTAGAAGTAGAGAAACAATCAGCTGCAATCAGCAGGAACAGTGCCAATCATCAGGCCATTATTATTGGTGAATATACTCAATCATTACAAGTGAAAATATGCCATATCAAAATAATATAGGGTACCCTATAACTATGTATATGATTAAATTTATTTCAACAGATTATTTGGGTAAACTTACACATTCACACACAGCAAAAAAATATTTTTTTTTATATTTAACTATACAATTATAAAGAAAAAAAGAAACAATAACGCAACACAATCCAAAGCTGTGGTTGCAAACTTCTCCATCCACTGGCAATCAGATCCCAAAGCATAAGAAGCAAAAATGGAAGCAGAACTTCTTCAATAAAACTTAGAATGACATTTATTCCATGTCTAAAGTATGCAGGTTTCAGCTCCAACATATCATTAGCTCAATGTTAGAGCCCAAACATTGCATACCTTGGACACTGAATATATACTGTATCTCTCTCAGTTTTATTGAAGGATGTGCTGCCTCCATTTTTGAGAGACAATATCCCTTTGTAATATATCAGGCTTTTTCCATTGTCAATTTTTTATAGCATAACATGCATCTTTATTATAACATATTTGCTTGCACCTTGACTATATCTTATATATGTTGTATGCTCTTACAATAATGTTTATTTTCTACACAGCTGAGTTTAGAACCCAAATCATAAAATTATCGGCTAAGCATTAACTGCTGGTATATGACTCTATTATCCTTCTCAAAAACCGATTAGAGCAGAGTGGCTGCATCACATTATTAGCACTTGCTTCTCCGAATATGCAATTATCTTTTCTTGTATTAAATATGACAAACAAGCAGATACATATTTAGTCGTTCTCCTTGTCAAGAGTCGTAGAGCAGCTCATTGTCTTTGCAGCAAAGCATGAGATTGTCAACACTTTATCACATTGATAAACACGTTATGGATTTTATAAGGTTCCTTTTAGCACCAACTATAAACTGCCCTTTCCAAAGAGCCCACTTAAGCGTTGTGAGGATTCAGACTCATACTATCCAGCCAGAAAGTCTCTCAGGAACATGTAATATCCACATAATGCTCCAGAATAAAATGCAATACCTAAATGAAATTGCAATACTAAGAAGGAAAAGTCATGGAATCATGAAAATCACAGAATCGACAGATGTTAATGGTAGACAAATTATGTAAAAATGGCAATACAATTTTCAAAATATCTTGATTTATTCAGCACCAAGTATGAGCACCATGTGCAGAAATTAACCCACATTTTTTGGCATGCTATCATTGGGGTTATTCGTGGTTGCCTCAGGAATGATCTACTATGCTGAATGCACATGGGAACAGAAATGCTCAGGATCCACTGCTAGCAACTCCTTCTGCAATTTGCAACTAATGTCTTTGATGAGCTCAGTGGAAAGTCCAAAGATGCTGATGATCATGGTAGCATATTTAGACTATGCAGTCCACTCACAGCAACATGCGGCCTGACTGAAAAACTGCTCCTAAGATGCTTTCATGCTCATTTTGAAGGCCTCTTCATGACATTGCCCATGTAGTGCCAAGGCTAATCTCCAGTTAACACTGCATAAAAGACAAAAGCTGAACTCATTGCTGAAGAGGATCAACCTCTATTCCAGCCTCCAATGCTGTTTTGCGTTGCATCATGATAATGTTTGGGAGCAGTGATACAAGATCTATTGAACAACTGTATTTGGACGTTTGGATGGAAACCCAATGATGTGCATAAATCTTTTTATGGCTTATGTAGAGCCTGTTTGATGCCTTAGACTTTGAATATGATGTACAAGTTCACTTGCAGTTCAGAATGGATCAATCTGCTCCCTTCTATTAACTTGACAAGACCATGCGGGCAACCCCAATGAGAGGCCTTAATGAAGGAATGTCACACTGGTCCTACTCTGGGGACTATGGTGTGGATTGACATAATGTACTGAAATTGGGCCATCTAGTCTTCATTCCAGGTAAACTAACTGACCAGGGTTACATTGATTTGGTGTTGGAACCCGTAGTATGGCCATTTCTCCAGAGTGTCCCAAAAGCCATTTTTCAACACATCGTTGCCAGTCACCTTGTTGTTTGTGCTACTTTACGCAGCCTGTGTGGCCTAAACGTGCTATCATGGACCCTGACTGGTCTTCTATCAAACACATATGGGATATAATTTGTTGGCAATTGCAAAGTAAGGTGCTAGCAGCGGATGTTGACAATTAGTATGCCAAAGTACATTTAGCGTGGCAGAGAATTCCTCAGAGAACCAGTAATAACCTCACAGATATCAGCCAAGGTGTGTAAGTGCATTTATTTCTGAGCTTCGTTCTCTTAATACTTAATAACTTGAAATGTTTTGAAAATTGTGTTCCTATTTTTTTATTTACATATCAGTGAAATGTCTATCAGTCCTTATTATTTCCATACTCCTACAACTTTTCTTTCTTGGTGATGCAATTTCAATTTTCAGGACTGTAGTTCCTCAGCTTATTGAATGGTCTCTAGTAGTGTTCTGCACTTTTACAAAAAAAATCAAATCTCTAAGGCTGGTTTCACATTTGCTTTCAGGAGGGCTGCGGATGGCTGTGTACATCCTCCCTTCTTCCTCCATGAAGCTCCACCTATGCTCCACATACTTCTGTATGCGTCCTGCGTTTCCCTACGTACCTATCTTTAACATTGGGTACACAGGGACATGCGTTGTATGCGAATGCGTCCGCATGCGGCGATTTGATGTGTGTGGCGACCGCACGGAAATGCAACATTTTGCATTGCATTAACAGGAATGGCTTTTATGTACAGATGTAGCAAAGGTTATTATGACTCACAATGCAACATCTTGATAGCTTGTCACAGAAGGTTATTTCACAAGAGAATTAAGATAGCATAACATTGCACAAGCCATTAACCAATGTCAAATTAGGTGTCAAATTACATTTTTTGCGCCACGATGCCCCAATGCGAAGTTATTTGAGTCAAGGTAAACTTTTGCTAGATCTGTATATCTCAATGGATGGGGGATTTACTAATTAAAATGTGCTAGAACTTAAGAGAGTCTAGTGCACATTAACTATTCTGTGATTTATTCCTCTTTCACACGTCCCTTTATTTCCAGCAACATAAAAACCAGTACCGGAGATATTCGTGTCTGTGTGTCCGTGTGTGTAATACCTGCGGCACACGTGTGGCAACCGTGTGCCGCCTGTGCGCTGCATCAGTACCACACGGACGGCCGGTGTGGAAGAAGCGCTATAGCAAGCGCTGTTCTCTGGCAGCAGGTGCTGATGACAGCTCTCATCATTCTCCCCTGCTCTGCTGGCGATCAGTGCGAGCAGAGGAGAATGATGAGAGTTATATTAAAGTCATAATGATGACAGGAGGTGGGGGCTTTTGGGACTATTACTCCCATCATCCGACACTTGCTGCCACTAATAACAGTGGCAGCAGGAGTGGATGATAGGGGGATTCCTCAGCCGCCGCCTGCGATATAACAAAATAAACAAATTAAAAATCCGGCGTAGCCGGGCTGAACTGCGGTGACCTCAGGACCATGGGAAAAAGTCAGTGATGATGTCACCACTGGTCAATGATGTGGTGCTTGCAGCAGCTCATTCCCCAGTGGTTCTCAGCCTGGACAATCGCATTTTGGCACCATCCAGGTTGAAAACGATTTAGCCCCCAGACATGGATTACAGCGTGGGACACAACGACGGACAGGTATGGCATGTTGTTGTTTTTTTATTTTACTTTTATTAGGAGATCGAGGGCTTTGGTGGAATTAGGTGAGGTCATAAGTATGGTTTAATTGAGATTTTTTCAATTAAAGGACTTTATTCGGTCTGTGTCTTTATTTACCATATAACTACATTAGTAATGCATAGGTGTCTTATAGACGCCTCTCCATTACTAAGCCGTGAGCTTGATGTCACCTGACAATACAAAGGTAACATCAACCCCACAAATATGAACCCCACTTGCCACTACTACAGGGCAAGTGGGAAACGCTGGGAAAAGCACCAGAATTGGTGCATCTAATAGATGTGCCTTTTCTAGGCAGCTGCTGGCTGCTCTTTTTAGGCTGCTGGGGCCTATATCAGTGGCCCCTTACCAGCCTGAGAATACCAGCACCCAGGTGTGAACTTTAACAAGGCTGGTTGTCAAAAATGGGGGGGACCCCAAGCCGTTTATTTTTTATTATTTATTTAAATAATTGAGAAAAACAGGGTGGGGACCCCTCTATTCTTGATAACCAACCTTGCTGAAGCTGACAGATGAGGGTTACAGCCCGCTGCTGTGAGTTTTGTCTGGTTGGTTAAAGAAAATAGGGGAAACTCATGCTGGGTTTTTCATTCATTTATTTTATTATATCGCAGGCTGTGGCCGAGGAATACCCGATCATTCGCTCCTGCTGTCATTGTTATTAGCGGCAGCAAGTGTCAGATGATGGGAGTAATAGTCCCAAAAGCCCCCATTGTTCTGACTTTAATATAACTCTCATCATTCTCCTCCTCTCGTGCCGATCACCGGCAGAGCAGGGGAGAGTGATGAGAGCTGTCTTCGGCACCTGCCACCGGGGAACAGCGCTAACTGTAGAGTTTCTTCCCCGGTGTCGATGCGTGTCACATGGATGACATCAATTTGTGTTCTCCGTGTGCACGTGTGTGGGACGTTTTGTCACCCGTGCTGACAGTAAAAAAGTGACATGTCTACGTGTGGGGCACATGGACACACGGTCCGTGGAAATACATTGACATGTGCACAGACCCATTCTAAGTGTGTCAGTGTCTCCGATACATGTGAATACTTTCAACACATGTACGGGAGACACGGATGTGTGAAAGAGGCCTTAGACTGTTTCTGCCAACCTGGACAACCTGAAATTCTCTAGTAGAAGAGGCTTGCTTACAAGGCTCATAAGTTACAGGAGATTGATTTAGGCTGCAGCATATTTCTGGTAAGAAATATTTGTGCACCGTACAAAGTGTAAGGTAAAAGTGTAAGCTAAAAGTTATGATAAATTTGTCATATATTGTGCACCATATTTTTAGAGTGATTTGTCAAAACGTAGCATTCCAATGCCTGAAAGTTTTTCAATGTGACATTAAAGGGAAACCAGTCACCTCAGAAAATGTTATTTGCCTACAGATACTATATCACGTTAACCTACCAGTAAACAGTGTTACATTGCTGCCTGGACCCCATGGGGGCGGCCTTTGCACCCTCCTATGCTAACCTGTTCCTGGGGCTGTGGGAGAGGGACCTCTTCCTGTCCGATCGGGGGTCGTCGATGGACCGGGCCCTTCTATGGGCCCGGTACATCGACAACATACTCGTGATCTGGCAGGGATCTTCTCATGAGCTCTCTCTACTTATGGAGGAGCTTAATACTAATGATCTAATATCCATCTTACATACATGGAGTAGGGAAACAGTTGAATTCCTGGATGTCACAATTAAGAAGGACCAGTTCGGTTTTTTACAAACGGATCTGTTCCGGAAGCCGACATCCACGAATTCCCTATTACACGCAACATCGTGTCATCCACCTCATGTTATCAGAGCTGTACCGGTTGGGCAGTTCCTTCGATTACGAAGGATCTGCTCAACTGAGTCAGATTTTGAACAACAAGCTAAAGAACTCCAGAATAGATTCCGTGATCGCGGATATAGTAAGCGGTCTATTAAGAGGGCCTATAATAGAGCCAGGACTGCCTCCCGTGAATCTCTGATCTACAATCAGACACCCAGTAGATCTGGGCATTCCGATAGGCAGTTACACTTTATAACTAATTTCAATTCTCAGGCCTCTAAAATCCGTGAAGCTTTATCGAAATCTTGGCCTATTCTTAAGGTTGATAAAACCATCTCTAAGATTTTGCCTGACCGCCCTCTTATCTCTTTCAGACGATCTAAAAATCTCAAAGATCATCTGACGAGGAGTCACTATGAGGGGGTACCTAGGGTCACCTTCCTTGATGGTATTCCTCGTCGGTATGGTTCCTCCCCGTGTGGCCACTGTGTGGCGTGTCCGAATATGGATCGGACTAACGTCTTTTCAGACTCCAGTGGCGGGAAAACATTTAATATCAAAAAAGCAATTAACTGCACAACACGTTTTGTCATCTATTATGCCACATGCCCCTGTGGCTTAATATATGTGGGGCTTACATCCCGCCAATTCAAGATCCGCATCCGCGAACATGTGTGTGGAATTGAGGCGGCTGCAAAGCATAAGTCTGATATTGCGGAATTAAAGACACTCCCTAGACATTTTAAGGAACATCACGGATGTAATGGAAAATTAATTAGATTCAGGGGCATTGACTGTCTGGATATTGGTATTAGAGGGGGTAAGTTGACTACAAAGTTGGCACGTCTTGAGACGAAATCGATCTGGACTCTGCGGACAACTCATCCCCTTGGTCTTAATGAAAATTTAGGCTTTGCCCCATTTTTGTGATCATCGGTCTGTGGAGTTCACCTTTTGACAATTGATTCATATCCGACTAGTTTTAATATTTTTATGTGTTTTTTTAAAGTTTTAGTACACTATATGTAATTCCTTGGCTATACTGGTGGAGTTCCCCCTACTCGTGGAGAAGGTAATATGAAAAGGAGGAAGAGGAGAAAATGTGGAAAATCATCTCTCCATTGCTACCCAGTGGATATCATCTGGAAAAGAAAAAAGAAGAATAAAAAAGGAGAAGGGCCAATACGAAGGGATGCGATTTTTGTACGGGAAAATTTATTATATATATGGGCACATTATATTGTTATTGTTTTTGTCTTTGCTAATAATTATCTATGGATATATGCCCATTGCTGCTATGTTTAGTAGTAGCTATGTATGATTACAAAGCTGCAATATCGTATACCTATACTTGACTATGTTATTTCCCTTTGTAGCTTATTCCTTTTTCTCCTATGTATAACTAGATACTGTATGTAATAAGGCAATGTCCGCTGGGCTGTAGGCATTTTATGTCGATGTAAGATCATTATAACCAGCTCTCCTTCCCTTTTTGTTTATACCTGTTATGATGATTCTGCCCTTGGATGTGCTTCTGCGCATGCACCCGCCGTTTTTTTCCTTTGGAGGGCGGCGATACAGTGCTTGTTGTGGGCGGATCATGTGGGGCCCCACGTGTATCGGCCTTCACAGCCTGGATGGCGCTACCCTTCTTTGTTGTATCGGCGGCTGCTAGGATACGTGAGGCTACATCCGGGGCACGGTTCGGGTTCACTTCCGGTATTTGGCCTTTTTATACTGCACAATTTCTGTCATTCACTATGCGCCCCCGGACGAAGGAGTGCCGAAACGCGCGTTGGGGCGGACACCGGGACTCTGTACCTGTCAAGCACCGTTTTTCAGGGTGATGTATTAGTTATCTGTACCGTTCTTTATAGTTTCCTTAATGATGTTACTGTTCATGAACTATTGCGCAATTGCATATGGGTTATAGCGGTCTCCTAATGGGTACATACTATAGGTCCATTAGGTATAGGTAATATCCCCTACTGGTCGTATTATCTTGACTTCATGTGCTATTATCTAATGATTATAATAATTATCTCTATGAGTCGGCAGGTACATTCTTCTAGTGTCCTAGGTCATGATTTGTGTTTATTCACTGTTGGGTGACTCTGTTGTCATCACTGTCCTCTTGCCTTGCACTTTAAATAAAGCAATTTTACTATAGACACAAGGTTATCTCTTTTGGATTCATTTCCTCCCCTGTTTTCCCTTACTGAGAGTGCGGCTACCAAGGAAAAATGAACTTATTGACTAGTGAGGGGTGAACCCGTGGATGTTCGGGTCCTGCGGGTTAGGCAGAACATCTAAAAGAAGTTTGGTTCAGTTACCAGAAAGGTGCTCGAAACCACACACCATTCAAATGAATTGGGGGCCCGAACATGCATTGTTTGCCATGCTGTCATCTGTGTGACAGCGATGCAAACATGGGCTCTGATAGGTGGTAAGATCATTAATACCGTCAGAGAGCTGTAATTCCCACAAAGTTCTCACGCAGCAAGCAGTGCTGTAAGTGAGGTCACTGCGGTTCATCAGCTATGAACTCTGGTGACCTTTCTCCTGAATGCTCACCACTACACAATGCAGGAGCCTGATTATGCTCCTTCCTCAGTGTGAGCTGGCTGGCATAGATAGCGGTCGTGTCATTGATATGATCAGATCTTCGTGGGACACATATGGATTATCTTCATGTCAGACAGGTGAGGGATATGGTTTTTTATTATTTTTCTTTATTTACAGGGGACATGAACATCGGTAGATTAGTTGTAAAAGTGAGTGTTATGTTTGTTTATTATTTTCTGTCTTTTACAGGTGACATGGTCTTCAGAAAATTACCCGTAAAGGTGAGTTTAACTTTGTTTTTATTTCAAATAATGGATTTTTTGTTATTTCAATTAACCCCTTCCTGACATACGCCGTACTGGTACTGTGTGTTCCCGCAAACAGCAGTACTAGTACAGCACATCGATTGCACGGTCTCGCGCTGGGTGCCGCTGCGATCGGGTGCAGGTGTCAGCTGTATATGACAGCTGAAACCCCGCAGTAATGCCCACGATCATTGCTAGCATCGATCACGGGCATTTAACTCCTCTGATGCCGCTGTCAGTAGTGACAGCGACATAGAGGGGTATCGTGCAGGGATGGGGCTCTCTGCATGCTTCCATCAGGACAATGCGATGCAATTGCGTTGTCCTGATGGTCGCCATGGAGATGCACGCCCACAAGATGGCTGCGGGGTCCTTCAAGGAAGGTGGCGTGTCAGTGCATTTTCAGAGCAGGACCTGAGATGCCTCCTTCCTGCCTGTCAAATGCTGGTCTGATGCCCTGCAGTGCAGATGCATTGCAGAGCATAAGACCAGCGATATGATGCTACACAGTAATGACCCATACTGGGAAAATGTAAAAAAGTTAAAAAAAATTAAAAAAATGTAAAATATTTGCTTAAAAATCCCCAGATAAAGAGAAAAAAAGAAGCAAATATTTTTCCAATAAATACATTTATTTATGTAAATAAAAAATAAACAATAAAAGTACACTTATTTGGTATCACTGCGTCCGACACAACTCGCGCTATTAGTGATGAGCGAGTATACTCGTTGCTCGGGTTTTCCTGAGCATGCTCGGGTGGTCTCCGAGTATTTGTTAGTGCTCGGAGATTTAGTTTTCATTGCTGCAGCTGCATGATTTACAGTTGCTAGACAGGCTGAATACATGTGACAAATGCCTGTTTGTTAGGGAATTCCCACATCTATTCAGGCTGTCCAGCAGCCATAAATCATGCAGCTGAGGTGACGAAAACTAAATGTCCGAGCACTAATAAATACTCGGAGATCACCTGAGCAATGAGTATACTGGCTCACCACTACACACTATCAAACTATCCCACTAGTTAACCCTTTCAAAGAACACCGTAAAAAAGTAAAATAAAAAATATGGCAAAAAACTATATTTTATCATACCACTGAATAAAATTACAATAAAACGCAATCAAAAAAGCAAATGTAAAAATTTAGTACTGCTGTAAACGTCATCTTGTCCTGCAAAAAAACAAGCCATCATGCACTTCTATCAGCAGAAAAATAAAAAAGTTGTAGCTCTCAGAATAAAGCAATGCAAAAATAATTGTTTTTTTCTGTAAAATAGTTTTTATTGTCTAAAAGCACCAAAACATAAAAAAAGATATAAATTGGGTATCACTGCAATCAAACTGACCTGAAGAATAAAGCTGCCTTACCAATTTTGCCACACACAGAACGGTATAAAAAGCAAAAAGCAATTCCTGAATTGCTAGTTTTTTTTCATTCTGTCTCCCAAAAATCAGAATAGGAAGCGATCAAAAAATGTCACGAGCCCGAAAATGGTAACAATAAAATCGTCATCTCGTCCCGCAAAAAACAAGCCATAACATGACTCTGTCAGCTGAAATATGGAAATATTATAGCTCTCAAAATGTGGTGATGGAAAAACTTGTTTTCGCAACAAAAAGCGTCTTTTAGTGTGTGACAACAGCCAAGCATAAAAACCCGATATAAATCTGGTATCGCTGTAATCGCACCGACCCGAAGAATAAAGTCGCCAGCATGGTACTTGCAGTGCTCTGACTGGCGGTAACTAACTTACTGCTGATCACAGCCCCCGGTGTTTCTCGCTCTGTCACTTAGATAGTTTGGGGTGTTGATTCCACAAATTGGCACCGACTTCCTGAAGAATTCTGTGTTCAGAGTCCATGCACGGACACTATGGGTTTGGTACGGACCCCGAAACTTATTGTTCAGATTTGCCCATCTAGTTACGACCTATACTCTAATTTCTCATTAGTGTCCTGCATAGAAGTCTTGATGATTTTAATCCATATAATTTTATCTAAAATAGTGGGGTCTGGGATATTCATTTGGATGGACAGCTTTCAGGGGGCACTTCTCACAGGATTCTCTTGGGGGATGTGTTTAGCTTGCTCTGCATAAATTCCCTGTGAGCACCACTCCCTTGATAAAACCCCCAAAGTAATACTAAATAAAAAGGTTCATATAGGATAGGTAGTGTAAGATGTAGATAGTTGAGTGTAGTATAGGAAGTGATGATAGGGAAAGTTAGGTTATAGTTAATGTTTGGGATTAGTCTACAGGTGGAGGGGTTAGTGTTAAGGCAAGTGACTGCTCCCTTATAATAAAGGAGTTTGAGTTTGGAGTGCAAAATGAACAGTGCAGCCTAGTGGGTAATCCATAGTGAGTGGAGACCAGGGCGAGCAATAGTGAGATCCTGAAGTAAAGTAACTGATAAGACAGAGTGGCTGTTAGGCATCAAGATTGTCCAACTGCATGGGATAGATCCCAAGCATTGGCTGCTCCTTTGGTCTCCCATTCAGGTCCAGACGAGACGTCAAGTCAAGCACCATAAAGGTTGTAATGCAGAAGTTTATGGACCTAAGCAGGACTGAATATGGCAGACTAGTGGGGGTCTCAAGTGCAAGAGTTTCAGGGCACTATTAGGGGAAGAAAAAATATGAGGAACTCTTTATCAAGGAAGGAGGCTTGCTGATCAAGACTGTAGCATTAAAGCTGAGTCATGGTGAAGTAGTAAGAAAACAGTGTGCCTCACTAGACCTGAAGTAACCTACACTAATTATATAGGCTCAGTGAAAAGCTCCCAAACGACACAAAACCAAGCAATCCGCTCAAATGCAGAGCGACATACTCCTACTAACAAAAAAGCCCATGGCAACATTGTTATATAAACTATTCAATATGAAGTATAAATATACTTTATTATTCAGTTAGTACAGTCATGCATTAAAACCTTCTCTGCTGACCCCATTTGGAGAGTGTGTGGGTCAATGTCTCTAATGCTGCTAGAAATGTGCCGACTATTTCACCAAGATCACAGTACATTCCCATTTTCTAATTCTAGCAACGGTCTCCACCAGACTACCTTGATCTCTTGATTAAAGTTTGTTATCTGACCTCTAGAAATCTTCCTAATGTGTTGTCATGTGAAGGGCCACTATTGTGACACAATGGGTAGGTTCACATGAGCGATTTCTCCACATACGTGAAAATGGACTGATTATTCTGAAAATACTTTTAGCAGAGTCTGATCAGATTGGCATTAGTTTTTCTCTTACGTGGAGAGAGGAAGCAAATTCTTCACCTTCTCCATTATGTCAGTTCGTGAAGATTGGGCTGCACTCGGAATTATCCGAGTTCAGTCGAATTTTTTTCAGAGACCCTTAGACATGGATTGTTGCTTTTAATCCGACCCTTCGGATCAAAATTGGACATTTCTCGATTTTTTCCATGGACCACTTGGTACGAGAAAAAAAATCAGACATGCGCATAGCTCAATAGAATATCATAGATTGCACTCATTTTTTGAAAATCGGTCATTTGTACGAACCTTGACAGTGATCAACAAGAGATGACTAGATCTGGATGACTAAATGGCAATTTTTTTTACATGGTTCTGCATGAAGGCACCACAGGGGCTTTTACTTTTCTGTGGAGCGCTCTTATCTACCTCTCTCTCAATTCTTGGCCTGTACATATTTATTTATCTGAGCTTTCTAGCAAAAATGTCTAGCACAGTGCAGCTTCTTATACTGTAGATATCTTGGCAGCATATAACTGTCATTACTCATTACATATGGAAATTATAAACCGTGACTGAGGTTATGCTATATTTTCCTTGTCATGGCTATTTTTAGTTTTTTAATAAAGCGATATATGTACGGTATATAAAAATGGAACAGTCATACACCGACATCATCTGTGGTCATTTTATAAGGTCAATAAATTTCTTTTTCACCTTAGCCGGCAGTCTGTGACTCATTCACTACTCACTTCTTGTTATATGATTGACTGGAAACTTTGTAGACAGTGTTTCATCTGGATATAATAAAGAATGAGAAAAGAAACGCCTTAATACCTATGTATGAGCTTTTCTCTTGGACAACTGTATATTTATCATTCTATAAAATAAAATAAAAGTGATATGTGCAAAGCATTGAATGAAGTGAACGTTGCTGAGTGTCAATTTGTCATTTAAATTAATCTACTTCAAGAAAATGCAAGGATAAAAAGTAACTGACTTTCTTCTACCATTGAGATTAATAGATGGACTGTCACATGAACTATAATTAAATAGTGTTTCACAGGTTTTTAGTAACCATTGAATGGACGTTTTATTCATTTCATGATTCAACTAATATTCGCAATATCATACAGTATGTGTCTTAGCTGGCATCCACAGGCAAAAATGGGATCAATACAGGCAGGGACAGTTGCACAGAAGTTTGGTTCAAATAGGGCTTTCTCTGTTCTTTATTGTTGGTGTTGAATGTATGAAGCACCCATTACTATCTATGGGGCTATTCATATGTCCATTTTTGGTTGGCGTTACACATCAAAATAGCCCATACAATTCTATGGGTCCATGAAAATTATGAACAATACACGGATGGCATCAATGTACAATCCATGTGCTGTCAGTGATTAACATAGAAATGTATAAAAGAAGCTTTCCAGGTTTGTTTTTTTATCACATAAGAAAATCACTGCTGAAACACTGATGGTTAAAACTGACAAAGCAATCAATCAGTGATAAAAAGCAGACTCAAAACACTGAAATCAACGGTCCGTGATTTTCACATATTAGAAAAATTACAGTAGTCTGAGTGAGGCCTAAAATTTTTACGGCCAGACATGAAAGAGGTTGTCCACTACTTTAACTTTGATGGCTAGGGATGAGCGAGTATATTCGCAAGTAAGTAATGCTGTACTCGCGGTACTCGGAGCATAGCGGGTATTTCACTACTCCCTCGCAATATTCGGATCTCTTGCCCAGTCAATGGGTGCGAGAAAAAAAATCGCACAGCACTCGCACTATGCGAGTGCTGTGAGAAAAAAAAATTGCACAGCATTCGCACCATGCGGGTGCTGTCCTTTTTTACGCATCAGTTTCCTAAGAAAAGCCAGCAATTCATATGCGGCTACAGTAAAATCACACTGACAGGTTAGAATACAATAGATAGAATACATCCCCTAGATATGTATATCCCCTAGATATGGATTATAGCGTGGGATTGTTGGTTTATTATTTTTTCTTTATTACAGGAGATCGAGGGTGTAGCATGGATTAGCAGTAACAATAAAATGGTCAAACTATGTTTAGTGTTTTATTTAATTAAAAGACTTTTTTCTGGCTGTCTTTTTTTAACCCATTAACAACTATAGGATTAGTAATGAATAGGTGTCTTATTGACACCTGTCCATTATGAAGCCGGCTTGATGTCACCTTACAATACAAAGGTGACGTTAACCCCCTATTACCCCATATGCCACCATTACAGGGCAGTGGGAAGAGAGAGGCTAAGTGCCGGAATTGGCACATCCTACAGATATGCCATTTCTGGAGCGGCTGTGATCTGGTGTTTGTAGCCAGGGGGGCCAATAACCAGGGTCCCTTCCTAGGCTATGAATATTAGCTCGTAGCTGTTTGCATAGTCTTTTCTGGCTATTAAAGAGATTTTTTTTCCTTTAACACTAGCCCAATCATCCGATTCTTTTGCATGAGAGAATCATATCACAGGTGCGGAAAAGATGGAGAACTTAATTCTCCATTGTCTGTCCATGCATATCGGACTACACTCAGATGACATTCGACTGCAGTCAGATGTTTCACACACACCCATAGACTTGATTCGATTTGCGGAGCTGATTTTTTTCTCATGCGAAATCAGCATAAAAAATATAGCAGATCAGCACTGCCCCTTGGAATAACATAGTAACATAGTAACATAGTTAGCAAGGCCGAAAAAAGACATTTGTCCATTCAGATCAGCCTATATTCCGTCAGAATAAATCTCCAGATCTACGTTCTTCTAAAGATCCTAATCACTGTAAGATACAATATTGTTACGCTCCAGGAAGACATCCAGGCCGCTCTTGAACCCCTCAACTGAGTCCGCCATCACCACCTACTCAGGCAAAGAATTCCAGATTCTCACTGCCCTAACAGTAAAGAATCCTCTTCTATGTTCGTGGAAAAACCTTCTGTCCTACAGACGCAGAGAATGCTCCCTTGTGGACATCACCGTCCTTGGTATAAACAGATCATCGGAGAGATATTTGTATTGTCCCCTTAAATACTTATACATAGTTATTAGATCGCCCCTCAGTCATCTTTTTTATAGACTAAATAATCCTAATTTTGCTAATCTCTCTGGGTATTGTAGTTCCCCCATCCCCTTTATTATTTTTGTTGCCCTCCTTTGTACTCACTCTAGTTCCATTATATCCTTCCTGAGCACCGGTGCCCAAAACTGGACACAGTACTCCATGTGCGATCTAACCAAGGATTTGTACAGAGGCAGTATAATGCTCTCATCATGTGTATCCAGACCTCTTTTAATGCACCCCATGATCCTGTTTGCCTTGGCAGCTGCTGCCTGGCACTGGCTGCTCCAGGTAAGTTTATCATTAACTAGGATCCCCAAGTCCTTCTCCCTGTCAGATTTACCCAGTGGTTTCCCTTTCAGTGTGTAATGGTAATATTGATTGCTTCTTCCCATGTGTATAACCTTACATTTATCATTGTTAAACTTCATTTGCCACCTCTCGGCCCACATTTCCAACTTATCCAGATCCATCAGTAGCAGAATACTATCTTCTCTTGTATTGACTGCTTTACATAGTTTTGTATCGTCTACAAATATCAATATTTTACTGTGTAAACCTTCTACCAGATCGTTAATAAATATGTTGAAGAGAACAGGTCCCAACACTGACCCCTGCGGTACCGCGCTGGTCACAGCGACCCAGTTAGAGAATATACCATTTATAACCACACTCTGCTTTCTATCACTAAGCCAGTTACTTACCCATTTACACACATTTTCCCCCAGACCCAGCATTCTTATTTTGTATACCAACCTCTTGTGTGGCACACTTTCAAACACTTTGGAAAAATCAACATATACCACGTCCAATGACTCACCGTGGTCTAGCCTATAGCTTACCTCTTCATAAAAACTGATTAGATTAGTTTGACAGGAGCGATTCCTCACAAACCCATGCTTATATGGAGTTAAACAGTTATTCTCATTGAGATAATCCAGAATAACATCTTTACGAAAATCTTCAAATATTTTACCAACAGTAGAGGTTAGACTTACTGGCCTATAATTTCCAGGTTCACTTTTAGAGCCCTTTTTGAATATTGGTAGGACATTTGCTATGCGCCAGTCCTGTGAAACAGACCCGATGCTGTAAAGTCCATAAATATAAGAAATAATGGTTTGTCTATTACATTACTTAGTTCTCTTAGTACTCGTTGGTGTATGCCATCCGGATTTATCTATTTTAATCTTATTTAGCCGGTTTCGCACCTCTTCTTGGTTTAGATTGGTGACCTATAATATAGGGTTTTCTTTGTCTCTCGGCATTTCACCTAGCATTTTATTTTCCTCCATGAATACCATGGAGAAGAATGTGTTTAATATATTCGCTTTTTCCTCGTCATCTACAACCATTCTTTCCTCACAATTTTTTAAGGGGCCTACACTTTCTCTTTTGATTCTTTTACTATTGATATAGTTGAAGAACAGTTTGGGGTTAGTTTTACCCTCCTTAGCAATGTGCTTCTCTTTTTCCTTTTTGGCAGCTTTAGTTTTTTAGATAAAGTATTTTTCTCCCTATAGATTTTTAGAGCTTCAACAGTGCTATGCTGCTTCAGTAATTTAAATCCTTTCTTTTCGCTGTTAATTGCCTCTCTTACTTTTTTGTTTAGCCACATTGGGTTTTTCCTATTTCTTGTCCTTTCATTCCCACAAGGTATAAACCGCTTACAGTGCCTATTTAGGATGTTCTTAAACATTTCTCAGGACATTGTCCCAGTCAACCAGTATAAGGGCATCTCTAAGCTGGACAAACTTTGTATCCTAAGGTTCAGTGTTTTTGTGACTTCCTGACAAGTCCCCCTCGCAAAAGACAAGTGAAATTGCACAATATTGTGGTCGCTAGAGTTGAGCGACTTTTACTTTACTTTCTCAAAAGTCGGGTCTGGTGAAATCGGCCGATTATTGTGAAAAGTCGGGGGCCGACTGAAACACGAAACCCAATGCAAGTCAATGAGGAATCAAAGTCGGCAGAGAGTGGAGGACAGGAAAACACCTACAGTGCCAAAAACATCAATTCTTGTTACTTAAGCTTGTTAATCTTAATTTACCTTATAATAATATTGAAAATTGGGGGTCATTTGGCTAAAGTTGTGGGGGGGGTAGGGCTGGCTCAAGTTTTTCGTAGGCCCAGGAAACGCGGACTACGTCACGGCGGTGGAGCAGGGAGAGGTAAGCATTTAAACTTTGCAAGTGCTGTGATCTTGAGCAAGCAGGGATGGCCCACTCATTTGCATTGGCACTGGCACTGGCACAGGGCCCCTCAAAGTACGGCGGTGTGTTTGATGGCGGGGGCACCTCCCAACGGCAGAGATACTTTTGCGTACTATTAGGGGCCCTGTGCCAGTGACGTCACCAATGAGTATGCCCCCCACCTGATGAAGAAACCTGCACTTTCATCTGCACCTTCCTCTTTGTCCCCGTGTAAGGTGGTATAGTATGCGGGAAGGGGAACCTGACTTTCAGCAGGGTCAAATTCTGGCTGTGTAGAGTGCAAGGGGAATGTAGTGGTCTGGGTCAATGTACCAGCAGACTCATCTAGCAGTGGCTGGGCAATGGGCAGGATGAGAAGGAAACACAGTTAGTAGGCCCAAATAATAAAGTAGGCTAAATGCAGTTCAAATGTGGTAACAGGACTAAACAGGCGGCATTGCTTTGTTCAGTGGAGGACAACTGTAATGATTGGCAGACACAGTTAGTAGGCCCAAGTAATAAAGTGGGCCAAATGCAGTTCAAAATTGGTAACAGGAGTAAACAGGCGGCACTGCTATGTTCAGTGCAGGAGAACAACAAGCAGCGGCAGACATCGTTAGTAGGCCCAACCAAACAAGTAGGCTAAATATGAATAGGAGGAACACGAGTCATTAGGTACAATTGATAAATATAAATTTTTTTGAAAAAAAAATCATAAAAACTAATAATCACAGATCATCCCAAATAAATTGATTAAAATTGCAGACACATGCAGAGAGAAAGAGACAAAGAGTGAAAAAACGAGGGTCATCTTATACTCTTGCCCTGTTGTATATAAATGGGTCCAAGTCCATTAAAAGTGCTCGTGCAATAAAGTGCATCATAGTAACGGGGTAAAGTCCCCACTCACATACTTAGTACCATTGCCAACCTAATGTTTTAGCACCAGGAGGACTTACCACAGGCAGGAGGAGAGAAACCCTCATTGGGGTATTAGTGGCCCCAAAAAGACCCCCGACGCGCGTTTCACGTGTTTCCCACACCGCTTTTTCAAGGGGAATGTCAGAATATGCCAGCAAGGACCTTTTAAGGTCACCTAATGTATCACCTGATATTGGCTGGACCAATTGTAGCGGTTTGCGAGCGGCGCATGCGCATCGCGTCCCGCAGGTCCTGAACGGCACGGCTCAGTGCCAAGCAACACCACGCGCGGGGATAGAAAATGTCCCAGCGCCTGCGAGTAGAAAGGGAGGCACGTCACCGTCCCCCAGGGATCCAGAGACACGGCGTGCATGCGCACAACCGCCATGGTCACAGCCAGATCAGAATGGGATAAGCAAGTAGATGGTAATCTTATTAATCTACAGAGAACCAAAATGAAACATAAATCCACCACTTTAGTACCACATAATGAGCATATCAATGACATAATTACTACATAGTATAAGGTATAGTCCAAACATCAGCAAATGCCGTTAGATCTCATATCAGGCTGTGGTGAACATAGATGTCATCGTAGGTCCAATATGGCAAAAGTTCATATATATAATAAGTTCTTGCTTCCCAGGTCCGTCAGAAAAAAAGTAATAAGACCTAAAAGTCAGTGTCGATGCAAAAATCATAAGAAAAGTAAGAAAATAAAAATTAAAAGGAAAGGGCCATACTAGTACCAGATAAAGGGGGAGGGTAGGGATGTGAGTAAAGAGAACAATATAGAACAAAAAACAAAGGAATATCAAGGAAAACAGAAACACAATTAAGGCGAAAGTCCATTATATAAACGTCTATAAAAAATATGCAAACGACAATGACTCATTAAGGCCTCTAGGAGTCATTGTGTCCAGTACAACGATCCACTTGGCTACAACTTTTGCCAGTGCCTTCTTATAATCACCCCCCTGATCCCTATGTGAATAACATCAATCCCTCTCACTTGAAATGATGAGGGGTCACTGTTATGATATTGTCTATATTGCCGTGGGATCGTCTTGAGGAGGGAAGGGTCGGTCGCTGTCTTGGCTGCACAAATGTCCCAAACATGCTCCCGTACACGCATCCTCAGCTCTCTAGATGTAAGTCCTATATAAATTTTAGCACAGCCACATGTTGCATAATAGATGACATTCATGCTCCTGCACGATATCCTATGCCGAATGTCAAATTGTCGCTTGCCATCAGAAGAACTGAATGTGGAGCAGCGTAGGACATTTGTGCAGGTAAGACAGCAACCACATGGGAAGGAGCCCAATGTTGGGCCCCTAGAGCCAAATGGATTACTTGGAATAGGAGTATAGTGACTACTCACTAGAAGATCTTTGAGGTTTTTAGATCTCCTAGCGCTCATGGAGGGAAAATCCCCAAGGGTTGTTCCCAGGGAGGGCTCAGTGCTCAAGATCGACCAGTGTTTTTTAAGGATCTGCCTCATGTCCTCCCATTCATGGTTGAATGTAGATATAAACCTTATGGGACTCATTGTTGTTGCATGTGAACGAGCCCTGGAGGGTTTCAACAGATCGGCCCATGGAGTAGCCCTTGCTCTACGGTATCCTTGCTTGATGCATCAATTGGAACAGCCACGTGGGGCAAACCTAGATTTTAGATCAGAGGCTTGTATTTCAAATTTGGCATCAGATGAACAGATCCGATTCATCCTAATGAACTGTCTGACCGGGATGGCCCGATTTGTGGAAGGATTGTGAGCAGAGGACGCATGGATCAACGAATTCACGGATGTCGGTTTGCGATAAACATCTGTCTGGATACATCCAGTCTGGTCCACCTCAAAACCGACATCCAAAAAGTTAACTTTTTTCACATCATAAGTATATGTAAGATGAATATTTAGTGAATTCCGATTCAGCATCCTAATGAAATCCCCAAGCTGTTGTGCCATCCCATCCCACAAGAAAATGCAGTTTAATATCCGAAACAGGATGAAAGTTGAGGCTCAGCTTTGTTCAGTGGAGGAGAACAACAAGCAGTGGCAGACACCGTTAGTAGGCCCAACCAAACATGTAGGCCAAATGCAGTTTAATATTTGATATAGGCTGAAAATTGAAGCTCCTGCTTTGTTCAGTGGAGGAAAACAACAAGCAGCGGCAGACACCGTTACTAGGCCCAACCAAACAAGTAAGCCAAATGCAGTTTAATATTTGATATAGGCTGAAAATTGAAGCTCAGCTTTGTTCAGTGGAGGAGAACAAGCAGCGGCAGACACCGCTAGTAGGCCCAACCAAACAAGTAGGCCAAATGCAGTTTAATATTTGATATAGGCTGAAAATTGAAGCTCAGCTTTGTTCAGTGGAGGACAGCTGTATTGAGTGGCGCAGACAAACACAGGTAGTAGGCCTAAAATAAAAAAGTAGGCTAAATGCAGTTCAAAATTGGTAACTGGAGTACACAGGCAGCATAGCCTTGTGCAGTGGAGGACAGCTGTATTGAGTGGCGCATACAAACACAAGTAGTAGGCCTAAAATAAAAAAGTAGGCTAAATGCAGTTCAAAATTGGTAAGTGGAGTACACAGGTGGCATAGCCTTGTGCAGTGGAGGACAGCTGTATTGAGTGGCACAGACAGACACAGGTAGTAGGCCTAAAATAAAAAAGTAGGCTAAATGCAGTTCAAAATTGGTAACAGGAGTACACAGGCGGCATTGCTTTGTTCGGTGGAGGACAACTGGAAGGAGTGGCTGACATAGTTAGTAGGCCAATATAGTAAAGTGGGCTAAATATCTGCCAAAACAATGTTCCTAAATAAACAGGTGGCATAGCTAGGTACAGGGGTGGGCTCCTCTGCTGAGTAGCAGACAGTGGTAGTTCGCGCACAGTATCAACTGGTCTAAGTGGAGGGCAGGGCCCCTGTATATTTTTACTATCATCTATAATTTCAACAAATTTGTATTGGCAGTGCCATTGAAGGATTTAACAGCACAAACTAAACAGTGGTGGAGCAGTGAGAGGTAAGTTTTGCAAGTGGTAGAGCACTGTTTGAGCTGGAGGGAACACTCTCTCGTGGGCGGCGGTAATGGCACAGGGCCCCTCATATTACGACGGTGTGTCTGACGTTGGTAGTGCACCACCACCGTCAGACACTTCATTGTACTATGAGGGACCCTGTGCCAGTGCCATCGCCCAAAAGTGGGCACACCCACCTGTCCAGGCAAACGGCACTCGCACAGGTGCTTGCGCCAAGTGGTGAGCACGGCCCTGTGGGGGTAGTCAGACCATTTAGGGAGGTATAAAAATGGCCTATGGTGGACATTCAGCAGCTGCAAATGGAGGAATATGAGCAGTCAGTAAGAGGAGGCCAAAAGCAAGACATTTTTCAGCAAGCTACGTGTCAGCAGGGGAAGGTGGGGCAAAATAATTTGAAATCCATGATTGGTTCATTTTAATGAAGGTTAGATCATCAACATTTTGGGTAGCCAGACGAGTACTTTTTTCGGTCAGTATTGAACCAGCAGCACTGAAGACTCTTTCTGATAGCACACTAGCAGCTGGGCAAGCGAGCTCCTGTAATGCATATTCTGCCAATTCAGGCCAGGTGTCTATTTTAGATGCCCAGTAGTGTTGAGCGATACCGTCCGATACTTGAAAGTATCGGTAACGGATAGTATCGGCCGATACCCGAAAAGTATCGGATATCGCCGATACCGATACCCGATACCAATACAAGTCAATGGGACACCAAGTATCGGAAGGTATCCTGATGGTTCCCAGGGTCTGAAGGAGAGGAAACTCCCCTTCAGGCCCTGGGATCCATATTAATGTGTAAAATAAAGAATAAAAATAAAAAATATTGATATACTCACCCTCTGACGCGCCCTGGTTGTAACCGCCAGCTTCCGTTCCTAAGAATGAGCGCTTGAAAGTCCTTAGATGACGTCACGGCTTGTGATTGGTCGCGTTGCGGTCACGTGACCGCTCCGCGACCAATCACAGGCCGCGACGTCATCTAAGGACTTTCAAGCGCTCATTCTTAGGAACGGAAGCTGGCGGTTACAGCGGTAAGGTCCAGGCTGCGTCGGAGAGTTGAGTATATCAATATTTTTTATTTTTATTCTTTATTTTACACATTAATATCGATCCCGATACTGATTCCCGATACCACAAAAGTATCAGATCTCGGTATCGGAATTCCGATACAGCAAATATCGGCCGATACCCGATACTTGCGGTATCGGAATGCTCAACACTAATGCCCAGTAATCAAATGGGAATGATGTGTGAGGGAGAACATCGATAAGGGAGGAAAAATAGTTCGTAACCATACTGGACAAATGCTGTCTCCTGTCACTTTGAATCGATGCAGCAGTACCTGTCGTGTCTGCGGTCACTGCGAAATCACTCCACAACCTGGTCATAAAACCCCTCTGTCCAATGCCACTTCTGATTTGTGCACCTCTAACACCTCTGCCATGTTGCCCCCTACAGCTCATGTGAGAACCATCACCGCCGCTGTGTGCTGGGAATGCCTGAACCAAACGGTCTACAAGAGTTGCTTGTCTGGTAGCCAATATTTGCTCAAGGTTCTCATGTGGCATGATATTTTGTAATTTCCCTTTATATCGTGGATCCAGGAGGCAGGCCAACCAGTAATCGTCATCGGTCATCATATTTATAATGCGGGCGGCCCTTTTTAGGATACGCAAGGCATAATCAGCCATGTGGGCCAATGTTCCAGATGTCAATTCATTGCTTGTGCTGGGTTGAGGAGCACTTTCTTGCAAATCAACATCACTTATCTCCCGCAAAAAACCTGTACCTGAACTTGCAATGCCACCAGTTTCTATTGCCCCCTGAGAAGCATCCTCCTCCCATAAACATTCCTCCTCCTCCTCCTCTTCGTCTGCCACCTTGTCCAGGAGAGTTTCCTGAGCAGACAATGGCTGACTGTCATCAAGGCTTCCCTCCTCCTCGGCCGCAGACGCCTGCTCTTTAATGTGCATCAAACTTTGCATCAGCAGACGCATAAGTGGGATGCTCATGCTTATGATGGTGTCATCTGCACTTACCAGCCATGTGCATTCCTCAAAACACTGAAGGACTTGACAGAGGGCTTGTAGCTTCGACCACTGCACACCAGACAACTCCATGTCTGCCATCCAACTGCCTGCCATGTATGTGTATCCTCCCACAAATACATTACAGCACACCTCTGTTTGCACAGCCTCTGAATCATGTGCAGTGTGGAGTTCCACCTTGTTGCAACGTCGATTATTAGGTGGTGCTGGGGAAGCTTCAGCGATCGCTGATGGTTCAGCATACGGCTGGAGTGTACGGGCGACCAGCGGATGTGCGAGCTAAGTCTTCGCACCTTCAGGAGCAGGGCTGGTAACCCCGGATAATTTTTCAGGAAGCACTGCACCACCAGGTTCAAGGTGTGAGCCAGGCAAGGTATGTGTTTCAGTTCTGAAATGGCTATGGCAGCCATAAAATTCCTTCCGTTATCACTGACTACCTTGCCTGCCTCAAGATGTACACTGCCCAGCCATGACTGAGTTTCTTGCTGCAGGTACTCGGCCAGTACTTCCGCGGTGTGTCTGTTGTCGCCCAAACACTTCATTTCCAACACAGCCTGCTGATGCTTACCACTAGCTGTTCCATAATGTGACACCTTGTGTGCAACACTGGCAGCTGCGGATGGAGTGGTAGGGCGACTACGCTCTGTGGATGAGCTTTCGCTTCTGGAGGAGGAGGAGGGGTGTCGAACGCCTACTCCCACTATGGCTGTCCCCTGTGGACCCTGCATCCACCACATTAACCCAGTGCGCCGTGATGGACACGTAACGTCCCTAGCCATGCCTACTGGTCCATGCATCTGTTGTGAGGTGCACCTTTCTACTGACTGATTGCATGGTAAATGCAGTATTTGACATGCTGGTGGAGGGCTGTGATGGCTTTTCTCGCAAAGAAGTGTCGACTGGGTAGGTCATAGCGAGGTATTGCGTAGGCCATCAGGGCTTTGAAAGCTTCGCTTTCAACCAACTGGTAGGGCATCATCTCTAACGAGATTAGTCTAGCAATGTGGGCGTTCAAACCCTGTGTATGCAGATGAGAGGATGAGTACTTCTTTTTCCTAACGAGAGTCTCTTGTAGTGTGAGCTGGACTGGAGAGCTGCATATGGTGGAACTAGCAGGGGTGGTGGTGGACATGGCAGATTGAGAGAGGGTTGGTGATGCTATTCTTGATGTTGGCCTACATACAGTGTTTCCTACCAAGAATCTTGTGATTCCCTGACTGCTTTGGCCTTGCGACGATACCTCCACATTTGCTGCTGGTGGTGTCCTAAGCGGTGGGCTTACAGTGAGGGAAGCAATGTAGCATTGCTGACTACCTTCATTCTGAGCGGGTGCACCAACGGTACGGGATGTTTGGTAGTTAGTCCAGGCTTGCAAGTGCATGCTGGTTTAATGTCTACGCATGCACGTTGTATTTAAATTTTGGTCATTCTTCCCTCTGCTAAAGGTCTTTGAGCATTTCTTACAGATAACTTTGCACTGATCATTCGGATCTTGGTTAAAAAATTCCCACACTGCACTCTTCCTTCTATCGAATACCTTTTCAGGCATTTCACATTGTGCTACTTTCAATGGATGGCCACGCTGTCCTAAAAGTGTTTTTGGTTTTGTCAATCGTTTTTGGCCAGATACGGGCCTGCCAGATGAAAGCTGTTGCAATGTAGATGCCTGCTGCGGATCATCCTCCTCCTCTTCAGAGCTACTGCCAGCGGCACCCTGTTCCCCAATGGCTGCAAATCTGGGTCAACAACTGGGTCATCTATCACCTCCTCTTCAATGTCATGTGCACCTTCCTCTGTGTCACCGTGTAAGGTGCTATAGCGTTCGGGACGGGGCACCATAGTGTCATCAGGGTCAGATTCTGGCTCAGTACACTGCGAGGGCAATGTAGTGATCTGAGTCAATGGAACAGCATAATAAGCTGTCGCTGTGCATCTGTGCACTCCATGTCCGATTCATCTTGTAATGGGCTGTTAACTATTTCCCTTTCTAACCCTGGCATGGTATGTGTAAAGAGCTCCATGGAGTAAACTGTAGTGTCGCCTGCCGCATCCTTCACTTTTGCTTTGGGTGAAGGACACAAGGAGGCGACTTGTTCCTGACCGGGAGCATCCACTGATGACTCGCTGCTTTTATATTTCGAACTTTCTGAAGAGGAGGCGAAAGAGCTAGAGGCTCAGTCAGCAATGAAAGCCAAAACTTTTTCCTGCTGCTCCGGCTTTAAAAGCATTTTTCCTACTCCCAGAAAAGGGAGCCTTCGAGGCCTTGTGTAGCGACGATGACGCTGGCTCAACAACTCAAGCCTTAGGTGCTATTTTGCTTTTCCCACTACCACCAGATGCTCCACCACCACCACCACCATCATTACCAGCTGGCAACGACCGCCCACAGCCTCTTCCACCAGACTTCCTCATTTTAGGGAAAATGTAACCAAACTAACAACCGTTATATGGTACTGTAAAACAAGGTAGAAGGTGTATATAAACTTGTTGAGAATTTAAATCTCCCTTTTTTGAGGGGGGAGACTGCAGCAAAACTCAGGCCCAGTGTATTACTCTACACAATGTAAGTGGCAGAACGTGGCTGGCAGATATACGACAAACAGAACTGACGTATATAAACTTGTTGGCAATTTAAATCTCCCTTTTTTGGGGGGGAGACTGCAGCAAAAAACAGGCCCTGGGTATTACACTATACAATGTAAAAGGCAGAACGTGGCTGGCAGATATACGACAAACAGAACTGACGTAGATCCACTTAGTGGCAATTTAAATCTCCCTTTTTTGGGGGGGAGACTGCAGCAAAAAACAGGCCCTGTGTATTACACTACACAACGTAAGTGGCAGAACGTGGCTGGCAGATATACGACAAACAGAACTGACGTAGATCCACTTAGTGGCAATTTAAATCTCCCTTTTTTGGGGGGGAGACTGCAGCAAAAAAACAGGCCCTGTGTATTACAATACACAATGTAAGTGGCAGAACGTGGCTGGCAGATATACGACAAACAGAACTGACGTAGATCCACTTAGTGGCAATTTAAATCTCCCTTTTTTTGGGGGGAGACTGTAGCAAAAAACAGGCCCTGGGTATTACACTATACAATGTAAGTGGCAGAACGTGGCTGGAAGATATATATAAAAAAATACAAGGACTGTACTACAATTTCAATCTCTCTACAATGGTTCCAGGACAAGTATGGCAGCCAGCAATAAAAAGGACTGCTGCAAACAAAAGTGTGGGCAAATAAACAAGATAACTGTGCAGAAAGCAGCAACAGGATTTTTGCTTTTAAAAAAGCAGTTGGTTTGCACAGCAGCATACAAACAGCAATGCAGCTATCAGGGAGCCTTATAAAGCAGCCTAATAAGCTACAGAGCTGATGCACAAAAATCTAGCCTCCACTGTCCCTGCAAAACAAAGGTGGTGTTGGACAGTGGAAATTGCTACAGCACAAGCGGTTTGGGGGTTAATCTTCCCTCCCTAACGATATCCCTGCTTCTGATGAAGCTGCAGCAACCTCTCCCTATGCTGAGATCGGCAGAAGTAAGATGGCGGTCGGTGTGCACGCCCCTTTATAGCCCCTGTGACGCCGCAGAAAGCAAGCCAATCACTGTCATGCCCTTCTCTAAGATGGTGGGGACCGAGACCTATGTCATCACGCTGCCCACACTCTGCGTCCTCCTTCATTGGCTGAAAAATGGCACTGAAAGCGTCATACAAAACGCGACTTTGGCGCGAAGATCGCTGACCTCATGGCCGATCCCACACTGGGATCGGGTCGGGTTTCATGAAACCCGACTTTGCCGAAAGTCGGCGATTTTTGAATTTGACCGATCCGTTTCACTCAACCCTAGTGGTCGCTATTTCCTAGATGCCCGACGACCTGTAAATTTGTAATTCTGCCAAGTCTATTAGATAGCATTAGGTCTAAAAGTGCTGCTCCTCTGGTTGGATTCTGCACCAATTTTGAAAGATAATTTTTCTTGGTTATTAGCAGAAACCTGTTGCCTTTATGGGTTTCGCTAGTCTCTGTTTCCCAGTTAATATCCGGGTAGCTAAAGTCCTCCCATAACAAGGACCTCATTATGGTTGCAGCTTCATCTATCTGCCTTAGTAGTAGACTTTCCATGATTTCTGTTATATTTGGCGGTTTGTAACAGACCCCAATGAGAATTTTGTTACTATTTTTCCCTCCATGTATTTTGACCCATATGGACTCGACATCCTCATTTCCTTCGCTAATATCCTTCCTTAAAGCGGACTTTAGACAAGACTTTAAATAAAGACAAACCCCTCCTCCTCTCTGATTTTTATGATCCTTTCTAAACAGACTGTAACCCTGTAAGGTAACTGCCCAGTCATAGCTTCATCTAACCATGTCTCGGTAATTCCCACTATGTCATAATTACCTGTAGATATTTCTGCTTCTAGTTCTTCCATCTTGTTTGTCAGGCTTCTGGCATTTGCGAGCATGCAGTTTAGAGGATTTTGTTTTGTTCCAATCTCCTCCCTGTGGATTGTTTTAGAAATTTTGTTGCCTCCCTTCCGAGTATGTTGTCTGGGGTCTTCTTGGCCGCACCTCATATCCTTCATCAGTATATTTTCTGGCTTCATGATCATGTCTAACGTTTTTCTTCCTGTCCCCTCTTCTTCTAGTTTAATGCCCTCCTGATGAGTGTAGCGAGTCTTCTGGCGAATGTGTGTTTCCCTGGTTTGTTGAGGAACATTGGTCTCATTGCTATCCGATAAAATATTGGATGGCTTTCATCCCAGTTATATGCTCATTTGAGCGAGCCCTAAGACTTTCGGTATCCTTTGGTAGAAAAGTCAGATTGATATCCAGACTATAATGCAGAAAATTACACATCACTCTTTAGTTGCAATGAAGAAAATTGCATTGATCTGTCAGCATGCCATGTTCAAGGGTACCGCACTTTAAAATATGGAAAATATTTTGGTCCTCCTGGACCTTGATTAGTGTCCGTTGGAGCACTGTGGTGGATGTTCTGAAGCAGCAGTGTGCTTTCAGCCTCTCTACGCAGCATCTACTACACTGTACTTAAGAGGCCATAATCAAGGTCCATTTTTGAATGCACTTTGTGAAAATCTTAGTAAAATAAGTTAGATTCTTTAAGGACATTAACCACATAAATTGATTTAATTGGAATCATGACATCCTCAAGTTGCCAAGTCGAAGGAGCTTATCTAAAAACTTTCCTGCTTATCACACCTAAAAAGCTTCACAGTCTCTAGGCTTCAAAGACTTCCATCTTGACATCTTTCCTAGTAAAAAAAAGTGAAGGCCTATTTACTGTGTGTACTGTTGGGATGGGATATAAAGAATATGAAGCAACCACAAATAGAAAGAAACAAGATGCCGATGTGTAGCACCCTCTGTATTTTTCCTTGTTGGAGGAGAGGTGAGGGTAGTAATGACTGATTTGTGCATACATGAATAGCCTTCTGATTCATCACAGTGTGATTTCATACCTCAAGTGCTACGTACTGCGGAAAAGCGTAGAATTTCTGGAGCTCTGATCAACTGCTGGCTGTGTTTGTCTCATGCAAGCAGTTAAGCCTGATTTCTTTTCAAAATACACATTTTCAGATATTCAATGCTGGCAACACGTTTTCTATTTTATGCCATAGCTTGTGAGAAAAGCAGAACATTTGGTTATTTTAGAATACATGGTAAGACTAATCTAATTCATTATCTCACCTTAATACTAACACAATTTGTGTATCAGAGATTTGTGGGACTGTGATATGCAGAAATAAAGGCTAGTCTTCTAATAGTACACAATTGTTAAAATTATGAAATCTGGTAACCTATTATACCACCCTTCCTTTTGAAATAGGCCACTCATAATGTTTTATTTGTATCCTGTTTACTCTTAAAAATATACTAAAAATTATTATTATTTTTTTTTTCAAAAACACCATTTTTTCATTGTCTGTATCTGGTCTTGTAGCTTGACCTAATTTAAATCTTTAGGTTTAGCTGTCACATCAGACTCAGCCCAAAGACGAAAGTAGCAATGATTTTTTTTTTTTTTAAATCACTCTTTTTTTTCTCATCTTGGAAAACAACCCCTTTGTATCTTGAATACACACTCGTGAGATCTGCCATGGAAAATGGCACTTGCATTTTATACACAGAAAAGTGTGGTGCTGTCATACTCTGACAGTTTTGCTGGTGTGACTATATAGTTATGTAAAAGGGTTATGAGCAATTGCTTATCTTTTGATATTTCATTGGGAAACCATTACAAATTCTCAGAATTAAAGGGAACCTGTCACCACGTTTTTGGAAGATGGGATAAAAATAGCGTTAAATAGGGGCAGAGGTGGGCGTTACATTAGTGTGTTTGTTATGCGTTTATTACCCACCTAAGTTGCCGAAATACCTTTGCAAAGTCTCCGTTTTCGCCTGTCAATCAGGCTGGTCTGGTCAAAAGGGCGTGTTGTCTTCCCCCAGATTTTGCGTAGTTTTCCGTTGGTGGCATAGTGGTGTGCGCGTGCCCAAGGTCCCGAATCCTCTGCCAGGGGATTTAAAAGAGCGCGCTGTTCGTTATTTCATTGGTGATCGGTGGGCGCGGTCATCTTCCTTTGGCCGCGCGTGCGCAGAAGCGGCGCTCTGCTGGCCGCGGCTTCAGGAAAATGGCCGCCGCGATATCCATCTGCGCACGCGCGGCATCCCGCGGCCATTTTCCTGAAGCCGCGGCCAGCAGAGCGCCACTTCTGCGCACGCGCGGCCAAAGGAAGATGGCCGCGCCCACCGATCACCAATGAAATAACGAACAGCGCGCTCTTTTAAATCCCCTGGCAGAGGATTCGGGACCTTGGGCATGCGCACACCACTACGCCACCAACGGAAAACTACGCAAAATCTGGGGGAAGACAAGACGCCCTTTTGACCAGACCAGCCTGATTGACAGGCGAAAACGGAGACTTTGCAAAGGCAACTTAGGTGGGTAATAAACGCATAACAAACACACTAATGTAACGCCCACCTCTGCCCCTATTTAACGCTATTTTTATCCCATCTTCCAAAAACGTGGTGACAGGTTCCCTTTAAGAGGTTGATCACTTTCATACAGTACACAGAGTTTAAGTTTAAGATGAAGGTCCGTAGACCTTCGGAACGCGTAGGCTATAGTGCTCCTGTGCGGCATCCGTCCCTAGCTCCTTGCCTTTTTCGCTTTTTGGTGACGTCACCGCAACCACGCCCCCTCTTTTCACCGCTCTTTGTAGCGGTTTTTCTCCTGTCCACGTGTGCTGGTCTCCTGTGTTCCAGGAGCGCGCGGCGCACATTCACCAGGGAGGACGCTCCCCACGTTGCTAGGTGCTTGTGCCGCCCGGCGCTGCAGTCCTGGACACTTCACCGCCAGACACCTGAGCCGCTGGTGGCTCTGTTCCAATATCCAAAGAACGCTGACGGCCCTTGCTGCATATACCGCCAGCATCTCACACAGCAACAACACCATTATCCAGTAAGTGTACACTCTTCTATTATATATACACTTTGATGATTTATTGTGACCTTACTAGGCACTTACATTGGTTTTCTCTGCGGTACTGTTGCTTTTTTCAGCGTCCACTGCAGTGTGGACATAAGTTGCATTTTCACTTTCATTTCCAGTGTGCCGCACGTCTTTTTCAGCTTGTTATACATTTTTGTCTGGCCAGATGTCCATTTGACATTGATGCATTGTCTCATTTAGTTAGCGCAGTGTCCTTATCCATCTATATATTTTGCCCTTTTTTATGACAGATCCAGCACAGTAACTGTTTAGGCACCTGCAGCTCTCTAGTTTAGCTTTTTGGGAGCGCCGGTGTGTTTATCCTTTTTTGAAGTTTAAGATGTTGATAACTTGGAATGACCTGCACTTCTCATGCATCCAAGAAGTAACACCTTTGAAATCAAAGAGGTTGACTCATGAAGAGAACGTCTTTTTCAGAAGAGGCTGAGTTGTGATCACTAGAAGAAGCTGAATCTTAATCTCCAGTTCCATCCATGCCATACTCCAAAACCAGAACCAAGTGACCATCAGTGATATCATAGTACAGGTATACACACTTGGACTAGCCCACCAGGAAATTGATGGATCCTCCCGTGGGCCTCTGTCTCTTCTCAGCATACAGCACACACACTTCAATACAATACGTGATGTCAGACAATATGACAATATGTATAATAAACAAAATTACACAATTAATATATGGGGCTAGCGGTAATCTATTCCCCCAGCTCCCGCCCTTACAAGGGCAGTCCACATCTACCACTGTATTTAAGCATGCCCTGCACTCTCCCTTATGGAATGTCCCAACGCGTTTCTTCCAAGCTGAATCATCAGAGGACTAGCTTGTATTAGGAGATAAAGTGCCTGAGTGCAATATGGAGGGATGAAGTCCTGCCACTCTCTATGCTATAGTTGTCATGTTGGACGCTGTTCAGACCAGGTCGTTCGACAGACAGCGGTAATTCCACTTTTGTCCACTATGCGCTCATTGGCGTCGGCTAGATTTTATCTAGCTGGTCCGGGGTTAATTTACCTGGTGCTCGGATTGGAAGCTGGGCCATGCCCACTGCCTTTAAATAGTTCTCCTGAACATTGTGCATCGCCGATTATAGCTTCTGTCTTGTGCGTGGTTATCTCGGTCTGGAGTGGTGAGCTAGTAGTTGGAGTATCGTTGCTGGTGGTGTATTTCCCTTTGTCTTATTTTCTCCTTCCCATATTTGTATTTGTTTTGCCCTTTGCACTTATAGTGTATTCCTGAGTGACTGCGGCGTGGTGCTTATTTTTCCGTTATCCTTGTCTGTGCTAACTGTGGGTATTGGAGTGTGGTCTCTTCACTGGGTGGTGGGTGGTGGTTTCAGCCTAGGGTTGAAACAGGAGATAGGGCTAGGGTGGAGGCCCAGACATGCACACCATCAGTGTAAACTCTGGGAGAGGGTCAGTCAGGGTTTCCCTAGTCTGAGGGAAATCACAGGGGCCTGGGTTATTAGCTCTTTCCTATCTAGGTTTCCCATGACATTATAATCGGCCAACATTATTTCCATGGATCCCATGATTTCCATAACCCGCCAGTTGGAGGCGCTGTCCCTACAGGTCACTGAGTTGAGGGGGGCAGTGCAGCAACAGGAACTAGCAGTATCTAATGCGCAAGCCGGAGTTACAGGTAAAGTTGCTGAGCCTAAGTTTCCTTTGCTTGAAAAGTTTGCTGGGGAACGCAGTAAATTTGTTTCTTTTTGTGAAGCTTGCAAACTGTATTTCCGTATGCGCCCGATCTCCTCAGGCAATGAGACTCAGCGTGTGGGCCTGGTGTTGTCATTATTAAGCGGGGATCCCCAAGCATGGGCGTTTTCTTTGCCGTCTGTTTCTGCTACATTTAACTCTGTGGAGAGTTTTTTTTCTGCTCTAGGACACATTTACGACGATCCGGACAGAATGGCTCTAGCAGAATCTAAGATACGCACTATTCGCAGGGGGAGCGTGTTGCAGAGGATTACTGTTCTGAATTTCGCCGCTGGGCGGTCGATACACAGTGGAATGATCCCGCGCTGCGGAGTCACTTTATTCATGGAGTTTCTGATAGGGTTAAAAGAGCCCTCCTGATGTACGAGACTCCTGATTCACTAGATTCCGCTATGAGTCTTGTTGTCCGCATTGATCGCCGTTTGTGTCAGGGGGATCATGAGACGCCGCCTGTGGGAGAAGGTTTAGGTTCACGTGAGGTTGCTGCAGGTGAGCCCACGGAACCTATGCAAATCGCAGGGGTATCACATGTTAAGCATTGAGCCCCTGTACTCAGGAAGCACGGAGCCTGTTTTTACTGCGGTAAAACTGGTCATTTTATTAATATCTGTCCTCTGCTATCAAAGAAAAACGCAACGGCGGAAAACTTCTAAGCTCAGAGGGTGTGGAGGAGTCCAATCTGAGCTTATGTATATCCTCCATGATGGTTTCTCAGTGCATGCTCCCTGCCAAAGTTGTTGTCACTGGCACAATTGGTTCTGGGTTTTCCATGGTTGTCTACACACAGCCCGGTTATTGACTGGAAAACTCAGGACATAATTCAGTGGAATAATTTCTGTCAGGAGAATTGCTTGGCCACATGTGTTTCTGCTGTGACTTCAAGCGTTCCTGAGTCACTTCTGGATTTTGTGGATGTGTTCTCTGAGAAGGGTTGTTCAGAGTTGCCACCACATCGCTCCTATGACTGTACTATCAGGTTTAAACCAGGGGCCAAATTGCCTAAAGCAAGGATGTTTAACATCTCCGGAGAGACAAGCGCTAAAGGATTACATTGCTGAAAGTTTGAGCAAAGGGCACATCAGGCCTTCATCCTCACCAGTGGCAGCAGGGTTCTTCTTCGTTAAGAAGAAAGATGGTGGACTACGGCCGTGTCTGGATTTCAGGGAGTTAAACCAGATTACAGTTCGTGAACTATACCCTATGCCATTGATACCGGATTTGTTCAACCAGGTGTTAAGTGGTTTACCAAGTTTGACCTCAGGGGGGAGTACAACCTTATAAGAGTCCGTCAAGGTGATGAGTGGAAGATGGCTTTTAATACCCCTGAGGGTCATTTTGAAAATTTGTTGATGCCATTTGGGTTGACAAACGCACCTGCAGTGTTTCAACATTTCATAAATTATGTGTTCTCGCATGTTTTGGGGAAATTCGTTATTGTGTACCTAGATGACATCCTCATATATTCTTGCGACCGTGATGCTCATTTAGATCATGTCAGGCAGGTGTTACAGCTTCTCAGAGAGAATAAGCTATATGCAAAACTGGAGAAATGTGTATTTTCGGTACAGGAGTTGCCTTGCCTTTCTTGGGCTATATTGTGTCTGCTTCTGGTTTTAAAATGGACGCCGCTAAGGTGCAAGTGGTGTTGCATTGGGAACGGCCTGATAACCTAAAAGCACTTTAGCGGTTCCTTGGGTTTTCTAACTACTATAGGAAGTTTATCAAAGATTTTTCTATCATTGCTAAACCGCTAACTGACATGACTAAAAAGGGTACCAATTTCTCCGTTTGGCCTGAGGCTGCTGTGTGCGCATTTGAATCTCTTAAGAACAGGTTTGTTTCGGCTCCCATTCTTGTGCAGCCAGATGTATCGAAACCTTTTGTTGTAGAAATCGATGCATCTGAGGTTGGTGTGGGGGCGGTGCTGTCACAAGGCTCATCCTTGAGCGGTTTGCGTCCATACGCCTATTTTTCCAAGAAACTGTTGCCCGCCGAACGTAACTACGATATCGGCAACAGAGAGTTGTTGGCAATCAAATTGGCCTTTGAGGAATAGCGACACTTCTTGGAGGGGTCGGTTCATCAGGTTACTGTTATTACCGACCATAAGAATTTGCTTTATTTGGAGTCTGCCAAGCGTCTGTCTCCCAGGCAGGCTCGCTGGGCATTGTTTTTCACGCGGTTCAACTTTGTTGTCACTTACAGACCTGGTTCTAAAAACACTAAGGCGGATGCTTTGTCCAGGTGTTTTCCTGGTGGAGAGCCTCGGGAAGATCCAGTACCCATCCTCCCAAAGGGTGTTGTGGTTTCGGCTCTCACTACCGAAGTTGAGGCTGAGATTGACGAGGCCCAGGAGGAGGTACCATCTGAGCTTCCCATCAACAAAATGTTTGTACCGCTTCATCTCCGCTTAAAGGTTTTGGTGGAGCATCATGATGCTGTCCTGGCTGGCCATCCAGGGGTTAGGGGTACCTTGCAGTTGGTGTCACGTCGGTTTTGGTGGCCCAAGATCTGACAGGACGTGGTCTCATACGTGTCAACTTGCACCACGTGTGCTAGGACTAAGATGCCCCGCTCCCGTCCTGTTGGCACACTACTTCCTCTCAAGGTACCTAGTAAGCCATGGATGGACGGAAATCTCCATGGATTTTATCACTGACTTGCCCTCCTCAGCTGGGAACATGGTGATCTTGGTGATTGTTGATCGGTTCTCAAAAATGTCGCACTTTGTGTCTTTGCCTTCGTTGCCTAACGCTAAGACTCTGGCTCAGGTATTTGTGCAGGAGGTGGTCAGACTTCATGGGGTTCCGTCTGACATCGTTTCTGATAGGGGGTCTCAGTTTGTGGCAAAATTTTGGAAAGCATTTTGTTCACGGCTGGGGATCAAGTTGTCTCATTCTTCGGCGTTTCATCCTCAGTCAAATGGTCAGACCGAGCGTATGAACCAAAATTTGGAACAGTACTTATGCTGCTTTGTTTTGGATAACCAGGAGGAGTGGTCGAAGTTTCTTCCTTTGGCTGAGTTTGCCATCAATAATCACCACCAGGAGTCGTCTGGGGAGTCTCCGTTTTTTGTGTTTACGGGCTTCATCCTCAATTTTGTACTTTGAGTCCCCGAAGAAGACCAGTTAGGAGCACAATTATCATCAGTCTGGAGGAGAGTTAAACAGCACCTGTTGAGTGTGGGTGCTAGGTACAAACGTGTGGCTGACAGTAGGCGTGTGCCAAGTCCGGACCTGAGTGTGGATGACTGGGTGTGGTTATCCACAAAAAACATAAGACTCAAAATACCATCCCTTAAATTGGGTCCACGGTTTATTGGTCCATTTAGGGTTGCCGCTGTCATTAACCCAGTAGCGTACCAGTTGGAGCTTCCTACGGTGTATAAAATACACAACGTGTTCAACAGATCGTTGTTAAAGAAGGTGGTGGGTCTTGTGGACGCGACACCAATGCCTTCTCCAGGCTTGGTGGATGGTAATTTGGAATTTGAAGTCTCCAAGGTGGTTGACTCTCGTGTAGTGTGCCGCACTTTATAGTACTTGGTACACTGGCGTGGTTATGGGCCTGAGGAGAGGTCCTGGGTACCAGCCTCGGACGTTCATGCGGATCGGCTGGTCAGGTTTTTTCACCGCCGCCATCCGGACAAGCCGGGTCCTATAAGTCGTGAGGGCCCTGGGGTCCCTCGTAGAAGGCGGGGTACTGTCATGTCGGACGCTGTTCAGACCAGGTCATTCGACAGACAGCGGTAATTCCGCTTTTGTCCACTATGCGCTCATTGGCGTCGGCTAGATTTTATCTAGCTGGTCCGGGGTTAATTTACCTGGTGCTCGGATTGGAAGCTGGGCCATGCCCACTGCCTTTAAATAGTTCTCCTGAACATTGGGCATCACCGATTATAGCTTCTGTCTTGTGCATGGTTATCTCGGTCTGGAGTGGTGAGCTAGTAGTTGGAGTATCGTTGCTGGTGGTGTATTTCCCTTTGTCTTATTTTCTCCTTCCCATATTTGTATTTGTTTTGCCCTTTGCACTTATAGTGTATTCCTGAGTGACTGCGGCGTGGTGCTTATTTTTCCGTTATCCTTGTCTGTGCTAACTGTGGGTATTGGAGTGTGGTCTCTTCACTGGGTGGTGGGTGGTAGTTTCAGCCTAGGGTTGAAACAGGAGATAGGGCTAGGGTGGAGGCCCAGACATGCACACCATCAGTGTAAACTCTGGGAGAGGGTCAGTCAGGGTTTCCCTAGTCTGAGGGAAATCGCAGGGGCCCGGGTTATTAGCTCTTTCCTACCTAGGTCTCCCGTGACAATAGTGCAGGGAATGCTTAAATACAGGGGTAGATGTGGACTGCCCTTGTACGGGTGGGAGCTTGGGGAATAGATTACCGCTAGCCCCATGGGGATTGACAGGGTATTGTCTTCTCCACGTGTTGCTTCAAGGATCATCCCTAACTCAGGAATATCCATTTCTCCCGTACCGGTCCTTGGATTTGGTGAGATTGTTACTTTTGTATATTTCTTTCTCAGAGGTTGCATTTTTCGCTAAATGTCCACGTATGTGACATCTATGTGATAACCGTCATTATTTATGTAGCTAAGGGTATAAGGACTATTATTGTTACCTGCATAGGTGATTTGCATGTGCATTTACATTCTAAATACTATACCATGGCTTACTTTGATTTCGATATAGCCACTGCAAGAGAAATCTTTTTATCCTAAGGGGATTATCGTTTTTGGATCATTTTTTCCCTCATGAGTCATGATTGAAAACTAATCCCTTGTGTTTTATCTCACTCAGGGTGACACTTTTTCCTTTTTTAAAAAAAAATTATGCACACATTAAAAGTTATGTTTTAATTCCTACCTATGCTGTATTATATTTAGTGTTGAGCATTCCGATACCGCAAGTATCGTGTATCGGCCTATATTTGCTGTATCGGAATTCCGATACCGAGATCCGATACTTTTGTGGTATCGGGTATCGGTATCGAAACAACATTAATGTGTAAAATACAACATTAATGTGTAAAATAAAGAATTAAAATAAAAAATATTGCTATACTCACCTCTCCGACGCAGCCTGGACCTCACCGAGGGAACCGGCAGCGTTCTTTGCTTAAAATGCGCGCTTTTCCTTCCTTCCATGACGTCACGGCTTCTGATTGGTCGCGTGCCGCCCATGTGGCCGCGACGCGACCAATCACAGCAAGCCGTGACGTAATTTTCAGGTCCTTCTAGGCATTCAGTATTTTAAAATTACGTTCCGGCTTTGTGATTGGTCGCGTCGCGGTCACATGGGCGACGCGACCAATCACAAGCCGTGACGTCACGGGAGGCAGGAAACGCGCGCATTTTTAAAATTACGTCGCGGCTTGTGATTGGTTGCGTGCCGCCCATGTGACCGCGACGCGACCAATCACAGCAAGCCGTGACGTAATTTCAGGTCCTGAATGCAGAAATAGGCATCAGGACCTGAAATTATGTCACGGCTTGCTGTGATTGGTCGCGTCGCGGTCACATGGGCGGCACGCAACCAATCACAAGCCGTGACATAATTTTAAAAATGCGCGCGTCTCCTGCCTCCCGTGACATCACGGCTTGTGATTGGTCGCGTCGCCCATGTGACCGCGACGCGACCAATCACAAAGCCGGAACGTAATTTTAAAATACTGAATGCCTAGAAGGACCTGAAAATTACGTCACGGCTTGCTGTGATTGGTCGCGTCGCGGCCACATGGGCGGCACGCGACCAATCAGAAGCCGTGACGTCACGGAAGGAAGGAAAAGCGCGCATTTTAAGCAAAGAACGCTGCCGGTTCCCTCGGTGAGGTCCAGGCTGCGTCGGAGAGGTGAGTATAGCAATATTTTTTATTTTAATTCTTTATTTTACACATTAATATGGTTCCCAGGGCCTGAAGGAGAGTTTCCTCTCCTTCAGACCCTGGGAACCATCAGGAATACCGTCCGATACATGACTCCCATTGACTTGTATTGGTATCGGGTATCGGTATCGGATTAGATCCGATACTTTGCCGGTATCGGCCGATACTTTCCGATACCGATACTTTCAAGTATCGGACGGTATCGCTCAACACTAATTATATTAATTGTTTGGTGGGATCACTACAACCATTGGTAAAAAAAGCAAATTTGGAGGCAGCACACCGTTTGTAGTGAAAAGGAGCTATTTAATCAGCCCAGAAAGCGACGTTTCGGTCCCAAGAGGAACCTTTCTCAAGCAGTGAACATGTGAAAGTGCCAGGTATTTAAAGAGTATACATGATTATAATCATTTGCATTAATCATCATTGTAAGAGCATGTATTTACATTATAATTGACATGCATAAAGTGCAGACAGTGATACAAGAATTCAACAACTAAAGCGAACTGCCTAACATACGATCATAAAGTGATCCCTTCCATATATAAATATGAACCCAATAGAGAACAGGGAAGGTGCAAATATGTAAAAAGGTATAAATTTATTAAACCAACATGTATCAAGACATATACATATCAAATAGAACAGATTATAAATACATATACAATTACATGTCAATACCCTATAAACAGGGGAGGAATAAGGTAAGCTGTATATAAGAAGAAAACCGATAGGGCTCACCACTCAGATATGGTGTATATCACAATAACTGCCTGGAAGGTAAAAGGCTGCCAGATTATAGTATATCCGCTAGGGATTCACATAGATTGCTCTAATCATAATGGGTCAAATACCACTGAGTTCCAGAGTAGCGGAACTTTAAAGATAGATGTAAAAGGTGACCCAAATTGTGATACTAATGGTAACAATGTCCTATAGAGACACCAGACCTAAGTACCAGCCAGGTGTGGTCATTGTGTATCCCTGAGTGGTGGTCCCGTAGCGCACCTCAGGGATACACAATGACTGCAGGTAATATATGAGCTTACTGTGGCGTGCTGTACTTTTACACAGAATATTTGCACTATAGACACCACGCAGCTCTTCTATAAACTATTAGCCTGGCTGGTACTTAGGTCTGGTGTCTCTATAGGACATTGTTAGCATTAGTATCACAATTTGGGTCACCTTTTACATCTATCTTTAAAGTTCCGCTACTCTGGAACTCAGTGGTATTTGACCCATTATGATTAGAGCAATCTATGTGAATCCCTAGCGGATATATTATAATCTGGCAGCCTTTTACCTTCCAGGCAGTTATTGTGATATACACCATATCTGAGTGGTGAGCCCTATCGGTTTTCTTCTTATATACAGCTTACCTTATTCCTCCCCTGTTTATAGGGTATTGACATGTAATTGTATATGTATTTATAATCTGTTCTATTTGATATGTATATGTCTTGATACATGTTGGTTTAATAAATTTATACCTTTTTACATATTTGCACCTTCCCTGTTCTCTATGGGAGGTGGAGCCGCATATTAATCACTGTAATGGGCGGCACCACGTGACCGCTCATACAGGAGAAGCTGCGGCGCGGAGAGGATGCATCGAGGGAGCTGGGTGAGTATTTTATTTCCAGCGGGCGGGCGCACAGGGGGTGGGAGGGGGGTGGTGACAGGGATCTACGTGAGTCAGTGTCTCCAGTACGTGAGAAAACTGACACCTCACGTACCGGAGCCACTGACGTGTGAAACCGGCCTTAGGTAAAGGCAAAAAGATCCAAGTAAAGAGCATGTTACAAAAGAACGAAACCTCAGCGCTACAAAGTCACAGCGCTTTTTAAAAAAATATATATATACATATAAACAGAAAAATAAATGTGCAACGATGTTATAGCACGACTATAATTCACTTTTCATCTTGTGGTAATATAAAACACCATAGTCGTAAGTCTATCATTTTCAAGCATGTTACAAAAAAACAAAACCTCAGTGCTACAATATATTCATGTAATGACTGATAAGCTACAACATCTTTATAAATATAAACAGAAAAACTAAATGTACAGCACATAAAATTTTAATATAGTAGAACTTTGATATAGTGACACAACTATTGTTCCATAAATATAATGCTAATAAAATCAAATCGCCCCATACATATAAGACTCATTTTCAAGCATGTTTCAAAGAGGATTCCCATCAAAATTAGATATTAGAAGGGCTGGGAAAAATCCATAAGGCAAGAGTCACACACAACGTATAAAAATACGGTCCGTTTTTGATGGCCGAGATACGCAGAAAATTTCCTGAACAGTGATCCGTATTCAATGCAAGGATGCGATTTTTTCTCCAAAAATTATCCGTGTGTCATCTGTATGGCATCCGTACTGCGGGCCTCAAATATTCGTTAAAACATATATATATATATATATATATATATATATATATATATATATATATATATATATATGTCATTGAGACACATATATATAAATATATTTATATTTCATATAGCGCTAGATAGCAGAAAAGCCGGTAATTAATTTGCTGGCTTTTGCTATCTCTTTCCCAAACCTGACAAGATGTGAGACATGGTTTACATACAGTAAACCACTTCATATCCCTTATTTTTTTACATATTCCTCATTACTAATGTTATAAGTGTCTGTGTGCAAAATTTGATTTGGGGGCTCTAGCTGTTAAAATAAAGGGTTAAATCACGGAAAAAAAACTGGCGTGGGCTCCCGCACAATTTTCTCCACCAGAGTGGGAAAGCCAGTGACTGATATTAATAGCCTAGAGAGGGACCATGGTTATTGCCTGCCCCTGGCTAAAACATCTGCCCCCAGCCACCCCAGGAAAGGCATATCTGTAAGATGTGCCTATTCTGGCACTTGGACACTCTCTTCCCACTCCCGAGTAGCGGTGGGATATGGGGTAATAAAGAGTTAATGTCACCTTGCTATTGTAAGGTGACATTAAGCCAGGCTAATAATGGAGAGGTGTCAATGAGACACCTATCCATTATTAATCCAATATTAATAAAGGGTTAAAAAAACACACACACATTAGGAAAAAAGTATTTTAATGAAATAAAGACACATAGTGTTGTAATAGTTTATTAAACGCTCAATCCAATTGAAGACCCTTGTCACCTGAAACAAAGTTAAAATAAAAAACAACAATATACCATATCTCTCCGGCATTACAGTCAAGTCCCACGATGTAAATCCATCAGAAGGGGTTAAATATTTTTACAAACAGAAGACTGCTAATGCAGCTGCCCCTGCCTGTAAAAACTGGGGAATGAATGGGAAGCAGGGGAACATAGCTAACTAGACTTGCGGTGCTGCGCCCCCTGCTGGCATAAACTCATATGAACTAGAGCGTGAGAAAATATTCAGAAAATTTCCCACGCTCGAGTTCATATGAGTTTATGCCAGCAGGGGGTGCAGCACTGCAAGTCTAGGTAGCTACATTCCCCTGCTTCCCATTCATTCCCCAGTTTTTATAGGCAGGAGCACAGCTGCATTAGCAGAGCTTCTGCTTGTACAATTATTTAACCTTTCTGATGGATTTACATTTTGGGACTTGACTGTAACACTGGAGAAGTATGGGATATTGTTGTTTTTTTATTTTAACCTTGTTTCAGGTGACAAGGGTCTTCAATTGGATTGAGCGTTTAATAAACTATTACAACACCATGTGTCTTTATTTAATTAAAATACTTTTTTCCTAATGTGTGTGTTTTTTTTCAACCCTTTATTAATATTGGATTAATAATGGATAGGTGTCTCATTGACACCTCTCCATTATTAACCTGGCTTAATGTCACCTTACAATAGCAAGGTGGCATTAACCCTTTATTACCCCACATCCCACTGCTACAGGGGAGTGGGAAGAGAGTGGTTAAGTGCCAGAATAGGTGCATCTTACAGATGTGCCTTTTCTGGGGTGGCTGGGGGCAGATGTTTTTAGCCAGGGGGGGCCAATAACCATGGTCCCTCTCTAGGCTATTAATATCTGCCCTCCGTCACTGACTTTCCCACTCTGGCAGAGAAAATTGCGTGGGAGCCAGTTTTTTCCATGATTTAACCCTTTATTTTAACAGCTAGAGCCCCCAAATTTTGCACACAGACTGGAGTTTCTTATTGTGAGGTCCACTATTTCCGGCATAGTGCGGGCTACGTGTATGGAAATTTGGTCCAGACTAAAACAACTTGTGATGCCAGAGCCCAAAATGGAGGATTGGCTTAAAATATCCTGTGGATTTAACCCCATTACCCCCAAGGGTGGTTTGCACGCTAATGACCAGGCCAACTTTTACAATTCTGACCACTGTCCCTTTATGAGGTTATAACTCTGGAACGCTTCAACTGATCCCGGTGATTCTGACACTCTTTTCTCGTGACATATTTTGCTTCATGATAGTGGTAAAATTTCTTTGATATTACCTGCGTTTATTTGTGAATAAAATGGAAATTTGGCGAAAATTTTTAAAATTTTGCAATTTTCCAACTTTGAATTTGTATGCAATTAAATCACAGAGATATGTCACACAAAATACTTAATAAGTAACATTTCCCACATGTCTACTTTACATAAGCACAATTTTGGAACCAAAATTTTTTTGTTAGGGAGTTATAAGGGTTAAAATTTGACCAGCAATTTCTCATTTTTACAACACCATTTTTTTCTAGGGACCACATCTCATTTGAAGTCATTTTTAGGGGTCTATATGATAGAAAATAACCATTCTAAAAACTGCACCCCTCAAGGTGCTCAAAAGCACCATCAAGAAGTTTATTAATCCTTCAGGTGTTTTACAGGAATTTTTGGAATGTTTAAATAAATATGAACATTTAACTTTTTTTCACAAAAAATTAATTTATTTCAGATCCAATTTGTTTTATTTTACCCAGGGTAACAGGAGAAAATGGACCACAAAAGTTGTTGTACAATTTGTGCTGAGTACGCCGATACCCCATATGTGGGGGTAAACCACTCTTTGGGCGCATGGCAGAGCTCGGAAGCGAAGGAGCGCCATTTGACTTTTCAATGCAAAATTGACAGGAATTGAGATGGCACGCCATGTTGCATTTGGAGAGCCAGTGATGTGCCTAAACATTGAAACCCCCCACAAGTGACACCATTTTGGAAAGTAGACCCCCAAAGGAACTTATCTAGATGTGTGGTGAGCACTTTGACCCATTAAGTGATTCACAGAAGTTTATAATGCAGAGCCGTAAAAATAAAAAATCATATTTTTTCACAAAAATGATTTTTTTGCCCCCAATTTTTTATTTTCCCAAGGGTAAGAGAAGAAATTGGACCCCAAAAGTTGTTGTACAATTTGTTCTGAGTACGGTGATACTCCATATGTAGGGGTAAACCACTGTTTGGGCGCATAGGAGAGCTCTGAAGGGAAGGAGCGCCGTTTGACTTTTCAATGCAAAATTGACAGGAATTGAGATGGGTTGCCATGTTGCGTTTGGAGAGCCATTGATGTGCCTAAACATTGAAACCCCCCACAAGTGACACCATTTTGGAAAGTAGATCCCCTAAGGAACTCATCTAGATGTGTTGTGAGAGCTTTGAACCCCCAAGTGTTTCACTACAGTTTATAACGCAGAGCCGTGAAAATAAAAATTATTTTTTTTCCACAAAAATTATATTTTAGCCCCCAGTTTTGGATTTTTCCAAGGGTAACAGTTAAAATTGGACTCCTAAAGTTGTTGTCCAATTTGTCCTGAGTACGCTGATACCCAATATGTGGGGGGGAACCACCGTTTGAGTGCATGGAAGAGCTCGGAAGGGGAAGGAGCGTTATTTGGGATGCAGACTTAGATGGATTGGTCTGCAGGCGTCACATTGCGTTTGCAGAGCCCCTAATGTACCTAAACAGTAGAACCCCCCACAAGTGACCCCATATTGGAAACTAGACCCCCCAAGGAACTTATCTAGATGTGTTGTGAGAACTTTGAATCCCCAAGTGTTTCACTACAGTTTATAATGCAGAGCAGTGAAAATAAAAAAAACTTTTTTTTCCACAAAAATTATTTTTTAGCCTCCAGTTTTGTATTTTCCCAAGGGTAACAGGAGAAATTGGACTCCAATAGTTGTTGTCCAATGTGTCCTGAGTACGCTGATACCCCATATGTTGGGGTAAACCCCTGTTTTGGGTGCACGGGAGAGCTCGGAAGGGAAGGAGCACTGTTTTACTTTTTCAACGCAGAATTGGCTGGAATTGAGATCGGACGCCATGTCGCTTTTGGACAGCTCCTGATGTGCCTAAACAGTGGAAACCCCCCAATTATAACTGAAACCCTAATCCAAACACATCCCTAACCCTAATCCCAATGGTAACCCTAACCACACCCCTAACCCTGACACACCCCTAACCCTAATCCCAACCCTATTCCCAACCGTAAATGTAATTCAAACCCTAACTCTAACTTTAGTCCAACCCTAACCCTAACTTTAGCCCCAACCCTAACTGTAGCCTTAACCCTAGCCCCAGCCCTAACCCTAGCCCTAACCCTAGCCCTAACCCTTGCCCTAACCCTAGCCCTAACCCTAGCCCTAACCCTAACCTTTGCCCTAACCTTAACCCTAGCCCTAGCTCTAACCCTAACCCTTGCCCTAACCCTAGCCCTAACCCTAACCCTAATGGGAAAATGGAAATAAATACATTTTTTTAATTTTTAAATTTTTCACTAACTAAGGGGGTGATGAAGGGGGGGTTTGATTTACTTTTATAGCGGGTTTTTTAGCGGATTTTTATGATTGGCAGCTGTCACTGAAAGACGCTTTTTATTGCAAAAAATATTTTTTGCATTACCACATTTTGAGAGCTATAATTTTTCCATATTTTGGTCCACAGAGTCATGTGAGGTTTTGTTTTCTGCGGGACGAGTTGACGTTTTTATTGGTCACATTTTCAGGCACATGACATTTTTTGATCGCTTTTTATTCTGATTTTTGTGAGGCAGAATGACCAAAAACCAGCTATTCATGAAATTCTCTTGGGGGAGGCGTTTATACCATTCCGCGTTTGGTAAAATTGATAAAGCAGTTTTATTCGACGGGTCAGTGCGATTACAGCGATACCTCATTTATATCATTTTGTTATGTTTTGGCGCTGTTATACGATAAAAACTATTTTATAGAAAAAATAATTATTTTTGCATCGCTTTATTCTGAGGACTATAAATTTTTTATTTTTTATTTGATAACACTTTATGGTGGCTCGTTTTTTGAGGGACAAGATGACGTTTTCAGTGGTACCATGGTTATTTATATCCATCTTTTTGATCGCGTGTAATTCCACTTTTTGTTTGGTGGTATGATAATAAAGCGTTGTTTTTTGCCTCGTTTTTTTTTTTTTTTTTTTTTTTTTTACGGTGTTCACTGAAGGGGTTAACTAGTGTGACAGTTTTATAGGTCAGGTCGTTACGGATACAGCGATACTAAATATGTGGGTTTTTTATTTTTTTTAAAATTTAGATAAAGAAATGTATTTATAGAAACAATATATATATTTTTTAAAAATTTATTGGGGGATTTTTATTTTTTTATTTTTTTACACATGTGAATATTTTTTTTTTCATTATAACATTGCCCCAGGGGGGGCATCATGTTATAGTGTAAGATCGCCGATCTGACACTTTCCTGTGCACTGTGTCAGATCGGCGATCTGACGTGCACAGCTCCTGGAGCCTTCCCTGCGCCTGCTCTGAGCAGGCACTGTGAAGCCACCTCCCTGCAGGACCCGGATGCCGTGGACATTTTGAATCTGGGCCTGCTGCAGCGAGGAGCTGGTAAGAGACCCTCGGAGCAACGCGATCACATCGCGTTGCTCCTTAGGTCTCAGGGAAGCACGCAGGGAGCCCCCTCCCTGCGCGATGCTTCCCTATACCACCGGAACACTGCGATCATGTTTGATTGTAGTGTGCCAGGGGTTAATGTGCCCGGGGCGGTCCGTGACCACTCCTGGCACATAGTGCTGGATGTTAGCTGTGATAGTCAGCTGACACCCGGCCGCGATCAGCCTCGCTCCCCCCGTGTGCGCGGCTGATCGCTATGATGTACTATCCCGTTGGTGGTCATATGGGCCCACCCCACCTCGACAGAATTGTACATCTAATGTCAGAAAGGGGTTAAGGACAATTGCGATTTTCCCCACTGAATTGGAGCCCTTGATGGGAAACATATCAGGGTGCGTAAGCTGCCGAACTCTGGGTCCAAATTCTACAATTATAAGCAGTTTTCTCTGTAGTTCTGTTAGCTGTAGTTGACAGTCACTACAGGTTTATAATTGTAGATTGGGGCCTATGGTCGAACTGGAGACTCTAGAGCAGGGCTGTATTTGCCACTAGGCACGTGAGGGCACGTGCCTAGGGTGGGGACAATGCAGGGGGCGGCACCTGAGCAAGGTTTGTTGTTGTTGTTTTTTTTTATAAAAGCTGGGTCACCTCCCAACCGACCCCGTCCTGCCCCCCCTCACCTCAATTATTGTATATAAAACAATGTGATAAGCAGTGCTAAATGGCTGTGGTTGGGACGTAGATATGGCTGTGACTAGTTGTGAAATGGGTGTGGTCAGAGGCATGGCCTAAAATTTGCCGCGGCGCACTACGCGGGCCGCAAACTTTATACCTCCTTCCTTTCTTCAAAAGTTGGGAGGTATGGTACTGCATTTGCCAGATCATGGCAAGTGCCGCAAATCCCATAGGGAATGAATGAGGCCGAACGCAGTGTTGCCGTAAGTGATCCGTTACGCGGCAGATGCAGAAAAACTGCCGGATCTGGTGCAAAAGGCGACTTTCACATCACCGATTCTTGCCAAAGTCACTGCCGATAGTGTCATACTCACCAAAGGGTTAGGCAGCACTAAAAGTGCCTAGGGCAGCAGAAACTCTAAATACGGCCCTGCTCTAGAGTCTTCAATTCGTCCATTATGGGTCGGCGGCTGCATGAAAACCAGTTGGACCTACCACCACAACAACAACTCCCAGGCTACTATGTTGAAGCAGTGCCATGTGTCCTTGTGGCAGATGAGGCCTTCCAGTTGACAAGGCATGTCATGAGGCCTCATCCCCATCGCAACTTGGACCACCGGCGCCGTGTGTTTAATTTGAGGCTTTCATGGGCGCGGCGACTGGTGGAGTGCGCCATTGAAATTCTGTGTGCCAAATGGCGGGTCCTCCAGTCTGCCATTCAGCTGAGTGAGGCTAATGTTAATGAAGTAACAAAAGCTTGTGTTGTTTTACACAACTTCACAAGAATTCATGAGTGCTCCTCAGCTGATAGTGTTGAAGGCATGTTGAGCAATTTTTGTAGGCCTACACCACATGGCCCTCCTACGTGGCAACCCCTTTCTGGATTAAAAGTGCGTGAGATTTTTACAAATTATTTTGTTTCTCCTGAGGGAGCTTCTCCCTGGCAACATAATGCTGTTTCTATGTTGTAATGTGTTTCTTGATGTATATGTTTCGTAATGTTAAATTTTCATTACAAACGTAACAGTGTATGTTTTTTTTTTCATTTTCTGATGTTTAGTAGGGTTGAGCGAAACGGATCGGTCATTTTCATAAGTCGCGGACTTTTGGCAAAGTCGGCGTCTCATGAAACCCGACCCGATCCCTGTGTGGGGTCGGCCATGCGGTACGCGATCTTGGCGCCAAAGTCGCATTTCGTATGATGCGTTTAGCGCCATTTTTGTCAGCCAATGAAGGAGCGTGGGCAGAGTGATGACATAGGGGTTAGGGCGCACGCCTATCATCGCTTTATCACTTGTGCGCAGTAGGGATTTGCAATGTGCAACACGAGATTTTCTGTGCGCCTGTGCTGGGACGGAGGGGGGAGAGAGAGAGAGAGAGAGAGAGAGAAAAAAAAAATATATATATATATATAAATAAATAATTTTCCCCATTGACGTGCATAGGGTTTCGTGTTTCGGCCGATCCTCGACTTTTCGCAGTAATCGGCCGATTTCGCCCGACTCGACTTTTCAAAAAGTCGGGTTTCGCGAAACATGACTCGACCCTAAAAAAGTCAAAGTCGCTCAACCCTAATGTTTAGTAATAACAGTAATTGACTCTGATTTAATAATGATTGTCCAAACAAAAACATTTTGGCTTTGGAATATAATTTTTACTTATAGCAAAACCCTTGTTTTGTGCTGATAAAACATATTTGGTTCATATGTCTTTTTGGGCCAATGAAACTCGGCATCATTTTTTTTTTTAACACTATTAACCAAACGTGTGCAAACACAGCACAAGAACAATATTTTTGATAAAACCAAGCAAATTTGGTAAAAACAAACAAACCATTATAGATTTTTATAAGTTGGTGGAGGTGAAGGTGGCAGCTCAGTGTCTTGGTCAGGTGGCCTTTGTTGGGCCAATTGTCCTCCGCCCTGTGTGGCTGATGTGTGGGGCTACTCAAAATAGTGGCCTTGCTCGGATTGGCCATATGGGTATTGAGTATGGGCCTCATGATGCTGAAAATAGGGCTGTGACTCACACCCTCCCCCAATATGGCCAAGTCGTCCAAACCCAGGTTGGGACCAGCCTCCAGCACTGGGTCTGGACAAGTGGCCACATTGGGAAGGTTGATGGTAGTCTGGCATATGGTACGGAGGTTGCCATGGTGCATTTTGTGTGGGTAGGGGTTGAGGTGTAGGCTCACGTGGAGGAGGTGATTCAAATCCTGGTTGACCATGCACCTGTTGAGTTTGTGGAAGGTGCATGAAGTTATGTGGTGACAGCTGCCTTGTCTCAATAAATTCAAACACCTCATAGGGGTCATTTGGGAAGGTGCATAAATCAATCAGGATTTGAATACACCCTCTCACACGTAGCCTCACCTCAAGGGGAAGGGGACGGAGGTACCGGGCCAGGCTACGAGCAAAGGCCTCCTCCATCATCCTGGGCTGCCCTGGCCAAATAATTAAGGACCCAAGCGTCCATATTCCTCCTACTCTCTTGTAGCTCTCTCCTTCTGTGGCCTCTGCGTGAAGCCCCAGCAGGCTGTGGGGAGGGCACCAGTGGGACAGTAGAGCTGCTGCTGTGTCCATGATCTTCCTGGCTTACAGGATCTGGTGCTGCTGTGGGTGGTGGTGCTGCATCTTGGCCAGTTGTTTCTGGATCTTGGGATGCTGAAGGAGATGGTCCAGGAAGGATGGACCTAGAAGAGGCCAAAGATGGGCCTCCCGCCTCTTCTTCTACACCAACCGGATCAATGACAACCTCAAGAGTCTGACCCGGTCTCACTCTCAGTGAGGTTGGACTGTGTTCTGTTATGAAATTATGAAAATTAATACCCATAATTAAGAGTTTAGACAATTGCTAACATATTGTCATGTTGGATGCTATTCACACTAGGGCGTCCGACAGACAGCGGTAATTCCACATTCGTCCACTATACGCTCAGTTGCGCCGGCTAGATTTTATCCAGGTTGTCCGGGGTTAATCTAGCTGGTAATCTCGTTGGAGGCTGGGTCACGCCTGTGGCCTTTAAATAGTCATTCTGGACTTTGGGCGTCGCCGATTATAGCTTGTGTCTTGTGCCTGGTGATCTCGGTCTGGAGTGGTGGTCTAGGAGAAGAAATATCATATCTGGTGGTGTATTATCCTTTGTCATATTTCTCCTTCCTATATTTGTGTTTGTTTTGCCCTGTGCACATTATAGTGTTTTCCTGTGTGTCTGCGGCGTGGTGCGTTTTTTAGTTTTCCCTGTCTGTGCTTTCTGTGGAGGTTGGTGTGTCGTCTAATCAGTGGGTGGCGGGTGAAGGTTTCAGCATTGGGCTGAAACAGGAGTCAGGGTCAGGCCTGGCGGCCCAGACAAGTACACCATCAGTGTAAATTCTGGGAGAGGGACAGACAGGGTTTTCCCTAGTCTGAGGGATATCGCAGGGGCCCGGGTTATCAGCTGTAGTCTACCCAGTACCCCCGTGACATTATAATCAGCCTAAATAAATTTTGGATGCCATGGATCCCATGACTTCCATAACCCGCCAGTTGGAGACGCTGTCCTTACAGGTCACTGAGTTGAAGGGGGCAGTTCAGCAACAGGGTCTTGTAGTATCTAATGTGCAAGCTGAAACTGCAGGTAGAGTTGCAGAGCCAAAGATCCCTTTACCTGAGAGGTTTGTTGGGGAACGCAGTAAATTTGTTGTTTTTCATGAAGCTTGCAAATTATATTTTCGTATGCGCCCGGTTTCCTCAGGTAATGAGGCTCAGCATGTGGGCCTAGTATTGTCATTACTGAACGGAGACCCCCAAGCATGGGCATTTTCATTACCATCTGATTCAGCTGCATTTAACTCAGTGGAGTTTTTTTTTTCTGCTCTTGGACTCATATATGATGATCCTGACAGATTGGCTCTAGCAGAATCTAAAATACACGCTCTCCGCCAGGGGGAGCGAATGGCAGAGGATTACTGTTCTGAATTTCGCCGCTGGGCGGTGGACACACAATGGAATGACCCTGCGCTGCGGAGTCAGTTTGTACATGGGGTTTCGAGAAGGGTTAAACAAGCCATCCTGATGTATGAGACTCCTGCTTCTGTAGAGTCTGCCATGAGTCTTGTTGTCCGCATTGATCGCCGTTTGCGTCAGGGGGTGCAAGAGATGCCGCTTATGGAGGAGGGCGTAGGTGCACATGAGGTTGCTGCAGGTGAGCACACAGAGCCTATGCAAATCACAGGGGTGTCACATCATCGAGCCCCCTCACTCAGGAAGCAGGGAGCCTGTTTTTGCTGTGGTAAAAAAGGGCATTATGTAAATGTTTGTCCTCTGTTTTCTAAGAAAAGCACAACGGCGGAAAACTACTAAGCTCAGAGGGTGTGGAGGAGGCCAATCTGAGCTTATGCATATCCTCCATGGTGGTCTCTCAATGTATGCTCCCTGCCAGAGTTATGGTCGCTGGCAGAGAGCTGCCAATCACTGTTTTTGTGGATAGTGGGTCGGCCACTAATCTCATTGATGAGGAGTTTGCGCGCACGGCCGGGTTCACGGTTGAAAAACTGCCTCATCCTATCCGGGTGGTCACCATCAATGCTACTCCACTCCCACAGGGGGAGATTACTGAGTTTGTGGCTGAGGTTAAACTCCACATTGGGGTCCTACATTCTGAGCAAGTTACATGTAGGGTGCTCAGTAATCTTCCTGCACAAATGGTTCTGGGTTTTCCATGGTTGTCTATGCACAACCCGGTGATTGACTGGAAAACTGAGGACATAATACAGTGGAGCGGATTCTGCCAAGAGAATTGCCTGGCCACATGTGTGTCTGCTGTGACTCCTAGCATTCCTGAGTCACTGCTGGATTTCGCAGATGTGTTCTCTGAGAAGGGTTGCTCAGAATTGCCACCACATCGACCCTATGACTGTACTATTAGGTTTAAACCAGGGGCCAAATTGCCGAAAGCTAGGATGTTTAACATCTCTGGTCCTGAGAGGCAAGCTTTAAAAGACTACATTGCTGAGAGTTTGAGCAAAGGGCACATCAGGCCTTCATCCTCGCCGGTGGCAGAGGGGTTCTTCTTCGTTAAGAAGAAAGATGGCGGACTACGCCCGTGTCTGGATTTCAGGGAGTTAAACCAGATTATGGTTCGTGATCCATACCCTATGCCACTGATACCTGATTTGTTCAACAAGGTGGCTGGTGCTAAGTGGTTTTCCAAGCTTGACCTCAGGGGGGCGTATAACCTCATAAGAGTCCGTCTAGGTGATGAGTGGAAGACGGCTTTTAATACTCCTGAGGGTCATTTTGAAAATTTGGTGATGCCATTTGGGTTGACAAACGCGCCTGCTGTATTTCAACATTTCATAAATTATGTGTTCTCGCATGTACTGAGTAAATTCGTTATTGTGTACCTAGATGACATTCTCATTTATTCATGCGACCGTGATACTCATTTAGAGCATGTGAGGCAGGAGTTACAGCTACTCAGAGAAAATAAGCTCTATGCAAAACTTGAGAAATGTGTATTTTCGGTTCAGGAGTTGCCTTTCTTGGGTTATATTGTGTCTGCTTCAGGGTTTAAAATGGACGCCGCTAAGGTGCAAGCGGTGCTGCATTGGGATCGGCCTGATAACCTAAAAGCACTCCAGCGGTTCCTTGGATTTTCTAATTATTATAGAAAATTTATCAAAGATTTTTCTACCATTGCTAAACCGCTTACTGACATGACGAAAAAGGGTACCAATTTCTCCACCTGGCCTGAGGCTGCTGTGCGTGCATTCGAATTTCTGAAGAACAGTTTTGCTTCGGCCCCCATTCTGGTGCAACCGGACGTATTAAAACCATTTACCGTGGAAGTCGATGCGTCTGAGGTTGGAGTGGGGGCGGTGCTGTCACAAGGCTCATCCTTGGGCGAGTTGCGTCCGTGCGCCTACTTTTCCAAGAAGCTGTCGCCTGCCTAATGTAACTACGATATCGGCAACAGGGAGTTGTTGGCTATCAAGTTGGCTTTTGAGGAATGGCAACACTTCTTGGAGGGGTCGGTCCACCAGGTTACAGTTATCACCGACCATAAAAATCTGCTTTATTTAGAGTCAGCCCAGCGTCTGCCCCCCAGGCAGGCTCGCTGGGCATTGTTTTTCACGCAATTCAACTTTTTTGTCACGTACCGTCCGGGGTCTAAGAACACTAAGGCAGATGCTTTATCCAGGTGTTTTCCAGGGGGAGAACCTCGGGAAGATCTGGTACATATCCTCCAAAAGGGTGTAGTGGTCTCGGCTCTCACGACAGAGGTTGAGGCTGAGATTGCCGAGGCTCAGGAGGAAGTACCATCTGAGCTTCCCATCAACAAATCATTTGTACCTCTCCATCTTTGCCTAAAGGTGTTGGGTGAGCATCATGATACTGTTCTGGCTGGCCATCCAGGGGTTAGGGGTACCTTGGAGTTGGTGTCGCTTCGGTTTTGGTGGCCCAAAATCTGACAGGATGTGGTCTCGTATGTATCAGCATGTACCATGTGTGCTAGGGCTAAGACGCCTCGCTCCCATCCTGCTGGCTCATTACATCCTCTAGGGGTATCCAGTAGGCCATGGACGGAGATCTCCATGGATTTTATTACAGACCTACCCTCCTCAGCTGGGAACACGGTCATTTTGGTGGTTGTTGATCGGTTCTCAAAGATGTCGCACTTTGTGTCCTTGCCTTCGTTGAATAACACGAAGACTCTGGCTCAGGTTTTTGTGCAGGAGGTGGTCAGACTTCACGGGGTCCCGTCTGACATAGTGTCTGATAGGGGTACTCAGTTTGTGGCAAAGTTTTGGAAAGCATTTTGCTCACGGCTGGGGATCAAGTTGTCACATTCTTTGGCGTTTCATCCTCAGTCAAATGGTCAGACCGAGCATATGAACCAAAATTTGGAGCAGTACTTACGCTGCTTTGTTTCTGACAACCAGGAGGAGTGGTCGACGTTCCTTCCGTTGGCTGAGTTTGCCATTAATAATCACTGCCAGGAATCGTCTGGGGAATCCCCGTTCTTTTGTGTTTACGGGTACCACCCTCAATTTTGTACTCTGTGTCAGGGTGGCTCAGCTGGCGTTCCGGAGGAGGACCAGCTAGGAGCATAACTGTCATCCGTTTGGAGGAGAGTGAAACAGAGCTTGCTTAGCGTGGGTGCAAGGTACAAATGAGTGGCTGACAGTAGACGTGTGCCAGGTCCGGACCCGAGTGTGAGTGACTGGGTGTGGTTGCCCACAAAAACATAAGACTCAAAGTACCATCCCTGAAATTGGGTCCAAGGTTTATTGGCCAATTTAGGGTTGCCTCCATCATTAACCCGGTAGCCTACCGATTGGAGCTTCGTACGGTATATAAAATACACAACATGTTTCACAGATCTCTTTTAAAGAAGGTGGTAGGTTCTTTTCTATTTATATTAATGCACTGCACTTTATGTGATGAATAATTCCTGTATCACTGTCTGCACTTTATGCATGTCAATTATAATGTAAATACATGCTCTTACAATGATGATTAATGCAAATGATTAGAATTATGTATACTCTTTATATACCTGGCACTTTCACATGTTCACTGGTTGAGAAAGGTTCCTGTTGGGACCGAAACATTGCTTTCTGGGCTGATTAAATAGCTCCTTTTCACTACAAATGGTGTGCTGCCTTCAATTTTTCTTTTTTTATAATTGAGGTTTGGTATTTGCCTGGGGTGCTCTGCACCCAGACTCTTTCTTTGTGCTGCTCTAATTTTCTTTCTCTTATACAACCATTGGTCGTTATGCCATATATATTGCTTTCTTCAGTACAAATGTTAACACCAATCTAAGTACATCATAACGAGCATCATTAAGCATGTGGAGATAGGTTATAATCACTTCTAAGTCATGTGATTTAGATTTCCTATCTTGGAGAGATGGTGGAGAAAGTCTTCTCTTGCCCTCAGGTCTTTTATTGTAACTTCTCATGTGTCTTTTATATTCAGGTTTGGGAACCCCTTCATTATAACATACAAAGCCATTCACAACCTGACTCCTCCATACATCTGTGACATGGTCCCCCAGTACCTACCTACACGCAACCTTCGATCGTCTCATGATCTCCTTCTCTACTCCTCTCTCATCTCTTCCTCCCACAACCGCATCAAGACTTCTCCCGTGCTTCCACTATACTCTGGAACTCTCTACCCCAACACATCAGACTCTCGCCTACCACAGAAACCTTCAAAAGGAACCTGAAGACTCACCTCTTCCGACAAGCCTACAACCTGCTGTGATGCCCAGTCTACTGAACCGCCACATGACCAGCTCTACCCTCTCCTAGTGTATCCTCACCCATCCCCTGTAGACTGTGAGCCCTCGCAGGCAGGGTCCTCTCTCCTTCTGTACTTGTGTGTGCCTCGTTTTACTCATGTTTATTGTACTTTGCCCTGTTCACATGTAAAGCACCATGGAATAACTGGCGCTTTAAAAATGTATAATAATAATAATTATCCCAAGAATGATGATACTGATCGTGTTTGATTATTGGATTTTTCTCTATTAAAGGGCCACTGTCACTCCCTCCAGCCGTTATAAACTAAAAGAGCCACCTTGTGCAGCAGTGATGCTGCTTTCTAACAAGGTGGCTCTTTTAGTTTTTGGAGCATGTATTCCCAAAATAAATCGTTTTATAAGTTCTTTAAAATACCTGTCTTTGGCCAGGGAGGCAGGTCCTCACCCCCCTGCTTGAAACGCCAAACTGCCGTCAATCAAATGTTCAGGGGCGCCGGGCGCCGCCCCCTCCACTCTGTTTTTGCATGAAATCCGGCGCATGCGCTGTGTATTAATGTCTGGTGCAGGCGCAGTGAGCTCTGGCCGTCTGACGTCACAGCCATGGCTCGCAGACTGCGCCTGTGCGGCCGCCCTGCTTGTGAATCCCAGCCCCGCACTCTGCATAATGCATAACACACTGCGGGGCTTGAATTACCAAGGTGGGTGGCCGCACTGACAGCACAGGCGCAGTCTGCGAGCCATGGCTGTGACGTCAGACGGCCAGAGCTCACTGCGCCTGCACCAGACATTAATACACAGCGCAGGCGCCGGATTTCATGCAAAAACAGAGTGGAGGGGACGGCGCCCGGCACCCCTGAACATTTGAGTGACGGCAGTTTGGCGTTTCAAGCAGGGGGGTGAGGACCTGCCTCCCTGGCCAAAGACAGGTATTTTGAAGAACTTATAAAATGATTTATTTTGGGAATACATGCTCTTTTAGTTTATAACGGCTGGAGGGGGTGAGAGTGGCCCTTTAATGTTGGTCCTCCATCTACACATCTTATTGTTCTCAAGGTCCATTGTACCTCTCTGGACTTGTTTTGATTTAATTACACAACTTTATTTTTCCCATTTGGAGAAGACAGCCTCAAACTCAGAGTTGAGTTTATCCTTTGCTCCTATGGACAACTCAATTTTGAGTTTATTCTGTGTGGTCTCAAATTCTTTCTCAATCTCCTTCAAATCATTTTCATCCGTGTGTATTAATGTCAGAGAACATGTACACTACCGTTCCAAAGTTTAGGGTTACTTAGAACTTTCCTCATTTTTGAAAGAGAAGCACAGTTTTTTCCAATGAAGCTAACATTAAATGATTCAGAAATACACTGTATACATTGTTAATGTGGTAAATGTCTATTCTAGCTGCAAACGTCTGGTTTGTAATGCAATATCTTCATAGGTGTTTAGAGGTCCATTCCAAACAACCATCACTCCAGTGTTCTTATGGTACTTTGTGTTTGCTAGCTGTGTAACAAGGCTAATGGATGGTTATAATACCCTTGAAAACCCTTGTGCAAGTACAGTACAGACCAAAAGTTTGGACACACCTTCTCATTTCAAGATTTTTCTGTACTTTCATGACTATGAAAATTGTACATTCACACCGACAACAAAATTATGAATTAACACATGTGGAATTATATACTTAACAAAAAAGTGTGAAACAACTGAAAATATGTCTTATATTCTAGGTTCTTCAAAGTAGGCACCATTTGCTTTGATGACTGCTTTGCACACTCTTGGCATTCTCTTGATGAGCTTCAAGAGGTAGTCACCGGGAATAGTTTTCACTTCACAGGTGTGCCCTGTCAGGTTTAATAAGTGGGATTTCTTGCCTTAAAAATGGTGTTGGGACCATCAGTTGTGTTGTGCAGAAGTCTGGTGGATACACAGCTTGTATTATGGCAAGAAAAAAGCAGCTAAGCAAAGAAAAATGAGTGGCCATTAGTGTTGAGCATTCCGATACTGCAAGTATCGGGTATCGGCCGATACTTGCTGTATCGGAATTTCCGATACCGAGATCCGATACTTTTGTGGTATCGGGTATCGGGTATCGCAACAACATTAATGTAATAATGTGTAAAAAAGAGAATTAAAATAAAAAATATCGCTATACTCACCTGTCCGACGCAGCCTGGACCTCAGCGAGGGAACCGGCAGCGTTGTTTGTTTAAATTTCGCGCTTTTACTTGGTTACGTGAAGTCCTGGCTTGTGATTGGTCAGGGCGGCCATGTTGCCGGGACGCGGACCAATCACAGCAAGCCGTGACGAAATTACGTCACGGCTTGCTGTGATTGGTCCGCGTCCCGGCAACATGGCCGCCATTAACCAATCACAAGCCGTGACGTCACGGGAGGCTGGACATGCGCGTATTTTGAAAAGCGCGCGTGTCCAGCCTCCAGTGACGTCCCGGCAACATGGCCGCCATTAACCAATCACAAGCCGGGACTTCACGGGAGGCTGGACATGCGCGTATTTTGAAAAGCGCGCGTGTCCAGCCTCCCGTGACGTCACGGCTTGTGATTGGTCAGGGCGGCCATGTTGCCAGGACGCGGACCAATCACAGCAAGCCGTGACGAAATTACGTCACGGCTTGCTGTGATTGGTCCGCGTCCCGGCAACATGGCCGCCATTAACCAATCACAAGCCGTGACGTCACGGGAGGCTGGACATGCGCGTATTTTGAAAAGCGCGCGTGTCCAGCCTCCAGTGACGTCCCGGCAACATGGCCGCCATTAACCAATCACAAGCCGGGACGTCACTGGAGGCTGGACACGCGCGCTTTTCAAAATACGCGCATGTCCAGCCTCCCGTGACGTCACGGCTTGTGATTGGTTAATGGCGGCCATGTTGCCGGGACGCGGACCAATCACAGCAAGCCGTGACGTAATTTCGTCACGGCTTGCTGTGATTGGTCCGCGTCCCGGCAACATGGCCGCCCTGACCAATCACAAGCCGGGACCTCACGTAACCAAGTAAAAGCGCGAATTTTAAACAAACAACGCTGCCGGTTCCCTCGCTGAGGTCCCGGCTGAGTCGGACAGGTGAGTATAGCGATATTTTTTATTTTAATTCTTTCTTTTACACATTAATATGGTTCCCAGGGCCTGAAGGAGAGTTTCCTCTCCTTCAGACCCTGGGAACCATCAGGAATACCGTCCGATACCTGAGTCCCATTGACTTGTATTGGTATCGGGTATCGGTATCGGATTGGATCCGATACTTTGCCGGTATCGGCCGATACTTTCCGATACCGATACTTTCAAGTATCGGACGGTATCGCTCAACACTAGTGGCCATCATTACTTTAAGAAATAAACATCAGTCAGTCCGAAAAATTGGGAAAACTTTGAACGTGTCCTCAAGTGCAGCGGCAAAAACCATCAAGCGCTACAAAGAAACTGGCTCACATGAGGACCGCCCCAGGAAAGGAAGACCAAGAGTCACCTCTGCTTCTGAGGATAAGTTTATCCGAGTCACCAGCCTCAGAAATCACAGGTTAATAGCAGCTCAGATTAGAGACCAGGTCAATGCCACACAGAATTCTAGCAGCAGACACATCTCTACAACAACTGTTAAGAGGAGACTTTGTGCAGCAGGGCTTCATGGTAAAATAGCTGCTAGGAAACCACTGCTAAGGACAGGCAACAAGCAGAAGAGACTTGTTTGGGCTAAAGAACACAAGGAATAGACATTAGACCAGGGGAAATCTGTGCTTTTGTCTGATGAGTCCAAATTTGAGATCTTTGGTTCCAACCACCGTGTCTTTGTGCGACGCAGAAAAGGTGAACAGATGAACTCTACATGCCTGATTCCCACCGTGAAGCATGGAGGAGGAGGTGTGATGGTGTGGGGGTGCGTTGCTGGTGGCACTATTGGGGATTTATTCAAAATTGAAGGCATACTAAGCCAGCATGGCTACCACAGCATCTTGCAGCGGCATGCTATTCCATCCGGTTTTGCATTTAGTTGGACCATCATTTATTTTTCAACAGGAAAATGACCCCAGGCACACCTCCAGGCTGTGAAAGGGCTATTGGACCAAGAAGAAGAGTGACGGGGTGCTACACCAGATGACCTGGCCTCCACAGTCACCAGACCTGAACCCAATCGAGATGGTTTGGGGTGAGCTGGACCGCAGAGTGAAGGCCAAAGGGCCAACAAGTGCTAAGCAACTCTAGGAACTCCTTCAAGATTGTTGGAAGACCATTCCTGGTGACTACCTCCTGAAGCTCATCAAGAGAATGCCAAGAGTGTGCAAAGCCATCATCAAAGCAAAAGGTGGCTACTTTGAAGAACCTAAAATATAAGACATAAGTTTAGTTGTTTCACACTTTTTTGTTAAGTATGTAATTCCACATGTGTTAATTCATAGTTTTGATGCCTTCAGTGTGAATGTACAATTTTCATAGCCATGAAAATACAGAAATATCTTCAAATGAGAAGGTGTATCCAAACTTTTGGTCTGTACTGTATGTTAGCATAGCTGAAAACAGTTTGGCTGACTAGACCACCAGATTTCAACCCCATTGAGCTGTTGTGGGAGCAGCTTGACCGTATGGTAAGCAAAAAGTGCCCATCAAGCCAAACCAACTTGTGGGAGGGGCTTCAGGAAGCATGGGGTGAAATTTCTCCAGATTACCTCAGCAAATTAACTGCTAGAATACCAAAGGTCTGCAATGCTGTAATTACTGCAAAGGGAGCATTCACTGACAAAATAAAATTTTGAAGGAGAAAATTATTATTTCAAATAAAAATATTTTCCTCAAACCTTGTCAAAGTCTGGACTAGATTTTCAATTCCTTTGGCAACTCATTTGACTAATAAAAGTAAGAGTTTTCATGGAAAACACAAAATTGTCTGGGTGACCCTAAACTTTGGAATCGTAGTGTTTAATAAAAATACAAGCACATTAATGTCAAGGGATAGGTATAATAAACACAGTGGTTGTAACATCCCTGCTGTCATCACTGCATGGCTTCCCATCTCCCATCTTGTTCACCACTCCAGGCCATGCTGTGAGTTCTGTTCTCTGCCAGCTCCTTGCTGTGGGCCTCATGTCCTTGCTTGCTGCATACTTCCTGGCTGTATGCTAAGGGCAGTAGCCCTGGCACTTCCTGATTCTTATAGACTGTGTGCACTCTCCTAATTTGTCCACCAGCCTATTGCTAGGAGGCATCAGGTACTTAAGGCATCTCCACCCACTGGGAGATGCCTGAGCAACAAACTTTCTCAGTTATTATCATGCTGGTGAGTAGGGTTGAGCGACTTTTACTTTTTTAGGATTGAGTCGGGTTTCGCGAAACCCGACTTTGTCAAAAGTCGGGTTGAGTGAAATCGACTGATTATCGCGAAAAGTCGGGGATCGACCGACACACGAAACCCAATGTAAGTCAATGGGGAAGCAAAGTCGGCAGTAAGTGGAGGACAGGAAAACACCAACAGTGCCCATTTTAATGTCAAAAACATCAATTCTTGTCACTTAAGCTTGTGAATCTTAATTTACCTTATAATAATAGTTAGGCATTGAAAATTGGGGGTCATTTGGCTAAAGTTGTGGGGAGAGGGGTAAGGCTGGCTCAAGTTTTTTGTGGGCCCAGGAAACGCGGACAACGTCACGGCGGTAGAGCTGGGAGAGGTAAGTATTAAAACTTTGCAAGTGCTGTGATCCCGAGCAAGCAGGGGGGGCCCACTTGTTCGCATTGGCACTGGAACAGGACCCCTCAAAATACGGCGGTGTGTTTGACGGCGGGGGTGCCTCCCACCGGCAGAGACACTTTTGTGTACTATGAGGGGCCCTGTGCCAGTGACGTCGCCAAAGAGTATGCTCCCCCACCTGATGAAGGAACCTGCACTTTCTTCTGCACCTTCCTCTTTGTCCCCGTGTAAGGTGGTATAGTATGCGGGAGGGGGAACCTGATTTAAGCAGGGTCAGATTCTGGCTGTGTAGAGTGCAAGGGAAATGTAGTGGTCTGGGTCAAAGTACCAGCAGACTCATCTAGCAGTGGCTGGGCAATTGGCAGGATGAGGAGGAAACACAGATATAGTCCCAAAGAATAAAGTAGGCTAAATGCAGTTCAAAATTGGTAACAGAAGTAAACAGGCGGCACTACTTTGTTCATTGGAGGAGAACTGTTGTGAATTCCGTTCTCGGACTCCCTCCTGTGGTCATGAATGGTACTTTGGTTAGTTCTGCTCTTGGACTCCCTCTGGTGGCTTTGAGCGGAACTGCTGGTCTCTGAGGTTTGCTTTCTCAGCTGACCTCATTTACTGTTAGGCTGGCTTCCCTATTTAACTCTACTCAGATCGTTACTTCATGTCAGCTGTCAATGTATCAGTATTGGTTCAGATCTCTCTTGGACTTCTCTGAGGACCTGTCTACTCCAGCAGAAGCTAAGTCTTTGCTAGTTCATTTGTTGTTACTGCTTCCTGAATATATTTCTTAGTACTGCTAATTTCTAGTCCAGCTTGCTATCATGATATTCCCTTGCTAGCTGGAAGCTCTGGGGTGCAGAGTGGCACCTCCACACCGTGAGTCGATGTGGGGAGTCTTTTTCCTTACTCTGCGTGTTTTTTTGTAGTCTTTTGTGCTGACCGCATAGTTCCCTTTTCTATCCTCTGACTGTTTAGTGAAGTCTGGCCTCCTTTGCTGAAACCTGTTTCATTCCTGTGTTTGTGACTTTCCTCTTAACTCACAGTCAATATATGTGGGGGGCTGCCTTTACCTTTGGGGAATTTCTTTGAGGCAATGTTAGGCTATATTTCTATCTTTAGGGGTAGTTAGCTCTTAGGCTGTGAAGAGGCGTCTAGGGAGAGTTAGGTACGCTCCACGGCTATTTCTAGTGTGTGTGATAGGAGTAGAGTTTGTGGTCAGCAGAGTTCCCACTTTCCCAGAGCTTGTTCCGATTACTAGTTTTCTCATCAGGTCATTCCGGGTGCTCCTACCCACCAGGTCCATAACAGTACAGCTGGCCTACAAAGTGTTAATGCATCTCAAAAGAGGGATAAGAGAAGTTCTGAACCCATTTTTTTTTCTTTGCAGTGTGTTTTGTCTCTCTTTTCCCCTTAATCTCTGGGTGGTTCAGGACTCAGGTGTAGATATGGATATTCAAGGTCTGTCCTCTTGTGTGGATCATCTCACTGCAAGAGTACAAAGCATTCAAGATTATGTAGTTCAGAATCCGATGTTAGAGCCTAGAATTCCAATTCCTGATTTGTTTTCTGGGGATAGATCTATGTTTCTGAATTTCAAAAATAATTGTAAACTATTTCTTTCTTTGAAACCCCGCTCCTCTTCTTACCCCATTCATAGTGTTGAGCATTCCCATACTGCAAGTATCGGGTATCGGCCGATACTTGCTGTATCGGAATTCCGATACCGAGATCCGATACTTTTGTGGTATCGGGTATCGGGTATCGAAACAACATTAATGTAATAATGTGTAAAAGCGAGAATTAAAATAAAAAATATTGCTATACTCACCTCTCCGACGCAGCCCGGACCTCAGCGAGGGAACCGGCAGCGTTGTTTGTTTAAAATTCGCGCGTTTACTTGGTTACGTGAAGTCCCGGCTTGTGATTGGTCGCGGCGGCCATGTTGCCGGGACGCGGACCAATCACAGCAAGCCGTGACGTAATTTCAGGTCCTTGCAGGATTTTAAAATTACGCTCCGGCGTTGTGATTGGGCGCGTCGTGGTCACATGGGCGACGTAACCAATCACAAGCCGTGACGTCACGGGAGGCTGGACACGCGCGCATTTTAAAATGGGCGCGTGTCCAGCCTCCCGTGACGTCCCGGCTTGTGATTGGTTGCGGCGCGGTCAACCAATCACAAGCCGGGAGGCTGGACACGCGCGCATTTTAAAATGGGCGCGTGTCCAGCCTCCCGTGACGTCCCGGCTTGTGATTGGTTGCGGCGCGGTCAACCAATCACAAGCCGGGAGGCTGGACACGCGCGCATTTTAAAATGGGCGCGTGTCCAGCCTCCCGTGACGTCCCGGCTTGTGATTGGTTGCGGCGCGGTCAACCAATCACAAGTGTGTACCAAGCTCACAATCAAGACCTGAGCCTCGCAATACATCAAAAAGTGCCAAGCTAAGCCAAACTACAGGGTTGAAAACATCATACTTCTGTATACATATAAATAAGTGTACAATTTGGACACGCGCGCATTTTAAAACGCATTTTAAAATGCGCGCGTGTCCAGCCTCCCGGCTTGTGATTGGTTGACCGCGCCGCAACCAATCACAAGCCGTGACGTCACGGGAGGCTGGACATGCGCGTATTTTAAAAAGCGCGCGTGTCCAGCCTCCCGTGACGTCACGGCTTGTGATTGGTTAATGGCGGCCATGTTGCCGTGACGCGGACCAATCACAGCAAGCCGTGACGTAATTTCGTCACGGCTTGCTGTGATTGGTCCGCGTCCCGGCAACATGGCCGCCCTGACCAATCACAAGCCGGGACTTCACGTAACCAAGTAAAAGCGCGAATTTTAAACAAACAACGCTGCCGGTTCCCTCGCTGAGGTCCAGGCTGCGTCGGAGAGGTGAGTATAGCAATATTTTTTATTTTAATTCTTTATTTTACACATTTATATGGATCCCAGGGTCTGAAGGAGAGTTTCCTCTCCTTCAGACCCTGGGAACCATCAGGAATACCGTCCGATACTTGAGTCCCATTGACTTGTATTGGTATCGGGTATCGGTATCGGATTGGATCCGATACTTTGCCGGTATCGGCCGATACTTTCCGATACCGATACTTTCAAGTATCGGACGGTATCGCTCAACACTACCCATTCAGCAAGTAAAAATTATTATTTCTTTGTTGCGTGGTGACCCTCAAGACTGGGCATTCTCCCTTGCGCCAGGAGATCCTGCATTGCTTAATGTAGATGCGTTTTTTCTGGCGCTTGGATTGCTTTATGACGAACCGAATTCAGTGGATCAGGCAGAGAAAATCTTGCTAGCTTTGTGTCAGGGTCAGGATGAAGCAGAGATATATTGTCAGAAGTTTAGAAAATGGTCTGTGCTTACTCAATGGAATGAGGGTGCCCTGGCAGCAATTTTTAGAAAGGGTCTTTCTGAAGCCCTTAAGGATGTTATGGTGGGATTTCCCACGCCTGCTGGTCTGAATGAATCAATGTCCTTGGCCATCCAAATTGATCGGCGTTTGCGTGAGCGCAAAATTGTGCACCATTTGGCGGTGTCCTCTGAGCAGAGGCCTGAGCTCATGCAATGTGATAGAACTTTGACCAGAACTGAACGGCAAGAACACAGACGTCAGAATAGGCTGTGTTTTTACTGTGGTGACCCCACTCATGCTATCTCTGATTGTCCTAAGCGCACTAAGCGGTTCGATAGGTCTGTCACCATTGGTACTGTACATCCTAAATTTCTTTTGTCTGTTACTCTGATTTGCTCTTTGTCATCCTACTCGATTATGGCATTTGTGGATTCAGGCGCTGCCCTGAATTTGATGGACTTGGAGTTTGCCAGGCACTGTAGTTTTTTCTTGGAACCTTTGCAGTATCCTATTCCATTAAGAGGAATTGATGCCACGCCGTTGGCCAAGAATAAACCTCAGTACTGGACTCAGTTGACCATGTGCATGGCTCCTGCACATCAGGAAGATATTCGCTTTTTGGTGTTGCATAATTTGCATGATGTGGTCATGTTGGGTTTGCCTTGGCTACAGGTTCATAATCCAGTATTGGATTGGAAATCAATGTCTGTGTCTAGTTGGGGTTGTCAAGGGGTACATGGCGATGTTCCGTTGGTGTCAATTTCTGCTTCCACTCCTTCTGAAGTCCCTGAGTTTCTGTCGGATTACCAGGATGTATTTGATGAGCCCAAATCCAGTGTCCTACCCCCTCATAGGGATTGTGATTGTGCTATAAATTTGATTCCTGGTAGTAAGTTTCCTAAGGGCCAACTTTTCAATTTATCTGTGCCAGAGCACGCCGCTATGCGGAGTTATATAAAGGAGTCCTTGGAGAAAGGGCATATTCGCCCGTCTTCATCACTGATGGGAGCAGGGTTCTTTTTTGTGGCCAAGAAGGATGGTTCTTTGAGACCCTGTATAGATTACCGCCTTCTCAATAAGATCACGGTCAAATTTCAGTACCCTTTGCCTCTGCTGTCTGATTTGTTTGCTCGGATTAAGGGGGCTAGTTGGTTCACCAAGATAGATCTTCGAGGGGCGTATAACCTTGTGCGTATTAAACAGGGCGATGAATGGAAAACAGCATTTAATATGCCCGAGGGCCATTTTGAGTACCTGGTAATGCCATTCGGGCTTTCAAATGCTCCATCTGTGTTTCAGTCCTTTATGCATGACATCTTCCGAAAGTATCTGGATAGATTCATGATTATATATTTGGATGATATTTTGGTCTTTTCGGATGATTGGGAGTCTCATGTGAAACAGGTCAGAATGGTATTCCAGGTCCTTCGTGCTAATTCCTTGTTTGTGAAGGGGTCTAAATGTCTCTTCGGAGTTCAGAAGGTTTCCTTTTTGGGCTTCATTTTTTCCCCTTCTACTATCGAGATGGACCCTGTTAAAGTTCAGGCCATTTATGATTGGACTCAACCTACATCTGTGAAGAGCCTCCAGAAATTCCTGGGCTTTGCTAATTTTTACCGTCGCTTCATCGCTAATTTTTCTAGTGTGGTTAAACCTTTGACTGATTTGACAAAGAAAGGTGCTGATGTGGTGAATTGGTCCTCTGCGGCCGTTGAGGCTTTTCAGGAGCTGAAACGTCATTTTTCTTTGGCCCCTGTGTTGCCTCAGCCAGATGTTTCGCTCCCTTTTCAGATCGAGGTAGATGCTTCTGAGATTGGAGCAGGGGCTGTTTTGTCTCAAAGAAGTTCTGATGGCTCTGTGATGAAGCCATGTGCCTTCTTTTCTAGAAAGTTTTTGCTGCTGAGCGTAATTATGATGTTGGCAATCGGGAGCTGCTAGTTATGAAGTGGGCATTCGAGGAGTGGCGACATTGGCTTGAGGGAGCCAAGCACCGCGTGGTGGTCTTGACGGATCACAAAAATCTGACTTATCTCAAGTCTGCCAAGCGGTTGAATCCTCGACAGGCTCGATGGTCGCTGGTTTTCTCCCGTTTCGATTTTGTGGTCTCATACCTTCCAGGTTCTAAGAATGTGAAGGCGGATGCCCTTTCTAGGAGTTTTGTGCCTGATTCTCCGGGAGTCCCTGAGCCGGCTGGTATTCTCAAAGAGGGGGTAATTCTGTCTGCCATCTCCCCTGATTTGCGGCGGGTGCTGCAGGAGTTTCAGGCTGATAGACCTGACCGTTGTCCAGCGGAGAAACTATTTGTCCCTGATAGATGGACTGGCAGAGTTATTTCTGAGGTTCATTGCTCAGTGTTGGCTGGTCATCCTGGGATTTTTGGGACCAGAGATTTGGTGGCTAGGTCCTTTTGGTGGCCTTCCTTGTCTCGTGATGTGCGTTCTTTTGTGCAGTCCTGTGGGACTTGTGCTCGGGCTAAGCCCTGCTGTTCTCGTGCCAGTGGGTTGCTTTTGCCCTTGCCAGTCCCGAAAAGGCCTTGGACGCATGTTTCCATGGATTTTATTTCAGATCTTCCTGTCTCTCAAAGGATGTCTGTCATCTGGGTGGTTTGTGATCGCTTTTCTAAGATGGTCCATTTGGTACCCTTGCCTAAATTACCTTCCTCCTCTGATTTGGTGCCATTATTTTTTCAACATGTGGTTCGTTTGCATGGCATTCCGGAGAACATTGTGTCGGACAGAGGTTCCCAGTTTGTCTCTAGGTTTTGGCAGTCCTTTTGTGCTAAGATGGGCATTGATTTGTCTTTTTCTTCGGCTTTCCATCCTCAAACAAATGGCCAAACCGAACGAACCAACCAGACTTTGGAAACCTATCTGAGATGCTTTGTTTCTGCTGATCAGGATGATTGGGTGACCTTCTTGCCATTGGCTGAGTTCGCCCTTAATAATCGGGCTAGTTCGGCTACTTTGGTTTCGCCTTTTTTTTGCAATTCTGATTCTCATCCTCGTTTTTCTTCGGGGCAGATTGAGCCTTCTGACTGTCCTAGTGTGGATTCTGTGGTGGACAGGTTGCAGCAAATTTGGACTCACGTAGTGGACAATCTGACTTTGTCCCAGGAGAAGGCTCAACGTTTCGCTAACCGCCGTCATTGTGTTGGTCCCCGACTTCGTGTTGGGGATTTGGTTTGGTTGTCTTCTCATTATGTTCCTATGAAGGTTTCTTCTCCTAAGTAGTGTTGAGCGATACCGTCCGATACTTGAAAGTATCGGTATCGGAAAGTATCGGCCGATACCGGCAAAGTATCGGATCTAATCCGATACCGATACCCGATACCAATACAAGTCAATGGGACTCAAGTATCGGACGGTATCCCTGATGGTTCCCAGGGTCTGAAGGAGAGGAAACTCTCCTTCAGGCCCTGGGGTCCATATTAATGTGTAAAAGAAAGAATTAAAATAAAAAATATTGCTATACTCACCTCTCCGACGCAGCCTGGACCTTACCGAGGGAACCGGCAGTGTTCTTTGCTTAAAATGCGCGCGTTTACTGCCTTCCGTGATGTCACAGCTTGTGATTGGTCGCGTGCCGCCCATGTGGCCGCGACGCGACCAATCACAGCAAGCCGTGACGTAATTTTCAGGTCCTGAATGCCTAATTCTAGGCATTCAGGATTTGAAAATTACGTTACGGCTTGTGATTGGTCGCGTCGCGGTCACATGGGCGACACGACCAATCACAAGCCGTGACGTCACGGGAGGCAGGAAACGCGCGCATTTTAAAATTACGTCACGGCTTGTGATTGGTTGCGTGCCGCCCATGTGACCGCGACGCGACCAATCACAGCAAGCTGCGACGTAATTTCCGGTCCTGAATGCCTAATTCTGCATTCAGGACCTGAAAATTACGTCACGGCTTGCTGTGATTGGTCGCGTCGCGGTCACATGGGCAGCACGCAACCAATCACAAGCCGTGACGTAATTTTAAAATGCACGCGTTTCCTGCCTCCCGTGACGTCACGGCTTGTGATTGGTCGCGTCGCCCATGTGACCGCGACGCGACCAATCACAAGCCGTAACGTAATTTTCAAATCCTGAATGCCTAGAATTAGGCATTCAGGACCTGAAAATTACGTCACGGCTTGCTGTGATTGGTCGCGTCGCGGCCACATGGGCGGCACACGACCAATCACAAGCTGTGACGTCACGGAAGGCAGTAAACGCGCGCATTTTAAGCAAAGAATGCTGCCGGTTCCCTCGGTAAGGTCCAGGCTGCGTCGGAGAGGTGAGTATAGCAATATTTTTTATTTTAATTCTTTCTTTTACACATTAATGTTGTTTCGATACCGATACCCGATACCACAAAAGTATCGGATCTCGGTATCGGAATTCCGATACCCGCAAGTATCGGCCGATACCCGATACTTGCGGTATCGGAATGCTCAACACTACTCCTAAGTTTAAGCCTCGTTTCATTGGTCCATATAAGATTTCTGAAATTCTCAACCCTGTCTCATTTCGTTTGGTCCTTCCAGCTTCTTTTGCCATCCATAATGTGTTCCATAGGTCATTGTTGCGGAGGTACGTGGCGCCTATGGTTCCCTCCGTTGATCCTCCTGCCCCGGTGTTGGTTGAGGGGGAATTGGAGTATGTGGTGACGGAAGCTTCAGTACCTGGTTAAGTGGAAGGGCTATGGTCAGGAGGATAATTCCTGGGTTGTTGCCTCCGATGTCCACGCTGCCGATTTAGTTCGTGCTTTTCATTTGGCTCATCCTGATTGGCCTAGGGGCCCTGGTGAGGGTTCGGTGACCCCTCCTCAAGGGGGGGTACTGTTGTGAATTCCGTTCTCGGACTCCCTCCTGTGGTCATGAATGGTACTTTGGTTAGTTCTGCTCTTGGACTCCCTCTGGTGGCTTTGAGCGGAACTGCTGGTCTCTGAGGTTTGCTTTCTCAGCTGACCTCGTTTACTGTTAGGCTGGCTTCCCTATTTAACTCTACTCAGATCGTTACTTCATGTCAGCTGTCAATTATCAGTATTGGTTCAGATCTCTCTTGGACTTCTCTGAGGACCTGTCTACTCCAGCAGAAGCTAAGTCTTTGCTAGTTCATTTGTTGTTACTGCTTCCTGAATATATTTCTTAGTACTGCTAATTTCTAGTCCAGCTTGCTATCATGATATTCCCTTGCTAGCTGGAAGCTCTGGGGTGCAGAGTGGCACCTCCACACCGTGAGTCGGTGTGGGGAGTCTTTTTCCTTACTCTGCGTGGTTTTTTGTAGTCTTTTGTGCTGACCGCATAGTTCCCTTTTCTATTCTCTGACTGTTTAGTGAAGTCTGGCCTCCTTTGCTAAAACCTGTTTCATTCCTGTGTTTGTGATTTTCCTCTTAACTCACAGTCAATATATGTGGGGGGCTGCCTTTACCTTTGGGGAATTTCTCTGAGGCAAGGTTAGGCTCTATTTCTATCTTTAGGGGTAGTTAGCTCTTAGGCTGTGAAGAGGCGTCTAGGGAGAGTTAAGTACGCTCCACGGCTATTTCTAGTGTGTGTGATAGGAGTAGAGTTTGTGGTCAGCAGAGTTCCCACTTTGCCAGAGCTTGTTCCGATTACTAGTTTCCTCATCAGGTCATTCCGGGTGTTCCTAACCACAAGGTCCATAACAGAGAACACCAAGCAGTGGCAGACACCGTTAGTAGGCCTAACCAAAGAAGTAGGCCAAATGCAGGTTAATATCTGATATAGGCCGAAAGCCTGAAAATTGAAGCTCAGCTATATTCAGTGGAGGAGACAAGCAAGGAGCGACAGACACCGTTACTAGGGCCCAATCAAACAACTAGGCCAAATGCAGTTTAAAATTTCCTATAGGCCGAAAGCCTGAAGATTGAAGCTCAGCTTTGTTCAGTGGAGGAGACAAGCAAGGAGCGGCAGACACCGTTAGTAGGGCCCGACCAAACTAGTAGGCCAAATGCCGTTTAATATCTGATATAGGCCGAAAGCCTGAAGATTGAAGCTCAGCTTTGTTCAGTGGAGGAGACAAGCAAGGAGTGGCAGACACCGTTAGTAGGGCCCAATTAAACTAGTAGGCCAAATGCCATTTAATATCTGATATAGGCCGAAAGCCTGAAGATTGAAGCTCAGCTTTGTTCAGTGGAGGAGACAAGCAAGGAGCGGCAGACATCGTTAGTAGGGCCCAATTAAACTAGTAGGCCAAATGCCGTTTAATATCTGATATAGGCCGAAAGCCTGAAGATTGAAGCTCAGCTTTGTTCAGTGGAGGAGAACACTAAGCAGCGGCAGACACCGTTAGTAGGCCTAACCAAACAAGTAGGCCAAATGCCGTTTAAAATTTCCTATAGGCCGAAAGCCTGAAGATTGAAGCTCAGCTTTGTTCAGTGGAGGAGAC